>NC_090929.1:1060635169-1061260169 GCF_040938575.1 Ambystoma mexicanum | reverse complement strand
CTTTGCTTAGCCACAGGGGTGTTCCTCCCCTCTTTAACAAAGCAACACTACATTCCCCACCCATGACATCTCCCCTCCCCTATTTCTGTCATCTAAATTATCCACAATAATATATGAGATGTTCACAACCTTTATAAAGTCATGACCCCTTCCCCCTAATAAGACATTGAGACATGGGCCCTGGATCAGCATCATCACTTCTGATCACAAACTAAGTCCCACGCACCCTACCACTTCCTCTGGTCAGCTGTCCAATCAAATCTTTTTATGGGTTTTCTAACTCACTATGAGAGGCAGGGACTGTACTGAAAAGAACATCCTCCTGTGTTTTCACAGTGTATGTTAATTCCTTTATTAGTATTTAACAATGTACTCTTCCAAGGAAAGTCTTCTGGGAGGAGGGGCTCTTCCATAAGGAGCCATGGAGTGCCAGGCCACCAGAACCGCAGCCCATTGTGGAGGATGCAAGCCAGCTCATTGAAAACGCTGAGTGCTCCCTCAGCTGTTTCCTGCATCTGAAGAAGGGCTCCTGGGCTGACTTAAACTATCAAAGGGAAACATATTTTCCTTTTGACAGTTCTGTTCCCCAGCGCACATGTACAATGTTCATGGAAGGCCATAGAGGGCATTTTGCTTCCCCAGAATTGCATAGCTAATTGGTAATGCTGGCTGGGGCACTGCACCTCTGAAAGTGCAGAGGATGTGCTCCTGTGCCTCCCTGCACATTAAGATGGCCTGGGGAGTTGTGGACAATTCACTCTGGCTCCTCTGTGTAGGAACCAGGAAGCTCTCTCAATTCCTAGTTCATGTTCTTGTGTTAAAGAATCGGAGGACCTTCATCATGGAATGTGGTGTTGCGGCAAGTAGCAGAATTCAGACCGGGCTAGAGGTGAGTGCAGAATTTTGCATGTATGAATGTGCATGTTGTTAAGTGGGTATGTGTGTATGTATGCATGAATGAGGGAGTGTATGATGGATGAGAGGCTGAGTTCATGTGGTGCATAGGTGCGTGTGTGAATGGGCACGCGCATGCTGTGTGAATGTTTGTGTGCATGAGCAAGTTAATGTGTGATTGAATTAGCTAGTGAAGTTGTGTGTGCTTGTGTTTGGTTTGTGCAGGCCCAGGCATTGATTTGCGGGGCAGGGGGTTTCATTTCTTTACTGGGAATCTATGATGAAATAATCATGATAAGTGTTATTGCATAGCTAGACTGACATTTTGAGCAGCCAGTCGAGGCATTTCTTACTGTGGCATGACATATTTTACTGGCCATCTAGGATAACGCAAGCATGATAAATGTTATTACATGGCTAGAATGGTATTTTTGTGCAGCCAACCTAGCTTTAATTTCTTACCATTCATGGTATATTTTTAATTGCCATCTATGATAAAGCAAGCATTATAAGTGTTATACTAAAATAAGATTTTGGTGCAGCCAGTCTAGCCATTTCGTAGTGTGGCATGACATTTTGTATTGGGCATCTGTGATAAAGCAAGCACAGTAAGTGCTATTATGTGTTTAGATTGGCCTACTTTGTTGCTCCCAGTTTGGACACATTTCTAATTGTGGCGTGGCATTTTTAATGGCAAAGTCAACAGTTGTATGTTCTTTAGTGGGGATACTAGCATATATTGGAAGAGCCAGCTTGGACATGTTTTCTTATACTATCTGTAATGTTCTTACTGGATGCCGACTTCTGGGAATGCTATGAAATGATGTCTGATCCTCTTGCCCGATCACCCGCGCTGTGCGCTCCCAATGGCTGCTATAACTTACTTGCAAATTGAACAGCCCAATGAGGGTGAGGGCCTGGATACGGTTCTTCCCAACTGCCTCTGGTGCGATGCGCCTTCCTTCTTCTGTCCCCCCCCCCCTCTGGTCAATGCCCAGACCTGCAAAATAGAATAAGCATTATGTTGGCTGTTTATCACTTGTGCCCATTATTCACTGCCTCCCCTTTTCTCTCCTCCCTGAAGTGATCTGTTGCAGGGTCCCGATGACACATTTGTACAGAAGGTCCAAACACTTTATGTTGGTTTTGGCACCCTGGGATCAGGAAAGGGAGGCTGAAGCACATTAGGACACTGAGGCTGGTTTTCAAAAATCATAATTTTATTCTTTGCAGCAGAGCAGGACACATCATACAGCATTCTGAAGAAAAAACTGGAACTCCCAATTCTCCCTGTCTCTCACCCCTTTTTAAACAGTTTAGAAAGGTGAGGTAATGGCATGATCAATGTACAACCCCTTTTCCAATCCCTGGTTGGTTGCCTTAGCTGTCACTCAGACTCAGTCTAAACAGGGGTTATCTGTCTTATTCTACACAAGTGGACGCTGTGTGAACTTTTATGAAGAAAGTTATCCATTGATGTCATCATGATTTAGCAAATATCCACCGTCTTAGAAATTGCCTGCCCATGCCTGGCTTATCACAAAATTGTTGATCAACCTATTCATAATCAGAATTTGATACCTGCTCTTCCGATTTGAATCTAGTTTTTCAGTAATTTATAATAAGCATGTACTACTTAACATACTTTCTATTGCACAAGACATTCTGACACCACACAATAGATCACTCTTCTAAGCGCTTTCCTGAAAGGCACTACATTTCTGATTTTCGCATCATTTAGAGTCATTGATCAACCCGATAAGTAATCTGCATTTGGTTTAAGGGAGAGGGGGTCCACCTCCTAGACATTCAGTTTGAGGGGGGTTAGGACCACCTTCTGTACACATTACTGCATTATGCACAAAGCAAAATTACATATGTTCTTATTTGGAAATACTGGCAGATATTGAAGCAGTCGGCATCGAAATGTATGGGCACAGCTTGTGTGAAAATGTTTTTTAAACTGGCATACATTGCCGGGAAAGGCATCATGAAAATGCTTTGGGAAATGCCTCTGTAAACTGTTCGTGACTTGCAGCTCTTGTATTTTTTTATGAGTTACCCTACAAAACCGATTGCAAACTGACTGGCTTTTTACCGAGCTATTCACAGAAATTGTGCTATATAATACATCATTTGAACCCATTATTCCAGAAATGGTCTTTGGGTACAACCCCGAAACAATATTCGTTAGTTTGGTGTTTGTCGCTACTCTCTGTAGCTGTTGCATATTTGTTGCAAATATTTGCATCCCTCCAATTAAAAAATTCAAGAGCCATCACTGCCTTGAGAAATCTACACACACTACCAAAACAACTGGGATGTTGGAATTACTGCCATACATCTATTTTCCAAATGAGGCAATCCAATCTCTTTCTGAGCAGCATTTATGTTGGAAGGGGTTGGACTGGCATTGATTATCTGAAGTTCGTTGTTAAAGCTTGTGAATTGTGATTTGCAAATGTGGGCACATTTTTTTGGTGCCCTGACTGAGTCCCTGTCCCTTTCTGACCCTTTTGATTATCGCAGCTGCAAGGCCACTCCTAATCCGCATGTTCATAATGGAGGTCATCCATTGCAGAGAGCATATATTGTGAACTGGCGATTGGTCACATCACAAAGCCCCCAACTCAACATAAACGACAGGCCATATTATGCCTTCTTTGCATGGTGGGTTGTATTGTTTTTTCTGGGTCTACACTCTACAGGAACCCGGTTATTCGAGCGAGATCAGCCTAAATTGCCTGGCTATTGCTGCGATCTGAGCGTGATCTGCAGGCCGCAGGTTCGAATCCCGGCAAGGCCAACTCAGTCTTTCATCCTTCCGAGGTTGATAAATGAGTACCAATTTCGATTGGGTGATATTGTATGTAACTATGTTCTCTGTAAAGCACTTTGGATAAAGGCGCTATATAAATACCACAACATTATAATTATCATTATGTTATGTCTCCAGTGCTATCTAGCTGCAGACTCCCCACACCCCCACCCCTCCATTCTGCTTTTTAAAGGAATCTGGACTTTCTTCGGTGGTAATGCATCCGCTCATAGAGAACAACGTGACTATTGGGGTGTCATCGAACCCCCACTGCACATAAATCTAATCCAATGTGCGTGAGTACTAGGTCCCTGCTCGTCGTCTATACGGCAGCAGTGGGACTCATTGCAACAACGCGCAATGTCAATCAGAGGAAAAGGACCTGGCGTTTGGCTAATGCAGGAAGCACAGCGTGACAAGGCAGTGTGAAGTGAATTGGCAGATTGAGAAAGAAAACGGTCCTGGAAAATATTGTGAAAGGGACCCAGGCTTCTTGCTCCTCCCACATGGCTTCCTTCTTTAGCACTCTTTGTGACGGCGCACGTGGATGATTACTCATGTTTCAAAGAACGTGCATTTTCATGAGAACCGTGTATTTTTCGGCTTCTGCTTACTGTAGTTCTGCCATTGCGACTGGTTTCCAGAGGCATCTGGAATCTGTTTTAACTCTAATGAGGCAAACTAAACGGAACAAATGGAAAATCAGTGGGCCTGTAGTGTGGGCCTGGGTATAGGATATCAGAGCCAGGTTAGCAAGTGTAGTCCTTTATTCGTGGATTACATCAAAAGAGAGGTTGGGTGGGAGAGAAAGTCGACTCTACTATTTGACAGAGAAAAGGAAAATGATACGGTCAGTTCCTTCCTCGGCGTTGAACGGTGTTCCACGGCACTCACTACGCACATGCACGCACAGGTGCACCTAGACCAAATTTCAGGTGGTGGGAATAACTTCACATTTTGGAGGGGCTAATGTCAGGGACTGTGCAGGAGGGGCAACCTTACGTGTGAGGGGGCATCTAACTTCTTAACACATTCTAAGGAGACTATCCTAGTGCATCTTCAATGTTACAAGCAGTTAACTCTTTCCTTATTTATTTATTTAGTTGTACATTTATAGCAGCGTGCACAGCCCATAGGCATCTAGGCGCTAGTTACAGGTAGAGAAAACAGTAGTCAGTAGGGGCTCGGGCAGGGGGGAGGAGAGTCAGTTGAACAACAATGTTTTAAGAGGCTTTCTTAAAACATTTTAAACATTTTAAACATTTTAAGATGGTTCTGCACGCAGGCAAGGGGTAGTTTGTTCCAAAGAGACGGCGCCCGGACTGGTAAGCTGGTGCCCCCCCCACTTTGGCACGATTGAACCTTGGGGTGATGAGGCGGTGACTAGTGGGTTTTTCTGAGGTGTTCTTAATTAGATTGGCAGCCAGGTAGCTTGGAGCGCTATTAGAGAGACAGCAGTGAGTAAGGGATAGGATTTTGAAAGTGATTCTACCCTAAACTGGAAGCCCGTGGGCGGATCTCCTGACCTCTGATATGTGGTCCCGTTTGCCAATGTTAAGGGCGGCTCTGAGAGCATTGTTCTGGGTAGTTTGAAGTTTGCAGAGGTTTTTTCTGAAGTGCCGCAGTTCAGGTAGTTCTAATAGGCACGTTTCGAGCATAGTAGTGTTTGTGAAACTTCCAGACGGTTCATGGTGGGGAGGAAAGCTTTGCCGGTGTTGATTAGTTTAAATCGCATAGCCTGATGTCGAAGCGATGTGGTTGACGTGGCGAGACATGGAGAGTGATGAGTCGAGGTAGACCCCAAGGGTCTTAATGGAGGGTGCAACAATAATCTTGTGGCCGTCGATGATGAAACATGTGTAATCCTGGGGGAGACTCTTCAGGCGGGCATGGAGCTCAATGAGAAGGAGCTCAGTGTTTTCATCGTTGAGGCAGAGACTGTGTGCTGCCATCCAGGCTTGGATAGTTTTGTAGATTTTGTTGATTCTCAGGGTGTCTTTCGAGTGGTCGCCTCAGAGGGGGATGCAAATTTGGGCATCGTCAGTGTAGTTAGTGCATGAGATTCCCAAGGGTTCATGGTCGTCGAACAGTGGGTTTGTATAGACGTTGTGAAAGGTGCGTGAGACATAAGAGCCTTGGGGTACCCTACAAGAGTTGGGTTTTGGAGAGGCAATGGCTTGCCAGCAAATACTCAGGAGCTGGGGTGCACAACTGATTTTGACAGAGGGCCGAAAGTACCTTACATGAGGGCTATAGTGGGCCGAAAAGTAAATGTGGGCGGGGCGTGGCAGGAGGCTTTTTAAACCCCCAATTTGTACTAAACACATGGAAAAAGAATGTTTTTGAGGGGTAACTATTTTTATTTGCATTTCAAACTTACATTTTGTACTACACATTTTCCATTGTTATAATTTATTTCTATTTAGTTATTGTATCTCGCCTGTTTAATTAACTTATATATATTTTATTGACCCTAGATACACTATGCCCCATACACTATGCCCCATGGCCCCCTCACCCCAACCAAACACTATGCCCCATGTCCCTCACCCCCAACCAAACACTATGCCCCATGGCCCCCTCATCCCCAAACAAACACTATGCCCCATGGCCCCCTCACCCCCAACCGAACACTATGCCCCATGGCCCCCTCACCCCAACCAAACACTATGCCCCATGGCCCCCTCACCCCAACCAAACACTATGCCCCATGGCCCCCTCACCCCCAACCAAACACTATGCCCCATGGCCCCCTCACCCCCACCCAAACACTATGCCCCATGTCCCTCACCCCAAACCAAACACTATGCCCCATGGCCCCCTCACCCCCAACCAAACACTATGCCCCATGGCCCCCTCACCCCCAACCAAACACTATGCCCCATGGCCCCCTCACCCCAACCAAACACTATGCCCCATGGCCCCCTCACCCCCAACCAAACACTATGCCCCATGTCCCTCACCCCCAACCAAACACTATGCCCCATGGCCCCCTCACCCCCAACCAAACACTATGCCCCATGGCCCCCTCGCCCCCAACCAAACACTATGCCCCATGGCCCCCTCACCCCCAACCAAACACTATGCCCCATGGCCCCCTCACCCCAACCAAACACTATGCCCCATGGCCCCCTCACCCCAACCAAACACTATGCCCCATGGCCCCCTCACCCCCAACCAAACACTATGCCCCATGTCCCTCACCCCCAACCAAACACTATGCCCCATGGCCCCCTCACCCCCAACCAAACACTATGCCCCATGGCCCCCTCACCCCCAACCAAACACTATGCCCCATGGCCTCCTCACCCCCAACCAAACACTATGCCCCATGGCCCCCTCACCCCCAACCAAACCCCCCAACTCAGCACACACACAAACATGCACCAATACAGACCCGAACCCCCACCCCCCAACTCAGCACACACACAAACATGCACCCATACAGACCCGAACCCCCCACCCCAGCACACAAACATGCACCCATACAGACCCGAACACCCCACCCCCCAACTCAGCCCACACACAAACATGCACCCATACAGATCCGAACCCCCCACCCCCCAAATCAGCACACACACCAACATGCACCCATACAGACCCCAACCTCCCACCCCCCAACTCCAAACCCCGACCCCCAACTCAGCACACACACACTCAAGCATGCACCCATACAGACCCAAACCCCTCACCCCCCAAATCAGCAAACTCTCAAACAAGCACCCATACAGACCCGAACCCCCACCCCCCAACTCAGCACACAAAAAACATTCAAATCAAAACATTCATACACATCCGACACCCCCCCACCCCCGCATCTCAACATACACACAAAATAAATTCAAATACAAACATTCACACACCCCCCCACATCTCAACATACACACAAAATACATTCAAATACAAACATTCACACACCCCCCCACATCTCAACATACACAGAAAATACATTCAAATACAAACATTCACACACACCCCCACATCTCAACATACACACAAAATACATTCAAATACATTCATACACATCCGACACACCCCCGACCCCCGCATCTCAACATACACACAAAATACATTCAAATACAAACATTCATACACATCCGACACATTCCCCCACCCCCGCATCTCAACATACACACAAAATACATTCAAACACAAACATTCATACACATCCGACACACCCCCCCACCTCCGCATCTCAACATACACACAAAATACATTCAAATACAAACATTCACACACCCCCCCCACATCTCAACATACACACAAAATACATTCAAATACAAACATTCACACCCCCCCACATCTCAACATACACACAAAATACATTCAAATACATTCATACACATCCGACACACCCCCCCACCCCCGCATCTCAACATACACACAAAATACATTCAAATACAAACATTCACACACCCCCCTACATCTCAACATACACACAAAATACATTAAAATACAAACATTCACACACCCCCCCACATCTCAACATACACACAAAATACATTCAAATACATTCATACACATTCGACACACCCCCCCCACCCCCGCATCTCAACATACACACAAAATACATTCAAACACAAACATTCATGCACTTCCGACACACCCCCCCACCCCCGCATCTCAACATACACACAAAATACATTCAAACACAAACATTCATACACATCCGACACACCTCCCCACCCCCGCATCTCAACATACACACAAAATACATTCAAATACAAACATTCATACACATCCGACACACACCCCCACCCCCGCATCTCAACATACACACAAAACACATTCAAACACAAACATTCATACACATCCGACACACCCCATCCACCCCCGCATCTCAACATACACACAAAATACATTCAAATACAATCATTCATACACATCCGACACACACCCCCCGCAACATACACATATAAACAGAAAGCAAAACAAACCCGACACACAAACACAAACAGACCACTTACCGGAGACGTGCTGGAAGGCAGGTAGGTAAGCTGGAATCGTACTATGGCTGGCGTGGTCCAAGGCTGAAATGCCTTCCAGCATCAAGCCTTATGGACCACGCCAGCCGTAGTGCTGGCCCTCCATTGGTGCAGCACACACGCATTACGTGGCTCGTAGGAGCGACGTGATGCATGTGTGTGCTGAGCCAATGAGGGCCAGTGTTTTCACCGGCCCGGAAGACAACAAAGACTTTCCTAATGGAGGGCGGCCGCGGGCTGCCCTCCATTAGGAAAGTCTTTGTGCCTCGCGGGCCGGTCAAAAGGGCATGGCAGGCCGCAATTGGCCCGCGGGCCGTATGTTGTGCACCCATGCTCTGGAGGATCTGTTAAACAAGAAGGAGACAATCCAGTTGGTGGCATCGGGGGAGAAGTGGGTAGCCAATGTTAGGGTTTGGCAAAGGATTGTGTGGGCCACAAGGTTGACTGCCGCTGAGAGGTCAAGAAGGAGGAGCAGGGATAAGGAACCCTTGTTGTTGGCGGTGTCAAGCTGATTTTTTATATCAAGGAGGGCTGTTTCTGTCCCTTGCTTAGGGCGGAAACCTTACTGGCGATAGCCTAGAATGTTGTAGTGTTCGAGGAAAGATTATATTTGTAGATAGGCTACTCTGTGCATGATTTTGAGGAGAAAGGGGACAGTAGTGATAGGGCAATAGTTTGTGTGGATGGCTGGTTCGAGGGTAGTTTTTTTCAGGAGCAGTGAGAACCAGGATTCCTTAAGTGAGATTGGGACAGAGCAGGCTGTGAAGGCGGAGTTGATGATGGAGACTATCAATGGTCTTTGACCAGGGTGGCTGAGAGAGTGTCTCCCTTGCATCAGGAATGTTTAAGGCTGGCAATGATGTTAGCAAGGGCAGTGATGCTGGCTGGCTGAAACTTGAAGGGTGGGATGTCGCCATGGGTGGGTCCAGGTTGGATATTGGCCTTAGGCCGAGTGACTTGTTTGGTAAATATTTTGGATTGGAGCTGTGTGATTTTTTTTATAAAGGGTTCCTCATGGTTGTCTTAAATCAGCTGGAAGATCTTTTCTGGAGCAGCTTCCGGTCCCCTGTATTCCCCCTTCAGTGGGAATTCTGACAAACTGGAGGGTTTCTGTCTCTCTTTATATTTCATACTCTTGTATCATCGGTGGGGCCTAATTACACCCTCCTTTGAGCACCTTTTTGGGCAAACTGAACTTGGAGTGTGTCAATTTGGTTTTCCCCTTATCACCTTCTTGCATGTTCGTTGTCTGTACGGCTCTGCATTCGACATACCTTATCTTCTATTTAATCCATTTGTTTCTGACTCTCCAGTGAATGTCTTGAATCAATGCCTCTGTCTCATCACTTGTCTCCAGTAATAAAGAGGGTAAGAGGTTGGATGTGGCTCATCAACCACTCAAAAATTGAAAGGGAGAGATTTGGGTGACTGAGTTGGGGGTGGGCCAGTTAGCTGCTGCGTGAGGTAGGCATCTAGGGAAGAAGTTGCAGTTAGTTGCACACTGTGTTTTAAAAACATATTGGCCCTTTCAACCTGACCATTCACCTGGGGGGGATAGAGTACAGCTTTGTGTTGGATAATACTAATTTTATCCCAGTAAGTTTTCATCTCATTCGAGACCAGTTGTATCCCATTGTACTTAGTCATTTGTTGCAACAGACCTTCCCTTCTAAATATGTCTGTGAGTGTCAATATGATTGCGACTGTGATAATGTATGGGTTAAAGTGGAGTTCAATCCACTTAGACGCGTAGTCAACCATGACTATACCATATCTGTGTCGCAGTTCCATTGTTTTTAAAGGACACATTAAGTTGAGCTAGACATTCTTCCAGGGAACCAATGAAGTCTCTACGTTCTGTAGTTGGGCTTTGTTTAGGTATAACTGTTTTTCAATGGCTTTGTATCCATGGCAATGTTCTAGGGCATGGGCTACTTTAAAATACCACCAACATGCTCCTCATATTCTCCTTCTGTTGAGCGTGAGACATAGATGACCCTGATGGGCATTGTCAGTGATGGCCGGGCGAATTCCTGCCACTGGTATTGGTTTGTTTCTTCTGAAAATTATCAAGTGTATTAGTACAAATCAGACTGTATGCCCAGGCTGCTTTCTCCAAACCATTACCCACCGGGGGGTGTTATGCTCCATTTCTATTTAAATGTTTATAGCTGAGATTGGGGAGGCCATAGGTCAGATAAGATCCTTTCCACCTAAATTTGGGAACCCCCAGTAAGTTGGTTGATGTATGCTGTCGATCTGCTTATGCTACACTACACCCATGTTGGGCAACAACACCAATTTGAGGCTTTAGATACATATGTGAAGACAAATGGTTTCAACATGATTGCAGCAAAAACAAGGGAAGATTCTTATCTTCCCTACTAATAAAAGAAAGAAACGTAAAAAGTTTAATTGGACCTTAAACAAAACTTCACTTGAAGTCGCCGCTTCATTTTATTTCTTGGGTTTCTCAATGTATGTGAGAATAGGACTGCAGCACAATATTCAGGGCTTTGTGACAAATGCATTGCGCTTGCCGGTCAAAATAAAAGAATTAGTATGTGCTATGGGTGCTTCTCTCTATCGCCTGTTATGAAATATTTTAAGGCAAAGCTTATACCCATCCTCACTTATTGAGCTGAAGTATTGAGATAAAATGATGGGGCTAATTGAGATAGGCTTGAAGGCCTCTTCTGGAGGCGGGTTTTGAACCTACTTAACTGCATCCCCGTTGCAATCGTGAGATATTAGTTGGGTATGTTATCTCTTAAAGCACTAGTAAATTGGAAATATCTGGCACTACATTGGAAAATACTGGTGCCAATTGAAAGCTCATTATTTAGCGTACTTAACATGGCATTTCTTAAGTTAACAGATCTTGAACTAATCCAATGCACTAACCTTGGTAATCAGCTGTTTAACTCGTTAGGTATGACCGACAAAGCCCTCTGGACGCTTGACTGGATCCTACTTAGAAAATGTATAAAGAGACACCATTTGTATGCACACATCATAGAAACAGAAAAAACATTGAATTTTGTTCCGCTCCACCTTAAAGAATTTCCATACTGAAGGTATTGAGCTTGGTTTCTGAGGTTTAGGCTTAATTTCCTCACAACTAATGACATGTTGGGGGCTCTCCTCAATGTAGCAAGAGCCGAAAGACTCTGTAGAGTCTGTGGAGCCATAAGTATAAGCATCAGCCATAGTTTGGAAAATTCTTTCATGATATACATTTTATTAATGAATTTGAACCTTGGATACATGTTATTAATGAATTTGAACCTTGGAATAGGATTATGGTTGATTACCAAGTGTTGTTAATGTTAGCCACCATTAAACTTTTCATGGAAATCCTTCCTAAATCTGATGAACAATTTTATAAGTAAATAATTGTGTTATGTTTACCTATTCCTTTAAAAAAATGTTACTTGTTTTTTTTTATAGAATTGGTAATTGGTGCATCTATTGTTTGTTAGAGATTGTTCACCTGATGTGGTGAAAGGTTTGGTTTTCAAGCTATAAAACCAATAATAAAAAAAGTGGACTAGCGATATTTCTGATGCCATTGGTCAGTAGGGTTGTATTGCTGGTTATAGTGCATTTATTTCATCAAGCAAATCATTGACTACATACTGTTCCACTTTCTTTAGTATTTCATCTCATTGAGGATTGATGATTCTTCACCACATATCAGAGTTAGACTAGCTGCTACACATTCATCCTGAAGAAATGGAAACTTGTAGAAGCTTTCAACTGCACACATAGCATGCAGTTGGCATGGTTGTCCTTCCATCTACAGAAGCACTTTACACTCCTGAAGATTTACAGCTAGTATCAGAGTGGAAGATTTGGTTCTTCCGCGGGTGAACATGTGCATTAGAGTTTTATGATCTTGGGGCAGATGAAACTTGTTTCCGCATATGTACCTTCTGAGGTATTCAGTGCCCAGACACAAGCCAACATCTCCTTTTCAATTAGTGAATAGATGTATTCAGAGGTAATGAGTGTCAATGAGGAAAATTCAAACATGTTCTCTGTGGTGTGTGTGTTTCCTGGCATGGCTCCTAAACCATACACACTTGCATCCAATGTGATGAAAGTGTTCTAAGCGGGCTTGAAGGGCATCAAGAAAGGTGCACTGAGTATATGTTGCTTGATGCATGTAAACAATGTATCTTGGTGTGTTTGCCATTCAAAAACGGTCCCTTTCTTGAGCCGGGACACTATGCACTCCGTCTTCTCTGGCAACGCTGGCACAAATTTGGCGTAGCATTCTGGTAAGCCTTGGCAGGATTTCCATTCTTCTTTGTTGCTGGGTGCTGGGACATCAGCTACGGCTGTGAGGAGGTTCCTTCAGGGATTGATGCCCTCGCTTGACACAGATTGAAATGTACTCTTGTCCTTCCTAATGCATATCTCTGCATTCTGAAGTCTTTGAAGGACGACATTATGACTCTGTTCTGTTTGTCTATAAATCAGAATGTCGTTCTGGAAATACACCCCAGGCCTGACATCATAAAAAAGCATGTCCATCATCCACTGGAAGACAGAGGTATCTTAGGAGACACTGAAGGGCGCAGTGGTGAATCTGAAGGTACCAAAAGGAGCAATAATGATAATCATTAAAGACTTGGCGTAATTATGGAATTAGATCTGGTGGTAAGCATCTCTCAGGGCCAGATTTGAAAACATTATAGCATCCTGAATCATGAGGATGAGTTCAGAAACAAAGGATAGGGGATAAATATCCGTTACTAGGGCTGGGTGAAATCTCCACCCGCAAAGCAAAAAGTGCAAAATTTGCACTGGAATCAGTTTCTGCCCATTCCGCAAAAATAGCATTACAGTTCCACTACCACTGAAATATGGCCACCAGGGTAATTTTGCTTGGTTTTATGAGGTTCCACACAGAGCACCAGGGATGCAAAGAAACAGTGAAACAGTTCACTTTTCACTCTTGCGCTTGGTGATGCAACAGTGTGGTGTTTCAGTGCCATGCTGGCTTTGGGTAGGGAGACTAAATACTTTACATGGACAGTTTCTCAAAGTGACAGGAGAAACATTGTGCAGTTCTTTTTGCACAGTGGCACAAGAAAATTTACAACAAAGAAATTCTGATTCGTGCTAGTTAAATGCAGCAAAACGAGAAACTTTGTTTGGGTCTTTTTTCGATCCATACCAGTTCCATGCAGCAAAACGAGAAACTTTGTTTTGGTTTTTTTTCAATCCGTACTAGTTTCGCGCAGAGACACGAGCAACTTTGTGCGGTTCTTTCTGAACCATGTTCGCTTTGCGCAGTGACACAAGAAACTTCACACAGGTTTTTTCAATCCGTGCTAGGGTTCGCACAGCGAAACGAGAATCTTTGCGCAGGTTTTTTCGATTTGTGCTAGGCTAGAATAGCGACACAAGAAACTAGGAACAGGTGTTTTCGATATGTGCTAGGTTCAGGCAGCGACACGAGAAACTTGGCACAGGTGTTTTGATTCATGCTAGGTTTGCGCAGTGACACAAGAAACTTTGCTTGGCTCTTTTCGATACGCGTGCATGGCAGAAAGGTGGAGCGGGGCAATGGCGAGAAAAATCTGACAGGTTTAGTTTTAGCGGCTGGCAGAGAGAAATCTAACAATTTCGTCACGCTCTATCATTACAAAGTCCCTATTCGAACTCTGTAGGTCCATGCATAGGGGAAGGTTGTCATAGGAAGGTTTCTTATTGCGAATGACTGAGATCAAAAGAACAGGCTTTGTACAGTAATCTACAGGAGCATCAATGCTCAGCTTATACAATGTAATTATGTAGACTTTCAAAAATGGGATATGGTCGAAGTAGACACATATTCAAAGGATTTGCAAAATAATTGTTTTAAGTAAATAATAAATTAGATTATAGGTATGATAAACCTATTGAAATGTTTCAATGAATAATCCAATCACATGTACATGAATTAACAATTACATAACATGATTGTATTAATATACATTCAGGAGTGAGCCAAGATGACGAAAAAACTCAAAACCTAAGCCTTGTCACTTGATGCATTTCGGCCATCAGACCTTCATCAGAAATGCAGCAGGCTACAAACAAAAAAAATATTATATCCATTCATCAGAATTGAGTCATCCATGTCAAGACATTACATAGCACTAAGAGTCACCCCTACACCTCAAACAGGATATAGTAGAAGTGGGAGGCAAGCCAAATTGGAGGAGGCCATGTGGGAGACCCCAGTCAGGGCCACAATTTTGGTCCAGGGAGTCAACAGATGTGTGCGCAGATGGACAGGGTCCCTCTTCTGGTAGTAACAGGCAGGTTACACTGAAAGGTGAGAACATAATGAAGGTACCAAAGTCTTTGTAGAAACCAGGAACAGATCCATTACAGGAAGAGAAGTAAACTAAATGCCATTACGATAGATTAGACAGACTGGACACAGGATATGGCCTGCACTGGTCTGTGGGCACAAGGCGGGGCATTGATGGCAGGCATACTAGTGAAGTACACCCACTGGCATGGAATCCAGGGGTCTTGGGGAGTACCCTTGAATGCAAGGTGGGAGATGGGACCCCAAGGGAGAAAGGGAAGGGTTGGAGAGGGAGTTTGGGAGGGGGCTGGTAGAGATGGTGAGGGGGAAAAGAGAGAGAGGCAGACACAGAGAGAGACAAACAGGGACAGAGAGTCACAGACACAGGGAGGCAGACACAGAGACAGAGAAAGAGAGAGCCTGGCAGGGGCGGCAAGGCAGACGGGTCAGGAGCCCTACGGGTGGAAAATTAGAGCAGGCTGAGGAGGAAATGAGGGGAAGGATGGAGAGGGCTGACAAGGGTACCTGTCGAAGGGGCTTCCTGTCCTCTGCTGTCCCCCCACCCCTGTCAGCACATCACCACCAGAAACCAAAGAGAGAGCCAGCCCTCTTTCCAATGGCTTATATAAGGCTGTTACTGTACCCACTCTATGGCCAGCCTCCACCCAGGCAAGTGTTGGTTTGGTTGTTGCCAGGACATGTTTTTGTCATTTCCAGGGGAGATGGGATGCAGAGCGGGGCACCCACTTTCAGGTATTCTGTGTAATTCCTAGGTCAGGGGAGTTGGCAATTGGGGCCCAGAGGGGAGGTTAATTGTAGGGAATGGGGAGATGAAAATATAGAGTGCAGGGCAGTTGGAACCCCAAAGGGAGATTAACTGCTGGACTGGGGAATGAGAAGGTTCCAAGAAAGGGTGCAAGACGTCAGGGGCTAGCTTGGTGACTTGCAGAAGGCAGGATAATTGCAGGGTGTGGTAGAAGTGGTATTCCAGAGCCCATCACCCATGATGCACACAGCAAGTGGAACTTGTTTTGCAGGGTACAGAGAGGCTTCATACCAAGACAAAGGGGAGTTAGAAATTATAGAGTGGGAGGAAAAGTTGAAAGGGGTTCCAGGCTGTAACTGAGCAACAAGTTGAACTGGTTCTTGGAGGGATCATGGTGTGGGTCCACAACCCCCACACACAGTGCAGGGGGCACAGAGGAAAATACATTTGGAAAAAATAAAAGTCACCCAATACCCAATTAAGTTGTACAATACATTGGCCCTCATTAGGACCCTGGCGGTAAGGGGTTTACGCTAGCGTTAGCTGCGCCGACCCCTTACCGCCAATCCCGAGTTCCCAGAGCGCCATGGTCATTTTTCCGCCCGCTTTTTGCGGGCGTAAAAATCCATGGCGCTATGGGACCTTGGTGTTAATTACGCCACCGTAATTTACGGTGGCGTAATTAACTCCTTCCCCACTCCCATTATACCCTATGGGGCCGAAATGGGAATGGGGAAGGGTAAATGGGTCAATGGGGACTTACCGCCCCGCCGACCTCGGAATGGGGCGGTAAGTCCACCATCTGCCATGGCGTAAACGGACTTTACGCCATGGCGGAAAAGTCCGCCGATGGCGGAAAAAATCCGCCAGGGTCGTAATGAGGGCCATTGTATACAGTGGGGACATTAAAAGTCATATATACTACAAATGAAACGGGACATAGAAACTGCCATTACCACGATTTAAGATTATGTAGGCAATACCTCACAAAACATCTGAATTTGTAACATTGATCCATATAATCTAGCTGTAAGAAAAATATAAGAGATCCATGTCAATAAGACACCCCAATTCAGTGTCCGAATAAATAGAACTTTGAAGTAAAAAGACAATAAAGAGCAGTGATATTTACCCCGTCAACCAGCATGCACTACGTGAAAGAACTCCTAGGCACAGAAAGACCAACATTACTATTCGGATTGTCTTCTACATAATGTCCTCGAGACGGCGCTAACCGGCAGGAATTATCAGACACAATCCATTAGCCATCCTTACCTGTGCACAATCTCATCCACTTCCATCCGTGGTAACCGAAGGTCACAAAAGCATTCTAGGCTTGCTCCTACATGAAGCAGGTTTTAAACAGTGGCTGAGATAACATTGTCACGGTCATCTGTGCCGGATGTCATGACATGAAACAAGTTTGTTATGTGTGATGTCTCTTTGAGAAAATTATAATTACCATTCAGAGACTAGACCTATACAAACAGTTCAGGTCCTTGCATCGAGCAGGGTCAAATCCCAAAGTGAAAACATTCACTGGAAAGCTAGATGGATTATATATACAAAGTAGCCGAGATAACTTTATATATATCATCTGGTACACAATGTCATGAAAATGAAGTAGCACATTATTACATAGAGAAACTCGAGTGAGCTAACTGAAGGGGTATCCTCTTTTTCTATCTTAGGGGCTCGTGGAGGGGGACTGAGTAATATTATTGAAGAAGCAAAAAGACCCCACGAGCTACCTGAGTGTGTGAGCACTGGAGGCTTGGGAGCTAGGTCACAGCCCTAGTGAACTTAAACGCACATCTTTTTTAACACATATAAAAAGATGATAAGGTCGGATTAACAAAAAGCATATATCATAACGTATTGATTAACATATCATAAACATTCTGAAAATTGACACAATGGTCACAGTACAACATCAAAATAAAATTAAACATAATTGTAAAACGCAATTTCTAAAACGAAAGCTGGTAATATGCCAATAGTTGCCTTTGAATTTACTAGTGTATTTGTTCGATACAAATACACAATAGCTAAAGTGATGTTCGTAGCTACTGGGTGACTTCAAACAGTGTCATTCATAACAAGTTCCAAAAGAATCCCCAGACTAATTTTGTCGACAGAGGTAAGTCTGTTTCCAGCCTTATTATTGACTACACATATAGTTCAATTTCCATTGCTTGGAAGATTTTATCATTCATGTAAGGCTTTCCTCAGGACACATTGAGCAAAGGTTGTTCTGGTCTGTGATGTCGTATTAACAGACACTATTGTATTTTAGACACAGCATATCTTTTTTTTTTAAATTAAATATGTCAATCCAATGCCGGAGGGTATAAGTCGTCCCTGGCAAAAGGAGACACTGTGCCTTCTGATCATACAGCTGATTTTTATGATAGGATCTCGTGGAGAGAAAGTTCTTAATCTGCCACGGAAGATGAATCCACTGCGCGTGTTTGTGCTCAGTCGAGCTGCATTCACTTTCGTAGTTGGTGCGTGCTTCTGGTTGCTACCTCCGCGTACGAATGCCGACACGCACATTACATATAATGTCTCGTGCAGGAAATGATAGTAACCTTTACAAGACTAGACCGTTACTGTATAGTTCCGGTCCTTGCATTCAACAGTGTCAAACATCATAGGGAAAGATATTCACTGGTAAGTAGTGGTGTCAGCAAAAGGAGTCTTCATTGTTGAGCAAGCATTCACAAGCCACCATATTATACATATTCACACCTCCTATCATATCAACCAGATTTTGTACAAAAGTGTATGTAATTGATGGTATCTCTAATGTATCAAGTTACGATTGTTTAAAGTGTATGTGTGATGTGGATGTGTGTCTGATATCTCAGAATCCTATTTTAAATAGTAATGGTGTGTATCATTATCTACTTCCTATTGGGGTTGAGGATAATGGTCAGCTTCGCTTGGCCAAGCCACCCTGGGTCTAATGGACTATGTTCAACAAGATTTACATTGGCGTTTCAATACAATATTGCATGACTTATAGACCAGTAGTTTAACATGTGTGCACCCCTTGACGGTTGGCTAACAATGCACCTGCACAGTTCCGGTCTGATATTTGCCGACCATGCTTTTTTATGTGTCCACTGGCATAGCAGTGAGGTCAGATGCTGAGTCCGCCATCAACTGTACTGCATTGCCAACTGCCTAAACCAGGCAGTGCAGTTTCTTTCTTCTCTCTGGCCTGGCATCAGTGGTTAGGATGGTGTGGCTATCTTCAGATTCAGGACCCTAATCTGAATACCTGTTTGACATTTCAGCAATGGTTCTCCTGTTTTTCTGGTGGCATACCCTAGCGAAATTGCCTCAATGTCCACATTCTGTGTTTTCTCTCGAACAAGCTGGACATGTGTGTCATAAAGGTAAAAGAGACAGAGTTAATACCTCCTTTGCCTTTTGTGGTCATGTGGGCAGAGGAAAGACTACGCTCTAACAAAACAAACAGTGAAGTATAACAGTCAAAAATAAAGGAATGCCCAATCAAGGTTCTACAAAAGTATTAGTCAAACACACCATGTACAGTATTAACTAACTAGAAAACACTACCAAAAAAAGAAAACCCGTAGAATGAGCCAAGAATATGCAAAGATAGCAGATCCAGCACTCTGGGTAATGAAACAGGATAAGAAGAGCTAATTAAGGATATATTCTTGGGTGCAAAATGGATAAACCTAACCTAACTAATCTCTAGTGTCCACAAAGGAACCGGGGGGAATAAGCAGTCAATATGGCCTTTTTGCAGGTCTTGGTGGCCTAGCAATACCAGATCAGACTTCTTGGCGCTGTGCAAGCAATTTGAAGATCGAGAGAGCACAAAAGGTAGCACATGAGATTCCCGGTTGTTCAATGTATCTAAAAGGTTCTTGAAAATGAGCTCCAAGCAGTTTTATGGTGAAAAAAACACTTTGTTCCCGGCTGACTTGGCACTCAGGTTGCTGTGAGTCCCAATGCAGCGACTCAGGGGCAAGATTAGCACATTTCTCGTGCTCCCAAACACAGGGGAGGCTGGCACACAACTTCAGGGGCCCTTCAAAACTAGTGAGGTCCCTGGTACTGCTGTGACTTGCAGAGAGGCAGGTATTGTTCCAGCACTAGGTTCACCACGAATAATTCTTATGAAACATAAATCACCTTTGCAGAACTCTGGGAAGGACTCCTCTAAAAGAAGGGTCCAAACAAAATATTCTTCATTCATTGGAGTCCAAAAGATGAGTCAAAGTAGTGATGTGAGACCCCTTCTTTTAAAGGCAAAAGTCCACAGGTGGTTGGACTAAAGCTAGCCTGCCTTAGTTGTCCAGTTCCTGTTCTTGAAATGAGTGGTCTTTGCCCTTCTGACATCACACCCATAGTTCTTTGCAGCAGAGGAATTGGAGGCAACAGAAATGAGAAAGAGTGACAGAGAGAAAGAAGATGTATTTATTTATATTATGGTAACCAGCCCGGAGGCGGGGTAGCACCAATATGACCAACCAACACATGACAAAGAGTATCCCAAGGGAATAGAGAGGGAGAAGAAGTGGTCATGCTGGGACACAGAGTCAGGAATTGTTAGACAGAGGTTACTGAAATAGACGGGTTTTCAACCTGCTCTTAAAGAGCTGCAGACTAGAGCATGATCTCAGATCTGGTGGGAGGGAGTTCCATATGCGTGGAGCAGCATGTGGAAAGGATTTATGCTCCACATATGCCAGATGCGCTCTGCTAGTTTTTAGTAGACCAGTATTTGATCTCAGCACTCTACGTGCCAATAGGCATGAAATGCGACTGGCCAAATACTTGGTGGCTTGCCCCGAGATGCAATTCATTTATTTATTTGGATTTGTAAAGCACACTTAGCAGCCCAAGGGCATCCAGGCGCTGCTGCATGAAATTGTCTTAGATACAATTGGATATTAGGCTCTTGGTTACAGTGAGCATGTAGCCTCACCAAGTAGTATAGTAACAAGGAACATACAATGTGATTACATTTGGTTTTGGCATTACATTACAGTGAGACCTATAGGCGATAAGACTAGATAATGCAGTCTTCCTATGACAGTGGTGCAAAAGATACTTATTAGACAAACATCAAGGTTTTTATTGCTTTCCTGAAGGCTATATGCGGCTCAATGCTTCTAACGTACAGGAGTAATGTGTTGCTGCCAGGACTGGGAAACTAGATCCTCATACGCGCATTCTTAGGGCCTTGGGAACGGATATCCTGTTAGTGTAGGCAGTTCTTGTGGGTCTAACTGTGATAGGTTTGACAACTCTTTGGGCCAGGTACAAAGGGGCGAGATTATGGACGCATTTGTGTATAGGTGCAAGAGCTTTAAAGACTATCCTCTCTTTAATGGGGAGCCAAGTTAGTTTCGAGATGTGTTCCCTCTTGGAGATACCCGTGGCCGCCCTGAGGGCATTATTTTGCACCGTCTGGAGTTTAGTGATGTTTTTAGCTGACATCCCCAGAAAGAGGGCATTGCAGTTATCCAGCCGAGATCCAATTATTGCTCTTGCAATAGTGAGACAGTTCTGTTCTGACAGAAAGGGTCTGGCTTCATTAATTAGTTTGGAATGGTAAGCTGAGGTCGATGCAATGGCATTGACCTGCCTGTTCATAGAAAGGTCAGAGTCCAGGTAGACCCCCAGGGTCTTTACCACTTGTGATACAGTGATTGAAGTGTTGTCAATCGTAAAGGAACCGTATTGTTTGTCCAACTTCCTGATGGTAGTAGGAGCCCCAATTAACAGAAGTTCAGTTGTATCACCATTAAGCCTTAAGTTTTCTGCCATCCAGGTTTGGATGGTGGAGTATATGGACTCAAGGGTGGCCGAATCTGCCTCATAGTCACCGGTGAGAGGGATGAGGACCTGTGTGTCCTCAACATAGTTAGTGTATGCGATGCACAGGGGGTCCAGAAGGTGGAACAATGGCCTGGTGAACAGGTTATAGAGTGTCGGTGAGATGCAAGAGCCCTGTGGGACTTCGCATTTGATGAGGCTTGGGTGGGCACAAGCTGAGTCTGAAAAGACTTTTATAACCCTTTATTGGAGAAACAAGGTGTTCCAAGCAATGGCCTTTGGGGGTAGTTGGCGGCAGAGATGAGATGGTGGCAAAGGGTTTTATGATCCACCAAATCAAATGCGGCCGACTTAGAAAAGTGTATGCATGGGCCCAATCTGCCCTATTCAAACTTTATTTATGGTGAGACACCCTTGCCCCCTGCCCCTCCCCACTTTACAAATATTGTTTCGGGGCCCTTCCACAAAATTACAAAAGGTGATGCCAGTCACAGGCAGTTCTACTCATGTAAATTCATCTACAGAACCAGGAGGTTGTGGCGGGGAGGGAATGGGCGTTGATGCCCAGCCTGGTAGCCAGGATTGAACTGGCCTATAGGGCAGTAGTGCAACATGCAGGCCTAACATGCCAGTGTGTCCAGCTTTTGCCCAATGTGGGCCAGTTTGATGAGTTACTTCACTCTGCAACTAGTAGTTTTGACCACTGGTACTGAACAAATATTCCTTACAATACACAATTTGCAACACATTGCACCCAAAAGCTCCCCACCTGGGCACTATTCAAAACATCTGTCACAAGTGAACGAATTTCCATTTGCGGCCACCCCAATAACTTTGATCATCACACTCTGCACACAATATAGACACAGGAAATAAAACACATAGGTATGATACAGACCTGAGGAGAAAGAGGCTTGAGAACACCACCATGCTAACCACCCACACTGCAGTGTAGTCGTACATATATAGAAAACTTGGGTGAAGAACCAAAATGGCTGCCAACAATCAGCAGATCCATTATGTCCTTGTGAACTGATGAGGATTGTGGGTGACCTTCCCCTCATCGCGTCTAGCGTCAATAATCAAGTTCCTGAGGTTCACTGAGGATCTTCTGTGAGTCTGAATGTCACTGTCCTGAGCTGTGCGTAGACCTTACCACTTCCTATACACTATTCTGTCTTGCTAAATCCGCTTCTGTCAAGGAAAGTATGTACAATCTGCGCTGAGTGGCAAAAGGGCTGGTTCATTGATCCAGCCCCGGGTCAACCTTCTCTATGCTTTAAGGTAAGGTGTTCAGGAATCGCAAACTGATCAGGTCCTTTTTTATAAGTTCCTATTTGGGCCACACATACCACATGCAATTCTTGCACTGCAGAGAGTTGATCCCTACACACAGGAACTACGAGTAAGAAAATGGAAGATGTGTTAAAGAAAGGCTAAAGCAACCCACCCCACTGTGATTTGGGGCAAGATTATAATAAAGCTGAATTAGCAACTTTGGCAGGTGTGTCAGCAAGTCAAGTTGCTCCACACCCAGGCTGAGTCTAACGCTGCAAGCCCGAGTTCGGAGCAACCCAAGTGCTCTGCGCACCTGCCCTCCATCTGGTGCTGCCTGTTCCCCCTCCTTCCCTGCCTCCCACCCTAATCTCAAGCCCCTCAACACCGCCCCCCCTCTTTAACTGACCACGGCTCCTCTGCATGGACCGCACCACTTGGCTTCCTCTTTCCACGATGGAAATGGAAGAGGCGATCCGAGTGGAGCCTCCCCTTTCATTTCCATGGCAATCCTGATTCTCCCCGTCCGCTGCTGTGAAGTAAGCAATGCAGGCGTTTTATTTAACTTGATATAGCACTTCAATGGTTTGCCTCGGGGTGCTAATGGCAATAATCCCGCGTTTGGTGGGCTTCACCTGCCTGGTAATGGCTCCGGCCCAGTGTTAAGGCCTTAGCCCCGCGTGCGGCCTATTACTTGTGCCCTGTGCCTTTACAGTCCGGTGAAGTCCACCAAATGCGTGAATATTGACATATGGATAAAAAAAAGACTAGGAACCTGCAGAGGAATGAGCGGCTAGCACTCCTATCGGAACAGGGGTAAGAGCTGACCCTGTGGAGTAACACCCAGGCAGAGCTGACACTATGCACAACCTGAAAGCGCACATATAGGGCACGATGGCATCAAAGAGACAGCACCTTGTCTGTGGGGAAATACTTGCTTTATTGTGATAGTCACACTTTTATAAAACATTGCCATTAAATCCCAGTTGCCCCAAAATTCTATTATAGGCCAAAGCAAGCACATTCGTTTAAGAATGCCCTCATATCCCATAGGTAAACCCCAGCACCTTTAGCATATCTGGATTCGTACCCATCTTTCTTTAAACCACTTCCACTTCTTTTAGAGTGATTTAGATCCCAATGTCCTTGACCTCACTGTCCCACAAGTCTTCCATTTCCTTGTCCATCCTCCCTTGCAGGTGTGCTTTTTCACTTGGCCGTCAGACCTGTCAGGCCAAGGCTACGCCATCGCACCGCACCCCACCCCCCACCACTCCTGGCTAAATAACAGCCAATCCTCACACCCTCAGACTCTCTAGCCCACCATGTGCTGCCTCTGCTTTCACCCCTACATCCTCCTGGCTCCTCATCACTGGAACTCCCTACCTCCCTGAAATTAAGGTCATCCCGACCTATACTTCAATATCACCCCTCAGAACCACCTTCTCTCTCAGGAAGGAGAGTGCTGTCAATGTAGCCCCTCCCCCAATGAACCCCAGCCAGTGTCACCACTGGTCTGAATACCTGTAAACACTGTACATGCATGTACAGCCTTCTTGTGATTTCCCCATGTACTGCTGCTTCTCCCCCAACACAGTGCCAGATTAATATGTTAACTACTATATCGTGATATTTTTAAGGTTTATGAAGCACCCAGAAAAGGGGCTGATTGAGCCAGCAATATGCCCTTTATACAATGCTTCTTGGTGAGGTGCCTTTCATTTTAACTCAATAAAAACAAAGACTGCAGCCAGACACTCAGCACTGGAGCAAGGCTAGGAAAAGAAAAGAGAAGGAAAGTGGAATCTACGTGTTTTTTCAGTGCCCTGCCCCGCTGTGGTGTGTTGCCTGCTTGTTGCCTCCTGTGTGCCTTCTTCTGTGTGAACCTTCCGCCTCTGATGCTTCCTGTGGTGCACCGTTGTGGTCTGTGCTTCCTTCCTCCCTCACTCTCCCTTCTTGCCTCCTCGCACCCTCTATGGTGCTTTCAATCTCTCCCATCTTCTGAAACTGCTACTCTATCTCCTATTCCTCTCACTAAGTCTGGAAGGAAAAAGTTGAAGAGGGATATCTTGGTCTCCAACCCACGCCAGCCCATCGCTAAAACCCACATCAGCGCTTCCTTCAGACTAACTCTCACCGATATCCTCTTTGTCGTTCCCTCTCCAGACCTATGGACCCGTCATGTGGTCACTGTTCTCTCTCCCTTTAATCGTGGTGCACTGTCGGAGGTCATTGTGGCCCCCTTCCAATCCTCCAAGGACATCATCAATGTCTAGCTAAATGGTACCGTCATGGTCCAGTGCTTTCATCCCAATCGGATTCTTCTTAATAGGCGTCTCCCGTGTCTCATCAATTTCCTCCCTTCCCCTGCCACTCCTTATAACACCTCTCTAGCCCCTCTGGGACCTCCTTCCTCCTCTGCTGCCTCTCTGACACCCACCTCCTCCTCCACTCTGGCCCCTATAGCACCTACATGTACTGCCTCTGCTCACTCCGCTAGGTTACCTTACTCCTGAACCCCACCCCAGAAGTCTTTCAAATGTGGCAACCTGCTCCATGTAGCTACTCTCAACTCTCACTCTGCTGTCAAACAGTCCTCTGACATCTGCCACCTCCTTGAATACCTTGACCTGGATGTCCTTGCTCTGAGAGAGAGAGAAGGTACATGGACAGCTCTGTCACAGGTTTTGACACTCTCCTCCCTGAGGGCTACAAGATCCTCTCCAAGCCCAAAACCAACAGACCCAGCGGTGGAGTGGCCCTGATCTTTCCAGAATGCTTGTGTCATTCCTATTCAGGCCTACATTTCCTTTGAATGTGTAGTCTGCAGGCTCTCTATCTCTCCTGGTCTCTCTCTGACTGTGGCCATCATCTACAGGCCAGCTGGCCAGGTCACCCTCTTCCTCTCAGAATGGTCTGACCTCTCCTCTTCTCTCCTTGCCTCGACCTCTCAACTTCTCCTCCTCTGAGACCTCAGCATCCACCTGGATGCTTCTAATGCCTTGTTTGGGCCCTTCCGCAACCTATGCGACTCTCTCTCCCTTTCCATTATACCCTCTGGTCCAACACACTCTGCAGGACACACCTTGGATAATCTCATTTCCTCAAAAATTGCCCTCTCTAACCCTCTCACCACTCCTCTCTCTTGGACTGACCACTTTCTGCTCCCTTCTCACCTGAAACTTCTTGCCCCTCGATCAAAGTCTACCCCAGAACTGCCACCTTCCTTCTCTGTCATTCGGCCCATGAAGCGAGTTTCATTGGACATTGTCACGCTCCCTTGCTAACTTACCTGTTTGCTGCACCAACTGGTTGCTTGGTTCCCTCGGAGTCTCACTGGGTACCAGGATCCTCCATGACTAGTCTTTCTTTGCACTGCCTCCAGGCCTACGGCTCACTTAGGGGCTGTAACACTAACCCCGACAGCCCCCTGGCCCCATTGCACTTACCTAGAGCTGCGCTGCCCTGGCTGCACTTACTCAGAGCCATGCTGCCCTGATCGCTCTCCATTGCACTTCCCCCTCTCCTTCCCCTTGCACTTCTATTGGCGCACTTGCACGATCCGAATCACACAAAGCCTTGTAGGTTTGTTTGTCTTGTCCTCCCTATGTCTACCTTCCCTTGTGGCACCTAGAAACATGTGTGTGTATGGGCACGTTATAAATGATGCCATATCATATCATGTCATCTGTGAGATTGTGGAGTGTTGGTAGGAAGACTTAGACACAGGGTCTCATTACACGGTAGGTGGTAAGGGTTTACCGGTACCGGTAAGGGCACCAGTACCGGTAAACCCTTACCGCCTTACTATGAGGTCCCTTTGCGGGACCAGACCTTAACGGCTGGTGTAGACCAGCCGTTAAAGTTGGGACCCGCAAAGGGACCATGGTGCTAATTACGGTACCGCAATTTGCGGTACCGTAATTAGCTCCTTCCCCATTCCCATTGAGCCCTATGGGGCAAAAATGGGAATGGGGAAGGGCCATGGAGAAAGGGGGAATTACCGCCCCACCAACCTTGGAATGGGGTGGTAATTCCCCTTTTCTCCATGGTGGTACCGGTATGGTACCGGCGGCAACCATGGTGCTAATAGCACCATGGTTTACCGCATAACGTGTAATGAGGCCCACACTGTGCTGGACCACTGTGATCTCAGTCCTCCAGGGCACTGAATTGCATTAGTGCTATATTGGGGGTCAGGGGAGGTTGGGTGTGACTCCGTTTTTTGTCTCTGTGTCTCCCACTTTATAGAGCAGCTTCACAAAGATCACTTCTAACCATATGTGCTTACAAAGTGTTCAGTTATTGAGATTTGAAAAGACAGTGACCAGTCCTGCCGCTTTACAGGTGTTTGCAGTCTTTGGGAAAGCGGACACAGTGTGCCGTGTGACCTGGCTCCACAGTTTGGCTGGAGCCTCTAACGCCAGCCTCCGATGAACTGGGGCATTCCTGGACGCCAGTCCCTTGTGGTTGCTCCATTGTGTCAGCCATTATCAGTAACATCTGAGCGGTGGACATTTGAACGCACATATAATGTGTGAATGTGGCATCTCACGCCTTCTGTGGCTCTAAGGCTCTGATTACTACTGTTACCACGTGTGGTAAGCATGCGGTCACTGGAAAGGTCTGCCTGATTCAGAGTCATGCAAACCTGACAGTGATTCCCCTTTTTTGGAGTCCCACAGAACTCAATGGAGAAATGCTGCATTCATTGTTGTTTTTTTTTCTGGGGATAATTACTTCCGCACAAAAGCAGGAGGAATAGAAGAATTTCAGGTTTGAAACTCACGGTTTGGCAGAGCAGTAAAACATGCAGTCTTTCTAAATAATGCCACTTTTACTGCTACTGCTAAAACTCATAATCAGGCCTTAGGTCACATTCAGGGATCAGTGCGCACAGATCCCAAGTCTTTATATGCGTAGAATGGTATCATTTCATATAAGGTGCTTATATAGTGCATTCGCGCCTGCGGAAGGGCGCTCAGCCAATAAGTGGTTGGAACAGCGTGTGAGAATAGACGTTCTCCGCCCGCTGTCCCAGCCACCCGGGGCCCTTCCACGTTTGGCACCAATCCATTTCTTGTTGTTAGTGTGGGGATGCAACAGGGAGCCTCTCCCTGTTGCCTCCCAACCCGACCCTACCCCTAAAATCCAGGGACAAAACTCCTACAGAAATCCTGCACCTCCAGTTCTGCAAACAAGTGCCTTGTGTGCAAAGAAACTGCCCCAACCATGGATACAGAACAAAACTAGGAAGGACCCCCCCCCCCCGCTGCTCAACATCCAAAAGCACTTTTTAAGAAATTATGACAGGATGTCAAGAACAGAAGCCCAGACTCTGTACAATAACAGGCACTGCAAGATCAAACATTAACACCCTTAAAACGAGCATTTGGACACCAGATTACAAAACTGCAGTCTTACCGCAGTTTCCCAGCATAGGAAAACAAAGGCAGCAGGAGAAACTTTTTATCCAAAGCGCTTTACAGAGCACATATTTACATACAATATCACCCAACCGAAATTGGTACTAATTTATCGACCTGGGGGGAGATGAAAGGCTGAGCTGGCCTTGCCAGGATTCAAACCTGGTACCTGCAGATCACGCTAAGATCACAGCAGCGAGCGCTCAACCTGCTGAGCTATCTTACCGGCAGATAACTGCTTCAGATAAAAAACTGAAAACCAAAATGATCTGTGCTGACAAGGATGTAGCATATTACGTTTCCCATGGCTGTACTTTGTCATTATGTGTCTAACATGTCATGCCAATTAAGTATTTTGTATTGCACTGTATTGTGTGATGGGAGCTTACACGCAACACTAAGAGAGGGTAATGGTGGAGAACACACACACTGTTGAAAAGTGAAAGACAGATGATCTGTCACGTCGCCCTATGAAGGTTCTGCTTGAAAATAACTTCAGAAAAGAAAGGGCTAGTGAAAGCGAAAGAAATGGAGGGGAGGCGGTGCTGCCAGTCAGAGCTATACCCAGCCAGAACCCTTTGATGGCTGAGTGCTTAAATCACTGCTAAGGCCTAGACAGGGTCACCCCCTCCGCCCTGCCAGACATTAACGTGAAGTGTTATTTTACTCCCTGCAGTAAGGCCGGGCTCTCTGGGAGGGGGCGGGGCTGCATCAGGAACTGGCAGCCTGTGGGTTTGAAGCCGGAATGTGTGCAACTGAAACCCTGCCTTTGATGCTACAGCCTTTGCTGGTCATTTGTTTCTTGTATATTTATCGCTAGACCACCCTCCCTAGGGTGAAAACTACACCTAATCCCTCACCCCCCCCCAACCCCCACCCACGTTCAGCATTCATCTGAGAAGCTCAAGTGATGAAACTGAGAGTCCTCAACTCTAGGGGGAAAGTGCATGCAACTTGAAATGTCTCTTATCAAACATTCAGCTCCTGGAATAACATGATGCAAGGTACTGCATTGGCCTGACAACTTAGACAAATATTGCCACAGTAAATACATCGGATACATAAGATTGTGCATTCTCACGAACAGTGATCGTTTTGCTTTCCCCCATTTCTCTAGAAGTGCCTGCTGCTTTATACACTGTGGGCCTCATTACATGGACGGCGGTAAGGGTTTACCGGTAAGGGCACCGGTACCGGTAAACCCTTACCGCCTTACTACGAGGTCCCTTTGCGGGTGGGTACTTTAACGCCTGCTCTTTAGCAGGCGTTAAAAACCAACCCGCAAAGGGACCAGGGTGTTAATTACGGTACCGCAATTTGCGGCACCGTACTTAGCGCCTTCCCCATTCCCATAGAGCCCTATGGGGCAAAAATGAGAATGGGGAAGGGCAATGGGGGAAAGGGGAATTACCGCCCCGCCAACCTTGGAATAGGGCAGTAATTCCCCTTTCCACCAAGGCGGTGCCGGTATTTTACCGGCATGGACCAAGGTGCTAATAGCACCTTGGTCCTCCGCCTACCGTGTAATGAGGCCCTGTGTCTTCTTTGGTGACATGCCAAATATGTTTGAGCCTCATTCCGAGTTTGGATGTAATTCGGTGGCAATTCCGTCAAATTACTTCTCAAATCGGTTACTGTTACCGCCACCTGGTCCCATGGGTTTACCACAGGATTACAAGTGGTGGTAAGGCGGTGTTAGCTCCCATTTGTGGAGTCCATGGGAGTCCATGGGGACTTTGGCGGAATTACCATCATCTGTAATTCCTCCAATTTTCGGCGATAAAGTGGAGAATTTACCTCCAGAGGATCTATGTGATTACTACGACCCCCAGAATTCCGACGGCCGAAAATGCGGATTTATTTTTTTAAAACCCCTTTACACCACATACATATGCGCGGAGACACCGCTGCAGCACCCGCATACTACTATTATATCCCATACCCCCCCACATAAATATTTGGTGTAAGGGGGGGTTTGAAAAAAAAAGTCAGAATTTCGGGAGTCGGAATTCTCAGGGTGACAATTCGGGCCATTACAATGCTAGAGGTAAATCCTCCTCTTCAACGCCAAACTCGGGATTTGGACCAGTAAAAAATGTAGTAAATCCGTTGCTCCCAAAAAAAGTGGCGGTAATGGAATTAAGACCACTTTTCTGTTGCTCCACCAAACTCTGAATGAGGCCCATTTGCACAAGTGCTCTGACATGGTTATTGCTGTTGGAGGAGCTCTTCAGCTGGTACCAGAAAACCTCCATAGGTATTCACCTCAATGCTAAACTGGATGGAACTTTGCCCAATGAAATGCACTGCTCGTAGGGAATTTTACAAAGGAACTGCTGCTGAAAAGGGGGGGAAATCGGCCCTTTTTAGTTCCTAAAAGGTGGCATAGACTGTGTGGCACTGCAGAGAGATAGGAGCACACTTGCAACCCCATTGAAATACATTGTGCAAAATAGATTTTTAAAACAAAGAACCAACAGCACAGGGATAGTCAAAGCTAGATCTCAAAATTGTGTCCAGTCTTACCTGAATCGTGGAGACAGGGTAAAACAAGCTTCAGAGAGCTCTCCATGGCCAGATTTTCAGCATGGCTTTTAGTAACTTCCTCTTTCTGAAAACTGCATCTTCCTTCTTTGAAATCATGGCAGAGGAATGTGTAATTGTGTAATTGATCACCAACAGCCTGACATCAGTCAGGGGGACGGACACAGTGGTAGAAGTGTACGAAACAAAGTAGTGGAACTGTGGTCTCGGCAGGGGATAGTGTAGGGGAAGCGTAGTGGAACATGTGACAAGGTCAGAAAATACCCTAAACACTTCACCCACTCCTGGGTGAACCTATCTTTACTGTCTGGGATGGACAGCATATAATAACCAAAAAAAGAGCTAGGAATTAACACATACAAAGTTGTTTTAGATGGCAGCTTACTACTCTTCCCAGCTAGCCTCAGTCTCAGTAGTCGTAATCCAAAAGTACACATACAATTTTCTTTCATGAAAAACTCAAATCTAAAACATATTCAAATCACCCATACAATACTGTTCAAATACAAAAACCGGAAACAACAATTATGCACATGAAATTTACAACACACTTCTTTTTAAAACATAACACAAAGACACAATAGAACAAATACTGACATAATGATCCAATTCATGTATCTGCATAAAAAGAACCCAACATGTTTCTGTCTGTCACACCACCCTTGTATATCTTGTTCTCTACAGCCCTCTGCTCTGACACTCCAAGGGCTTTCCCTCTAGTTACAAAAACCTAGATATAGCACCATGCTACAATAGGGACGTTAGAATTACAGCACCCCACAGGGGACACACAGCCTAACCCATAGGTTTTTTACACATTCTTTTACGCATCTACACACACTAAGGCATGACCACGTGTTAGGTCACCCCAAGCCTGGCTACTGAAAACCAATAGCTCTTTACACTGTTTTGAACATTGGTTGGAATATGTTTACTTAAGTTAAACTTGTTTGTCACTTGTCACCAATAGGTGGTGGTCACGACTCTAACTCCTAGGCATCACAATTGAGTTATGTTTGTCAAAAAAAACTTCTTTGAATTTAAAAATTTAAATGCAAAGATAAAAAACCAAATATTTATGTTGAAATGCAAAATGAATAAATGCACCTTTACTTTATATGAAGATGTCAATCTGTAAGTCTATTTGTGTTTAGATTTCACTTTTATTGCACATGATTGAACACGTGTGTCATGACTAAATAACCTAATGGGTACTATATATAAAAAAATAAAAAAAGAGTACCCCCCCCAAATCCAGTTGTCAGAGCAAACCCACTTGTGTATCTTGTTCACCACCTCAGTAGGACATTCATCAGGGGTACGAAAGAGCGTTTCCATAGGTATTGGAAAATTACAAATGTGGTAATAATCTCAATAGTAGGAGGCGAGTATGTTTCCGTATCACCTCATATAGCTCAAGTGATGATGGGAACAACAGCTCTGAGCAAGTACTAGTGATGGTGCAGGTCAACAAAACACCAACACAAGAGGAAGAGAGTATAGAGGTCAGAATCGATCCAGGCAAAGTAGGACTTCTTTTTTAGATCGAGGTGCCCACAGAGGGGATTGGAACAATGACCCAATAGGAACCCACAGTCGAAGCCAAAAACAATGCTAGTTCATATATCTACCTATGAGCTTAGTCCCATAGAGGAGAGAATCCGCAATAAAGGTCTTAACTTTGTGATTACCAAGAACATGACACTTTCGAATTTAGAACTGAATTTCAACAGTCTATGTGTAAAATACACCTCAGTAGGTTTTTAGAGAATCAACCTATTTTCGAAAATATGAATTTTAGTGGATTATGTAATCTTTCCACCTTTAATGCTCCAGCTCATAGTTATTCTCCTGAATCTGTGGTGTTTGAAAGAAGAGTGTTAGAGGAAGTGGTTAGAATTTACAGTGTGGAGAGATAAACTCATTCCAACTTCAGTAAGTGTCAAAGGGACCTTATGCTTAAATTAGCCAGAACAATCAAGTGATTGTGCAACATGCAGATAAGAGCAGGCCTATTGTGCTTCTTAATCATTCTGATTACATCAAGGAATGTTATAAACTTTTTGGAGATGGCAATAGCTATTGCAATCTCGATGAAGACCCCACAGAATAAATGGTTTGTGTCATCAGAGACAAGGTGACACAGGCTTTCGATCCTGGTAAACAGGAAGCTGATTATTTGATGAGGGAAAAAGGCAGATTTCCTGTGTTTTACATTTTGCCTAAATTACATACAAATCCTTTGAATCCTCCAGGGTGTCGTATTGTTTCTGGCGTCACCTCCATTTTGGAACCTTTGTCCAAATTTGCTGATTATTATCTAAGAGCTTTTGTACTTCAAATGAGGAGTTACTTGAGAGATACCACGGACGCTATTAATAAGATCGAAGGGTGCATTTTCACTCCTGGTACCCACCTGCTCATATGTTTAGATATCCAGTCTTTGTACACTGTGATTCTGCCAGCAAGCCACCTTAGAAGTGATTAAAGAGGTCCTTATGGGTCGAGTAGATGATCATCCAGTTAGTAACAGCTTCATTCTTTGGTGTACTGAATTTGCACTTAATATTTTTTTGCATGCAGTTTCAGGGCATTTATTGCCAACAAGTTGAAGGCACTGCTAGGGGTGCTGCTATGGCCCCTAATTTAGCAAACTTGTATGTAAAAATGTTTGACAAAACCATCATATATTCTGAAAATAATCCTTACAAAAAGTATGTGTTGCAGTGGTCCAGATATATTCATTGATGGTACTAGAGGGGAAGCAGATAGCTTTATGATATGGCTCAATCAGCAGAAAGTTTTTTTTAAATTTTACTCAGGAGAAAAAAGATTAAGAAATACATTTCTTGGATATTACTATTTTCCACCAGGGAGGTGCCTTGCGGCTTAAACCTTATATTGAGGCCACAGATATAAATACCTTGTTGCATTTCTCTAGTCATCATGCGAAACACATTAAGTGAAACTTGCCTTTTGGTCTGTTTTCAAGACTTAAACGGAGCAGCAGCATGAAAGAGCATTATGAAGGGACACTGTTTGTTAACACCTTCTCTAATTTATATTACAAAATCAAAGATGTGATTACTAAAACGTGGAAGAAAGTTTATAACAATGATAAACCTTCACCTTTAGTAGCATATAAAAGAAGCCGGAATTTGAGGAATCTTTTAATTAGAAATAATATTGAAAGACCAAAGAAATATCGAGGCTTAGTACCACCGAAATGAAATACGCCAATCACGAGTTCAGAGATACATGTATTATTTAATATGCAAATACAGATGGCTATCTGGTTCTCAGTGCCTCACAGTGTGTACCAGCAGACACCATGAGGGGAGAGAGAGATGGACATGACAAAGTGTGTGTCTTTTATACACAATCCTGGTTACATTGTCCAGCCATTCTCCAGGTTAATAATTGGCTAGGGTTCATTCCCAGTTCACATTGCTAATACAGAATCAAATAACTATACATTGTACAATGTTTTCTTAAACACTAAACATACTTGTCTTTACAGAAAAAATACAATGGTAGTATCTGTTTTCTGAGCTTAAAGTAAGTCCAATTTAAAGAACAACCACAATGGGTTTCCACAAAGACAAAGACACACAGTTTCATCAATTCAGCATTTAGTTTCACTATTTGAACAAGGATGAAGCTATTGGTGCAGACAACATCTAAATTGGGGTTCAGTTCAGTTCCAAGGTTTGTTATTTCAGGACAAACATTCTGGTTCAGCAGCCTCAACATGTTGACACAGTGCAAAGTTAATTTCTCTCCGCTCAAGCCAAAAACACAATTTAACATGAGACAGAAACGGGAGTAAAACAATATGGTGGATGATTCTAAAATGTCTGCAAAAGTTAGCTTTGATTCAGGTTTATTCGGATGCGGTTTTCAGTGCAATGCAAATGTGCTTAGGCCAATGTTCATTATTAGGCGGGTTTCTGTGAAATGTGGTTTTACAAACCCTCTTTTTGGCCTAAACATTTTCACTATATAAAGACCATGTGCCATCGTCAGAGCAACCTAAGTCACTGGTTTCAGAGAGATCAATCGCCATTAACCCCTTCATGGTAATATCCTGCATTACTAAAACATTGGTAGCTTTTACAGGCATATGTATCTTAGGTCCTAGTGTACATATTGCCTGTGCACAACATCCTCCTATCATAGAACAAATGACAGGCAGACATTGTATACAACAACCGCAAAACAGAAAAATGCCAAGGATTACCATTAAGACTGCAAAGATTTTCCAGCCCCAAGATCACAACAAGTCCCAGAACCATGTGGTAATGTTCCAGTTTCCCTCTGGGACATGTACTTCAGTACTTAGGGTATATAGATTCTGAATTACCTTAAATATGGTGGGGGAGGAATCGGGTACAAAAACACAGCATGCAGATCCCACCATGTTTAATACCATCCTATTTTGGAGAGCCACTAATCTAATTGCCTTCCCTTCTAACGTCATGTTATACAAAATATCAGTGGTCCTATTGATGGTTTTCTCTGATACCCTTGCTAATTTTCTGATATCTTCGGAATTCATTATCTGTCCCCAGAATGGCACAAAGGATTTGGCAACATCACTCAAGACTTGTGAAGGAGTATCACCATCCTCATCCCGCCTGGGACGGGTTTTAGAGACTTCGGCAGTGGTGTTGACATATGCTCCTGGCAGCAATATACCCAAATAACAAGTACCCTCCCAATCTCTTGTTAACCACAGATAGGCCTCATTGCCGCAATCAAAGTAAACAGGGTCTCATACATACAAAGGTCTATCCTCACTGTTTAGAACTGCAATGTTAGTACAACCCTTGAATGTACCCATTGGTTGAGAACCTTCTCTTTGTATGCAGAATGGAATGGAATTGGAACTATGATTGATAGTTTAGGAAGGAGGTATGGCATCCCTATTGCCTAGACGGGCCATCTTGAAGGAAATCAATAATTGAAAAGGTTTAGAGAGTCTGATAGAAGGCCTAATAGAAGCAACATTTAGCTTGGTCCTATTTGCAAACAAAGAACATCCTAAAGGTGTTAAACTTTTCAAATTGATTAAGATTAGTGCCGTCAAAATTACCAGTGATGCTATTGATCCAACAAGCAAAGAATAGTGAAGCGTAGCAAGCAGAGGTTAAAGGGAGAGGATGAATATACCAGCCCAATCCCTTTTCCCCATGTTGTGGCAAATGTGAACACAAACAGCAATTTGATTTGTTTAGAATGGCATTTGTTGCATTCATTTTCATTAAAGGAGTATTATTATGATAACCCCCTCTGAGTTGGAGATCTCGAGGAGGAAGAGTGTGCAGATGCGCATAAGGTGGAGACACAGTGGAGGTACTAGCAGTCAGTAACAAGACATCGAGTGGATGCACATTTTCTATATACCAAAACCCAAATGTCAATGTAATCATAAAAATTGCTACTATTGTAACCAGTAAACATTTGGTTCTAGGGGACCATGACCCTTGATGGGCAGATTCATCATCAAACAAGTGACCAATTTCCATTTTAGTATGAGTGGCTTTCAAAATGGGCATTGTTTCTCACCGTCCGTTAAGAAGCCTCGCTGTTAGGCTTTTTTAGTTCATCCATCGGTGGCACCTGACCACGTTGCCTATGTTGATTGAAGGTAACTTTGCCGGTCCCCGCCTCTTATTTGTATTCAGCTGAGGAATGACGATGGACTGGCTCAACAGTGGTTTCTTCTGAGCACAGCCTATGCTGCACTTTAAGTTTGATTCCATGGTCGCAGATTGTACTTTAAGACTCCAGGTACGGTGTGATCTGTGAAAAGTGTCGTCGTTTCCTGAAGATCGCTCAATGGTGAAGAAGAATTTGAAGAAGAACATGAAGATGCAACAGTCTCCCCAGGCCCCAGGGGCTCAGGAAGGACTTTCGTAGACAAAGCAGCAGTCTCCCCAGGCCACACGGGCTCGGGAAGGATTTCCATGACACCCTCAGTGTTGATTAGAGCAAGCTCATTGTAAGCACCAAGATCAGCAATTTCCTCTCACCTCTCCTTTGTCGTAGGTCAAAGGAAAAGGAATCCTCTTCACATGCATCGTGTGGATCCAGTTCCTCTTGCCTGCCCCTCTACCATGGTCTGTGTGGCCAAAAGGATTTGGTGCGGTCCCTTCCAGCGAGATGAGAGACAGAAGTCTCTTTCAAAGTTCTTGATCAAGACCCATTGGCCAGGTCTGAGTCAATAACCTGGGCCCTCGTACTTTACTGGGAGGGCTGCTCGCACCTGTTGATGAATCAAATACAAGTTTTGAGTTAACTGGTCACAGTAGTCAAAAAGAAGTGAATGCTCAACATTCTTCAAATGTTTGGGTTTTGGTACGTTCCATATATTGGCTGGACTCCCCATTATAATTTCATAGGGGGAGAGCCCTGCCTTTGAGTGAGCGGTAGCCCGTATTGATAATAAGGCTATTGGTAAGGCGTCAGGCCATTTTAAATTACTATGTGCACAAACTTTTGCCATCTTGTTCTTCAATATGCCGTTATGGCGTTCAACAAGGCCGGCACTCTGAGCGTGCCAGGCTGAATGGAACCGTTTATCAATCTGTAACCCTGCGCATACTTTCATGACAGCAGGGACAAAATATGGAGCATTCTCCGACCAAATGATACTTGGAAAACCAAACCTAGGAAAATATTCCTTCAGCATGGTTTCGCCGTTGACATTGCTGTGGCAACTTTTAAAGGAAAAGCTTCAACCTATTTACTGGAGGCATAGATGACAACTAAAACATACTTATAGTTCTGACAACGCTCCATTTCAATAAAATCAAAATGTATAACCTCAAAAGGCATGGAGGGGGGACCAAAACTACCCTTTGGTGTCAGTGTTCCTTTTCCAATATTATGCTGTAAACATATCATGCAACTTTGGACGAATCTATCAGCAGTCTTTTGAATATTAGTATTATATCAGACAGGATCTAACAGTTTGCAAATCATTTTGGCACATATATGGTTTGACCATGAGCCATTGTCACCATAGCGGTTACATAGGCATTGGGTAGCATCCATCTTTTCTTTTCATTATCCAACCAACAACCCTCATCATCTAGACTCGCTGGACCCTCAGCCCATTGTTTGATTTCATATGAAGTAGCACCAGCCTGATTTTCTTTTATACAACCAATTTCTTCATCTATCATACAAATATCAGTGACCCCTTCTGTTGGGCTCAGCACATACATTTTTAAGTGTAAATCGGAGGCAGTGTGTTTGGCTATTCTGTCAGCAAAAGTGTTTCCTTTACCTACGTCATCCGTCACCTTCTGGTGAGCGGCACACTTCATTATTGCTAACTGTATAGGAAGCTCAAGTGCTGAAAGTAACCAGACTATTAAAGTGCCATGCTGAATCTTTGTTCAATGCGAGGTCAAGAAACCTCTCTTAGCCCATAGTCGACCAAAGTTGTGCACTACTCCGGACGCATATTGGCTGTCTGTGAATATATTTACACTAAGCCCTTCAGATATTTCACAAGCTCTAGTCAACGCAATAATCTCTGTGGCTTGTGCAGAATTATGCAGAATTTGTTTGGTTTCACAATAGTGCTTAATGTGGTGATTGCGTAAGCATTACTAGATGCTAGATGTACCATCTGGGAGTTTAAAGCAGGATCCATCGTAAAACAGCTCCCCTTGCGGATTCTTTAGAGGTGTATCACTTAGATCAATTCTGCCCTTAGTTTCTTGTTCTGTGGTATAGAGGCAGTCATGTGACATTTTGTCGCTACAATCAGTTTCTTGTGGAAGAGGCAATAGTTCAGCCGGAATTAATGAGCAACATCTCTTGATTTGGATATGCAGAGCAAATAGAATCAGCTCGTACCTTATTAGTCGTGCTGATGTGAGATGTTGCGTCTGCGTTCTGTTTAATAGAATGTCTACGGAGTGGGGTACCATCACAGTTAATGAATGACCTAAAACCATAATCTCACTTTGTTTTACAGATGCAGCAGCAGCAGCTACAGCTCTCAAACATCTCGGCAAAGCGCATGCAACAGGGTCTAACGTAGAGGAAAAATAACCACACAGTCTATTCTTGCCCCCATGTCCCTGTGTTAAAACAGCCAAAGCGCATCCATCACATTCATGCACATACAACGCAAAGATCTTTTCATAATTTGGTATGCCCAAAACTTGTGCTGAACACAACGCAGCCTTGAGCAGATCAAAAGCATTCTGGCAATCCATGTTCCACGGTAAAGGCAAAGAAATGCCCTTCTTTTTCAGTGTTTATCATTAATGAAACATTTGGGATCCACAGTCTACAGTATGAAGCCATTTCTATTAAAGCTCTGACCTCTTTCTGTGTTTTTGGAACAGACGTGCTATAGAGGCTTTGTATCCATTCAGGTGTCAATCTTCTTCCCTCCTTTGACAGGACGTAGTCTAAATAGGAGACCTCCAGTTGACAATATTGAAACTTTTTCAGTGAAGCCTTGTGCCCATGTTCTGCTAAATGGATAAGCAGCAACATGGTGCCTTCCTTGCAAGCAACTTCAGAGTCAGCAGCTAGAAGCAAATCGTCTACGTACTGCAACAACGTGCAAGTAGAAGGTAACTCAAGCATATCAAGCTGTTCTTTCAATGCTCTACTATAAATGCTTGGACTCTCAGTGTACCCTTGTGGCACACGAGTGAATGTAAATGAGCGCCCTCCTATGGTGAACGCAAACAAATATCTACTTTCAACATGTACAGGAATACTGAAAAAAAGTTGTTCAAATCCATAACACTAAAATGTGTAGCTGAGGCTGGAATCATGGTCAATATCGTAGTAACATCAGGTACAATCAGAAACTGTGGAGCAGCAACCTTATTAATAGCACGCAAGTCAATAATGAAACGAAAAGGAATTGCATTATCCCCTTTCTAATAAACTGGTCAAATCTGACTATTACACATGCTCCCTGCAATTTCCTCAATCACACCAATGTCTACAAAACCAGAAACAATACTTTTCAAAGCCTGTTCACCTTCAACCAAAATCTTATACTGTGGTATACGTGGCAATTTAACAACTGGTGTCAATACAAATTGAACCGGTTCAATTTGTAAAATGCCAACGTCATTGTCATTAACTGCCCATAGACATGTTGGAACCTTATTCAATTCAGGCGGTAAAGGTCTAGACAAAAATTGTGGAATGGAAGTTTGTTTAGGCAAAATCGTTAAATGCACTCCATCCAAAGAACAGTAAATTATTGCATTCAATTCTTTTAATAAATTTAATCCCAACAAATTTTCCCCACAATTTGTCGTCAGAAGAAATGGGCATCAGTGAATGGCCCCAGTGAAATCGGTACCGGCCGAGAGATCGGACTAACCACTGGCGTACCAGAAAACCCTACAGAAATGTTGTTCTGCCATGACAGTGGAATGGCAGAAAACCCTACAGAAATGTTGTTCTGCCATGACAGTGGAATATCTGGAACCCGTGAATGATCAATAGAACACTTCTGTGCTCCTGTATCTATCAAGAATGGATGCTCCGCATTCACCACCTTCATTTCAATGTAGGGCCCTTTCTGATAGACGAGAATACTTACCGTTTCCAGGCTCTGCTTCGGGTTGTCCTAACTGATCAGTATATCATCAAATGCAAGCTCCTCAGAAAAATAGACAGTCAAAGGAGTATCGAAAATGTTCCCACTATTAACACTCTTTTGCTAACTACCCTGTAATGGTGCCTGTTGATTCTGTACAAACTGACTTCTACCAGGACCCCCTTACCCAGGACGGCCTCTGGATCGTCTACCCATGGCACCATATGTGCTATTCATTCTCTGCTGAAGGATCAGGCATTGTGCTCGCCAATGGCCTTCCTGTCTACAATATGCACATTGGTTCATGTGTAGAGGACCCAGTTGTGCATTACTCTGTGGTGTAAATTGGCCCCTAAACTGTGTATTCCGACCTCTGGCTCCTCTAGCTATCTGCTGCAACAATACTTTAGTTTTCCAGTCTCCCTTCTTATTTTCTACCTTCTCCTTCTCTGTATTAACCCTATTTTCATAGTACTGAGCCATATGTAATACTTCAAATTGGGATTTCGCTTGCCAAGCACTTTTAGAAGTCATAATCCGTGATTGGATTTCAGGCAACAATCCGCGCACAATCTTGTCTATAAATAGTCTTTTCCCTGACTCTGTACTCAAGTCTTGACCACTAAAATCTGAAAATACTTGCTCAAATCTGTTAAATACTCTGTTGCACCCTCTGACTTCAATTGTATGCAAGCCGTAAATGTATCCCATATGATTCTTTTCTCGGGAACCAGAGTTTTTAATTTAATCACTATTCTATCTTGCAACATCAGTATCACTTGTGGCGGTTTCTCACTAGCATTTCTTTTCCCATCTATTCGTACTAAGTTAACCCATGTATCACCAATCCCTGCCCGATTATCTACAGTTCTAATCTGCTTCCATAAATCAGCAGGTAGGATCACAGGAAACAGCAAATCTATGTCACCCAGTGTGAAAGCTGACGAATGCAAAACAGATTCAATTTCTTTATAAAATCCAGTTGGATTCTTCCTGGTATCTGGAATTGTTTGTCTAATGGTATTCACTTCCTTTCTAGAAAATGGCACATGAACAAACTGAGAAACATAATGTGCTTCAATAGTATTAGCAGGCGTTCCTGCTACGGCATCAGCTGGAAATTCTACTTTCAGAACAATTGTCGGAGGAACCTCCCTCATCGGCAATTGAAAAATAGGCAAATCTGAACGTTTACTAAGCTAAATCAAGTGACAAAGTAGTCAAAGCAGTATCTGGCGAAAATGCTCTCCTATAAATGACCATCAAATCTGTGGGACAACAAACCTTTCTCTTCATAAACTCATCTTGTAGATACTCTACCATCATCTGTAACACTTTCCTTTGCATTGCCAGAGCATACTGACTAAACGTGTCATGCACTTCAATGGGAGAAATTGAAACATCTGAAATCCATCTAAGAGTGTCTCTTGTGCAAATGCGCATTTCTTCCCTCGTTGGTTTCAATGGAGGAAGAAATTGCTTCTGCACATATGAGGCTTCCCGTCCATTACCATCCATTTCATCTTTCTGTAACCAATCTAGCTCCCTCTTAAACTCAAATACCTTCTCAAGATGCTCATGTACTTTCTCCGCAGTGTCCCTTGAGTAGGCTAGGACATTAAAATCCCTCAACCCCTGTGGGACATTCATGTCCGTCAAATCACTCCAAATATCAGCTAAGTGCATTCCCATCTCTTCTATCAAAATAATCTGTTCAGGAATCCTTTCTTGGACAGAAATCGCAACTAATACAGCCGATTCATGGCCTTGCTCTATGTACATTTTAGCCCATGTATGCAATTTTCTTTTTCTAGCTTTAGATACTGTACCACAAGTCACTATTCTTGGATCAACTCCTGCCCCTTCAACTACTACAGGTGGAGCAGAACCACCTGGTAAGGAGTCAACAGGTAACAAAGGCAATACCGCTGGTGGTGCAGATGGAATTATGGGGACGGCAACTGTCGGTAAGGGTGGAGGTGCAGGAGGAGGAACAACAACAGGAAGAGGAGGAACTAGAATGGGAGGAGGCACAACAAGGGGAAGAGGCACCTAAGGAGGAGGTGCAGTGGGAACATTTCTCCGTTGATTTAATAATTTATTAATCAACTCATCTGAGGTATGAAAATCCTGAGATGGGTATATCTTTTGTACATCAAGTGAAAAAGCCCCATCCATACTTCTAATAGATTCTGACTGTTTCTGCTGATCATGCAATAATGCTGTTTCAGTATTTGTCATGTGTCTACGTGCATATTTTTCTTTACTTATAAGTTGCTGCATATCTTCCTTTCTCCAATCTTTAATTGCATCAAATGCTGCAGGCCTAGCCTTTTTCTTCAACAATATAGATTCTAAATACACTAGGCGGGCAATTTAAAAACTACCATACACTGGCCACTGAAGTTCGGAAACATGTCTAGTCTGTCTGTGCCAAATATCATTAAATACAAGACTACTCAGGCCGTACATTAAACAAGCCGGCGACCCAACAGGTGGCTCCGGTTGGCCTCGTCTCACAGATTGTCTATCACTGCAGAATATTACCCTGAAACAAGATGACAATTTCCCCAGGCATTTCAGATTACTGGTGTTACCTAGTGTCGTTTGTACTCACAATTACAAATCTGCAATCAATATCAGGATTCTTCGGAATCGGGGCACGACTCATCTGATTTCAAAGATACTAAGGGTCCGATCGGATTTCAAAGGATCGTCGTGGATGGTGATTTCAGCAAAGAGCTTGCCTCGATATGGGCACCCTCGTCAAGGTGTCCTCCTGAACCGCTTGCTCACGTCCAGGGATCGGATCGCGCAGTATATTGAGGAGTCGCATCTCACTTTGTAGGGGCCCCTTCACTCTCTGATCCCAGTCCAGTAGCTGCGTCTCTTTTTCAGCGATGCAACATGAATCTTGAGGTTCCCTATTCGGGCGCCATCTGAAAGACCAAAGAAATATCGAGGCTTAGTACCACCAAAATGAAATCCGCCAATCACGAGTTCAGAGATACATGTATTATTTAATATGCAAATACAGATAGCTATCTGGCTCTCAGCGCCTCGCAGTGTCTACCAGCAGACACCCTGAGGGGAGAGAGAGCTGGACATTACAAAGTATGCGTCTTTTATACACAATCCAGGTTACATCGTCCAGTCCTTCTCCAAGTTAATAATTGGCTAGGGTTTATACCCAGTTCACATTGCTAATACAGAATCAAATAACTATACATTGTACAATGTTTTCTTAAACACTAAACATACTTGGCCGCACACAAAATACAATGGTAGCATCTGTTTTTCAAGCTTAAAGTAAGTCCAGTTTCAAGAACAACCACAATGGGTTTCCGCAAAGGCACGCAGTTTCTGCAATTCAGCATTCAGTTCCACTATTTGAACAAGGATGAAGCTATTAGTGCAGACCGGTTTCTTAGTGCAGGACAAACATTCTGCTTCAGCAGTCTCAACATGTTGACAGTGCAAAGTTAATTTCTCTCAGCTCAAGACGAAAACACAGTTTGACATGAGACAGAAACAGGAGTTAAACAAAAGGGCGGATGATTCTAAAATGGCAGTGAAGTCAGCTTTGATTCAGATTTATTCGGATGCGGTTTTCAGTGCAATGAGAATGTGCTTAGGCCAATGTTCATTATCAGGCGGATTTACATGAAATATGGTTTTACAATATAACTGAGAAACATCTAGGCATGAGAAGACAAACCACTTTGTGGAGTTTACCGCCAGTGATTGGTCATTATCCATGTGGGCGATGCATAATGTGGAAATAAATTATGAAGATTAATGAAGTAGATATCGGCATACAAAACAAGTGGTTTCTCAGATTAGCTGTTCTTTGACTTCTTTAAACACCTTCTCTCTTACTGTGCCTACAAGAACATCAATGAAATAGTGGGTCCATGAACAGATGGGCTCTCCCTGCAAGAGGTTTGATTGCCCGACAATTATGTTTGCGGCTCATTTTAAAGCTTTTGCAAATGGTGGCTGCATAAAGACCTAGCAAAAGCGTCTGTACACAATAATGCAAGCAATAGGTCTTCAATTGCACATACATGAATTAATTAACAAACTTGGCATTTCCTTTTCATGTTTCCCATTCTTGTGAAATTCTCAATTGGCACTAATCAGGCTTCCATTTCACACTCAAAGTAGAACAGGGCAGTTCTCTGCTGTGGCCGCCAAACTAGTAATTGTATCCAGTGCTTGATCAATATTTTGGAGGGCTACTGCACGGTTCACAGCTACCAATAGCCAAAGTGCTTCATCAGCCCTTTAATTATCCTCCTGTGCAAAAGGAACATGTGGTGTAGCTCCCTTCTCATCACAGTTCCACCCCCGTATCACTGATGATACGAAGTCCTTTCATCGCCTGCCTGTTCATCCCTAGGCTTTTTAACTTGCACATTCCATCGAATGTGCTCATTGAATTTTTTAGGGGGGGTGGTAAAGGGCAGATAAGGGTTTTGACAGGTGGGCAATAGCAAAAAATAAGTGAGGCAGGGTGGCTTGGGGGGTATCAGCCCCCCCCAAAAAAAGGAAAAAAACGATGAGCACATTCGATGGAATGTGCACGTTAAAAAGCCTGGGGATGAACAGGCAGGTGATGAAATGACATTGAACCATCACCGATGATCCTCTCTGGGTCTCGTTTCACATGGGTGCACCAGGAGCCACAAAGGCAGAATCAATGTCAGGAACGTGCGTGCCTGTGTGCTGTGCAGTGTTCTTCTCAACACAACCTACATTTTTGATGGCTGAGGAACCAGGGTGGACTGGCCTATGTGGAACTCTGGAGATTTCCCTGAAGGCCTCTGCACCCTGGGCCTCTTTTGTGTAGTAACCTATTTATTTCCACATTTTCTCATAGGGAAATTGTTGGTCTTGCTGAAAATGTGTAATTTGGGGACCACTTTGAACATTATTTCCAGGGCCCCTTTTCTGTGAGGGGTCTCAGTGAGCCTTTCTGGCTAGTGTTCTTAGTGAGCCCTCATTCTTGGGTTCACAGTGAGCCCTTGTGTTGGGTTCGCAGTGAGCTGCCCTGGCTGGTGTACCCAGTGATCCCTCCTGGCTAGTGATCTCAGTGAGCACTCCTGGCTTCGGTTCACAGTAGCCCATGTGTCTTGGGTTGTCAGTGAGCCTTTCTGCTAGTGTTTTCAGTGAGTCCTCCTACCCTGGGGTTACTGTGAGCCCTTGTGCCTTGGGTTCTCAGTGAGCCTTCTTGGCTAGTATTCTCAGTGAGCCCTCCTGGCTTAGGTTCACAGTGAGCCCATGTGTCTCGGGGTGTCAGTGAGCCTTTCTGGCTAGTGTTTTCAGTGAGCCCTCATACATGGGATCACAGTGATCCCTCCTGGCTAGTGATCTCAGTGAGCACTCCTGGCTTGGGTTCACAGCGAGCCCTTGTGTCTCAGGGTCTCAGTGAGCCTTTCTGCCTAGTGTTTTCAGTGAGCCCTCATACTTGGGATCACAGTGAGCCCTTGTGTCTCGGGTTCGCAGTGAGATGCCCTGGCTAGTGTTCTCATTGAGACCTCCTGGCTAGTGTTCTCAGTGAGCCCTCATTCTTGTAACTAAGACACAGCTATGCTGGGGCTCCCAGACTGAAGTCCCCTGCTAACCACAGCCTACCAGGCTACTAAGAGGCAAGGATCGTTTTCTAAAGTCCGAAGCACTCACATGTAAGCGAAAGCTTCAGGCTTTGGAAAAGCCTTGCCTTTTTATTGTGTCGCCAACCTCCTGCCAGACACCCCTTTCATTAGAGATGCAGGGATCCTGACCCACGCACCCCAGGTGAAAAGGTGATGATCCCCGCATCTCCAGTGAAAGGGGTGCCTGGCAGGGGATAAGCTCAGCAATTAAAAGACAGGCAAAACTTACCTGACCTGAATGCTGCCTATTGGGTCACGTGCCCCGACCGTTTTGCAAAATCAAGCCAGGGCACTTAATGGAGCGTGGCCTAACAGGTAGCATTCGGTTGAGGTGTTGCCTCAATTGCGTGCCTAACCGCTGCCAGGCTCCTAAGAGCTCCGGTTCGAGTTCCTGGCCACTTAAGGCACTGGTTCTCTGTGAGCCTTCCTGGCTCAGTTTCCCAGTGATCGAGAGTTTTTTAGTTACCTTGCTGTCTTGCCAGTCCCAAAAGAGTCCAACATATGGCTCCTTGCTAGCCTCTGTCTGCTCTGCCTCTCTCGGGGTCTCTAGACTTTGACCCTACCAATCTTTGGGCCCAGGTGAACAAGGCTACACACTTCGGTGGCATTGGGGTCCCACTTAGGAGCTCGCTCTGTGCTATATCAAATTCCTAAACAATGTAGGTTAACATGTCCAGGCGGTCGTGTGTGCCAGTTACTTCACTTCCCCATGGGGACACAGAATTCACTAAAAATATCCCAAGTATGGCACTGCTCGATTCTGTGGGCATTCTGGCCCATCTCCTCTGGACCCTTTCTCTCAACCAACATAAAACAGCTCCAGTGGGAGTTTTCCCTATTGTCCCAGACATTCTAAAGGGGCATTTTTCAGGAATTCCTCTTGCAGGGTCCCCTCTCTATCCAAAAGAATCCCTAAGCCCCCATACAGCTTTTCACCACGCCCCCTGCCCCGGGAAGGGCGGTGGGAGCGGTACGAGGGGGTAAAAGATCAAAGCCCTGTGTGCAGTAGAAGTGGTCGGGCTGTAAAAAGACCGAACGGTGCATTTCTACGGAGCCTTAATTGCCCGGCATTTCTATTTGGCTGCCTGTGTGTGTCCCGGCTCCTTTAAAACGAATCCGCTTTCCCCTCGTGTTCCCATGACAGCAGCCTCATATTTCAGTCGGCGCTTAGCATGTCTCGCTGCTCAGTGGTCACTGATGAATGCCGCGACCTTTCACCTTTTAACCCCTGCGACAACGCACAACAGCAGACAAGCGTCCGCATTCTCCCGTGATTTTAACTATCTGAAATATGCTTCTTTCCTGGGTGGTAAGTAACGCAGGATTCCGCGAGTTGTGTTGTGTGGAAAGCTGCGGTTTCCCCCTCACTATAAGCCGTAGGCAAGCCGTTCATCAGCAGCTTCGAATTGGAGAGGTTTATTTTGTCCTCCTATCAAATTAATCATGTACCGGCGAGTACACATCGTTTGGCAAAGAAACAATGATTAGGAACTTTTATTAAATATAAAACAATTTGATATCATAATATCCACCATTATTATGTCCAATAGACAATCTCCTTTTTTTTATATTGTGAATATTTTCTGAGGAAATATTTTAAGCGAAAATCACCCGCCATTCAGTAGTACAGCGCAGAGGCTTCCTACCGTGCATCTTAATCGTGTCTTTATTCCAGTAGCAGAAAAAAGTGCATACCATGTCAGAGCAGGCAAAATAACGAGATTGACTCTAAAAACACATGTCCCATAACCAGCATAGAGTGTCTACCCGCAGCCAATCACTGGGCGTCCTTCATTACGTAAAGGTCACCATCTTAAAACTCCATCTTCTTTTCACCACCAAGCACACCATGACACCACCCTTGAAAAAACAGCAGACAACAGCAGAAAAGCCATTCTTCCCAACAAGTACAATGTAGAGAACGATTATCACACGCCACTGTTCCACCAACAAAATAAACTGCTGCCCATTACAGGATTCTGTGCTCCTGATAAAACAAACAAATGCTTGGAGGGCGGGTAAGGGGGGCTGCCCTAAATGAGCGTCCATGGGCACACCATGCCAGGAAACCATTTATCACTAGCCAAATGTATAAATTCCCATTGCACTCAGACCCGTTTCCTGGGACGGGCAAAGCAGCCTGCTGCCCAGGTAGAAAAGTTGAATAGCTCAGGGGGGCGAGCAGAAAAGGGTCTACCTAGAAAGCTTCCTCTTAGCTTGCCGCAGAAAAGGTTAAGTAGCCAGCTGTGCCGGAAGGTTGCTCCTCAGCTATGTATGGCTGTCTGATCTCTGCTGACTTGTGGATGACTGCAATGCTTTCGGAATATGCAAAGGAATGCATTTTCCAAACGTAACCTCTGAGATGCTCTGGAGTCACAAACCCTGTGCACCTCACTCTTTGTGTTGACAGCCTTTCATGAGGGGCAATTTATAAGTGATGACTCATTTATCAAGCCATTGTTTTTACACAGTATGTGCTTAACATTTCAGTGTTAGGAACAGAACAAGGGGCATTTCTATTCAGAAGGCAAGCACAAAGCATCAGTTAGCTGACCAAATCTACACATTCTGCCAAGAGAATTAACATGCCACACAGAAAAAGTTTTAAACTATGCTCTTATGTTAATGTCTTTTTATTTGACACCCTAAAATGTTTTCTATTTTTGTATATTACTTTTTAATTACATATGAAGCATACCAGGAAAGGTTATTGGTAATTTATTTTCTTGCTTAAGTATTCCTGTGGCTGCTTTGGGATGTGGACTAAATGTATCCACTCAGCATCAAAGGTCTTTTCATTTTCTAAACAAGTCAACCACTGCCTAGTGCGCACACCAGTTGGCTCCTCAATGTGACTTGGCACCTTGATTAGGAAAGCAGGGTTCATGGTGTGTCATCATACAGACAGTAGTGCATGGCAAATCAATGGAGCGATATGAGTGCAGTGATGGTTTGTGTGCGGCACAATTCACCACCTTGTTGGTTAATGGTGTCTATGTGGTGTTCCTCTATATCACAGCACATATGCCTGTTTTTGTCTCATGTGTGCCATGTCCATACAATAGCACACTTGAACGTTTTGCGTATCTAGCGCTGATGAGGATCCCATACTGTGCCCAAACTTAAACACACAAAGCAGTCAAAGAAGTTGCCTCAAATTGTACATCCACTAGGCCAAATGCCCCCTCTACACAGCCACACTGTGATTTTCACTAGCTACAGGCTCTGTTAGATAAAGCATGGGCCTGCTCTTTTGTTCAGAAATAACCCCTGAGGCCTGCGTAATAGTGAGGAGGTAGTGGCTGAGGAACTGTGGACCCTTTACCATGCATTAGAAGCAGGTTTTGTTTAAAATGCTTCATCATCTTATTACTGGTTAGGCAAGTGTTTGTAAGAGGTACATTCCTTTCTGTGTATCCTTTCTGTGCTTTATTTATTGGCTTCTCGTAGAGTATCCTTTACTGCCTATTGATAAAATTCCCTAAAGGTGTTTCTGTATTGGGGGCTGGGCATGCTCACACTGAGACCCAGCCCCTCCTCATCTAAAATTCTCCAGAAACAAGAAGCAAAAGAGCCCCTGTACTCCATTTGTGTGGTTGATATTGAACCCATTTTATACTCACACCCCAAAACTTAAGCTGTCCGAATGAGTATGTATGGTTACAAACATTTTAATGTTAGGGTGAGTGTTGTGAACTGTGATGTGAGCACCAAGCCATGATTCTATTACGTATTTAGAGATTCACACATACAATAATTTTATCACAGACTTGTTTATCAAAATAGGGATCCCTGAACACCGTTACATTCCCGAAAATGCTCTGTGATTTAATGCAACGCAGACAGGAACCCTAATTGGTGCTATGGTTAGTCTAGTATTTTCCCCTTGCGAAATACAAGTGAGGTGGTACGAACAGAACACCTGCAAAGAGGGCCGGTGGTCAGTGGGTCCTCAGATCCCCACATTATGGACAGTTTGAAGCTGCGCTCAGGCAAGGCCTTCCCTACGAGCAGATAACAGAAGAACCATTTACGTGGGCAGCAACAGCTGTGCTTCCATATTAGATTTCTTCTGTAAAGTACTTGAATTACAATGTAATGAAACCAGCTACATTTATCTAGCAATGTTTTATTGATACTGAGGATGGGTTTTGTCGCACGACACAGAGGTGTAGTTTGGGAGTGATGTGTGCCAGTTGGGGGCGCATTCTAGTGTTTCGCCCTGGGCACGACGTTAGCTAGAAACTACCATGATTCCACTCAATGGGATTGCCCTCCCAAAAACATGTGTTTTCGGCCCACCATGTAGATGCAACAACCAACTCTAATGTAGTCTATTTGAGTGAATTCAAGTGAACCAAGAAAATAAATCCCAGAATACATTATGTTATGTTGAATGTATTGCATTCCACTGTAGGAAGTGTAGACAGATATTGAAATGTTCTGCTTGCGCGATTGGGAGAAGAGCTATCTCTAAACCTCTTAATGTGAGGTGGACATCAGCCCCATGTCCATTAATCCTCACCCCAGTCTTTAGGTAGTAAGGAATGGGACGAGGATGGATTGGACAGGGTGCATTGGAGATCGCCAGGTAAGCTATTAAGACATTGAGCCTCATTCTTCGTTAGCTGGCACATAGTAAAAGTGCTGGTAATGACGTTTACCAGCATTTTTACCGGACCGTCCAGCTACAACTTTGCTGGTAGGGGTTATTGATTTACCTCCAGCAAAGAGCTGGAGGTAAATCTGCCTCCTACTGACAAAACACAAACTGATTTTAGTACTGGCACAGTTGGTAATTGAGGCAAAATCCCCCCTTGGAATCCTATGTGGCTCCATGGAATGTGGATTTACCACCCTTAGCGGCACTTGTAAACTGCCGGTAATTCTGGCAGACCAAGTTCCGGTAACAGTAATTCCGTTTGCCGCCATTTCAGTGGATTTGCAGACGCAATACTGACACACCTGTAATGAGACCCATTATCCCCTCCTATGTACGGCCGGGGTTCCACCACAAAGGTGCTAAAATTGAGATGTCATTTGGCAGCTCTTTTATGTAAAATTCCAGGTTTGTATCAAAAGCACAGGCAGCATTGCCAAACTGGGGTGGGGTGAGGTAAATGGGGAAATAGAGAAGGTGGTTATTGTTTCCATGTGTGGGTTATTTTTATATCATCCCAGTCAGGAGGAGAAAGTTCTTGTCACCAATTAAGTGCTAAGGGCACCGTTCTGAGTTTATGGCCCTTAGAAATGTGCATATGGAATGGATGGAATTACACCAGAATAATTCTGAGTCCAAATAACCGAACCAACTCAGGAAGATGGCAAAGTACTGTTTTATTAGCAATTATCGAAAACAGGAAGGTGACAACGAACATCAACAGACATACACTCAATCTCTCAAAGATGTCCACAAAAAATACAATTCTATTAGTGATAATGCATCAGAATGACATCATGCTGCGTGGCAATAGTAAAAAAAAAGATCAAGGGTCAGGATTGGTTAAGGGAAACATCTAGATATACATTTGTATAGAAGCTGGGATTGTTACTGGCTGTCCAATGTCAGGTGGACAACTTATGCCCACCTCTTAAAACATGTCACTCCAGAAACATTAGTTACATAGTTTCTCATTGGTCCTACAGACTATAAGGTCCTTCGTTATATGGAGTAATACAATTGGTTGCCACGCTACTGTCATTTCTGCAACATTCGGTTCATTTAGCAGCACATAAGCCCAGACCCAGGTGCAGGGAGATAGGACATGATAGTACTTCACCACCCAATTAGCCCTGTATCTCTCATTGCCCATGTCTTCTGCCATGAAATTGTCTTTGTACTTGGCCTTGTAGAGTAGTGTCATCTTTGGGAATGCACGGGAGTGAGGGCACTCGCTATTGTGTCTGGGACTTCAAGTTCAAGCTCTATTTCAATCCTTGACTCGCGTGACAGGAGATCACGATCTGGTCCATTTTTCAAGTTTTAAAGCCTCTAAGTTAATTAAAACTTGCCATTGTTTGCATTCCTTTTTACACCTTGATGTGAGAAGGTTCATCCTCCGCACACCCATTCTTCTTCAGAATAGATAGCTGACCTCGATTTTTACGGTCGTGACTTTGGGCCAGACAGTCTCACCACGCAGCTCCACAAGCCTGTTATTCTGCTGCAGTGCAACTTTCCGTCTCCCTTCATGGTTTTCTGACTATTTATTTTATGATACCAATGTCCAGGTCTGTACAATGGCGGCTTTGTCTGCGTTCTATTTACTACTTATAGCTGGCCTCTATGATGACTTAATTGACCTTGTGTTTCAGCATCTGTACATGTGTTGAACTTCTGTTTTCTGCAACATCTTATTTACTGCCTAGTCTTCTTCTTGTATACGTCAATAGTTAATTCAACCTCTTGCATCGTTGTTTTGTCCTCTAGCACTCATACATTATCATACTTTCTTATCTTGCACAGTCCTGCACACTTCTTTATGACATCATCAATTCACCTGGTTACCTTCTTTTTATACTTCTTCAGGGTTTTCCTCCTTTAGGTTATCATCATGTAGAGGGCACATTCGGTAAGGTTGCCTCAACAGGTATCTTCTTTCCAACACTCCCTTCGGTATTGGTATTATGGCTGGTGTCAGACACGACACGATATCATGTCTTCAATACAGGGGAGGTAGGGGGGCGGGATCGTCTGCAGATGTACACAGCTGCTCCTCTACAGTTCGCATCCTAGTTTATATAGGATATAATTGAAATCCCGCCCCCTCCTGTACTTAAGAGGCTCCAAAAGCTTTGTGGGTGGGACAAAAGGAGCACATGCCTTAAATAGGCAGATTATACTGTCACCTTTAAGGTACATTCTTAAAGAGATTGGTGACATCCGGTTCACCACTGCATATTTAATGGGACAACACTAGCACTTCCAATCAGGTCTAAAACACTTCTGGTAGGGCAGTGCCAGAACGTCTCACCCGGGATACTTTGCTAATATTATTCCATCGTCAGTAGACAGTTCTCACTTGGAACAGAGCGATAACAAAGTATGCACTAATGCCAGATACATTGAATGCAGCACAAACGAATGACCGCTCTAGCCATTAGATCTCAAAAATAATGTTTGGCTCAAGAGGAGTAGCCGAAGACAATGGTCAAGAGCAGGAACACTTGACATTGAGAAACAAATTAAAACCAAAGGTAAAGGGGCCCTTTGTAGACCTGGTTTAGAACAACATCAGCAAATCATTGACAGGCCATCAGTCGTATGTTTACTGGATGATGAATACATCGGTTGACCAGTCATAGGAGGGAGTACATAGAGAAAGACCAGGCCACAAAGAGTTCTGGCAGAGAAGAAGCATAAGTGGCATGTGTGACTAAGTTACAGACACCTGTGAACACTAAATTAGAGTTGGAGTGGCACACCTGTTTTCTTTCCATTTCTGTCCTGAATAAGGCCAGAGCAGTAATTAGCTTAAACGGATAGGTAACGAGAACCGGCTGAAACACGTGTTGACAGACAGTCAAAGCGATAGATACATTGTTTCGGTCGATTCAGAGTGTTTACAAAGGGTAGATGTATGATGTTTGTATCCGTGGAAGTGTGACTGAGGGTGTGAGTGAAATGTATTGTTAGTTGTATAGCAGGGAGTGCTGCAAGTGTGTTGGCCGTGTTGGGTCTTTGCTACACATATCTGCTAGCCTGCTTCTGCAAGCTTTGTGAAAGTCTTTCTGCAGTGTCCACGGATTGAGGAGGCGGATCTAACTATATAATGTCCCTCACTAGCGAAGCGCAGTGTAGTGGTGCGAGTGTGTTGGCCGTGTTTGTTGAGTTGCAGATGTTGGATGAGCAGACAGATCTGTGAACCGACAAGATGAAATAAACTCAGGGTCCCTGGTGGTGTGGCACGTGTACAAATCTCTGTGATCTTGGAGCCCCCTGACCCAGCGGAAGGACTATTGGGAACAGTGGTAAGTCTGGTTGCTAATAGGGTGCACCACCTATAGATGTGCACTGAAAGGTTGCAAAGGATAATGAATTGACATACACGTTGTTTGGCAAGTTAGACCAAGTTTTGCTAAACATGTATAATCAGAGAAGCTCTAATTATAACGATGTTCTTAGGGTGCCAGAGGTTGAAGCTCCTCCTCGTGGCACACATGCCCAAACACTTACCCTTCCTGCAACAAAGACAGTGGTAATACCTGATGTTTTCCACAGGCTGGAAATGACCTACGTATGCAAGCGCCATCTCTCACAGAGAACCCTTGTTAATCGACTCATCTAATGAGAGACATTTCCAAACGAAATTTGGAATATACCCTATCCACATCCTCTATTAAAAGAACTATAGGGAATCTAATACCTAACAAAAAAAAGATTGCAGAGCCTCAGCACGATAGATAATATATCATTTGCTTGAACCTCGTCGCAACACTGTCAGATGGATGAAATAAATAAGGATATTTTCCACGCTCAAGAAAATCACTACAGGGCCGAACTCGGTATTCGGCAAGATCCCCACTTGGTGATGGCTGGTGTCACTGAAGGTGCCCAGGATTACTTCACTCCTAATACCCCAAAGAGCTTCCAATTTGTTCCTAATAGTGACAGCACGAACATCAAAGATCGCCCAACCCCCGCCTCTAAATGGCAACAAGAATACAGATGTCACAAATCAGCGTATTATACTCTATCAGCCCTGAGTTTTGTTCTCAACTCACTGTTAAACGTTTTCGAGTCACTAAAGGGGGAAGTCCAAACATACTATGGAATACTAATAGTGTTAACAAAGGAAGTGGGGGCTGTGAATCTTCTCTTGATGCCTTAAGTGGGGCCATGAATAATTTGGTGAAGGAACCGATGGAAACAATGAAAAATTCCAGCGTGGAACACGAGAAGGGGCTAGGCGGATTACAAGTGGAGTTTATTCCTTCAGAGCTTTCAATGAGCAAAGATGGAAGGAATTCAAACGTGAACAAGACAATATAACAAGTGTGGAACCCAACTTAATGCTTGCTCAAAAGGAGAATGGTTGTGGGATATCCTTCTCTGACGACACTCCTCTTTCAATGTCAGTACTAGAGGAATTTATGACACTGGCGCTAATGGTGGACGAGTCGGAACTGAGGCCTGACATCGAGAGTGAGACAGATTCAATCCTAAATGCTCCACAAAAAGGAACATCTCCTCCTCTTAATGATCCTAGATCCAAGAACATGGAACAGGGGGATGACAACTGAGAGGAGAAGGAGAAAGATCTCATAGAAATAAAAAGGAACAGAACGAAGAACAAGAAAAAACAAATAGTAGAAGACACTTTAGTGACAGTGCAGGAAATTCAGAGTACTGCACGCACAGAGGGAAAAAACAAATCTGGTAAACAAAAGAAGGCGGGCAAGAAAAACTTGTTAAAAGCCTTGAAATAAGATCACTGAATAGAAACTCCCTACTAAAGCCAAAAACAGAACAGAGGCGTCATCTGTGACCCAGGAAGTGGTCAGGAGCAAGAAGAGTTTGGCTCAAGAACAAGACAACACTAATGGAAAAGATAAAGGACGTGAACTGGGAATTAATCCCGAAGCTAAAATCAGCACTGGCTCACAAACGATGGACACTGTTTATACACCAGCCAAACCCCTACGGCTGACACCAATCATCTGTAAAAAAAAGAAAACCAGAAATGGCCAATGAGGAAGAAGAAGGCAGGATGAAACATAAGGCCAAATGGATGATCAAATCAACAACTCTTCTGGGAGATGAGAAGCTTAGTGGGGATAATGAAATCGCAACAACCCCAACAAATTCAGGTCTAACAAAACACTTGAAAAAAACTATATGGAGCTCCAAATGTGTGGCTGCAACAAATGAATCGGAAAGTGGGTCAGGGGGCATTAAATTGAAGTAACTTCTATCAATCACCAAAAAGGTGCCAGATTTATATCTCTTTTCCAACCAAGACATATATCCCTTCCTTATGAAAAAATCACATATGGTGTTGAAAATATTTTAAAATCTAATGTAGGTATGGACCCTTAAAAATGTAGGAATAGAGGTGTTTTATCATCTGACTCAGTTGGAGAATGAGAGCATGAGCGACAGAAGTCTCAATAGACCCCTGTCTAATGAACAGAGAGAAACAATCATGGGTACAAGAACCCATGAGAGAACGCTGTCAGTTCACGAGGAGGAAATACTGATCTGGTTACCAAAGTTAAATCTAAGATATGGTCCCTTTTGCCAGAAATTATATCTGAAGTGTTTCAGAAATTAAATGTCAATGAAGATTTTCTTTAGGAGTGGAGGTGGTAAAAGAATGTTGCGGGAACACGAGGGGACCCTCCTCTTTAGGGAGATCATCACAAACATGCTAATCTTTCACGGCCATGATCTGATTTTTTTTCAAGAGACGTGACAAAGGGTAGGACAAAAATAGATGGCTTGACGATATCTAACAGCTGGCTACCCGCCCAAATGGTGGCAGACCCTCTGGAGGCCTGCTTCTGTCAATTCGAAACACAATAGGGTACAGTATTGAATGTGTTAGTACTCTTATTTAGGTATCTTGGCAGTTAGATGTTGCATAAGATGGAATAAAAGAATGAGAGGTCTCGTACCTTTGGGTAGTAATTTGTCATCTTTTCTAGAAGACCAATGGAATATGCTTACTGAGACAAATATCTCTTTTCCCGATGACCTTGTGCTGATAGCGGGCGACCTCAACGCACACTGTTTATTTAATGCCAAGATGCCTTTTAGGTCTTCAATACGTAGTTCTAATAGGCAGATATGGAAAAATTGTTTCTTGATTGGAACATGCAAATTATCAATAGTAATACAGCGGGTGATCTGGTCCCAGCGGCAACATGGTCCAATGGGAAGGCTAAATCCATAATTGATTATCTGGATGTCTCCCTGGAACTCTTCCATTGCTGTGCACATTTTTGAGTAGAACCATTGAGCTCTAGTGATCACAGTTCTTTACAAGCCTTGTTCTTGTTGGGAATCCCCAAAGTGATCAATGTATATTCTCTCAGATTAAAAGTAAATATGAAAGGTAACAGAGCGGTAGGTTTTACAAAAGCAGGTTCTAATTTGAATACAAAATTGAAAACAATTATTCAGCAGGGTTCCCGATCAGAGAAGCAGAACCTCGTCTCGCCAGGTTGTTTTGTTGAATTTTTGTGGGATATACAACTTCCTAGGTCTAAGGGGGCCCCCAGGGTGAACAACCATCGCCATAACCTTGACGAAGAAACCTATCTGAAAAAGAAACAGCATAAGAGCATCTGCGGCCGCCCTAAAATCCTTGGGCCTCACACAGAGCAGTTTCTTATAAAAAAAAGAAAGAACTCTGTAATAAGTTACGTACTTGGTCGCGTGAACATAGGTTCATACACAATACTAGGGAGGGACAGCTAATGTTTGAGGAAGTGTTTCCTATGCATGCTACGAAATTTTGGGCAATTTTCAACAACCAGATGCTCTCACAAGGAGTCGAGCAATCAACCATAATTCCTGAAAGTGTTTGATTAAAGTATTTTAGTGAGGCATCAAAACAATTAGTATTAGAGGCTGCGGTCCTATTGAGTAAGGTACACTGGGAGCTTCATATAGAAAGGGACAATGTCTAAAGATTAATCATTAACTCCTTGAGATCGAGATTGACAGGTCCTAACAGACTCACTAACATAGTCCTGAAGTCTGATGTTACTAGTTGGTCGTTGATCTTGTCTGGCCTGTTCAAGAACATTATACTTACCCAAAGATCACATAATTCTTGGAGAGGGGCGATTATTATTCCAAACTATAAGAAGGGAGATAGCTGAGCCTGTCAACTATCGCCCTATTGCCCTTCTGGACTGTGATTGCAAGATCTTTTCAGGTATTTTTCTCCGGGGATTAGAGAAATGGGTGGAGTCTACGGGAATCTTGTCAAGGTTACAGATTGGATTCTGCAAAGGATTGCCCACCACTTTTAATGGCCTTGTTCTGAATATCATCAAGGGGAAAAGTGACAAGGCCAAAACAAAACCTCTCTTTATGGCCCTTATTGACCTATGCTATGGCTCAAGCTTAAATGTTGGGGAATCCCTGAAGGACTCTGAGCAATCATTATAGCTATACATGAGAAAACGACAATCGAAGTGAGACTTAATATGAGAGGGGATGAGAGGGATTTGTCTTCTGATATTACAATAGAAAGAGGTGTGAGACAGGGATGAATTCTTGCCCCCTGTTTTTTCAACCTGTATTTGGCAGACCCCGCTGAGTTCCTGACCAAGTACATCTTGGCGTGCCCAAAAATAGGAAAATGTTAAAATTATTTTCTTGCCAACACAGATGATATAGTCCTGGCTGACCACACTCCCATTGGGCTCCAACATATAATTTCGGCCATGGAGAGGTATTCTTGCGAGAATGAATTGGTAATTAATCCTTCTAAATCTAACATTGTAATATTTGAGAAGTGCATGAAAATAAAAATCAGATTTACTTAGAAGATGGGCACGCAAGTATTGACCATTTTAAAATACCTGGGATTTCAGTTGAGAACTTTACGATCCATAAAAGATCTAACTTCTGAGATGAAGAGTAAAACAACCCAATGTATTAGTCAGCTAAAGTGCGGGATACATTGGGCGTCATTACGAGTTTAGAGGTACCCATGCCATTTTTACTGGCATGGCTATCCCCAAACTCAGGTCCGGGTCCCGAAAACTGGGAATTACCGGGCCATTCCGACCTTTGCAGGCCCAGTAATTCCCATTTGCGGGACTCGGACCCCATAGGGCTCAATGGGAATTGGGAGGATGGTAACAATGGCCCCGTTAATAAAGGTACCGTTGCTAACATCCTGTTCTGCTAGCGGGTACTGCTCTGGTCTGACCAGGCATAAAGAGCGGCTCTGCGAGCAGAACTGGTAATGTGGCGGTAGAGTGAAAAATGGAGCTAGCAGCACTACCGGTGCCGTTATCACTCTACCGCCAGGGTCGTAATGAGGCCCATTCTATAGATTCTCTCTCCTTCCACTAATAACATTTTACAAGGGGAAGGTAATCCCAGTGATTCTTTATTGCTCTGAAATTAATTGCAGTGCACATAAATTCAACTGGGCTCCTATGTCTGTGGAAGAAAGCACTTTGCTTTCCCCCGTCCTTGCCAATTGCACTTCTGAGATACGAACTTGAGCTACAATCCCTTCAGGCTCACTTCGATTGGAAAATAGTGTCTCTATATTGATTAATAGTGGCCCCTTGTAAGCAGCCTTTGTATGAAGACATCATGGAACTTATGGACTCATAAAGAAGTGACTACTTGATGGCCCTGAAACAGGATGCAGAGAGAATTCTACCAGCCCGTGAAGTAATGAAGGAAATGCTCACTAATGAGAATGCACTGGATCTCTACCAGGGCTTTGTTCTGTCACATGAAGTTTTTTTTTAAAATGTCACTGTTTGTGAGAAACCCAGAAGTTATATGTTGCCTTACATAAGAAGATTTTCTAACCCAATATGGCGAGCAGAGATTTTGCATTTCCAATTAGATTTTATTAAAACTAAGGAAACTCAAATAATCTGATCAAAATCAGATCCAAGGAAGGGATCTGTGTGGAGAACGCTGTCCCCAAGACATTCAACATCTTTTGAGCACTTGTAAATTTACAGGGACCTAAGATTCAGATATTTTGCACGTTTTGTACACCATACTGACTGGCTTAGTAATCAATAATTCTGGCTAATACTATCCCCGGGGAAGAAGATCTTCTTATCTCTGGAGTTACTAAAGCTACTTAATGAATTACATTTTAACAAACTATCAGCATTACGGAAAACTGATTGATGAATTAGTACATTTATTAAGATGATTCATGATTTTTGTAGAAATTAAAGTATTTTTTTAAATATTTTTGATTAAATTGATTTCAGAATAACATTGTTTGTACTGATTTTGATGTAAATTTGTAAAATGTCTAATTTTGACTGAAGGCACAATTCTTTTTTAAAAGTAGGATTTAAACGTGTATGACTAGTGGAATATGCATGTATACAGAAAAGTAAATAAATAGAAAAGATATATAAGTTGTGAAAACAAATAGAAAAAGAGACATTTATTGACAGTTGATCACTGTCTATCACTAGTAGTCTTGATCATAGTTCTTTTTTGTCATGTTACATAAAACTGAAGATCAAGATTTTACCAGGTACCCTTATACAGTGTCTACTCTTGGAGCTATGTCCTGTAAGATAAAATGGGTAGAGTACATGGGAAGGGGGGCGAGATGTGAAACATGAGCTGTGGGCAGGGCTCAAGTCGAGGGACCATGCGGAAGGATGGCGTCCACCCACTTTTTTGAGAGGGCGGCCATCACCCTCCTCTGTTTTTAAGGAATTGAAAAAAATCCACCAGATGTATGGAAATGTGCAGACTTGAACTCTGAAGGTGCAAAAAGGAAAGAAACAGAAGACAGACTATGTCTGTATACGATATAAGACTCTGGAACCTCCTCCCCGTACACATCAGGCTTGTCCCATCGTTTCTACAGTTCAGGAAAGTGCCTAAGACCATCCTCTTCAAGGAATAGCTCCTCCCTAACACCTAGGTCCACATACCCTGCACTCCCCACCCTAACTGAGGCTCAGTGATCTGCTCCACACTGTCTCCTTCCATTTTCTTGTCGATCCATTGTTGCCAATTGCCCACCCTCGCCCTCCGCTGTAAGCTCCCTGCTCCCTTTTTCTTTGCTTCCCTCACTGTGTTCTTCCCCGTTTGATTGTAAATGCTGTTTTGTGAAGCTAGGTCTGCGCTCAATAAATACCCTATTAATAATGTTAATAATAATAATAATAATAATAATGATTCTGTGATGGTGCGGTCAGTGAGGTCTGGTGGTTCCTGACTTTGAGATTAGAAACATGGGACTAGTGAAGCATCTAGGGCACTTGTGTGTGTCTGTGTTTGCTGGTCTGTGTGTCTATGGTGGAAATATGGATTATGAGTGGGTTAGTGAGAAGAAGATTATTATTGTGACCCATGTCTATGGTGCTTGCTCATCAGTATTTATTTTCAGTTCACAGAACCTAAAAGACAACATCTGGCTTATTTTGGTGTAATTCAGGATTGCTTGCACCGGCGAGCCATCCTGTTTCCTTTTTGACCAGCTGCATCAGTTTCTCAATGAGAAGTGCCAGAAGGTGTTCTCTTGCTTACATTGTGGTGATAATCGATGATCGCTTGTACTTTTTGAGTAAGCAGTACCCTAAAGGCATTGTACCAGAACTTCTCAACTGGGATGGGATGCTGTTCTCTTTAAATGGGCTAGTGGAGCCCTACTTATTCTTCACAGAAGGGCTTTCCTCGTGGGAGAGGGGGAGGGGCGCAGTGTCTGGCCCTGCCAATCCCGCGAGGCCAGAAATGACAGGATTAGTAATTATTCAGTTACAGGACTGGCTGGGAGACTACGGTGACCTTCATCCTCCCACCCCTTTCCTGACCAGTGACACTGGCTTATCATTGAATTTGTGGCAATATTTTCTGCTTCACATGTTGTCAGCATGTCCAGGGAAGTCTCCTGCCTTCCTCACAGAGCTTGGAGATGAGCTGTCTTATCCTCATGGACATGTTTTTTTTAATTTATTTGTTTACACACAGTTATTTTGTGGTAACTTTTGTGGTATTCATTGTAATAGTTTTTCACAGGTGCGCTCCAGCTCTGATGTTCTGTGAAATTATGAAGGTGTTATTTTGGTCAGCCTAAAGATAACCCAGGGACTTTGCAAACTCTGCTGTCTCCAAGAGCTTGACCATAGAAGGGTGTTACTGGGTGGAACAGCCAGGCGGTAGCCTGGCCCACAGGCCCACACACACAATTGTCAGTGAGTTCGTACATTTTCTAAAAGGCCTGTGCCAGCATTACTAAGTATTGGATCATTGCTATTAGTCGAGCAGTGAGTGCCCTTACCATAGTGGCTTACCGTCTTTTCGTCGCAGCTGTAACATTTTCCATGTTGTGTTTTTGCCACAACCAAACTGGACCAGCATTGCTCAGCAAAGGTGCTGCACGCTTAATAGGAGAACGGGCCCAACACGCCTAAGCATGCCTGTTCCACTTAAACTGTAAAGGCACTTATCAAAAGAGCTGGTGTCATTTTAATGGGACGGCGACAGCACTCCTAAACATCAGTGCCGTGTTGTTAAAGGGACAGGGCCAGCGCTTCTAGATGGGGCTGAAACATGTACTTTTCAGCAGAGCTGCGTGCTCTTCACGGCCGGGACAGAGTCATCATTTTCCATGAGGGATGCTGGACTTTAAACGGGACATCGTGAGCACCTCCCAGATGAGACGCCACCATTTAATAGGGTGTTGCAGGCACTTCGCAGCAAGGCGGTCTCCTCTTTAAGGGGCAGGACCATCCCTCCCCATGGCAGCTTCTGTACATCTAATATTGGTGTAACAACCCCAGCGCCCACCAGGGGTGGACTGGGAACCAAAAGAAGCCTTGGAAATAATGTTCAAAGTGGCCCCATATTACAGATTTTCACCAAGCCCAACCCTTTTCCCATGGGAACATTTGGAAATGCCACACAAAAAGAGGCCCAGAGTGCCGAGGCCTACCAGGAAATCTCCAGAGTTCCCAAAAGGCCAGTCCACTCCTGGTGCCCACATATACATACACATACATGCCTGAGAGCATTTTGAGAGCAGCTGGTGCCAGCCACAGGTGACTTAAAAGTGAAGGGCACCTCTGCATCCCTCTCAGTCTGCTCTTCACCCCACAGGATCTTCCCTCCCACCCCCATCGGCAGTTGTTCTCTTTGGTTTTCTACTGTCCCACCGTATGAAGGAGTGCTTGGCGAGGAAGGATATGGGAAAGTATTTTGATGGATGATGACTGGCAAGTCGCGCTCCTCCTTACATTTATAGAAACTGGTAGTAATAAATTAGACAGATATATATTTTGTGAAAAGCAATCAAAAGTCCATATGTTTATGATGTTTTATTGTCAAACTATATCAGCCGACACGTGTTTCGACATAGACGTCGTTCTCAAGGCTATCATCCTATGTATCAATACAGATGGATTCCAAAGGCAAAATTCATACAGGAGTGCTTCCTGGTATTATTAATCCATAACTGCCCGTTATGCACTACCAGTATGAGATAATACTCATACTGGCAGTGCATAACGGTAATACAACACCAATGGACCTGCATTGATTATCTTACTTCAAAACCAGATGGCAATTATAAAGCCAATTATCAGTTATGGATTAATAATACCAGGAAGCACTTCTGAATGAATTTTTGCCTTTGGAATCCATCTGTATTGATACATAGGATGATAGCCTTGAGAACGGCGTCTATATCGAAACACGTGTCGGCTGATATAGTTTGACAATAAAACATCATAAACACATGGACTTAAATATATATATATTTGTCTAATTTATTACTACCAGTTTATGTAAAAGTAAGGAGGAGCGCGACTTGCGGGTCATCACCCATCAAAAGGTTTTACTTTACTGTGCATCGGTAGGCACACTCAGAATCTGACCACAGCAGCGCAGCTCAACTCCCAATTTCGGTTTTGGGACGTGTAGAGCGCACACAACGGGCTTTTGCCTACATACATTCTTTGAATGATATGGGAAAGTAGCAGGGGCTTGTAGGGGAATGCAGAATATATTTTTGGGATGACAATTTGAGAGTTTCACCCCGCCCCAACCAAGTGTCACACCAATCGATAACTTATTCAGATTCTTAACTAACTCTGTCTTTGATGCATATAACACCACTGCAATCCCTAACCCTGCTGCAATGGGTAAACCAAGAACCAGGCTGGTGTTTAGAAAGATTATAGGTTTATAAATCCGTATTCACATAATAATTATCAAGATGGACGCCACTTTACTCTGCGGCCTAACACATTTCCTTCCTGAAAATACTTCTCGCTACAAACAAGTTGAAACTACAATTTCGTTTTTTAAACAAGAGATCACATAACATATAAAACACAACCATATGTACAGTTTCCATTTCTGGTCTCTATTCCCTCCTTATTGCCTTTACAGAATCTATAGAGAGAAAAAGCTCAAGATCTCAGTCTAAGCATACCATGCTAGGGTGCACATTTAAGGTGAAGGTAGGATTGCAATTTGTACCCTGCTCCCCCCTTTAATAATATGTAGGAGAGAGCACCGGTCCAATGAATAGGCAGATAAATGGGTCCCCCACCAGAATATCTCTCATATGAACATAATGAATTCAGGACCCGAAACATGTCAGGACGATTTTATTATCCAGTGTGCATTTTATGTGGCCCAAGTTAACTGACATGCAGTGCTTTTCTATGGGACAAAGGAAAATTGACATGCACTGCGCTGTTTATCTGAAACCACCCTGTGCACTTTCCATTTCTACTAAGATTCTGACATGACGAACAATGGACTTCCATTTAATTAAACTCTTCACAGCAGATCATGAAAATCGTTCAATTGCTTAAAAAAGAATGCACTTTTCTGCACAGCATAGACCCATACATTCTGTTTACTATTGGGACCCCTTCTGCTTTAATGCAGTGTCTGGGGAGTGTTGAGCAGTTTGGAATTTCATTTTTGAATTCACCCCTCCACTTTATGGGATTTTGGGGTTGACAAAAGGCTATAGCTGATCCAAAATTACTTTAAAAGACTATGGGCCTCATTACACGGTAGGCGGTAACCATGGCGCTATTAGCGTCATGGTTGCCGCTGGTATTTTACCATGTCCCCCTTGGTGGATGGCGGAATTACCGCCCTACTCCAAGGTGAGCGGGGGCGGTAATTCCCCATTCACCAAGGCCCTTCCCCATTCCCATTTTTGCCCCCATAGGGCATAATGGGAATGGGCAAGCTGCTAATTAGGGTACTGCAAATTGCGGTACCGTAATTACCACCAAGGTCCCTTTGCGGCACCCTACTTTAACGGCTGGTAAAACCAGCCGTTAAAGTCGGGTCCCGCAAAGGGAACTCGTAGTAAGGCGGTAAGGGTTAACGGTCACCGGTAGCATTACCGGTGACCGTTAACCCTTACCGCCTTCCGTGTAATGAGGCCCTATATCCTTATTAGCAATTCGAGAGATGTCAGGGATTTTCACAATTCCGGGAGATCGCCCCATGTCCTTTGGCTATGTAAGAATGAATAAATAAGGAAATGCTAGGGATGTACTTCCGGATGCCCACCCCATTAATGTCTATATTGGGGAAGATATTAATTCAAATAGATCTGTACCAATGGTTTGTTCTTTTGGAATAATGTACTTACTTTGAATCCCTGAGGTACTGCACAGGTACAATCAACAGGAAGTCATCCTGGGTCATCTCATTAGAAGCAATCGGATCAGACTGGACTGCTTTCCTGTCTGTCCTCTGTTATGGATGGCCTCCAGCCTAGGCCCTGCTGTCTGCCTCACCTGGTGGTTACGCTTTTCCACTGTGGCAACTTTTAAAACCACCTAACCCCAACTCAAAATATCTAAATTAAGAGGTACCGGCTCATTGGATAATTATTATGATTGGACATCTATTGTTCTTTCCCCTTAACAAGGTTTAGCCTCTCCCAATGATTGGCCATTGGGTCTCCAGGCCCCATTTCTAGGAGTTCTTACTCAACCCATCTGAAATTGCATTTCTGAACAGCACAAATATGAAGTTAAAAATCTCTAACCTGGCACTTTTCTCCAACTTGCAAATAAGGGTCGCAACTCATATTTCTAAATTGATCTGATCATACTGATTGTAATGAAATTTGTCTGATGTCGGCAGATGATTTCCTGTGTGAATGACAGAATTTTGTGATTTTTATGGACAGGATTAAAGTTAGGATCATGATATTTTATAGAAAAGTATTTGATTCAATAAGCTACCAGATATCTAGCTCTCCTATCTACAACTTATTCTGAGAAGTTGCAATCATATTTTGCCGTATAACTTTGGTTCCCAGAGTCGAATTTTGATGGAAGCCCAATCAATAGATAGTGCTTGTGTGATTTACGGAAATGTATGAAACATCTATGTATCTGTCATGGTTCCCATGTTTATTTTCAAAATATGATTTTCCATAGATGTTCATTGTAGTCTCTAATTATTATGTGCATTTATTTAGCTTTAATTAAATAGCATATGTCTGTTCCCAGGCCAGATTATATCTCTTCTCATGACTTAGCCTCCAATAAAACAAACATCACCTGTCTTTCTGGGCTAATGACCAGACCATATGTTCCTTATCATTTTAGGCAGAGGGAGAACACCTCTTCCCCTGGGACTCATGTTGCATTCTGTGTATGTCATTTGGCATTATGCCCGAGATCCTCCACAAAACTGAACTACATTTTGAGTATTTTAGAAAGGTCATGTCATCAGGTTGTACTTTTATTGATTCAGTGGACACCATCCCAACCCCATAAACATCTCTCCAAGATCCAAGCGCTGTCCCTTTTCTGGCTCTGATAAACTACAAGGGGATTGACCATGAGTCTGGCAAATGTAATGGGCAGGTGAACAGTGCTTGACTTCAGTGATTTGATGGGGGAAGATTTCCCTTCTCCATGCACAGCCTTAAGTTAGTTCTTATGAACAGAAAATGGTGCTTTTAACATGCTGCATTTGCTTTTCTTTACATTAGACATGCCACATGCTAATAGTGTTCAATCTTACATTATAGTGTTCCTTTGAATTACTCTGGCAACGGAGTTTCATCTTCAATATGTTTATTGTTCAATCAAAGCTGCAGAATTCACAGAGTTCTCCTTAGCAGCTCATGGTTTTGGCAAAGTTGCACTTCAGTGCCTCAGTCACATGTTGGTTGAATGAGGCCTCACTGCTAGGCTTTTGTCTGCCAGCCAACAGTCTTCCATATGTCTGCAACTCTAAGTCTGACTTAGCCTGATGCAATTCATTTGTATCCTGGAGCTGGAAAAACCCCACAGTACATTGACCCTGGAAATGGATTTGGGGGTGGGGGCATCATCGCAGTCTCTGCAGGCAGAGCACCGGTGGAAGGGTGAAGTCACTTTCATTTTCAGCAAGCAGTTGTGTATGGTGCCCTCACTCCCTGCCCTGTGAATCTAATTTGGGATTTGGGGATAGTCACATGCATCTGACTTAGTCACTCAAATCTCAGGTACTGGGCGACGAGTGTTGAAGGGGCTGGGTAAGTACAGGGACATCTATCCAAAGGGGCACAAAGTTTGTCACCCCATGGGAGCACCAGTTCCCCCCACTATATTACTAACTGAATGCAGCTGTTGCTGCTAATATTGACCAAAATGTGCACTTCCAAGCTATAAGTCGCTCAGGACCAGCACTCACCAACGGGCAATACTACACTTTAATACCACAGTAAAGGCACTTCGCTGACTGAGCTGCTCAGACTTTATGAAACAATACCATCCATTCACAGTACAGCAGCATTCTCAGGAAGAGGTGTAAGGCATCAGAAATACAAAGCAGACAACTTGGTATAGGTTTTTCATAAATAGCCATTTTATTAAAGTAAAGGGTAAGATAAATGCCCCTAACCTAACAGGGATTTTCCTGCCTATAATACTAAGACTAAAGGAAAACACTCTAACATCAAACGTTATCTGTCCCTCACACTTGTGCTTACAACAAAATAAGACAGGAAGGTATATGGCTGTTCAAGTTCAACAAAAATAGCAATTATATTCAAAGGAAAACTTTGTAACTAAATATCATTCTAAGGGCCGGATTCCCTTCCCTGAGTTTAATGCAGGATTTTCTAAATAAATATTCCAATTAGCAAAAGTTGTTTTCAATTGTCAAATTCCACTTCAAGGATAACATCCAAGTTCTGTTTCACTTGACACTTAATATTTTAGGGTTAAACAAAGTTCATATCTCTGCTAAATAAGTTTCCACAGTCTCCAGCTTATCAAACAAAAAGTCCTTGTTTCATATTACCAATACACATTTCAATGGAACATCTCTTCATTGCACAAGGCAACTACTTCATAACATTTCTTTATAAACACAACACTATTTTCATCAGGATTGTTTTTACCACAGTTCATCAAACAACTTGAGTGGTCTTGTCACTTTCTTTCCACCTCAACTTTTCACCACAATGTAGCACTTCAATGCCTTCTTCCTGGTTTACTAACCTGCCAGGACTACCACTATTAATCCCTCTCCTGGTATACTCGCCTGCCAGGATAAAAACTCCTATCACTACTACAAGTACTATGTGATGAGGTTATCATCAAGCATTAGCAAAGTCTTTAACTTTGAGATTCACAACTTCTTCTATGAGGATCAGGAATTGTCTGCCTTTCTCTCGCCAGCTGGGAGGAGACTTAAGGCAGGGATTCTGTGAGGACTGTGCAGGATTCATTACATAGGTTACACTTTGACAGGGCAGCAGTACGGGCACTTCTGAGCTTCTGAGCTGCCTGCCCTTCGCAGGACAGAGCAGACACTCAGCAGGAGGATTGTCTTTCTTCTGATTGGACTGTTGCAGCATCGCCAAATCAGTCAGGGTCTGCAAATCTCAGTTGGCAAATGCTACACCCAAATAGGGCCATGCAGGCACTACTCAGCAGATCCCCCACTCTTGCGTGGGCAGTGCAAGCCCTCTGTGCAGGCTGGTATTCAATAATGCACTACAGGCACTCCTCGGCAGTGCCACTCACCCTTCATTAGGCAGGGCCATCCCCTGGGAGCGCTGCTGTACTTTTACCTTGACTGTTCCAGAACTCCTTAGCTCCAGGGCTTTACTGCTGATCATTCAGGGCCAGAACTTCTCTGCATGGATGCCACACTTCTCAGCATAGCCTCCCATTCTTCGTGGGACAGTACAATCCCTCTGGGAGTGCTGCTATTCTGTCAATGGGCCCGTAGCAGCAACCCTTAGCATCAGGTCATCGACGATGATCGGTCAGGGACAGCACCTCTTAGTAGGGATGCTACACTTTAATTCCACACCACAGGCACTTTGCAGCACAGCCACTCACTCTTCATGAGGCATGACCATCTCTTCCTGAGCTGGCTGCTGCACTGTTAGTGGGAATGTACCTGCACCCCATAGCATCAGTGTAGCTCTGTTAAACAGTTGGGGACAGCACCTCTCTGCAGGGATGCTACACTTTAACGCAATATCAGAGGCACTTCTGTGCTGAGCCACTCATCCTTGGTGGGGCAATCTTGTGACTGTCCCCAGCAACCCTTATCACCAGGATGTTGCTGTTGATCAGTCAGGGCCAGAACTTTGAAATGACCTCCGTGGGTTTAGGAAGATGCCTGAATACTCTCCTCTTATGGATAAGTTTATTGTCTGTGTCACAGAGCAGGTAAGCAACATACAAGGTAAGTACAAATGAACAAAACACTGGCACATCCACTCCTGCCAGCTTACAGGTGTAAGTGACACTTTCATAACACTCTGCTCAGTCACTCACCCAACACTCTATGCTCACATCACGACATTCCAACCATATTCTAATAATCATGCAGAGGAACCACAACCCAATATATAACACATCACCCTTCGTCAGTAAACAAAACAAACACAACAGGAAAGAAAACCCCAACAAGAACACAAAGAGAACCATTCTCAGTTCACATGTGACCAGTATGTAGCTGAAACGGTGCCCACAAAGCGGACTACAAAAGGTGGACATACCAGCACAGAAGGAACCCTGCATACACTACACAGGGCAACCAGTAAATCAAACTGTGCTGCACCAAACATTGAACGGAACAACATTAGAAACAGACTGGGGAAACAAACCATACAGAGTGCAGATGACCCAGAGTGGAAAACGGCAGAAACACACTCACAGACTTCCGACCGTTAACACTGATGCTCCACAAATGCATGGAAAAGATACAAGAGCAAAATTCTAATATCTGAAACTCCACATACCCACTCCCTCCTAAATGATTTTAAAACAACAGAACACTGACAGTTCAACAGTGGTAACTGTACCCCGAACAGTAGGGCACGCCATACTGAAACAACAATCCAATTAACCTCCAAACCCTTACTGTAATCAACAGTCACTAAAGCTCCACCACAACCCAACTTTAACCAACAGTTGAAAACACCACAAGAACACGCAACCTCTGCGACTGTACCCAACAGTCAACACCAATAAAACTCCAAACCTCCCTGACTCTAACCAATGGTCCAAAGAACACTACAGCCCCACCTGTAACCAACAGTACACTAACCTCCAAAACCTGACTGAAACCAACAGTCAAAATGATACTCATAGACCGGACTATAACCAACAGTCAAAATGACCTCCAAACCTGACTGTAACCCATAGTCAAAATAACACCAATCCACCAACAGCCAAAACGACAGTACACTAACCTTCAAAACCTGATTGTATCCAACAGTCGAAATACTTGCACAGAACACGCACAGCCATTCTGCGCAAAAACAACATACATGCCAAAAACAACATGGAACCTGGGGAACCACATCCTACACAAAACACCAACCATCCAAAACACTGTGACCAACAGTGGCACCAAACACACTGTCCGGTAATAACCGTAATCAACAGTCTGGGCCACCAAAACACTGAAATCAATAGTCAAAACCAAATACACGAATAAGACTAAATAAACAGATGAAACATTCCATGAACATTATGAAAAGTCTTGATCGCCCAACACATGCATGTCCAAACATGTCCCAAGAAAAAGCTAACAGCATGTCCCAATTTGTAAAACACATAGAACATGCCCCGAACTCACATGTCCGCACTCCCCCCGGTAAAATGAGAACATGCCCACAACTCTGCATGAACTCCAGGCACCCTCAAGTCCCAAAAGCAGCATGTGCCTCTGCATGTGCTCACTGCACCTTAAAGTTCCATACTTCCCACAAATACTAATAGGGACACGCAGGTAGCCACAACATTAACACAACATCACCATAATTATACAGGCCTCAAACTAGCATATTCTCATGACCAGCCCATCTAAACCGACCTAACCTGTGGAGGCCAGAACATAAACAAAGCATCACCCAAAAAATAGGCTCTGCTCATTTTCCATTCCGGACATCAGATGGAGGCTTCTGCCTTTGACTCTTCGAATGGCTTTTGTTGAGACACATTTATTGTGACTCTCTCTGCACTTGCAAACGTGGCTCCGGTAACCTGATGGCGCATGCTGCAGCTCATCTGTTAATTTAATTTCAGTTGGCACTGACGCATCCTAGGCATATTTTCCCAGAATTGCCGCATGGTCACATTGTGCCCGGTTTTATTTGTCCAATCCAATTATTGATGTAGATGCCATGTTTTGGCCAACGGCAGAGTGACAGGACAAGACTGGCTTATGGAAGTTTGCAATACCCCAGCACCATCGATCATTGATGACTTCTGTCACCCTGATGAATTTCCACATAATTAATATAACTATGAATATGGAAAGAAACATGTCGGTTTTTTAAGCGGCCCAGTCTTGGCGTGGCCTAATTTGTCAATTGATATGACTCTTGAACGTTTCTAATTCCAGGATATTCTTTCTAGTTATCTAGTGCTTGATACTGACTGGAATTTGAACATGGTGCTACAATATCTTGTGTAACTAGTCCATTTGTGTTAATGTATTCATGTGTTTCACCATTGTATTTGAGGTACGAATTTTAGATGTGTATGAGTTTTAGTAAGAATGGAGTGATTGGTGAATTGTTTGGGTCTGGTTGTGTTGCATATTGTTCTGAGCAATTTTTTGGACATTCATGAACTAATTTCTTTCATGGATTGCATTTTATTACTTCAATGTTACAGGAAACATTAGGAGTTTTTACAATTCTTATGAGATTCTTTATTAAATAAAATAAAATGTTCTATTAAATTCAGGATGTAAATTGAATTTTTTCATCTCCGATTCTGTGATGTGGTCTGTATCGATGAATGTGTTGTTTTTTTTTACCACCGGTGGTATTTATGGTCTAGTCTTGTCTGTTCACCCAAACAAGATCCTATACTCCGTCTCCTAGTTGCTTTATATATATAATTGTTTCTCCCAAGCACGGCCATGTGTATTTTTTCGCTTGGAGTCCCTCATTTGTTTGGTGGGCCAGGTGCCAAACACCACGTTGCCAACTACAACAACCCAACCCCCCCTCGACTTGCAAATCCAAGGTTTCCACAATTCAGGCTCCCAATACAGAAAGTTTCCATAATAATCCAGACATGCAATACATAACCCGCCCGGCTCACCAGTGATTCTTCCAACGTCCAGTAATGAATCACACACCTCAGTTGGTTCTGACGGCCTGAACCCTTTTTCCTTGGGTACACCCATGTACAAATCCCAACAATAACATTTTATAGTGCCAAGCAACACAGGAGAAGACGCGACATTGCCATCCATGCTCCCCGATGATGTCCCCACAACGTTACCAGATGCCTGAGCACCCACTTGCACTGCGCCAATCAACACACTGTTCCTATCACTATCCGAAGACGCTATATCCACTCCTGATGCACCGTGGACAATGTCATAAGGCTGTCGTCTTGCATGCCCGGCCCATGCATGGTGCATGATGATGCACCCACGCTTCCATTGGGTGACGTCATCATTTTCCCATTGCCGTGAACATGAACAGATATCCAGGCTTCAACCGTCAGACCCAAATTCCAACAGCTCTTGCCACACTCCTGTTGCGTATGGAGATCCTCCTCCACCACTGGCCAGGCAGCGACCATATCCATCTGCAGTCGCCTGAGCGACACATGCAAACTGCCCAGGGTCCATTCCTCTGACTGGGTCCCTGCCTCCTGCCGGCTTCTGCCACGCTGGCTCCGCTGGCTCCATCTCCCTGCTGGCTTCAGGCTGCACCACCCGGCCAGCAGATCTTCAGGGCAACCCTTCTTGAACACCTGCCAGCTCATTCAGGGTACCTACCTGCACCGCCCGCCTACAAGCACCTCAGGAACATACCCCCTGGTCCTGAGCCCAGCTGGCACCTCGAGAGATGGATGTGTGGCCTGGAGGGCATTGTCTTGTGTGCCTGCTGACCTCTCCTCAGCAGGTCTTTACCATATGCTTCAAATACCGCCTTGTCACTAATTAAATAAACTCAATGGGTTGAGGAAGATGTCTGGACACTCTCTTCTTATTGGTACGTTTATTGTCTGTGTCACACAGAAGGTAAGTGACATACACGGTAAGCACGAATGGACAGGACACTGGCACATCCACTCCAGCCAGCTTAGAGTTATAGTTGACACTTTCAGAGCACTCTGCTCAGTCACTCACCCAACACGCTCTCCTGACATCATGACATTCCAGCCGCAGTCCAATCATCATGCAGATGCACCGCAACCGAAGATATAACAAACTTCTCCGCGGGGATGCTACACTTTAATACCACACCACAGGCACTTCTCGGCAGAGCCACTCACTCGTCATGGGACAAGACCATCCCTCGCCGCGAGGGTTGCATTTCTATTGATGGGGCTGTCCCAGAATACTTTAGCTTAACACCAGGGTGTCACTGTTCATCAGTCAATTTCAGCACTTCTCACAGGGGATACAACACTTTAATAGGGCAACAGAGGCACTTTTCAGACTCACTGGTCATGGGGAAATCTCATCCCTCCTGCAGGGTTGCTGTACCCCTTAGAATCATGGCATTGCTGTTGGTCAGTCAGGGACAGCACCTCTCAACGGGGATGTTACTCTTTATTGCCACACTACAGGCACTAATTTGTTGAGTCGCTCACCCTTCATGGGGCAGGAGCTTCCCACCCTGAGAGGGCTGCTGCACTGTTAATGGGACTGCACTGTACCTGCAACCCTGAGAATCAGGGTTTCACTGTTCATCAGTCAGTACCAGCACTTTTCAGCGGCGATACTGCACTTTAATAGTGCAACCGAGGCACTTATCAGCATAGTCACTCACTCTTCATGAGGCAGTATCATCCCTCCCATAGAGGACTGCTGTTCTGTTATCGGGACTGTACCCGCACTCCTTAGCATCGGTGCAGCGCTGTCAATCTGCCAGGGGACGCGCCGAGTTGCAGGAGGCTTGGTGGCTGCTGCATTAGTCGCGCCGCTCACCAGGCCCCGGGGGAACCCTGCCCCATGCATAGGGCCACAACAGATGCAGACAGGTAGGCGCCAAATACATAAGGAAGTGGGCAGGGATGAGGACGGTCCAAGGTGTTAAGGGGCAGGGAAGGTGAAGGTGGGGAGGGTGACCCAACCTACAAAAAATGATTAAAAACCAGCGCCCAGAGGCAGAGACCCTCCCGCCCACGAGGATGAAACATGTTTAACAATGTTTCACTGTCTATTGTGTCTTAATTTACAGAAGAGTCGTCGCAGTGGAGGAACATGGTGCATCCAGGCTGCAAGTGCTGACAGGAACTGCAAGGGACTGTGCAGTCACTGAAGTTAATGGACGGCAGCCGGGGCCTAACCTCCGAAGAGTCACTGGTCACATGGGGTGTGTGGGATTGAAGAGGTTGTGCAAATAGAAATGGCGGGACCAAGCTGGGAGGCAGAAGGGGTTAGCAAGCAACCGGGTATAGTGTGCGGGCAAACAAGTTAGGTTGGGGAAGGGGCAGCGTACCAAAGACACTGCTAAAGGGCACGCAAGCTGGGGGAGGTAACAGAGGACATAGAGGTCTGAAACAAAGGAGACGAGGAAAGGGGTAAGAGAGAGGGGGAGAGAAGGGGAAACCATTGGATGCAGTACAAGGTCAGGGGACCAGGAACCCCAAAGATCGGGTAATAGGTCTAGAGACCCGTGGAAGCAAGTAAAGCATGTAAGAGGAAAACGGACCTGGGGAAAGCCACAAGGGGTTAAGAGGTCAAGCCACCTGCGGAAGCGAGGAACTTGGGAATAGGGCAACAACCGGGGCAGGAAGAAAGCAAGTTGGGAAGAAGACAAGTTACTGGGGGAAACGTTTAAGGGGGTGGAGGGCAGGACGCCTGGGGAAACCCTGGGAAAAGGAGTAACTGCATAAGAGGACAAGAAACCTGGGAAGTGAGCAATTGTGTAAGAGGTCAAGAAACCAAGGAAATGATTAACGGCGTAAGAGGTTAAAGCACCTGGGGATATGGTAGGAGGTGAAAATGGTCAAGACACCCGGGAAACATGATTTGTGTAAGAGGTCAAGATACCTGAAAATGATTAACTGATTATGAGGTCAGTCACCTGGGGCAAAGAGTAACTGCATAAGAGGACAGGAAACCTGGAGAAATTAGGAATTGTGTAAGAGGTCACAATAACCTGTGAAATGATTAACTGCGTAATAGGTCAAGAAGCCTAAGGTTACGAGTAAGAGGTGTAAGAGGTCAAGACCCCCGGGAAAAGTGAATTGGGTAAGCAGTCAAGAAACTTGAAAATGATTAATTGCGTATGAGTTCAGTCACCTGGGGTACAAAATACTGGGTAAGAGTCAAGACAAGTGGGGGAATTAAGAGTAGCAGAAGAGTGGTAGGCACCTGGGAACTGTAGGTTTTAAAGAACCAGGCGGGGATGTATGGCCAGCGCTCGCTATTAGGAGATCACCTGGGAAAGGTTATAAATGTGCAAGGGGGTCAGCTCAGAGCAGAACCCGGGTGCTTAGATGCCTCGAGCGGAACACCTGTAAGTTACCTCCTGCCTGATACAGCAGCTGCGGCCAGATCCATCCACAATTTGTTGTCCACCTGATATTGTCGTGGGGGGCAATGGGGAGAAGTGGGGGTCGGCGAAAGCAAGAAAGAGGTTGACAGGGTGGCGGGAAAGGGAATGGGTGCAGGCAGAGGCGTTGCTAAGGGGAGGGGAGGGGTATACCCCTAGGTCTTTTGGCTGTTGCCCTGGATAGAAGCTCAGGGGTTACAACCAAAAAGCTAGCTAGCCCCGACTCCTGACATTAGCGCAGCCCCGGATCTTTTCCAGCCCTAGCAACACCCCTGGGTGCAGGAACTTGCAAACGGGTTCAGGGGGGGGCACGTTTGGACTGTTGTTGCTAAGTCAGGGCCAGCGCTCATGGAGGGGGGGGGTCGTGCGCGCAGTTCCAGTGACACAGCAAGTACCTGCTCTCCTATTCCCCCATGCCCTGCTCTGAACGTGGCGCTTCCGACCAGCAGGGGATCGCGTCGGTGCTGTTGCAGAACTGCCTGCCAGCAGCACCAGAGCTCCAGGAGAAGGGGCTGTGTCAGCTTTCAGAAGGCAGAGTGGGACTCCTTTCCCCCTCGAACCGAGTCAGAGCGCCCCCTCTGGCCCCCCTGCCTGCAGAGGGAGGGACAGGCACTGCCACCCATTCGGGGCTGAAGGCACGGACTCTCTGGCTTCTGGGTACTTTCCTGCATTCGCTGGATCCTTTAGGATGCAACGCGGATCTGGGCTTCGTCGGGAATAACATCGCGGATAGCCACGGAGCGGTGCTCATTTGCGGAGCTGTGGTTCTGGTTGTCTGCGGGAGGGACCGCCATAGGGATGCCTGCGCTGCAAGGTAGGTGTTGACGACCCTTTAAATGTGGTCCCTCGGGGCCGGGGGAGGTGGTTATTTGGGCATCCTCGGCTGGCAATGCAATAATCGGCATTGAGGGAGCGATTTCGAGTTCAGCGAAAAACACACGTCGAAAGGAAAGATTGCAGCGCCTTTTTTACCGACGTTCTAAAACAGAAATGTAGCTCGGCGGGTTCATGCATCTACTGCAGTAACCTGCAGATTGGATTTTTTGTATGGGTTCGACACAACCAGTCGTCCATTGGCGGTAAAAGAAGTGAGGACAAATGAGGTAAGTAATAGTAACGCATGTTTTGTTTGCAGTGCTACGATGACATAAGTCAGCAGAAGCAGGCGCTATATAACATAAAACATAAATATACTAGCAAGGTGGTTGCGTTTTCGTCCATGCATGCGATGGGGTGGGCAGGGGGTCTAGAGAGTAGAGTGCATTTTATGAACATGTGCATTACGCGTGGTGTGACTTGTGCGTACGAAGCAGTTTATGGCGCACGGGCGTGTGCCTGCAGATTTTTCAATTTGTGCATGGTCTGCATGGCACGTGCAAAGACACGTGCGCACTCCTCCCATTTCACTCAGTGCAAATCTACGCTTCTGTCGATGGGAACCACGTGGTAACCAAGGAGCTCAAAATGGGAGCAAAGGACCTCACACGTCAGCCGAGGAGGGTGCATTTTAGATAGGAATCCCAAGCAGCCTAAGTGGTAGCCAACGGGGGCAACTCGTTGTCCAATACTCCAAATGTGAGCCATAGACTCAAACTGATAGCCAAACAACCCAGGTGGCAAATAAGGAGCCCGAGTGCTACCCATCTGACGTAAATGGCGGTGAAGAATTTGTTGACATGGAGACCATGAAAATGGCACTGGTGCGTGCTCTAAATTCCATTATCCTAACTAGAGCCCAACGGCTAGCTTAGAAAGCGGCAGCCAATCAGCTCGGGAGCAGCTAGAAGCTGGGAGTGTTAGGGAATGAGCCGAGTTGCTAGATAGCACAGGAGCACAGGTGATTTTGAAGAGGTCCAGCTCGTAGTCATTGGGCGCTCTTATCAGCCAATAGGCTTACATGATTACCAAAGGGCCAAAATAGTAGCCAATGAGGTATGAGGGGCGTAATTGCCAGATCAAGAGCTTAGCTGGTAGCCACGCTGTCTCACTGGATGAACAAGGAGCGCAGCTGCTACCCCAGGGCCCTGATTGGCAGCGAAAGCAGCCTAGCAGTTAGCTGAACCCCCCCCGCCCCCCCACATTGGTAGCCAGTGGTAAACTGGAAGCCAATGGACGTAAATGGTACCCTAGAAGCCAACATACAAGTTAAGGAGTCGGACAGGAGTCAGGGGACCCCAGCTGGTGTACAAGGAGCGACATCGGTTGACTGGCAGCTCTGGGGGGGTGGGGTGGGGTATTTCGGGTGGCATTAGCTCTACACAAATAACACCAAGATAGCATTGCCCCGCTTCACCTTCGCTAGTCCTGTAACCAAGCACGACTCCGAGGATGTGTTGAAAATCTCCATCTTGGAATTGTTGTGATTGTACAGGAAAGACATCGCTTGCTAAAGATACCTGCGAGCTCGCACACAGAATTTCTTCCGGAACTCTTGGGAGTCTCCACGACTGATGATCAGTCTCCTCGAAGGTCGACGCTGTGTTTGAATGCACATGTCCCCAAATGCCTGGGTGCCATCACGTGGGACCAGCTACCGGTCTATCAAATGCCCAGGGATCTGTCCGCGGGGGCGGGGCCTGTGGCTCCGGACTCCTTTCGACGCACAGTAGCGGTGCCTATTGAACAGGCCGTGCAATCGGGACGACGCCGCGGCCCTTCAAACCGCAGGGCTGCGTGCAATCTCCTTTCACACGCTTGCTATTTTGGACGCTGTCTGTGCGAAACAGCTGCTGCTGGTCCACGCTGCAGCTGCCCAGCTGGAGAGGCCACTCGGCGCTCAGCTTGAATCATATACCGTGACCGCATCCCTGTCCAGCCACGTGACACACTGTGTGATCTTCTGGCCGCATGCGTCCATTGCCTCGTGCAGCAGCGCCTCTGCTGTCGGTGGGAGGGCGGAGACGCTCTTCTACGGCGGCATATTGCTGTATATAGCGCCTACTTAGTTTGCGGCAGTCTTTGGACGCTATGCAAGAATCTCGGATAATTCACGCGGCTTTCTTCCAGCACCTACGATGCTGTAACACACGGTGTGATCTTCTGGCCCATGTCTCTATTGCCTTGTGCAGCAGCGCCTCTGCTGTCGGTGGGGGGGGGGGGGGAGTGGGGGGGGGCGCTCTTCTACGTCTACGGCGGCATATTGCTGTCTATAGCGCCTACTTAGGTTGCGGCAGTCTTTGGACGCTATGCAAGAATCCAGAATAATTGACGCGACTTTCTTCCAGTAAGTACGATGCTGTGTGATACCCAGCACACACGCGTTGTTCAAAACAAGAACATGCGCCGGGACAGTTTAGAGTGTCAATGAGGCCGTTTTAGGGAGAGACACTTAACATCTGTATTTTAGGTTTGAATGCACGCTGAGATGGCTCATCCCTTCATTCTTCCAAATAATGAAATGCAATGAGTTAAGTTGTGTCTGGTGAAGGTGGATCGTCACAAAGCGTTACAAAGCTCTACCAACGGCAGGAAGCGCTACATATACAGTAGTGCGTCGTGTAATTGAAATCCATTACTGTGGTTATCTGGACCCTTTCCCTGTTTTGACGGCGACACCTTCTTGGTTGTAATGTTACATGTTGGGTTGCATGAAAACATGCTATCTCATTTTTGTAAAATGAACAGTCGAGTTCGTGCGTTCTTTTGTGAGCAAGGAGCGTTCCTTGTTCACGTGACCCGTATACACGGTGTGTGTCCATCGGGAGTGGCGGGCACCACGGACTCTGCCCTGTCCTCGACCACGGAGGCAGGTCTCCAGCGTCAGGGGTTGGTATTATTCTCTTGCATACACCTTGCAAGGATGGCATTCAATGCAGAACCAAAGTGTCCAGCTGCAGCCGGCGCTGTAATTATTCCCGGAGCTACAGTGCCGATTTTACGACAGGAGCAGCGAAGCCGTTCACAGGCTCCCCTATAAACACGCACACCGCGCATGCTCACCTGGCGTCAAAGCCCAGCCGAACCCCCCAATACATTCTGTAGCGAGGGGTGTGAGAAGGGGTTTTACCAGATGCGCAGGGCAGCTGCCGCTGTACATTTCTGCGCACATCTTCAATGGCGTTCCTACAACAGGTGCTGCGGCTCAAAGTGATGAAGGGGGGCCACGGAACGAGCTCCCAGAAGCAGCTGTTTTGCTTGCGCGGCCCTCGTCCCTTAGAAGCAGTGCCGGCATTAGTGGCGGCAGTGAAAGAAACATTTGGCGCTGCCCACCCGCGCTCCCCTGGTCAATTGGTGGGGTGGGGGAGGCACATTTGTTTTAACTAACCAGAGCAGGGAGTTAATCACGGGAATAGGACGTGCACCCTACTCTAATGAAGCACAAGAGCGGGGTGCATTTCATTTCAATAGGGCGCTGAGCAGGGAGTTAATCACTGGAATAAGGAGCCAATGCAGCACCCTATTTTAATGACGCACACGAGCGGGGCGCTTTTCATTTCAATAGGGCACCTGATGCGCCATCTCCCACCACGCCAGCTCTGCGTATCCCTTGAAAGACTCCCCAGAGCTGGCGTGGCAGGGGGCTACTGGCACCGTGGGCGGTAGCCCGGGGCAGCCCTGCCCCAAGGCCGGCCCTGCTTAGAAAACCTCGGATATCAACGCCAGATCACAGGTCCACATTCCTCGTTCATTTTCCTGGCTCTGGCACCACTTGCTCTAGTCTCCAGCCCTGTCTTTCCTCTTACAACTGCGTCACACTCCTATCTATTTACCGGGCCTTCCGAAATTATGTTTCTTCTTTTGCCCCACAAAATGTCAGCGCACAGAAGCAGGGTGCTCCCCTGCATATCCCCACCATGCAGCTGTAGGTAAATAAGGATTGGTTTATTAATTACATACTTAATTCCTATACAAGTGTCTCTCACAGGATCCGATACAGAGAGATTGGTGGCGACTGCATCCATTTCAACGGGTTGCAGCGGTTCGTCTGCGCAGGCAAGTGTGTTTTGCATGGGCTAGAGCCGTATTCGGTCAGAGTGAGCCATTGATGGGGCTCTCTGCTGCGGGAATCCTGGCTGTGTCAGGTGTGTGGGTTGGAGGTGGTTTGGTCCACGCAGTAGCTGTTACATATATCAATGAATTGGGGAGGTGTAAATGTTTTATACAAATATGCGGGAGTGACTGAGCATAGCAAGAGAGCCAGACCCAACCAAGGAGGATTCAATGCCCCCCCATAAAAAAATAATTAAAATAGTGTATTGAAATGGTGCATTTTACAGAGCACTTTCTGGAAAAATTAAGGGAAAAGTCTCACAGCTTGGAATCGGTTTTGTAGGATAACACATGAAAATTTGCAATAGCTGCAAGACACCAGCAGTGCACAGGATCATCAGCCTCAGTATATGGCAGTATTAAAATAATCCTGCTGGCTTTACCCATAGATGAACATGCTGGCTGCACCAATATATGCCAGGGCTTTCTCAGTAAAAAAAAAAAAGCCATACAATAGTAAGAAAAGATGTCTACACTGAAAGAACCGATTTAGGCCAGTGTAGCCCTGTAAGAACACTCATCATGTTGGCTTTACCATTAATGCCCAGTAAAAGTGCCATTCCAAGGTAAGAAAAGATGCCCAGACTGGCTGCACCAATATAGGCCAGTACAAGCATGTAAGAACACTCATCATACTAGCATGACCCTTGATTCCAGAAAAAAATGCCATGCCACAGCAAGATAAGATGTCCAGACTGGCAGCAGCAGCACACTTGTTAGCCCCTCTCCCCCGAATCAGAGACCTGTTCCCCAGCACACACACATGCATATACAGTCATAAAGTATTCAAGCACATTATCCTGTGCACCAATACAGCATTCATACACTCTCTGACTCACCATCACACCTATAAAATGTACACTCTCTAGTTCATGAATGCAAAATGCTAGAAATCATGGTGAAAGATCTGACAGCTGTCTAGTTTTAAAGCAATTTTATTTTGCCTCCAAACGATTTTGCACAGATGAATACAATTAAACATTTACAAGACTTTCGATAAGCACGAAAGTTTTTAGGACAGATGTTTATTTTACAAGGGAAATACAGGTGAGTATCGTCCTCTTATATTGTCGAGGAACAATTTCCACAGTGATGCATGAGTATACAATACAGGTAAGTGGTGACATGGAATTTTTACAGGGTGCAACCCAGGACTGTGGTGGGTCCGGGGGTACTAAACAAAATAGTGTACACAACACTATCTATAAACACATATATACAGGGGTTGTGCCACAAAACATCGACACAGAAGTGTTTCGGCCAAGCTGGGCTGGGTAAGAGCCTGCGGTGGTGGTGGCGGCCTTCATCAGGATAATCACTGGTAGTGGTGCTGTCCGTAAAGGTAATCTGTGGGCGAAGGGATAGCTGTCAGGATCTCAGGGAATCAATGATTAATTCAAATATTAATGAATAATGGCTGATTAGTGCCTCAAATACACTGGTGGTGTATTTCAATGGAACATCTTACCATCTGCTGTGTTGCAGTGGGGACGCTGTGCTGGGAGTCCTGTTATGGGTACTGGTCTCTGAGAGCCATGTCAGGGAGTGACATGGAAAGACTCGTACAAATTGGGTGAAGTAGGCAAAAAAATACAGCCTTGGGCCTTTGCGAGCTGTCAAAGAAAAGGTTAACAAACCGTTATCTTCACACTCGAGGGGGACTGTGTATGTGAAAAGCATGGTCCAAGGCACATCCAGCGTGGGATTGTGTGGGTGTGGTACGCGTTTGACCAAGGACTAGGGACACCAGTGGTGTGGGTGTCTACAAAGCGTGTTGAAATGGTCATAGCCTAATAGTAATTGGGCTATCTGTCAAACTACCCTGCCGACTGCAGGGATCAAGCATGAATGCTAGGTGAACTATAGGCTGGGAGGTGCCGCTGACTATAGTCCCAAGTATTGAGTACAGGGTTTTAAATGTTAAAAAGGTTGTTAAAAACGCTCACAAAACAAGCGTGGTGGAAGATACACGTTGGGGTACTGTGCCCGTATCTAGTTTGGTGGCGACTAAACCGGGTGTCCGGTGTTGCCGTGGTGTTAGCCCATACTGAGGCTAGTGTCAACTAGTGACAATGCGTATCGGACATCTATGTGAGGTTAGTATAGATGTGTCAAGTGCTGCCCACAAGGTGGTTTAAAAAAGCAGTTTGCCTAAAAATGACAGAGAAGACTGCAGCGGTGCGCGTACGCTCGATTGTGGCGGGAATGTATCACAACATCTAAAGTGCACGGGTCAAGATGATGAGTTAGGAGCCACTTGGATCGTTTTAAAAAAGGCCAGTGAGGCTAGTGGGGAGAGCTGGAGGTACCTGGACTAATACTAAATCGAGATAAAGCCAAAAAAGGCAGCGTGACTTACCGATGCACATCAATGGCGACAGCACTCCTCGCGGCAATGGATTCTGCAGAGGAGTGTCACTGCCACTGTTAAAAACACTTACCCTGCAGGGCATCCAGCCAATGGGGTGCCGGCTGGGTGCTGGGGTGAGCGTGTAGCTCCAGGGTGAGCAACAATAATGGAAATTGGTGGGGAGTGTTTGACCAATGGCATGTGGACACATCATGAGTAAAACAACCTGTGTGTGTGGTCCATGGGAGTAGGAAAAATAGCCCCAATAATGGATGACATAGGTAAATGAGTGGACAAGGTTGATGGTGGTCAAATGGGGGTGCTGAGGGGAGTGACATCCAACCCAATTGATGGTGGCATGGCTATAAATGCGGCTGTACAAGCCCAAGGGTAATAGCCCAGCGAGTAGGTTGACATTTAGATAAAACATGTTCAAACTAAACCTCAGGAAAACATCACAATGTCACTGGGTGATTATTAAGTGATTATTATAAATGACAATCAAAACACATATAAAACCTCATTGATCAATGACTAAGTGCATCCAGGGTGCATCAATGCCAGAAGTCATAATGAACATACAACAGGAAATAAACATTGGTGGTGCATGTTAAAATTGGTGCTATAAGGTACATAATAGCATAAGCTGGAGCACTGCTGATACTGTCACGTGTGCCCGGTATTAGGCATCTAATGTCCATATAGGGAGTCTGGTACAAATGTGGGGCTCCAGGCTAGGATTTGATCAGTCCCAGAAATGTTTCCACGCTACGGTGATATTTAGACCAGTTTTAACTGTGTTGAGTCTCTAGTTCACACAAGCACTTAGACCATCAGATACACATATGGACACATATAAAAAATGTCTGCCTCAGGCTCCCTCGATGGTCTTCTGGCTCCTGTACATCACGCAACAGGAAGCAGGAGAGTGTCCTGTTTCCTGCACATGTGAAGTGGAGCTGTAGAATCTCAATCTAAATGTGCGGGGAGAAGCAGGATCTCTCCATTTGCTCAGTTAGCATTGCAATACCCCAGCCTGGGACCACAAAGGATATGCAAAGCTGAGTAAGCAAAATGTCTTCGGCCCTGCATTTGGCTATTGGACATGCAGGCTGGGGTCCTTAATTGTCAAAGGGGAACATGGTTTGTCTGTACACTTAACGCCAGACAAGGAGCACTCTCTCAACTTCTTGCTGCAGCTGAGTCATTATCAGGGCTTTAAGTGTGCCGGGGCTGGCCAGGACTGGGCTCTGGCTGTCTCCAGAAAGGGCTCCCGAGCCAGGGCCCTGCCGGGGCCCGCCCCTGACTAGCCCCAGTCAGCCGACACCTCAGGCTGCCCGTGTAGAGGCTGCATGGTTACACAAGCTGCCTGCAGGTGTCAGCACTTCGGTTTAGAAAAAAGAAAAGGTCTCGGCCACATTGAGGTCTTCCTTTTCTTTACAGGAGGCGAATGACAATGTAGGGGAGGGGGGGCTTGGGGTCTGCCATGGTCAGTTTGTAAATTGTTTACATTCCCAAGTTCAGCAGGGTCTTCCTTGTAGCTCTGATACTTCGATTCTGGCCCCCACGATTGTCAACGAATTAGGCCGAAGAATGCGGCTCTCGTTGGGCCCTTCTTCTCCAGCTGCATCTTCTTTTCCATTTCGCGAACAAGTGCACCTACATCAGCCTCCACTGTATAGCTGTGCAAAAGCTGGAGGCAGTATGAGTAATTTGGTGCTGATGCCATGTAGAGATGCCGACGGGGGGGCTGCCCGCTTTTATGAGGACTTCCAGGCTGTGGTAGCTTCGCCTGTAGGATTTCCTCAGACAGCTGGTGCTAGTCCTTTTGATTCGGGATCAGAGGGTTTTGATCCTGCTGCCCCAAAGGGGGAGGGAGGTTCGGCTTCAACCCCGGAGGAGTTACGGCCTCCAGCTCAAACCGCTGATCCATTTAATTTTCCTGTAATCTCGAGTTTACTTAACCTATTAGATAGAGGTCACAAGCTCACACACTACTCTATTAGGGAGATGCAGGGTTCGCTTTCTCTTATGAAAGACAGAATGGCAAAAGTGGAAGGCTTTATTATGGCGGAGGAACGATCTAGATCATCCTATCTGGCCCAAGTTGAAACACTTTTGGAGAGGATAGCAGCTACCCATATCCAGCCCCCATTTGGGGTTACGACCGCTTCTCAAAGCTCTCAAACGGATAGTGTTGCCTTTGCTATAGATGCACCACAGAGATCTTACTCTCAGGTGGTGCGTGGAGAAAAGGGTGATAGAGTGGAGCAAGTGTGGGCAGAGGACATAAATTTGGTACAGGCTTTGAAACTGCAACATGTGCGTCTGTTGCAGATGTAGCAGCTAGTATACAAGCTTGCTGTCGTCCAGCGTCCGCCAGATCTCCAAGGTGGCGCAGGAGAGGCTATTCAGGCTGATGATGGGCAAGTCTCCCCGCCTGATAGCCCCTCTCTTTTGTTAGATTTTGTTAATGCTCAGTCTAGGCCTCCCGACACGGTCCCTACACCGCCCTCAGATCTTGAGGACGACCCGGTTGAACATGAAGGAAGGCACTTTGTTTTGCGGAAAGCCAGGAAATCTTTCCTAAGAGCCCAGAAACGACTGAAACAGACTAAAGCGAGACAAAAGAAAGTTGACATATCCACCTCCGTCCCTGAAAATGCATTAGTGTCGGAGGTGAGGCCACATCCCAATAATGGTACCTGCCACGATGATTTGGGAATGGCTCTGTATGATTTGGACGATGAAAGTAGGCGGCACTTGCAGATCGCTGCCCTGAAGAACGGAAACATTCAGATTGTCCCCCGTCCGCCGGTAAGGGCAGGTACTGACAAGCTGCAACCTAAGATGCACTGCTTCTTCCCTAACACTGCCTCTAAAAAAAGTGGCCACAGGGTCGACAGCAGGCAAGCTAGATGCAGCAATCGCGATTCCACAAAGCCCCATTACAACCCAGGACATATCTATTGCGGTAAAGCGGGATGTCAAGGTGGACCTGGGCCCCGCTGCTTTACCGGTGGGAATCCCCGAAGAGATGAGCTGTTCTGCTGGGCCAACACTTACTACATCAGCTTTGGTGTCTCCGGCGTGTTTTCGCTGTGTTGAAGTTGAGCCCCCACCCATAGTAGCTCCGGGAGGGCCTGATCTGGAGGCGCTATCCTTTGTGCAAACGCCAAAGGACATGAAACTAATAATAGGTTGGACTAGCAACCCAAAGATAAACGGTCCCGCTCGTATAAACAGATCCTTTCTAAGGAATTCATTCTTTCAAATTCCAGCATTAAGAAATCTCTCATCCAAAGACCTGGACTGGGTCAAATTAGCGGCCCACAATAATAACAGAGTACTCAGCAGAGTTCAATCGCAAATCATTACTAAAATGTTATTGGAATTTGCTGAAGACTTTCAATCCATTGGTCTTGTTCCTAGATTGTTTTCTGATATGGAAACCGCATGGGAATTCCTTGAATGGGTCCCGCCCCTCCCCCCCAGTATGTTCAAATGCTTTGGTCGGTGACCTGCCTGACTCACAAGTTAACAAATTATCTATCCAATTGGCCTCACTTACGCAAGTCTTAAGTGGTCTAGCCTGGTTGGAACCTTTGATAAAAGTGGCAGTCGCCAATACAGGGCCCACTTCAGGCTCATAACTTCCATATTTGAATGTGGCCTCTTGGAATTGTTGTGGGCTAGGCAATCTCACAGCATGGCACAAGCAAGTTGAGCCAGACAAGAGGCCCGATATTTTGTTTCTTCAAGAAACTATGTCACTAAATGCCTTTAGCCTAGATGGTTATTCTTGTTTCTCCATCGTGGCTGAGAGGAATAGTACAGGTCGTCCTTCGGGAGGTATTGCTGTTCTCATAAATAACGGCTTGAAAGCAATAGCATCTGTATTGGACTCATCGGCCTCTTGTGTGTTGGTGAAATTGTCGCTTAAAGGCTTCAAAGTTTTGAATTTGCTCTTACTATCCATATATTGGAATCCCAAAGTTGTTCCTCTGGACTTGTTATTGGAGGATTTGGAACGGATTCTATTCCATGCAGCTAGTGTTTGCCCCGATTATGAAATCATGATCGGAGGCGATCTGAATTGCTATCTATATTTAAAGAGCGTAATACGCTCATCCGCTTGCTGCTCAGCCTATACCCAACAGGCTAAGGATAGAGGGCAGAAATTATTATTTTTCTTCCAATCATGGGGGCTATATCTAATACAATTGGCTCCGCAATCTATTCCGTTCTCTTGGCATCAAGGTTCAGCCTCCTCTCTTATTGACTATTTATTCGCTTCTAAAGCGAGTTCTGGCCTGCTTGAGCCTATACTAATATTAGACTTGGGCCTGAGCGATCATCATATGCTGTTTTCACGCCTGCATATGGGGTGTGAACGTTATGCAGCCTCTGCCCCTGCATCCCTGATGGAGTGTGACAGAAACATTATATCTGTAAACTGGCACCCCGCCGTGTGTAGGAAATTGGCATTTCTGGTAAACAGGGACCTCCTAGTGAGCTGGGACGCCAAGATTTCAACAGAGAATGGGATCAAAATTAATAAAATTAATGCTAAAATGATCCATATGCATCTGGTAGGTGTTGCGAAAGATCCTTTGTTGAAGGCTAAAATCGGGGATGTCCAGGTTAATGCTTCCCAGGTCGCGAGCTTAAAAAAGCAAAGAAGTTGCGACCTTCGGCTCTTAAGGAAGCGCGTCATATGCCCGCTTGGATACAATCGTCAAAAAAATCAGATCGAGGCGCGTTATAAGCAGCAAATAAAATTGTTGCGCCGGGCTGCCCACATTTTTGCCAACCAACATATGATTGGCCTGTTGTGCAAAAAAAAAGTGCGTGACCTATGGGCCATTTTAAGAAATCCATCTGGAAAGGTCGATCTTCGCATGGTGGCTGTCATTTTAGGCCCGGAATGGGAGAGGTTCTTTAGTTTGAAATTCACCCTACCTGCTAGGTACATCAAATCAGAAAGCATTCCCATGCACTTGACCCTTCCTGTGGTCTGTCCATGGGAAGTAAACGATATTATATGGGCGATTGAGCAACTGAAACCATCCAAAGCAGCCTGCCCTGATGGGTTGCCCCCATGTGTGTATAAGTTCGATCCCCATTTTTGGGCTAGATATTTGCTTCCACGTTACCAGTTGATTTATCATACTGGGAGTATTCCGGAATCATGGCTAACAGCCATCATTATTCCCATACACAAAAAGGGTGTGCTAAGTAATCCTGCAAACTTTAGACCCATTGCCCTGATTGACACAGCTGCTAAAATTTTTACACGACTTATTCTGGTTGATTTAGAATTTCATATAAGGGCCCTCAATATTCTGTCCAAAGCTCAGGTAGGATTTCGAAGGGCAATGGGAACTCAACTAAATGCCTCAATTCTAGCGCATCTTAGGAGATCTGTACATGTAGAGTCAAAGGGTACCATTTATATGGCAGCCTTGGATCTCTCGTGTGCCTTCGATAATGTCCTTCGAGCTCGCCTTTGGCAGAAGATGCTGGCATATGGCATTCCTGCCACCTTGGTGGCTCTAATTGCTGCATTACATACGAATACCTCATGTCAGATTCGGATAAATGCCCAAGGGCTTCTCTCTGCCAATATTCCTACGCGGATAGGGGTCAAACAGGGCTGCAATCTAGCCGCGGTTTTATTCAATCTTTACCTCGCAGATATTGAGAATCTCTGGAAAGATATCAACGCATTTCCGGTAATATTGGGCTCTATGCGACTGCACTGGTTGGCATTCGCTGACGACATTATCTTATTCGACAGAGTGCCATTCGGTCTTCAGAACAAACTAAACATATTCCATGAATATTGCACACAGAACAACATGACCGTTAATCCGGTGAAATCACATATTATGATTTTCACGGCAAAAAAAAAATTGCATAGATTTACCTTTACTATCAATCAGCAGCCTATTTATAGGAAGGACGCGATTATTTACCTGGGTTATCACCTGTCGAATAGGACCTCAATTGGGGGATGGCAGACAGTGTTGAACGCGAAGCTTAATCCACTTATGGGCCAAATGCGAATAATTTCCGCCAAATACTGCAGATTTTCTCTTTTGCCCCTTATCCAATTCTACACTATGAAAATAGAGCCTATTCTGCTTTATACGCTCGATATATGTCTGTTGAAGCTGGGGCCTTTGTTGAATCGGATCCAAGGACAAATTTGGAAGAAAATCTTAGGGCTACCAGGCTATGTACCAAATTCCATCATTTTACATGAGTTGGGGCTGTATTCTCTAGCTGATAAACATCTTTGGAGGAAGGTAAATGCCTTCTCTAAAATCCTTTTGCCTCCCCCAAATTCTCTTTATGAGGACTTTCAGTTAATGTTGGTTGAAAATTGTCCGTCTTCGGTTTTAGAAGCGAAAGAGGTCATAATGGATATATTAACATCACTCAACATGACTCTGATGGATTTGACTAATACTCCAACTAAAGTCAAAACTCGCTTCTTTCAAAACTCTTGGGCCCAAAATTCTGATAAGATCGGAGGTTATTCCTCCTTTTCGACCCATGCCACGTTTAGGCATGCAATTACTCCAAGGTTGCCATATATCTTATGTTTTCCTGATAAAGTGGCTAGACGGATTTACATGCGTTTCCGTTTGGATCTTATCCACACTGGAGCACGTATCCGGTTTTGGGCTGAGTATAGGGATCTGGTGAGGTGGGATGGATGTCGATTTTGCCTGAATAAGTTTGAAAACGAAACTCTTGAACATCTCTTTATGCACTGTGAATTTTTTGCTAAGCAAAGGCAATGTTGTTTGGATTCTGTGCTTTTCTCCTACTCTAGTTTTGAAGCCAATTTAGTATGGTTAAGATGCATGCAGGGCTCCACGAATGCCATTATTCTAGCAACTGTTAGACTTGTTTCAATGATCGAAGATCAGTTGTTACCAATGAATAGTGCAATTTTTAATAGGACAGGTTTGGCCTATCCGCATGTGTAACAAGGGGTTAGGGTGCAATAATTAGTTTTGTACCTCTTTTCTTTTTTGTTTTCTCCTCTGTTTTTGTTTTTATTTCTGCTCTCTTTTTTTTTGCGCTATGATGCGTATGTTATTTCTTAGGTGGTTGGTATTTGTTATGATGTATTCTAGGTGGTTGGTTGATGTGAGTACAGTGTTATTTGCATATCTGAATGGTTCGGCCTCAAGGTTCTCTCCAGAGGAAGTGAATTTAGGTGGTGCTGATTTAAAACTATTGTATTATTCTTATGTACATAACATGTTTTTAAATGTATTTTTATGATGAACAAATTTTGTAAAGGTGTAAATTAAATTTGCTACCAAAACAAATAAAAAAAAAAAAACATAAAAAAAAAGGCTTAGCCTTTTCTTTTTTCTAAACCGAAGTGCTGACACCTGGAAGCAGCAGGTGTAACCATGCAGTGCAGGCTGTCTGATGTCTATGTACTCGAAACAGGAGGAGGCCTGGACTGCCCAGCTCTCCTTTTATTTCGAGTAAGTAACTAGTCATCACCCAGCATGATGCTGGGTGATGACTAGTTACTTGAAAATAAAAGGAGAGACTGGGCCCTCCAGCCCTCCTCCTGTTTTAAGTAGAGACCTTTCATTTAAGGAGCCCGTGGTAAAAAGCGGGCTCCTTGAATGAAAGGACTGCCTGCGAGCTGGGGCACACTGGTGTCACACCTTTTGGTTCGCCCAGCCTCTTCTTTTGTTTAAAAGGAGGGGCTGGGTGCATCAAAGGTAATAATGCCAGTGTACCCTAGCTCCAACATTTACCAGCCGTCCCCCCCTTAATTGAGGGGGGGGGAACTCTAGTTAGGGGGCGTGTCCTTAGGCCACACCCCTCCTCGATTTCCGATCCCACTTCAAGCACTGGGCATCATTCCGTGTTTTCAAAGTGCTGGCTGAGTTCATTCATATTGAGTGGTGGGTCGGCGCCCAATCAATCATTATTTTTCGGAGTGGTCAAGCAGCTCAGGGACATGCCAATCAAGGATGGAGCATTCCTGCCCTACACACTTTGTGTAGTGCATTCTTCCAAGAAACATTAACTATTCCCAGTGCAGGGGGGAAGGGGGGAGAGGGGGGTTAGCGGGTCTCTGTGAATGTCCTGCACTCTGCTGCGTTTTCATCTGGCAACAGATAAATGAGAGCCCTAGCAATGTTAGCAAGCATTATCAAAAGACACATTTATTGAATATATTCTTAAAGGGAATATATTGGTCAGTTCTATGGTACACAACATACAATAGCTCTGCATCTTGGTGTTTTAATAGCCATGCAGTTGTAGTTCCTAACTTAACAGAACTACTTTTATCAACCTTGGGAGGATGGAATGCAGTGGAGGTCTCACTGGGGTTCAAACCTGTTAATATAATGCTTGGCCATAATGTGGGCCCCTCCACCTATGTCTTGACAGCCCCCTCCTTCCTCCCATTGAATCCCAGGCATCACCTTCAGTGTGAGATGAGAGCTACCCTTCATCGTGCCCAGGGAACAAAGACATATTCAACAAATGGATGAACACCACTCAAATAGCCTGTTCTGTGAGCAGGTGCCCACTTGGTGGGTAGGGGGGCGTGGGGGGAGGGGAACTGGGGTCTACAGTCACGTTACTCTTATTCAGAGATGAACTGACTAGCGTTTTGATGCTGTGCCCACCTTGTGGGCAGAATAAGATTGGTATGCAAATGGTTCTTTCTTCTCTGGTAAGGCAGAGCGAGCGGACCCTTTCCCATACAACAGGCTAATTAAGCCGTGCCCATCCTCAGCAGAAGGGCTCCCCCATTTTTGGAAAAGATATATTGGGACTATGAGATAATCACATGACTCCGTGCTTCTGAAAGCCGGCGTGCGCAGTGTGAGCCTGACTCTTCCCCAGCCCAACCACCCTTCCAAATAGCCGCTCATGATTTAGAGGGGCGCTGTTATTGGGAATCCTTTCATGAGTTCTGCAGGGCATGGCGGATGTACACCATGTGACCAAGAGGTGCACCAGTCCCCAGCATCAAGGAAACCGGCTGTGCATGTATTCCCTGTAACTGGGGAGGATTTATGGGGGTGCTTCCATCCACATTATCCCAAGTCCCCTGAATTTCCGGGAGCTCTTTAGGATGTTGTCTTGTGTCCACTAATCGCTCTTTTAATCTCCAGAGAAGAGCGGGGAGCACAGACGAAAGGTTCGCGGTTACACCGTTGGCAGGGCCGATAGGCATCTATGTATGTATTGGGTTGGGTTCTTTATAGTGCGGACCTAGCTGTGAAGCAAAGGGTGCCATTGTAATAGATGGACATGGAGCGAGAGGATATGGAGAGTTGTTAACCGCTAGTGTCTGAATCCGTGACTCCAGGGGTCAAGTACTAAAAATTTAAGTGGGAGGACTAATCAAAAAACACAATGGCTTGTGACGTCCCCAGACATTAGCACATCAAGGCGAAATATGCACATTTCATTAAATTGGCTTTGCATAACCACCCAAATTGCCCCGGACGAATGGCATTTGCCTTTCATAAAATCAACACACACACAAAACCAAGAGAGGATATTTTCTTCTAATAGTGTTTTTGAGAACGTTAACAGGTGTGCACGTTTTAAACTCCGAGAGCCAATACAATTGCTTTCCCTGGGACTTGCAGTACCGAAAGGGGACATTTCACCTTTAGTTGTTCATTACATTTCATCAGGTGACATAGTGCAGTGGTGAAGGGCCTAGCCTGCAAACCTGACAACTGCATTTCGTCCCCGACGTCGGCTTTAATTTATAAATACAAAGAGGACATACAATATTTGCCATTTTTGCTGGGGGGGGCTGAGTCCACCCTCTGAATAAAGTGGGTGGACTCAGCCCCCCTGCGTGTACCCTCGATTTGAGCCCTGCGTGACTTCGTTTGACTTCTTCGCTCAGTGCAGTGAACGAGACTTGGGCGACACCAGCGCAGCGAACCGCACCCCAGTGACAACAGCACACACAGAAAGACTTTGGCGGTGCTAGTGCTGAGAAGACCAGAGAGTTCTATAGAGCGCAGAACCCACAGGTTCCCTGTCCTGCTCTGAGCTTCATCCCAAGCAGCGTTTGATAAATATAAAGACTGGGCGTGATTCACGGAAGCGTTTTATACTGGTGCAATCCCATAGGAAAAGGCTCCATGTGCCAGTGGATCAGGCTACTCAGTCAAGGCTGCCCATGGCACATGTGTCTGAAGCTGATTGGTCTCTGTGAGAGTGGCGGACGGAAAGCTTGAGTATGTCTGAAGATGACCCCCCGAAGCTCCCTGATGCGTAATAATATGCAGCCCTTAATTTAAAGTGAAACACGGGATTTATAATGTTATGTTGTGTTATGTTACTTGGCATTTATATAGCACCATATACCTCAAGGCGCTGGTAGGTTAAAAGCCCTCGTGAACCGCAGCTCAAGTCAGTAGAGAGAGAGAAGGTCATATGGTGCGTGGGTGCACCGGACATGTGTGCATCTGGTGTAGTTGTTAGATGATAGCTGCTTCTTAGCGATAGGTGTGCTGAGAAAATCAGTTGGATGTGTTCAGTCTGGTGGGTGGACACACAGACAGGGTTCTGGGGACGTTAGGCCCGAGGAACGCCTATGCGAGCTGGAATGTGCTTCAGCTAGCTGTGTTTTATTAGGGTGATGAGGTGATCGTGGGGTCGTGTCTGTATGTGAACAGCTAGGCCGAATTATCAGGGGTATAGCTGTGTTCTAGTTGAATGATGGTGTACAGAAGAGAGTGAGCGTAGTGGTGGGATATGGTGGTGATCAGTAAAAACGTCTGAGACCAGGCACGTGAGCAGGACGGCGGGGACGTACATAGCGACATACATATGTAAAGCGATGGGATACAGATATATATGGGGCTACAGGTACATAGCATGTATAGGGGATACAGATATTTGGCAACATCATGGTGAACAGGTGTTGCGTCTATCCGCAACAACATCCGCAGCATCTGTAAACTCTGTGACATCGGCACCATCTGCAAAATCCGCATCATCTGCAACCATCGCAACATCCGCAACAAACGCACCATCCACAGCATTCGCATCATCCGCACCATCTGCACCATCTGTGACATCCACACCATTCGTGACATCCGCACCATTCGTGGCATCCACACCATTCGTGGCATCCACACCATTCGTGGCATTCGCATGATCTGCACCATCCGCACCATCCGTAACATCGGCACCATCCGTGGCATCGGCACCATCCGTGGCATCGGCACCATCCGTGGCATCCACACCATCCGTGGCATCCGCACCATCCGTCACATCCGTACCATCCGTCACATCCGTACCATCCATCACATCTGCACCAACTGTCACATCCGCACCAACTGTCACATCCGCAACATCCGTCACATCCACACTGTCCGTCACATCGGCATCGTCCGTCACATCCGTCCCATTCGTCACATTCGCACCTTCCGTAACATCCGCACAATCCGCGACATCCGCATCATCCGCACCATCCGTAGCATCTGCACCGTCCGCATCATCTGCATCGTCCGCACTGTCCGCATCTTCTGCAACGTCCGTAATATCTGTTCAATCAGTTCCATCCACTCTATCCGATCCATCCACTCTATTCATTCCATCCACTCCATCCATTCCATCCACTCCATCGACTCCATCCGTTCCAGCCACTCCATCCGTTCCATCCACTCCATCAGTTCCATCCACTCCATCTGTTCCATCCGTTCCATCTGTTCCATCCACTCTGTCCGTTCCATCCACTCCGTCTGTTCCCTCCACTCCGTCCGTTCCCTCCACTCTGTCCATTCCCTCCATTCTGTCAATTTCCACTCTGTCCGTTCCATCCACTCTGTCCTTTCCATCCACTCTGTCTGTTCCATCCACTCCTTCTGTTCCGCCCACTCATCCGTTCTACCTACTCATCCGCTTTGCCCACTCTACGCGTTCAGTCCTTTTTATCCGTTCTACCCATTCCATCGGTTTCACCTGCTCCATCCGTTCCACCTACTCGAACCATTCTGTCGACTCCACCCACACCTACTTGACCTTTTGGTAGTCAGGCTGTAGTCTGTAGAAGGTGGTTAGGAAGGTTTAGAATTCAGCATAGCGTAATATATGTCTGTTTTTAGATGTGCATTTCAGCGTGTGCACTTTCTTCGTGTAGTTTTCCTCCAGATTGACCAATTTTCTTTTTGTTTGTTTGCGGGGAGAGGGGGGTTATGATAATGTGTAAGTGGTGGTATGGCATAGGCGTTGGAGGATGAGGGTTGATGGAGTGGCAGCGTGGGGGTAGAGAGGAGATTGGGGGGACAGCCCATTAAAAAAAATGGGTCAATGTAAAATCGAAGAAAAGTGCACACAGTGCACACAACTAAATCACATGTGCAACCCAGCATAGCACATAGCCGCAATCATAGTAATTAAGCAGGGATCCATGGATGTCATTTAGGGGTCACCGGGGGTCACAACTGTGACCCCTGAGGTCTCCCTTGTTACCTCTGGGGTCTCCCTTGCTACCCCTAAAAAAATATTGGGATTATTTTTATTTTTTGTTTTTTTTCCTAGAGGCTCATGGGCTGTGGCCAGCAGCAGCATGTGGCACTTTGTTTCTGGATTGGCTGGTTTTATGATAGCTATAGTTAGTGACATAGCTCAGTGGGTTGAGTGTTGGCTGCTGCAATGTGTGTGTGATCTGCAGGTTGCAGGTTCAACTCCCAGCAAGGTCAACCCAGCCTTTCATCCTGCTGAGGTTGATAAATGAGAATCAACACAGTTTGGGTGATATTGTATGTATATTTGTTCTATATGAAGCGCTTAAGTGTAAGTGCTATATAATAACACATACTTATCATTTGGCCTTAGACGTCTGCTTGCATTCACATTGATTTGGTAATATGGGCCATACGCATTGATATTAATGATACATATGGTGATCCATTTGTGTATGAAGTATCACTTTACAGTGATATCATACCATATATTTCGTAGTATACTTAGAAACAATGTTATGTGATGCCTCTTTCTGTTTTGTTGAGGGGTGAAAGGTCACGTTGCATCGCGTCCCGTGATGTCACTCTCGGTGGGATCAAATTACATCACTTCCTGTGATGTCATCAGAAGTCAAGGTTCATGTGATGCCACTTCTGCTACCCCAGGCATTTTGGTGAAATGACGTCCCTGCGGGTATCATTGTAAAAAAATACCTTTAAGTCACTGAAAATATCACACATGCACTGAGTTCAAAGGATGTACCCATTCTTGAAACAATACCAAAGCTTTTAGTAAATAATCTCTGGACCCAAACAGTTCTGAAGGCTCTAGAACCTCATGATTCAAGTTAATAAAATACATAGAAGCATGGTTCTAAGCACCGAAGGAAAGCACCTGGCACTATGTAGCATCCGACCTTCACTGATTGCACAGTGTCAAGGCAACAGGATTCCTTTTCATCACAGGGACAACATCCTAGTGTCTGGATCTGTCGTGACCATGATCCAGCAACAGCCAGTCGGAAAGGAGAATCCTCTCGAGGTTCTACCAAGAAACACTCTGTGCCAAACAATTTGTGATGGTGTGTGCTCAGCAGGGTTGGTCCTTGCAAGGAGGTGTGGTTTCATATTCTTTGGTCTTGAAGGGACTCTGAAAGGACAGCACATCCAAGCAGTGATACAAGAAACATTTGGTTTAGTTTAGTTTAGTTTAGTTTGTTTATTTATAAAGCGCCTCCGAACCCTCAGGTAGCTGGGCGCATAATCATGTGCACAGCAGCGTTACATATCGTTACACAAACATCTTAATACACCAGTCAGAGCATACATTAGTCCAAGCTCTGAGTAGTTACATACAAAATAGACTATACAGGGAACCGGGTACAAGATATTTACAGTGGAGAGTAAGGACCGGGTTACAGGGTGGTCCTGAATTTCACATCTAAAGGACATTTCTTACAAGGTGACCATCCATCTATCGGAAGGATTGGACTTTTGTGAGTAGGCAAGTAGTAGAGTCTCCGACGATGTAATGTCAGAAGGACTGGTCGTGCCTCTATGACAGAGTACTGGCATGGACGCTTGTACAAAAGTACAAGATGGCTGCAATATAATTACGGGTCAATTGAACAAAAGTCAGCCCTAATATCAGGCAAATGGGCATATCAGGCAGACAGCTAGTCAGTTTCATTGAATTGTTTCAGACCCTCAGGTGTTTACCTTCCTCTCACCAGAAACATCTCCTGGGTCCATAGATTTATAAGGGGATTCGGATGCATGCACCAGGACACTGAGCTACGGCAACTGGCCGTTAAGTTCTTTGGAGTTGGTAGAGCAACATGGACGAAGGGAGATGTAACATTATTTTCACCTGTACCTGGGTGAAAGGCCAAGCACCTCGCCTTGGGTAACTCTGGGCTAGAGTAACACTTCCCTTGAGATGTGATCGTTAAAGGATGAACACTGCTGTCTAGCCACACAGGGCTGTGTACAGCTAGTGCCTCATTTTTGTAAAGGGAACTCGTAGGAGCATTATTGCCCACCGTGACTTTGGGGTTATTATCCCTGTTGGTGGAGGCCATCTAAAGATATCTTTGCAATGTTCTGAAAAACACACAGATTTAGAGTGAATCAGCGGCGTGTATTCTGTCCACAGTAGTAGTGCAGCAGGAGAGTTCTATGGGATTTTACCGAAAACGTTTTATTCAATGCATGTTCTACTGAAACAAATGTACTGAAAAAATACTGATGTTTTAAAATTGTATCAGGGGGTTCCCCACCACCGGTTCACCCAAGCCTCTCTGTTTCCCTGTGTTTTTAACCCCTCAAGACCTTCGCCACCTGTTTTATCCCCTTGCCTCCCCATATATTTTATAATAATATTGAAAATAAGTATTTTTTCAGTAAATTTGTTTCGATAAAAAATGCCTCGCATAAAAAGTTTTTGGTAAAATCACTGGATACCCAGCAGGTGGTCTTTCTAAATTGCTATCTTTTAGGTCCCTTGGTCGGATCTACAGTCTGGGTTACCCGGCGTGGAGGGGCGGGGGTTTACAATACACCCACTTCCAGGGAAGCCTCGGCACTTTGAGACCACTAGGCTCAGGATTCGGTGCAGTAGAACAGATTTCTAACATAGCATATCACATAGCATATCACATAGCATATCAAAGCCTCTTTCTCAACCCTTTCTTACCTTGGGGCACTAACTCCTGCTTCAAACGTCCTCTCCCCTTTGCCCTTTTGTAGCCCCCATCGGACCAGGGTCTGGATACTCCTCTTGTGGGCAAAATATGCCACGCTTTGGATAAATCTTCACGCTGTAAGACCACTACATTGGCGATGGGACCAGTACAAAAGCGGATTAACATAATAGCATAACAGGCTAGGCATACTGACAATTTGGCAAAACATCTTTCGGAATGTTTGAAATAATTGACAGCTCTCATAATCTAACAGAGCTTTTCTATGTGAACATGTGAACTACAATAATGAAGAGTAAAAGTGTGCATGCTATTAAATATTAATTACAATCAAATGGATATATGTTTTTAAATCGTCAAGCTATTCCTGTACCCCAATTTCACCCAAGCCTCTATTCACTCACCCCAAGTCCATGAACACTCAGAATATACTTCGGCCCACAAACCTACAAAAAGTGTCCATTTGCCTCCATGCTACTCCCATATCCATTTATTCTATACAGACCAATGCAGTACTGACCTCATAATGCAGGTGTTGGATTAGTGGTAAGGACTCATTCCCTGCCCAAGGTTTTAATTCGACCCCAGGTGCCTACTTCCTGTATCATCCAGCCGCGCATCTCTACAGCACCTCATGGTATCTGCCATGCCAGCTGGGCAAGCATTCTTACTTCGTCTTCATTAGATTACCAGTCCTCTTCTACTTCTCAAGCATAATCCACACCCTTCCAGTGCACCTGAAGGGTCAGCAGGCTTGCGGGGGCTATATGTGCCAGAATGTACGCCTCCCCATGCATCCACTGCCCTTGTGCTCTCGTTACTATGCAGCGTATACATCAAGCACACACAGTAATCCAGAGGAGGAATTGAGGCTGGAATTGTGCTCCTGCAAAAACCACCTTGCCTGGGGCACCATTGGCCCAAACCCCTGCTAAATTGAGGAAACTCTCTGCACCGGATTGCCTGTGAGTCTTCAGAAAGCTGCTCAGGTGTGTTTTCTAGTCGCACTTTACTGAACAGCCCAAAGTTGAACAAGGCTGTCTGTCTTCTTCTTGCTGATAGATTTTTATCCATCAACTGGGATTTTTGGATACCGAGGCTTGAGCCTCATTACTCCATCTTCTCGAGTTTACTATGTAGTCGTGGGTTAGGATTCTTCTTGTTGTGTGTGGACTTGTCACAGTAGGGCTGGTTTCACAGGGTCTTCGCTGTGATGGGCCGCGGGTAGCGGTTGAATGGGGTTGCAGTGGTGACAGTGAGTCTTCTGATCAGGGGGTTCGGGTTCTGATCCAGTCCTTGGCAGAAGTTCTTACTCCGCTTCGTTAGATGTTCGTCCAACATCTTGATGTCCAGTTCCCTGTGAAGAGCAGCTATCCTTGTGAAGATTGGAGCTCCAGACGATATTTGCAGAGCCTTGTTCTGGACTATCGGAAGACTCTACCAGTGTCGCTCATGGCAGGTCCCCCATGCTTTATATATGTCTCATGCTTTGTACACATTCTACTGCCAGGGTGACTATTCGGACAGAGGCAATAAGCACCATATCAGGTGTGCATTGCATGCTCAGAAGGAATTCATGTTTGATTTACTGGCAGAGACATGTTTCTTAAATTGGTGATAATTCTATGCTCCCAAAATGCACTTTGTTTTATGCAAAGCAGCCAGCATCCTATATTCGGGGCACGCACATCATTCAACACTTAGCTCTGCCCCTCAGGTCCGCCCATACCACTGACAATCCAACCCTGGACCCCCTGGCACGCTAAGGGTGGATTGGGGGGACACTTTACATTTTGTCCATTTTCAGCACTGATAATAACAGAAACATCAATCAGGGGCTCAGATAATAGAAAATACTCTGCCACTTGGTTTGGCTGTGACACAACCTGACCCATATTAAAGTTTTTGCAAGTGGGACAGAACTGTCTCCTTTACCGCTTGCACACTACCTTTAACCCCCTTAGTGTGTCCAGCACGCTGTTGCTTCCCAGCCAGGTATGCACTGTATAAATCACACCCACATATGCAATGGTCTACTAATTAATTAGGTACTAGACACATTTTTAAAAAATATTTCACAGTGGTTTGCCCCGAACTCGTAGTTTAGTCCACCATTCCCCACTGTCCCCGATTGATCAGCAGCCCCCACCCTGCCTTGATACTCACATAACCCCCTCCACCCTTCCCCAGATTGGTTCTGTCAGGCCTTGCCATCATCTGCCTCTTAAAAGAATGGTGGGGGACCTGTCCCTTGACATTTATCTTTCGAACTTTGACCTTCCATTGACCTTCCTGCCACCCTTCCACGTCGTATCAGCTGACTCCCCTGACACAGACCACTGTACTTCCTCCCCGCCACGCCTTTAAGTGCAGTCACAGGGCAGCAGACTCAGAATTCGGATGACTCGCACTCAGTGTGTGGGCGGGGCTTGTCATCAGTGAGGGAGGCCTTAGTGCACACAGTATAGAGACCGACATAAATGATCTCTCAGATGGCTCTTCGAGACGCATCTGCTTCACGAAGGGGAGCTCTGGCACTCACCGCAACTCCCTCCCGCCCATTGCAGCCCCTGGGATGCCTCAACCAGGCTGCCAGCTGGAGAGCCTGGACACTGGCCCAGCTGCCCCACGAGCGGCCCAGGCCACCGTACAGCAGGAATTAATGGGCGCGTTGGCCCTGTCTTGCCCATCCCTACTCATGCGATGCGGGTACCCGCCTAAAACAGCAGCCAAAAAGGGACGCCATTGCTACCCCTTTAAAAACGAGGAGGGCGGGTCCGCAAGAAGGTAGGAGGGCGGAGAGGCAAAATACCAACTCGGTTAAAGTGGCAGCAATGTTGCTACAAACTCCTGAAATTGATCAGTGGAAAACTAGTGAATCACTGTTCACACGGGGATAGTGCCAGGGCCTTTCAACGTGTTCAGTTGAAATGGGCCTTGTGCCTCAAGGGGGTCCCGAGTGGCTTTCCCCCATACTGTTAGTCTCATCACAAAAACAGGAACAGGCTGCCTTTGCTGGTGCCCGCAGGCCCTCACCTCCCTCTGACCTTGCAGTATCCAGCACCGTTCTTACTACCATGTTGCCTTTTTACTCTTGTTTGACTGCATTAGCCCATTGCTTGCAAAGAACATAATGGGCCTCATTACGATCTCGGCGGTAACCATGCCTCTATTGGCGGCATGGCTGCCGCCGAAATAGCGTCCGGGTCTGGGTTCCCAGAATGAGGAATTACCGGCCCATTCCGAGTTCGGAGGGCCCGGTAATTCCTCTTTCTAGGAACCCGGGCCCGGACCTTCCCCATTTCCATTTCAGCCCCCATAGGGCTGAATGGGAATGGGAGAGGGAGCAAACAACGGGCTGATTAAGAGCGGCCCGTTGTTTACTCCCTCCTCCCTTCGCGGGACCCGGTCTGCACGTCTGTTGAAACCAGACGTGCAGACCCGGTCCTGCGAGGCGACCTTGTAATCAGGCGGTACGGGGTTGACGGCACTGGCACCTTTACCGGCGCCGTTAACCCCGTACCGCCTGGGTTATAATGAGGCCCAATATCTTTTCAGTGGACAGTTTGTGTTTCAGCTCCCCAGTGGCTGCCTTTCTTTGTGCGGAGGCCAATGAACCTTTCCCGTGATGATCTACAGCTACTCACCCCCGCCCCACATTCCTTTATCTTTCCATTATAATCTATTCTCCCCAAAGGTGCCTCAGGCTGCTTTCCCAAGCTGTAGGCAAAGGACCCCGAAACATCATTTTAAAAAGTGCCCTAATGGATTCCGATACCTCTTCCACCTGCCCTCTATACACATAAACTACCTTTAAGATATAGTACTTGCAGATCACTACCAGCAGGGCAAGGATTTCAAATGGATAATGCAGGCCTTCTTGATAGGACCCAGGCACATTCCCATAGAAGGCTCAGCTCGTTATCCTCGGGAATGTAATATGAATAATGCAACAGCACTTTAACCTTTCCCTATGGCGTGGTCAATGGAACAGTACAAGACGGTATCCTATGGAACGTGAGCCCTATAAAGGGACAGTGCATTCTTGCTTTTCACTTCTGCAAGTCTTTGAAAGACACATTACATGCCAGTCTCTTTTGGAACGCAAAGCATTAAGGCAGCTGTCTGCAAGCTTTGACTCAGCAGATGTGTTGGACTACACCATCAATAAGCTCTAGCTAGGAGAGTCAATGGTGGGGATCATGGGAGATGTGGTCCAAAATATCCGGAGAGCCATAGGTTGCAGGCCCCTGAATTAAGGGGTGCATTATTCCTTATTGGGGTTTTATAGGCGTTAAAGCAGAAGCTTAGGCCATTCCCGTCAAGCATTCACACGATCTCTGCATGGGTGGTGCATGTCTTTCTCATCTAGCACGTAAGAAGTCTGAAGCGAAGCAGAAAACATCCCAACTTTTAAAGGGACAGCGCAGTCTGAAGTTTTCATCAGGGCAGCTGTCGTGTCAGTCAACCAATAGAATTTTTCTCTATCATTCGCCTCCCTACATTAACACTCCAACCAGTTTAATCCAGAGACTGCTTGAAACACTCCGGCTTGGGAAAGGCTTGTAGTTTGGATAATATGGAAAACTCTTGGAAATTCCCACAAACAATACTGAAAGTTGAAGAATAAAAAGCTTTGAATGAATGATTACCAAAGCGAACAGGCCTGTACAGATTCCATTCCACTGTTTTTGATACATCTTTGCCACTGTAGAATAGGTCCGACTATATACAAGGCAGCCTCAAGCCAGCACCCAAATGGAGCAGCCCTGCCAACATTGGTGCACCATAACACTTCTACCCAGGAGCAGGAAGAACTGCGGGCATTATTTGGTAAGGCTGGGCCTCATCAGTGAGGGTCAACGCAGTACCCTAGGCACAAAGAGAAAGGTATTGGAAGAAAAAAATCGAATACGAAAATACCGAAGAAGAATTGACCACATTTATTGGGTCGAATTTATTAGGGATTGTTGTACGTTTAAAAAAAAAAAAATAGTAGGAGACTGGGTTAAGGGTATAAATTCAGGTAGGGAGAAGTGTGGGGGTGGAGGTGCGGGAGCCTCCTCTGCATTATTAACAAAAACCCCCAAACTAAATTTCGTTTGTCGACCAAAATAAATTGGGTGATCTCTAATTAGGTTTTTTTTTCCAGTTGTTTCATGGACAACCAAAGACAAACAGACCCAAGTCTGGGCAAAAGCTATCTCTCTTAGGTAGATTCGGTATAATGCCAGAACAAACACCAACAAAGCTACTTCCAATCTCATAAAGTCAGCTACATCATCACCATCAATTTCTGGGTGCAGTGTAATAGGGGAGCTACTGACATACTATGATGGGTGAAGCCTTGTTTGCCCTGGTGTAGACAAGTTCACCCATACGGATTCGGCCCATGCACTGGTCCACCCCTAGTCCCCAAATCTCCCCTTGGTTGGTTTTGGCACACTTGCTCGATAAGGCAAGATTTTGCCACTCTGGCAAGTGCATCAATCTTGAATGAGGGGCAGGTCTTGAGGAGTTTCCTGAATTTCAGAAGGGTGTTGGATTGCCACATTTAGCTTGGATGGTGGTTTCATGATTTAGGGGGCCACCACTGAGAACCTTCTGTGCCCCCAGCCACTGTATCAAAAGTTGGGAACTTTCAGGAGTAGTTGATTAACCCAGAGTCTCCCTTAACATGCTAAGTGTATGGTATCACATGACTAGATGCCCAGACACATACCAAACTGCTTGCTCGTTCCCCAAGTACACAGGCAGCGCAGGGCTACATTACCCAGAATTCATTCTGCTCTTTCTGTGCATATGTTCGAATTTGACCTCTGTATCCTTCGCCACTGATATTGGGAGAGCTCTGTATGTACCCTAATGTTTTCTGTTGCTCAATATATAAATCCACATAGTGGACAATAGGACCCAGAAAGCACTCTTCCTCGGTGGGACTGTCCCTACAAAGCTTCCCACAGTGCAGATAACCACTTCAGATTACCTATCCTAATAATGTCCCCGCAAAAATGTCCCCTGACAAAAAAGTCCCTGTTTTTTGCAGAGACATTATAACATTGAACATGCGGGGGACACCCCTGCAACTTTTTTAAATGGGAGCAGGGGACAACCCCACAACACATCCCCATATATAATGACACCAATGGCTTTTCCCGGAGACATTATGTGTGGGGACATTGTGTATGGGAACATTATTACGTGATATCTCCAAAAGACGGTGTGCTATACACCATCCGGGATCCCTCAAAACAGATGCCTCAACAGGACTACATGTTCCAAGAGGCATTTTGCCTGGCAGAGCTGGAATGCCTCCTTTCAATACACACAGGACTACATGTCTGTGAATGCACATTGCTTTGCTCTGAATAGAAGTGCCCACAGGAATACATTTATTTTAAGACACACTCCTTCACAGGGGACAGGCGCTTTGAGAGAACTGAAAAAAAAATTAAGGCACAGGCACTGCAGCTCATTTTTTAATTAACACGCCAGCATTGATTTTGAACAAAAATCATAATCATTTCAGAGTTGTGTTACATATCCCAGAGTGCACGAGGTTCCTACTGTACTAAACATAGTAGAAGTCATTCTCCCTCATTTAGGGCAGAAGGTCTAGAAGAACCACATGCCCAAACATGCGCCCTACCCCAGGACTCTCCAGCGTGCCTAAAGGTGCCTGGGTGCAATATGCCCAAGAACGCGCAGCACCCCATCCTGCGATGCGTGTCCCAGACTCCCAGACTTAACCATGCCCCGATTTGGAAGACCACTGACATTCCACGTTGCAAAGTTCACTAAAGTTCCCTAAAGCGTGTGCTGTTCTCTTTCGTCTTTATAAACATCTCCCTAAAATCCCACCCCGCCTCCCTAATATTCCCTCTAGAGGCCCATATGCCCCCAATGTTCCCGAGAGGGGGGTGGGGGGCACACGCGTGAGTCTGCGAATGTGTGTTGTAAATACACAGTGCTCCCCTCTTACTTCCCATTATTATTAAGAGTCGGGGGATGGTGTTCCTCTACATCAATTGCCAGTATCTCATGGAATGTGTGGGCCGATGAAGCAAAGGTGAAAGTTATATGTGTAGGATAGCACTCTCCCTCAACATTACATGCTAAAAAAAAACTTTTTAGAAGAATGATGGAAAGATTGTGATCTTCAAGCCCCCCCCACCCCCATTTCAGCGCATTGTGGTTGATGGCGTTTTTGCGGCTTGGTGTGCAGCATCACGTTCAAAAGTGCATATTCCTGTTTCCAAGGGTCCATAGAGGATGCTCTGTTCCTGGGAAGCAAAAGCAGTGATGTTCCAGTTTCTCCAGTAGACTGTTAAAGTGTGGTGGATTTACTGCTGACAATCGCGTATTCTGGTTCAGGCTTTCCATCAGACCAGTGCAGTGCATTGTAGGAGTTGTAGTGATGAAAAGTATTTTACTTCCAGTTCTGGATGTCCGCCTTTACAATAGATTATCGATGAAATCCTCTTGGGAGAAATCACCTGGACTTTCAGTTCCTGGACTTCCAACCCTTTCCATCCTCTGCTGGCCATACCCACAATCCTAACACACATGCCTACTAATCCCAGGAATTACTCTGCCCCACTTACTCCATATATCCCCCATGAATACTTGTCCCATAATGCCTTTCTTCTAATGTGGATCGTGGTGAACCGCATCAGAAACACTGATCTCTGCAGGCCTCCTTGTCCTACTCACCCATGCAGACTTTCGTTGGCTAAGGACTATGGGGTGGGCTTGGTGGTGGCGATGGGAGAATGGCTACCTAACAGCAGACTCATTCAGACAAGGAAGGAGGAGGTGGCCAACCCCTGCAGAGAGGAGTCATTGCCTTCCTCCTCTTGCCTTCCTGCCTAATCACAGGGACTCTTCCATGGAAGCACACACACCGACAACCAATGACATCTGATGCACCTTCTGCTCTCATCATGTGACTGCTTTGCTTATCTTATATGTCTGGCTGACTCCCACCTGACCTACAAATGATGGATGGAATGCTTTAAACGAATCATATAACCTCTAGGAATAACTAAAGGAACCTCCTTTGCCACCTTTCATTGGTTCATCTTTCTAATTACAGGAATGGGCCAATCATATGCAAATCAACCTTGGACTTATCCCCCCAAAAGGCAGTCCCACCCTAAGTGGTAGGTTGCATCCTCCTTGATCAGAACAACAACCAACATCATATCTTGCTGTCAATCACTCATCATAAAAGGCACACCGGGAGGATAGCTCAGGGCCAACGTAGTCGCCTTGGAAGCAAGACGACACGGAGCTACACAGATTCGATCCCAATAGATAGAAACGTATTACGCGTGCTATAAATAACCTATCACATCACATCACCAAAGTAGGGACCCTAGTACACAGTGTCGCATGCTGTACACTGGTAGACCACAGAGATAGTAGACTTGTGGACCCTACTCAACAAAGTTGTGAATGAGCCTGGTAGGCATGACCCTCCAATAAATAGTTACATTTGAGACAATGATCTATTGTTCCGAGAATGGGCTAGCACACGCTTGTCCATGCATGGCCTACACAGGAACAAGAAAGGGTTTGCTTTGAATGCAAACGAGATTTTGGAGGGAACGGTACTCACCTGTTTCTGCCTGGCTGTAATAACTTAGCTTCTGTAACTATACTTCCCTGCAACATCACAGAACTTTTCCAGAGGTGCCCATTGCTCTTAATTAACACTATTGTAAACTGCCTTACTGTGTGAAATCAGACTGTAGGCTTTTAATTGGCTGGTGTCCAGTAAGTAGCAGATAGGGAGTTGCATAGGGGATGTAGCTACGTGGTTCATGCCGTGTCAGTGGAAGCGGCAGGAAGGGAGGCGCAGCTTCGGACCGCCTCGCACCTTCTTTATCGGTGCTGCTTCTGCAATAAGACAATGCTAAACTGTCACCACCAGCCTGTGTGCCCTAGGGCATCATATTGATCCTAATACCCATAAGATCCAGGGGGGCAACGAAGCAGCCCTTCACCTGAGGCAACATACCACCTTGCAAAAGGCCAGGGAGCAAGGTGGAAGGTCCCCGCGATGGAGGGATACCCAGGGGACTACTGCTTGCCAACTCTGAAGAATCCCTCCCTAGTCCGTTGTAATGGTAGTGGTTCTTATTTGGAAAAGCAGCATGGCACATAGGTAGTCCTCTGGGTTCTCTACTGGGACTGTGGCGTATTGCTGGCTAAGGAGAAACCAATCACCAGATACCATTATAAAAGAAGCCAATACCACAGGCGAGAGCACCCCAACCAGTGCCGGATTAAACCCGGTGGAGGTCCCTAGGCAGTTGACATTTTGAGGTACCTCCTTGCAAATGATCTCCTAATCCGTTTTAAATTTTGGATATTTCTGGGTAAAATGATTGGCAAATGGTGCCTTTTAGCACGTATTGTATTGACATGGTACGTGCTGTCACCACTATGGCACTTTCAGTACATGTACATTGACAAAAGTGTACGTCTTGTCAAATGTATTTTGCAACCAAATACTTTATATCACTGCCTCGATGTGTTGAACTCAGTTTCAGTGGCAGGGCCAAGATCATGTTTTAAGACTCGCCCAATGAACACCTCCCATTCTGTGGCTCTTTTCAAAACAGACCTCACAATATTGGAGCAGGTGCGTTTGGAGTAGATTGCAATATGTTCATTATGCTGCTCTTTTTTTACCCAATCTGCATATTTCTAATTACAATAATTATTGACATTTTACACTGAATGTGCATACTAAAGATTTGCAAATAACCTCCATATTAGAAAATGTTTGCACATTGCAGCATTACATCTTGAAAATGGTGATTTAAATAAAACATACATCTCGGAGGGTCTGTTAAAATGTTGCATTATTTAAAATACTGTTGTCATGAAGACAACTATGAACGGCACTATGAACAAAGACACACATTATACCACCTTTCTGCACCGCCACCTAACAACTGACAAGGGCCAGGCGTATCTGGTGATAGCATTGCAGAAAAGGTCTTGTAGAAGCTTAGGCCCGGCCGGGTCACTTGCCAGATGAGGGTCGTCTGAGTACCGGCGGCACAGTAAACCCATGCAGGCAGGCCACACAAGGGAGAAGCTTTGACTGCTTTGACCGCAGCCCCTCCACCGCTAGCTCTTGAGTAGGAATCCTACTGTAGTATGGCTGTGGCCAAGACTGGCCATGGCAAAGGATAATGCCGCCAGCGCCGCCAGGGCCTCTGGTGACGCCTGCCTGCCCATGCGCTCCAGCCAGGGTGTTTCTTAGACTGACTGAGTCTGCGCTTGGGCCCTGTCTGGCACACACGTAAAAAAAAAGAAACTGAAAAAATGGAAAATGCATGTTGTACTTGACAGGAGGGCCCACACGCGGACGCAGTGGGAGACAGACCGATAAGATTTTTAAAAGAAAAAGAAAACACTAACATGGCACAGGATGCCGGACCAGTAGGTCCAGGCACGGGGCACAAATACAGAATCCAAATTAAGCACTGGTGGGCGCTGGGGCCTCTAAAAGGAGTAGGGCCCATAGGCTGGTGCCTACTTGGCCTGATGGATAATACGGCACTGGCTCCATCCCACGCTCTTATTTATTGGGGTTTAACGGGTCTGAACCCTGAATTCACCTTGGTTCTCCCAGATCCCACGCCTAATCAATGACTACTTGAGACCATCCTCTCCCTTGCCCATTATCGAGTAAGTATACTTACATGCTATGTGTTATACAGGCAACAGAGACCATTGCTTCTGCGGAGGAACCAGCAAACTCCATCAAAGCTTGTACGTCTCTGTAGGGAGAGTTCTTACAGATGGAGAGAATTGGTGCAAGGCTCGTAAGAGCTGTGACCATGATATTTGGGGGCAGGAACGTTAAATGTGCTTTACTTCCTTGAAACAAGATTGGCACAGGATGCCATGGGACCGTTTGATCCTCTCGTAGATCAACAGTTGATCATTTCCCAGATCTTGACCTCTGGAGAACGTTCTACTGAACCAGTCTCTCTAGTAGATATAGGACTGTGCCGCCGGCAGTAGAGGCTGCTACCCGTGTTCAAGGCTGGACTGGGAACCAAAAGTGGCCCTGCACATTTCTTTTTCAAAGTGGCCCCATAATTCGCCGAAGGAGCGAGCACACCGTGTGAGCCCATCCCTTCTATGAGGGGATTGCGGGCATCCCCCAAGAAGATGTTGAGTAAAATTAGTCCAAAATAGTGCATTAAAGCCATGTTTTAATCATATATGGATGAAAAAATTCATGTTTTAAATAAGTTCATGATCTCACAAAGTAGATCTTCAATGATAAATGGACAAACCACAAGTGCAATATCAGTCTCAATAAACGTAAGAAACATATCAAATAAAGCGTGGATTGTAACAAAATGTTTTTATTAAGTAACAGAAATCATTGAAAACTCTGGGTTCAATATAAATGACAACATTTGGGAGCTTAATGTGATTAGTAACGACAAGTTTAGTTTGAAAAATGTATAGGTTTATGGTCAGAAATGTTCACCGGTCTACACCGCAATCTGTGTTTGAGCTGCTGGGACACAGGCACGTGATCAGAAAATGGCACCACCAGCAGTTACCCCCAGACCTTGGGCTGCGGGCATCAAAAATGAACAAGAAACACAGGGGAGGAGACAATCAGGGTTGCACGAAATCCTGTGAAGAAATTAAAAAGAAAAAGAATGAATTTTCACTGGCTCGAACCCCCTATAAAACACAGTTCACACATACTCTTGCAACACACTTCTCAGCTGTACACAACAACGATAAGACCTATACGCTCTCTCATGCAGTGCCTGGAAGAGTTGACTGCGATGAGTGGTTCAGGCCTGTGCTAGTGGGGTACCTGATGCAGTGCAGCATTAGTGGGACGTCCAGTGCAGTGTCGTTTGTCATTACAACATTTGACCTTTGCCTACCAACTTCCTATTTGGTAAAAGTTGGCCACTTTTTTTGGCCAAAGTGGGCAGTTTGATGAGTTACTTCACCATGCAGCTGGTAGTTTTGACCAGTCTAGTGTTGTTGAATAAATATTCTTTAAAATGCACAATTTGCATCACATTTTATCATAAAACTCCCCCCTTTGGTACTACTCAAAGAGTCTGTCACAAAAGGAATGAAATGCCATTTGCAACAGTGGGCCACTTTTCCTTTGGTGCCCAAGACAATTTTATGACCCAGTCATACACTGCACCCTGAGTGCATGAGCGCCAGTGTACAATCCCCGCCAAAGCATCTGCCTACACCCAGAACCTCCAAGTGAGTCTGCTAACCTTTGTGGAAGAGCCTAGATGGGATAGCTTAGTGACCTCGCTGTGGCCCAGTGGGGTAAGGGTTAGAGAACCTGGGAAGGGCAGGGGCCGGGCTGCAGCCTCACGCGGGAATAGCTCCGGCCAAAGGGGTAAGGTTTGGGAAGAGCTGGGGCTCTTTGAAATAGCTGCCGGGTGAGGGAAGCCAGCATTGCCCACACACAGTGAGGGTGGACAGAGGTGCCGGGTGACCGCATGGCTGAAGCTATGCAGCAACGTCAAGCAGTGTGTGCTGCCGGACCTGCATGTGGAGTAGAAAAGTGAAGTGAAAGGCCGCGAAACACCAAGAGACTTCAGTCACTACCAAATCTTGCCATCGTCTGATGTGTGCAAAGTTTTTGTAACCTCCTTGTTTTCAAAAGCAGACACGAACTGGAATCAACCTAGCACTCTGTGTGCAACGGGATCAGTTCACGTTTCTCACTGTCCGAGTTCAAAGAGTGTTTACAATCCCCAAATAAGTGTAACAATAAGAGGGTCCACAATTTGCACGCACATTTTAGATTGATCTTTGTGATTCACAAAGATCAATCTAAAATGTGCATGCACTGCAGTGACTGTAGGCAGGGCACTTGCGGGATGGTCCACGGTAAGAAGAGCAGTGACAGTTCAAACGTTCCTCATATCTCGTCGTTCACAACACTGTAGAATATTAAGGGTCTATCTGCTTACCTTCGACATGCCATAGACGAAGGCCTCACCGCCGCTATCCTGGCACCACACACCAAACACGTTTACCACACTTTCGCACTGGGTCTTGGCTTCATAGCGGTTTCTAAGCATTTAGTTCCAACAGCCAGTGAGTGGGAAATGGCCTGCTCAGCACATCGTTGCTCAGTTTGGTCAAGTATATGGGGAGAGAGCGAAGGGCCTCACTGTTAAAAATATGCCATGTTTTAATGTATGATGTTATGCCAGTCAATGCTTGATGATATCTCATGTTTATTGTTGTGGTTATTATATTGTAGGCAGTTGTATTGAGTATTGTGTATTGCTCATTGTTTAAATAATTTTTTATATTGTCTTTCACCTGTTGCCAACAATATATTGACTTGATTTGAGCTATGTTGCTGAGCCTTTTTTGTGCCATGTGCCATGCTTTGGCCCTCTAATCTCAGTGTATTTTGCTATGTTAAGATATGCTACAGTTTTTCTTCTGTTATGCTATGTGTTGTTAAGCTATGTGCACCATTCTCTGCCCTGGCATGTTTAGCTTCTCCATGCTAAGCTATTTGGCTATGCTATGTAAGATTAGGCGATGTTCATAAGGTGTGAATTGTATGCCATTGTGCAATATATGAGTGCGCTTAACTTATTTTCTTACCCATTCAGACCCCACAGCTGCAACCATATTCACTGTGATTGTTATGTGTGATGTGAACTATGCTTGCATACATCACTTTTACAAGCAGCATCACTTAATAACTGGCTGAGTGATGCTTCATGGGGACTCCTCGTACAATCATTTACCATAACTTACAGCAACATGCTCTTGGCAGGTACTTCTGCAGAAAATCAGAACAAATTACAAACTATTCAGAATAATGCGCTCCGAGGAGCATTGAATATTCCCAAAAGGGAGCACATCTCTATTGCTAGACGCAAAGCACACTGGCTCCCAGTCAAAGAATGCATTATCTTTAAGACCCTTGCAATGACTTGAATAGGGCCGAACACACAACGTGGCAGAAAGCGATGATCTGTATTGCTAATGTTAAACTTCTCTAGTCTCCTCTGCTAACACAATTATATTTGCAATTGTGTAATGAAACTTAAGACCAGAGGTCTGCGGGATCGCAGAACTCCTTCTCGGGGTTTCAAGGCCACACCAATGGCAGTTCAGCACACTGCAAATGCTTCTGTATCCATTTTCTTAAGGCAGCTGTGGGGGTAGCTGTCCATCAGAGATTGTGTGGAAGAAGGCTGCCTGATTGGCTATCAATAGGATGCATGTGTGTAATCAGGCCCAAAGTTGGGTCAGTGCATTAAGCGCTTGCTTCAGAGTTGTGTGTACTCACTGCAGTTACAAGTTCCAACTCCAGAAGGACTCACTCAGCCTTTCGCCCCCCGCTGTGGCCGATAAACTGGGGACCATTAAGCATAAGGAGTCCTCCATGAAGCACTGTATGCAATGTGATGTGTATATTTTCCTGGAGCTACACATATTCAGATAAGTGGGTATTGGTCAGCTGGTTAGCCTCATTTGCTACATGTATTCCAAAAACTGGTTTGCGGCTTTCAAAAGTTTCAGAGGCTGAGGTTTTCAAGGGCTGCAAGTTAATATACTCAAAGAAACTGCACCTGCTCCACTGGAATCACTACCAACTTTAGGTCAGAGAATCCCCTTGATAAAACTCGCTAAGAAGATCTAAGCAGATCACCCAAGCTCGTATTCAAGTGACACATCACTTCTTGAAAAATATGGGTTCAATGTGCGTTTGTTTACAAAGGTATTACATCTCGCACACAATTCCTCCATTTTTGCTGGTAGAAAAGGACTGTAGCAGAATGTGCGAGGAAGTTGGAGACGTAATTTTACTAAAATGTCCGGGGAAGCGGATAACACATCATGTGCCAAATTACATCATAGCAAGTGACATCACAGGGTATTCAACCTCAATTAGATCCCATTAAATTCTGTCCCATGACGTTTTACCTCAATGACATCACACGAATTGGCCTCACTGATGTAAAAAGTCTACAAAAAGTATTACATTCACTAAACAAATGGGTTCTAAAATAAACAAAAGATTATTTCAGGTACCAACTATATGTAACTGGGGTACTGCCTTGATATGACATGGGTGCAGTCATAATATTTCCAGTGGCACACGAAAAAGAGCCATCACAGGGAAGGCGCATTGCTTCCATATGTCAGTAAAGCCTCCTATGGAAATTCCCTACCAGTTTAATGTCATTTTACTGAAGCCATTTTTACAGGGGTACATTTTACAGAAAAAAAAGATCGTTTTTTTTTTGTTTTTTTGATGATGATTGGAGGCTTCCCTCCCAAACCCCTGTTTACTTATGTTTTAAACATCGCCCCCTTCCCCTTTTAATCTCTTATCCCCCCCTATATAATTGAATTTCAGTATTATTTAGTTAAAATGTACCTTAGTAAAGCATTTTCGGTAAAATGACTGGATTGCATCAATAAATCGCCATGTCTATCGCTGCATAAGCTCAGAGACAATGCTAATCAGCAGATAATTAACAAGCACACCAAACTAGGTGCCCACATGGTCACCAGGCCATCCCTTGAAATCATTCACCACCCTTATTTGCAACCATTGCGGGTCAGGATATTGGAATTGGATGCCAGACTCATTTCTACAACCCTGCAGTAATGACTGGTCCACAATCCACATGCCTTGAGAAAGACGCTAGAGGGTTGAACCACGTGCCAGCTGACTTTGAACAATACATATAGCATCAAGAATGATTTTGAAGACTGCTTCATTAGGGCAACAGTTACTTATTGAATAACCCAGCGCTGAGGTGAACAGGGGTCACTCTCCTATTCAAAACCTAACAATAGAAGAAGGAAGGGCACCTTCACAAAGAACCCCGTTATCAGCAGCAGGGTAATCTTTTTAAAGTACTAGATGAAGCGCAGTGGTCTACCCATTCTACCACCCTGCAATTATTTGATAATCGTGTACCATGATTTGATTATTGGGGCATGCATAATGGATGAACCCTAGGTTTGAATGGGAAGAAATATTTTGCTTGTGTTCACATCCTGACCTGCCATACGGAATGACAACCAACCTGCGCAAGGAGCGTCAGCAAGGACCTGAAAGCGTTTTTGTGTTTTATTTTTCCAAAGGGTCCAAATGTAAGCACAAAAAATCATTGTGATATAAGTTTGGTGCATGGAGAATAGGACTGGCCCTTGGCAAAGATGAACGCCTACTTTGATGTACGTATTGGGGCATGCAGCATGGCCAAAGCTCTAGGTTTAAATGGGAAAATAAAATCTGCATGCGGCTGCAGCCAGGAGTACGGGATGGGATTGCAGCAAAGTTGCACGACGAGAATCAGCAAAGACCTGGAAGGATGCTTTTGGAAATCTGTCCTGTCTTTTACTTTTTTGAAATTGCTGAAACGCAAGTACAAAAAATAGTGATATAAACTTTTCTGCTGTGGGTAGAGGGCCTGGCCTGTCTACTCTGATGTGCCTATCCTCAGAGGTATTCTTCGGTTCCTGATTTTGCCGCATAAGCTCACTGTCTCCAGAGCTCTGGTCCTCTCAAGGCTGGACTACTGCAACAGCCACTTTCTAACTCTTCCAGCCTCTACTCTCTGTCCTCTACAACCTATCTAGAACAGGACTGCAAGACTTGTCATTGGCCTCAAGCCCAGGGATCGTATCTCTCCAGCTCTGAAATCTCTTCACTGGCTCCCAGTGGCAGCAAGGATCAAGTTCAAGACCCTATGCATCGTCCACCAGGCTTTCTGGGGCCTGGGACCACACTACCTCTAACTCTCTCTTCCTAAATACTCATGCTCTCCACTCATCCACCTCCAACTCTCTGAGAGTCAGTCGCTTTTCCGAGCAGAGAGTTGTGGGCAGATCTCCATCTTCTGCTTGGGCCTCCCTTTGGAACAGCCTCCCTGCCTCTCACAAATTTGTGCAAAATCACCTCCGGTTCACAAAGCAACTAAAGACCTTCCTCTTCGCTTCCGCTTTCTCTCGTCCTCTCCCCTGTTGATGTTCTGAATGCTCCACACACTGGTCAACTGGCCACCCTCTGAACTTGGGCCCAGGTCCCTGCATGTCCAATTGCACCTCACGCTGCCTCTTGGCTCCCCCTGCACTTGTGGCCTGTATCTGCAACCCTACAGTTACTTCTCTCTGCACTTATGAGCCACCCGCTGGCTGCACTTTCTGATTTACCTGCACTGAGCCACCTGCTGGCTGCACATTTGAGTTACCTGCACCCCCCCACGGCACCTCTCATCATCCACTTCCCTGCACTTACGCAATCTGAATGACACAAGGCCTAGTAAGATTGTTGTTTTGTCCTCCCTCCTTGTCTTGTCATGCCTAGAAACACTTGTGTACAGGCGCCTTATAAATGCCATTTCATATCATATCATATTGGGGTATGCGCTGCTGCTACCGACTCACGTAAGTATGCGTTGCAAAAAATAGATTTGTTAAAGGAGGTTTATATTTATTCCATATATGTTAGAAGAGGAATTATGAATAACTTATGTACAGTTATGTAACATTATGAAATATTTTCACTTATGAAAACGTATTCAATTGACAGAAAAAGGGATATTACGGTTAAGATGTACCCCACCCATGGGACAGCTCTGTCCCAGCAGTTAGCTAGTGACCTCCCACCTTAGCATCCCTTGGCACTTCCCTTCTGGGCTCCCATGAGCACTTGTCCATCCGTGTTGCCTCTTTTATTTATGCACTTCTGTCACTACACAATGCATATGGGCATTCATAGGAGCACTATGTGCAATTTGTTGGTATAAGTATGGGAAATGTAGATGCATAAGATTTGTACAACATTGTTAAGTGGCAGTTAGTGGGTGGGCGTTAAATATGCTGATGGACTATTTGTAGGTTTTGTTTAAGTGATTGGTGGATACACGTTTGAATGGTTTAAAGCAGGCAATGAGGGAGTGTTACAAACATATCAGTAAAAAGGTGTGCATTACAATCCGGGTTTTCTAATAAGGCATGGGCTAGACGGGAATGCGGAGACTGTGGATAGTTATAAACTGCAATGGATTACGGTGTTTATTGTATGCTAGAGAGAGGAATTTCAGACAGACATTTGTTTCTGTGCTTTTTTTGTTTTTCGCTAGTATACAATTGTCCATTATTTCCATTAGCATAGTAGAAAATGCTAATGGGAATGTGGGAGAATCTTATTGAATCTAACTACCTTACTGAAAAATGTAAAATAGATGGGGCCTATAAGCTTATTTTTTTAGTTCTATTTTTTAACTGTGAAAGGTGGTTTTATTTTTAGTTTATGTTTGCAGGAGAGGCTAGAAGGTAAGGTGGGGAAGGAATTGTGGGAAGGGGTGCCAACCACATATATGGAGGAGCAGGTGGACAGGGCAAGATGTTGCGTGTGGGTTAAACCGAAGGTAGAGGGCAGTGTTTCTCATTTTCCTTGATTACAGCTTCAAAAGCACTTCGAAATTGCTCCCCCCTGCAGAGTGGTGTGTTGCAGTATATACAGAGTACAGGTGTTTTTGAAAGATGTGGATCAACAGCCTCTTTTATCGCTTGCAAGGTAACTGGTGGGATTTTGTGTCCCACAGAAGTAGGCTGTGTGGTTACAGCAATGGCTGAGGAAGATGAGTTAGAAGAATACAGCCTACTACTTCCTAAGAAAGCAACAGAGCATTGCAGTGGTTGGATTTGGTGTGGCGGTGCTTTGAAGTGGTCCCGTTGGAGTACTGCCCAGGCTGTCCGCAACTGAGTACAACGTTGCATTCAGTGCATTTCACTTTGATAGCTTTAGCCTTTGGTACATTTCCAACAGTGGTAAGGAACTGCCACACCCATGATCCTCTCTGGGTGCTAGAGGTATGCACTTCTACTACCTCATCTTCCTGGTCTTCTTGATTGTCTTTTGAGGTTTGCTATTCTTTCATTGTGTAGGTCCTCCAGCTGGTGGTGGTGGCTCTTGGGGAGGAGGGATGGCAATAGCAGATGCCATTTTTAAGATAAATAGCAGTTTTCTTAATATCCTTCCAAGTATGGGATGTGTGCTTGGTCGTTCATGGATAATGAGTAAGAATAGGTGTAGGAGCTGTGCAAGGGGACATTTTGAGCTTTATAGCTTCTAGATGAGCTGCAAAATGCAGTTTTGAACTGTTAGCGAAGCACGGACCTGTTTGAAAAGTGCAGACACGTTTGCGGACGTGTCACCATGCTGTGCGCATGCACACAGTCACATGACATTGCCCGAATAGTCCGCAATGACGTCAGACATTCGCGAACATCAGTGAATACAAAAACGGTGGAAAAAGTTGCAAGAAGTGTATAAAAGGGTCAGAAATTATGTTATAAGGTCGGGAATGGCAGATTTCTAAGGTGAAACTTTCTAAATTGGACAGAAATGGTGCTATATTGCGGTAAGTATGATATTAGTAAGTTGTAACAAATTAGTGTGCACTGGTGAAAACCCATGAAATTCACTGAATAAACTTTGTTAAAGGGATGTTATGGTTAAGTTGCACTGATAAAAACCCATGAAATTCAATGACAAATCTTTGTTAAAGGGACGTTATGGTTAAGTTGCACTAATAAAAACCTATGAAATTCAATGAAAAGATGTTGTTAAAGGGACGTTATGGTTACAAGTAAAACCGAAAAAACCCAGAAATCCGCCAGTTATGATAAGCTAAGCAACCAGAACTCACGCCACCATGTGCCCTGCTAAGACAAACACCCAGTCCATGAAAGATGAAATGATGACATCACAAATATGTATACACATTTATTTATTATTGTGCATACCATTTGCAAACGAAAGTTCAGACAAACCGCAATTAAACCCAAACATACATGTTGGCACTTAACATCATTTGCTTTTAAAATAAACAATCCACAAATAATTGAAACTATCCCATTCATTCCGTTTTTAAAATCAATTCATTATAATCTAATACAGCTGAACTTAATAGTACAATTATAATCAATGTATCGATCTTGACAGGGCTTTAAGTGCACAGGGGAACTGCACGTGCCCTGCCTGCTACACACACATTGCACAGGTCAGGTGTAGGGAAGGCTGTAGCAGCTACCGGGAACTGGCGGCAGTGGGCAGGCAAGGCAGCAGCCAGCCAGTCAGTCAGCCACAGGACTGGCTGCTTCTCTTTCCAAATTCCAATTCCGACAACGACTCGAGCGACAAACAGAGCATTAAGGTAGGAGAGAATTAAATTGAGAAGGGAGCAGCTGACTGTTGGTGGTGGAGTAGGATGGCACCGGAAGGGAACGGGGGTGTGACAAAAATGCATTTATTCATTTTATACGTCGATTATCAATGTATAATAAATGCATTTTTTCACACCTTCACAAACGTTGAAGATTTAAGAAAATTAAAGATTGCTTGGTTGGGGAGTGGCAGCCGCAGTGGGTAAAACCTAATAGACAAGTGGATAGTCCAAAAATGATAAAACTATGGGGAAAAGGCAGTCGGAGGAAAGTGTTTTGTGGCGTGTGATGAGACCCTCTGTGAGTTGTGGAACGGTGTTTCTTTGATCCAGCACCCGTGAGCGGGAAGCAGTTACTCTGTTACTGTCACTTTAAGGGTCCTATGATTGTACTCAGAAGGTGGATAGTTTAGGAGCCTGCACAAACACAGCGGGCAGTACAACGTCGATAGCCCGTATTGCAGGAATTTAATAACAATGGAGTTGAATTAATATTTGCCTGAAAAAACAAATGTTTCCTGCTATTGCAAAAACAGATGAAGCCAATGCTCCCTACTCGGGTGTAGAGGCCACAACACAATTTCGCTTCATGTATACCTCTATGGATTAGGTGTGAGGCACACAGACGATGCCATCCACAAAAATGAAAGCAACAAAAATAACATAAAATAATAATAAATACAGTGGGTGCATGGAGGCAAACGGCAATGGTTAAATGGTTGGCGGTACAAACCAGAGACCTGATTTCGCCGACCAGAACCCCAACCCCTGCCTACCCCAACCCATCGCCTAATCTTACATAGCATAGCCAAATAGCTTAGCATGGAGAAGCTAAACATGCCAGGGCAGGGAATGGTGCACATAGCTTAACAACACATAGCATAACAGAAGAAAAACTGTAGCATATCTTAACATAGCAAAATACACTGAGATTAGAGGGCCAAAGCATGGCACATGGCACAAAAAAGGCTCAGCAACATAGCTCACATCAAGTCAATATATTGTTGGCAACAGGTGAAAGACAATATAAAAAATTATTTAAACAATGAGCAATACACAATTCTCAATACAACTGCCTACAATATAATAACCACAACAATAAACATGAGATATCATCAAGCATTGACTGGCATAACATCATACATTAAAACATGACATATTTTTTAACAGTGAGGAAATACCTTTTGACCACTTATATACCTAGGACAAAGTTACCACCTCCTATTTACATCTTTAAATACCACCAGGATGGTCTTGGGTTCTACAGGTGTGTAGAGCCAGCTTAAGTGAGGAGTAAAGTGGGTGGTAGTTTGCCATATATTTATGAATTGCTGGAAAAAAGGTTCCAACTTTGTAAATTCGTGTAGAAATGTAGTTGGGTGATGTTCAGGATATAGCTGCCATATGATGGAGGGGCATATGCAACTATGCCGGTGGAAAGCAAGGCAAATAGTTCAGGGGGCGAGTGGGAGTTCTGGTTGTTAGATTTCTGGGTGTTCCAGTTGTCCGAGTGGAGGTGTATAGTCATAGTCAAATGGAGGAAAGAAACAGCACTGGGGCATTCATAAACCCACCAAGACACAAACACACATGCGTGCAATCAAACCGTCCCATTCCCCAAAATATACTGATTCCAACTGAAGGTTGCCTTTCTGCAGGTCTGGTTTACTGTGTTGGAATATGCCGATGGGTGGAGATGAAGAGGTTGGCAATACCCTGCTACTTATGTAGCCCTTGCAGTCACAGTTGGTGTGTGGTGCTGAGTAACAAGTAGTAAGATTACCCAACTGCATGCTACACCTCATTGTACTGACCTCAGAAGAACATGAAGACCCTACTGGGAATGGAGGCTGTGGCTTGCCAATTGTACATAGTTTGTTTTTGCAGCAGGTGCTTTGCCCAACACAGCTTTGCAGCAATGTGCAGGGTCTTGCATTATCCACAGTTAGCGGATGGCTGCTTGTGTTCTCCCTACAGCAACATTCCCTTTTGTGTGCTGTTTGAGTGACCCACTGCAGGCCCAAATATCACAGATTCGCTCTGTCCTAATAAGTGCATGCAATGCCACCCACCGAGAGCTCCATGATCAGGTTCTTTGAATATATACACTTTTATTTAAACACTTAATTAAAATGTTCAGTATTGAAAAAATAAGAAAATATCACTTTTTCAGTAAGGCGCTGAATTGCACAGCTGTGTAACTTTGTAGCATTTTCATTAACAGTTGCCAAAATTACACAATGTAACAGTGGTTTAATGGGGATGGGAAAACGAGGATGGAGCTCTGAAGAGTCACAAAGCAATATTGGCCGGGGCTGTAAGAAGTATCTGGTGCTGAATAATGATTGCAAGTAGCTATGGAAAGTTTAAAAGGGGTCCAACTAAGCGAGAGGCCTAACTGACACGATTGAGGTTTGGTTTCTAGCATGCAAAGGGCAGCATCTATTTTAAAAGGTGTATAAGTAAAATCATCTTAAATAAAGATATGTAAGGATAAAAATCAAATCATATCAAAATAGGTCAATGCAGTTTCTAGTGTGACAGTTCTTTTATGGGAATCCATGATTTAATTGCAATATATTTATTTATTTATGTATTTATCTATTTCCATGTGTAAAGCACGCCGAACTTTAGGTATCTGGGCGCTGGTTACAGTACATGTCAGAAGTGGTGAAGAATTATTTAATTGAAGTGAATCATTACAGTTGCAAGATTTTATTATTATAATCTGTTGCGCAACTCAAACAAGTATTCTCTATGTATTCCCTATGTTATATTTTGCATTAATAGCATAACTGTCAATCATCTTCTTTTCATTGATTTTTCGGGTGCTTGGAAATTAAGACTGGGATGTCAGCTTGGTGAGCTCCCGCAGGGCCTCAGTTCAGTTAAAGACCTGTGGGAACAGCACTGATTTTATTAAGATGGGGGGATGAAAGGCTGTGTTAGCCAGTGGAACCTGCAACGTCTAGGGTAAACATAAATATATTAAAGTTGCACATGAATTCACTATGCAATGTTAGCTTTCCCCAGGCCCCAGGGGGCGTGGAGGATGTAAGCTGCCACCTGGACAATCTTCTGCAGGGGTCCTCCAGGAGTCCAGGAGCTCCGATTCTTTTCCCATTGTCATCGCCAGGAAGAAGAACAGGGATGTCTGGATGTCTTAACACTGCACTTTTCCAAACCAGTTGCCACTTTTGGGGAATGGGTACTGCCAGGTTCTGATGCATACGGTGGATCATGAGAAGACAGTGTCCATCTGACTGCTTGGATTCTACAAATTATCCAGGATGCTACAGGGGATCTCCAGTGCACAAGCGACTTTCCAGCAACTCATGAAAAACACCACCTGGAACATGAACCTCCTGGAAATAGTTGTGCGCCTGGAAGACATCATTGTGTTCAGGAGGACCCTGGAAGACCACAACAGGAGGCTCATGAAAGTGCGAAAGGTCAGTGTGGACAATTGCCAGTTTTGCTGGCAGAGCATCATATACATCAGACACATTGTCTCTGCAGGCATCATCACCATGGATACGGCAAAGATGGATTCCCCACTCACCTACCAAGACTACACCCTCAATGAAAACAGAGTTTCCTGCGATTCTGTAACTACTACTGGAGGTTAATCGCAGGATATGTCAGCATCGCCCCAACCATTCCTAGACCTCGCCAACGGATGCCCACCTACCCAGAGAAGTCGGAGGACTTCTACTAACTCCGTGGACCATTTATATCATGCACGGGGGACCTGTGGTCAGAGTTGGTCTGACTGGTGACAGCAGGCCTGCACGGAGCTGAAGCAGACCCTCACCACATCACCCTTCCTGGCCTACGTGAATCCACAGTTACCTTACATTTTGGTCGTGGGCTCAAGTCTGGAGGGATGGGAGCTGTCCTCTATCAGGAGGGCAACAGTGAGAAGAGACCAGTCACTTTCACTATCTGAGGCCTGCATGCGGCTGAGAGCAATGAGCCAGTCCACAAGTTGGAATATTTGGCATTGAAGTGTGGCGTAAAAGTTCCAGGATGACCTCTGAAGTGCCACTTTCATGGTGAGGATGGACAACAACCCCCAACATATGTGTTGACATTGTCAGAGATGGATGCTGCCGGACATCAATGACTTGTCACATTGTCCACATCCAAATTCAATTTTCAATATGGACCTGCACTAACATCAATGCTAGTGCCCTCACTTGGAGGCTTTATGCTCTGCCAGATGATACATCTGGACCCACCCCGAGAAAGGAGTTGTCTTCAGCAGGTGTCAGAGCTATCTGCCAGGCTGCAAGTCAGACTGTCTATTGTAAAATCACCAGTCTGGAGGTATGTGAGCTAACACTGCTGACCCAAGATCAAATCCATATGTCACAGCTTGCAGATCCTGGCATTGCTCCAATCCTAAAAGCCAGGATCACTGGCGCGGAAATGTCCAGTGATGTCTATGGTGACCCCAAACAAGCTACAATGCTGAAGGAGTGAAAGACACTTATGCAGAATGATGGCATCCTGTATAAGGAGAGCAAAGTTGAAGACAGGTTAGTACATTGCCTGGTATTACCACAGAGATTCCACCAACCTCCATTGCATGCTCTCCATTACCAGCATAGACATTTAGGCAGCGACTGAAAATTTGAGTATGTCTGCTTAATGTCTTTTGGCCTATACTAGCAACAGATGTTGAGTATTATTGCCAGCACTGAGCCAGGTGTGTCACAGTTGCCATGGCTCCTCTTGCAGCCTGTCTTCATCATCTGCAGAGTTTTAGGCCCACGCACCTCGTCTGCATCAACTTTCTAAAGTTGGAGATGAACAGGCATGCTATTCAGAACATCCTGGTGGTGACAGAATTTAGTACGAACAGGTGTTTCCCACTAAAGATCAGTGTGACACCACTGTTGCCGCATGTTGTAGGAGAAATACTTTGTGCATAACCATTGGTCGGCCAGGATTCATTCTGACCAAGGACCAGATTTTGAATTGACACTTATCAAGCAGATGCTGGAGCTGGTTGGCATCAAGTAAACCTGTACATCTTCATACCACCCTCAGGGGGATGGTCAAGTGGAGTGGTTCAATTGCACCCTCTTGGCAATGCTTGGCTCCCTGAGGGTGGAAGAGAAGAACAGGTGGAGTCAGCATGTGGCTACCCTGGCCCATAATTGTATCTAGAATTATACCACTGGGTTTACATAATACCTTTTGATGTTCAGCTGCCTATGCACCTGTGTTTTGGAGTGTCCGCAGATGATTAAACAGGCAGCGAGAATTATGCCAGCTACCTTAAGCATCTCAAGCGTTAACTAGAGCAAGCACATCATTTCGCCTAGACTGCGGTGGAGAAGACTGCAGAAGAACACAAAGGCTGCTACGATGCCAAGGCCAGGTTTCACACTCTCCAGCTTGGCAATCATGTGGCAATCCACAGACTAGGAAATAAATGATGCAACAAGCTAGGAAACAATTGGGAGTCTCAGTCATTCTAGGAGAGCTCCCCGTATACCCAATGCGAGAAGAATGATGGTCAAGGAGCATCAAGAACTGGCACCAGAACCACCTTCTCCCAGCCTGGGATGAGGTTCAGCTGGCAGTAGACAAAGAAGAATTGGGCAAGGGACCAATAATGAAAGCAGCGCCTCTGGGCTGAAAGGCCTGAAGAGACAAATCCTTTAAAAGCTCAATCCCTGGGAAGCTCATCAAGCTTCAGAGTCAGTGAGACTAGCAGAAGGCCAACCTGAAGCCAGATATGACACCGACGCTGATCAATTTGGCATCTACCAAGACCATTTGTCTGACAAGACACTCGTGTTGGTCCCTACACGCACAGATACAGCTCCTAGGAAACTTGAACCCCAGCCTGAGAGTGTTCATTCAGAGTCCAAAACTTATACTGTTCCAAATGCCCCTACTATGCTGGACGTGGTAGATGAACCTTTGCCCATTCCTCCACTGGAAGATAGGGACCATAACTTGGTACGGCGTCTCAATGCTGGGTCAGGAGGAAACCCTAGATGAGGCCCCAGCTGCTCTCCGTTATTCCACCAGGGAGAGCAGGCCTGTCATGAAATGGACATGATTCACCCGGATTCCAGTGTAAGGTCCCCATTGTGCATTCCTCTCAGTTTTAAGTTCCTTCTTTGTAAGAGCATGTTCCTTAGAGTCTAGGGATACAGTGGTAGGTGCCTCAGATTCAGGGTACTGGATGGCAATCAGTGGCCTGTAAATCTAAATCATTGCTTGATTTATAGAGCATGGCAAGGCTATCCTCAGGGCAGAGGATAGTTCAATGGGGGAGCATGTAACCCCCTTGCATGGGACAATCAGGATACAAAAAGAAAAAAAAAAAAAAAGAAAAGAAAAAAGGATTCCCAGTGTTTGACGTTGGTAGATTTATTGGGGTTAGCTGAGGATTGGTAGGACAGGTACTACCTTTATCAGGCCGGCACAAGTACAGAGGAAAGCGAGAGGTTAAAGAATTAAGCTGCAGGCTGCTTTACCATTTGAAAGTCGAATGGGTCATTGAGGGTACAGGGGGCGTTGACAGCCCGTACAGAATATAAGTTCAGAAGGGTGCATGAGTGGGAAGACGAATGCAGTGGAAATAGGAGGGGAGAAAGCTGAAGGAGGGGGTGTAGTGGTGGAAATGTCCAGTACTTTGGCAATTTTGATTGAGAAGTATTGGACATTAGAAGGAAGGGAAGTAGAGATAGCAGTAGAGCAAGGAGGGGGTCAGCATGGCCAAGAGACTGGAGGAGGACTTACAGGAGTGAAAGCGGAGTGCAGAGATTAGATGATGAAATAGGAAGAGGTAGCAGAGTCAGGGCCATAAAGAAGGAGAAAGGGGCATTCTTGTAGGCAAGGAGATTAGGAGGAGGGTAGTACCTGCACCATTTCGAAAGCTGACTCAAGGATATGAATATGTGGTATAAACCAAGGGTGGGGACGAAGTATGGAAAGATTGAAGGAAAAGAGTGCCACTTCCTATTCCACCCTAGGTCCCATTTTAGGTTAATTCTAACTCTGCAAGCTCCAAACTGTATTACCAGGAAACCTCTCATAACATCATCCTCATACATGGAATGCAGCTGTTGGCAGAATGCAGCCTGTAGGGTAATTTGGGGTTTAGAATGTAGCCACTTTATGATAGCTGGAAACATGCAAAATGATGGCACCTTAATTTATGTACCCAGATGTTTAGAATCTTGCTGAATGACACCATTCTAGGCATTCCTTTGAATTTATCCATTGCATTTTTTCTCCCGCACCCTGCATTTATGGAATTAGCCAAAGGCGCGGCCGCACTCCTGCAAACATTCCCTTCCACCCACAGCTCGAATGACACTTTGCACAATACTTCTACCATAAGAACGCAGCTACCTTGCACAACAGAAATTCTAAATGTAGCTACACATATAGTTGACTATCCTCTTGCACACGCTCTCCAGTTTATTTCTCTGGTGTACCTCTCTCCACCCATCCACATGCCATTCACACATGTGTGGCTAGCAGGGACTTGGCCACCCCTCATAACCTTTACTGGCCATAATGCACACACGCATAATAGCACCTCCCATTTTCCCATACTGTGGACGTCGGTCCTTCCAGGGAGTTTAACTTACTGTGCGTTGAGACCATACCTATAGTGAAAGGCGCTGTACAAATGACGAAAATGAATGAATGAAAATAGCCTAATCCATGTGGACGCCTTCCATTTTGGAAAGAGAGTAGGTGGGTCGGGCATACCAGTCACCCATGGAGCCCCTCTGGTGTAGGGGTTCTGTTCAATGTCAATAACTCGTGTCAAGCCTGTGTTTTTCTACCAATGGCACGAATATCAGTGCCCCTGGCCCTTTTTGCCAGCCCCCACGTCCGCCTCCTTGCGTCCATTGTAGCTGGGATGCCCGCCGTCGCCTTTATCCAGTGAATACTTGCTGGGGCTGCCGCCCTTGCCATGACATTTTCTCCTTCCTGAGGCAGCATTTTGTGCCGGGTGGAGCAGATCTCGCCCTCCAGCTGGTGCTTTTCTTCTTGCGCTCGGTCACAAGGGCCAGAGCACACGCCTGGCAGGAAGGGCAGGCAATGAACTGTAATTGCTCTGTAAGCGGATGCATCTGGCTGGGATTTCCTAGCACTTGTTCGCACTTGGAAAGCATCAGCTCTGGAAGGACTCATTGGCCGAGTTCTTCTGGTTTCACAAAAGACACTAGAAATAGAGGACGGCGATGTAAGCGCTCCCATTTGACTCTCAAGTCGCCCAGATCTCACTTTGCGCAAGGTCTGTGTGAGTAGCTCCATCAGTTCTCTTTTCCTTTGCTTTCTGGTATTTGTAGTTTTGCTTTTCCCATTATAAATAGGCTCACCAGATGGCGACACGTCTCAGTAGCCTACCCACTTTCAAGTCCTGAGCTTTTAATCCGCAATCTGATATATTCTGAGAGTTGTCATGTCAACAGGGCTCTGTACAGGGCACAGCTGCCATTGGCATGACTGTGTAGCACTTTAGTGAACGAACTGGATTTCGAATAGCAGGATACAAATAAATAACCAGGTGTAGACTTGTTTCTGTACCCAGACGTGTGATTTTTTGATAAATGTGGGTACCCTATTGTGATGTTTACCCATCTGCCCGCTACTCACCACAAACACAATAACCTTTCCATAGGTTGATCAGTGGCAAATTACCTCTGAGACGGCTGTGCCCGTTGCCTAGGTAAAATAGCGTCTCCCTGCATGGGGAAGGAAAGGCAGTGTGTGGTGCTTGCAGATCAGGAAATGCTGTTCCATTTCACTGAAAGCATTAATCCTTGAAATGCTTATGGTGTAGTTATGTTAATATACTATTAAGCTATGAAATGCTGCTACAGGCTCTGGGGCATCAAAGTCATAATTATGCCACAATAGATTACATTATTGTAAGAAGGATGAAAGGGTGAGTGTGTCCAAGGGAGATACACAGCTAAAAATGCTGGTTAGACACACATCTCTGCAGCAGGAAGTTAACCTTCTGAACTACTCTTGTGGCTAATAGAATCATGGTTGGCTCTAGGTATGGACACCGCCTGTGCTAGGCTCTGTTGTTGTCCAAGTCTAATAATGGGGTTCTTATGTTGCAAGATCACAGGAGCTGTTGGGGTTTAGCCAGCACCCCAATTGTTAAGTAGAAGAAGGAAGTATTCTCCTGGTTATCTTGCTTCAGTGGTTCAAATGATAGTTCTAACACAGTAGTTGTTGCAATACAAGTTTCGCTTTTGAAACTTGTATCGCAATAACTACTGAGTTAGAACTATCATTTGAACCACTGAAGCAAGATAACCAGGAGAAAACTTCCTTCTTCTACTCTGGTGGCTATGTAACTATCAAGACATGCTGGTGGTCAGTTTCTTTGCGGGGATACAGCTGCTTGTGATCAGAGCTGCCATCTTAAAAGTTGTCATCTTAAAACTTCTGTCAGCAGTGCATTACGCATGTTTGCTTCACTGCTGGTGTTTAGGCCTCAACCATGGGTACAGGCTATTCAAGAATCACCATCTGCCCAAGTAGGACGCAAGCAACTTGCTCGCAAAGATTAACAGATTGAAGCCCCAAAGTAGTGGGCAGACCACCCTATCTGCCGGTACCCGCATGGAGAACAAGCCCCTGCTCATATTGAAGAGCCGGTGCCTGGTCAGCCAAGATCACTAGCAGTTTAAACAAACACCTGGATGAGAACCTTTGAGGAACATGACCAACGAACCACTGACATGAAAGCACAGAATCCTGCAGCTATCTAAACCCTTCAACAACCAGTTATTCAACTGAATTTCATGCGTCTACACCTTGTACAAAACCATGGATCCCAGTAACCATCTGACCAACAGCAAGCAGGGGACCACATAAGGTATTCACCTTGCCTTGATAAAGACCCTTATGTCGAAACTTGTGTTGGCTGTTCTGTTCCTTTGCCAATGCAGTACTGTGTCTATCATTATAATTGTAACCTGTCACAAGGACAAGTCAGACTCTGATGCAGCGCTACTTGTATTTACTAAATGTGCTGTCACATTACAGTAACAAAAAACAGAAATCCTTGACAAAGGCTGCAAGCGCAAAGTTGCCTTTCGTCCTTCTTTTCTCTGGAGTAGTGGTCACTTTTTCACAATTCTGCATGCAGGAAAAATGGAGAGTGAATAAAGCCAGTTCACATCCTTAATTTTGGAAGCATGTGAGCCGAGATCTTTGCTTTTGAAATCACCAGTTATCAATTCACAGTCTTGTTATCTGTGGTGCAAGGGACTGTGGAATGCACGTTTATGTAGTGATACCGACCGCAGGGGGAGCAGAGGGTTTCACCCTTCCATCACTGAAAGGTCCACGGTGATCCACCCACAGAGCCATGAAAGACAGAACAGCAGGGATTTATTTCAGACCACAGGAGTCAAAGCTAGTCATTATCAGTGGAATAGATGGTTGTATACTAATTGACCTTTTCACAAATGACCTCGGGAGAATTGACCTAATTTAGAAGGTCAATTAGGACATATATGTGTGGGGAAACCCCCCGCAAAGCCCCCACCCAATCCAAAAACCCCTGCAACACCCGAACCAATCCCCTTATTTATAATCCAAAACCAACTCAATGCATATATAAAATAACAAAAATAATGTAAAGGTCAATTGTGCAAAAGGTCAATTGTAAAAGGTCAATTTGGGTAATACCGGATAGATAAGTATCCAAACCTAAAAGTGAAATTCCCCTCATCATGCACTGTCCTTCTCAAGCGTACTGATTTCAAATTGTATAAAATAGAATAATCGCTCCAAAATCCTGTGTACATTTTTGGCTTCTTAAAAATATAACAAGCAGTGCCATTTTTCTTGCTATCGCATTATTCCAACCTCTCTAAAAATAGACTGAGTTAAAAAGTAAAACCATTTATTTATTTCTGATTTATATTGAGGCAATGTGACCCGAGGTGGCAGGCTGACCCTGTGGTAATGGCCCGCTGCCCATGTTAAGGGCCCCTTTCTGTGCTCGGCCCTTAATGAGGGTGGCAGGCCGTTACTTACAGGTTCATCCCACCAACGAGGGGCATATCGCCATTAGCACTCGTGTAGTTCACCACACAGGTGCTGTTATTTTTTTTATGTGGAGTATTTTCTTTCTGTGAACGGGATGCCTCGCAGCTTCCTGTTCATGGAGAGAAAACAATATACAAACACAGCCACCATGGAATATGAAGATGGGGCTCCTTATGGAGCCCCTCTTCCATTTCCATGGGTACCTAAAGGAGCAGGGACCGAAACTGCAGGCCTTGCCGCCCCAGCAATCAGTTAAGTGGGGATTGAGAGGGGTGTAAAAAAGAATTGTGGGGTCGTGGGGGGGATGGTGGGCAGGGGTACCAGCCATTGGGCAGCTGGGAACGCGGGCTGACACTAGCAGTGTCAGCCTGCGTTCCATGCCACCTGATTGGCTGGCTCCCCTGCCGAAGATGCTAATGTGGTTAATGCCAGACTCCTCCTGTGTGCTAGTGCTGGACGAGGCTTCGACCCCATGTTTCACAGCATCATCTTGCTCTCAAGTTGAGTGTGTTGTCCCTGAACTATTCTCCTGACCATATGCTCAAATTCACTCAAACCCACCAGCTGATTTAAATAACTTACATGGCTAGGGTTTTTGTGGGAATGCAACTTGTATTCTAATAGAGTTAAACAATATGCTGGTCGGTTGTATCAAACAATGACTAAGAGTGGGTAATGTTATCATACATTTATATTAAAGACATCCTGCGTGGGACCATGACAAGTGTGAGACAAGTAGAAACATTCAGCTACCAATACTGTACAAGAATACTGAATAACACGGTATATAAAGAAAGACCAACCAATACCGAAGACAGCTCTTGCTGCATATTTATTTTATATAATGCAGCCTGTTCAGTTGGTTACTCCTTAGTTTCCGTATTCCAGACAATTGGGATATTTTGGTCTGAATTAATGGCGGACAATGGAGCATTGTAGATCCAGCCTTAAAAGGGATGCGTAAAACTCGGGCACCTCCTCCTGCTTCCCTGGTTTACCCCTACTTGTTTGAGGCAGAACCTGCCAGCTCAGACAAAGTGTGAGCATTAAGATCGACCCTCAACACTCCAACACGTAAAATATATAAGTGGTCACCCACTCACAGAGCACTAGTTTAGCTATCGCTAGACTGCTAGGCAGACAGCCTTATATGTTGGTGAAAAAAATTCAATGAAAGAATGAGTAGTCCGAAAACCTAGAAATATGCAAACTCTACACCAAAAACCTAACCAGTCTATGTGATTTTCCAGGCACTGCCATAATGGTACTACTTGGCCATAGAATGGCAAGAGCTGGCCAAAGGTGTTAGTACCTGATCATTGTATGGCAGTGCCTGGCAAATGGCAATCTAATGCCTATAGAGGAGCCAAAACTGTTGGCTTTTCCGCATGATTTTTTCTTTACAGTAATTCAATGCCCTGGGATAATTCCAGACAGGACACCCCATCCATAATAGTATATATCGGGAATAAAGAAAAGAAAGCGCAAATGGCCATTGCAACATTTAATGAACATTTAATCTTTTAGAGCTACTAAAGAAGAATCTAGTACACCGGCCCAAGCTAATATCACGCTTCAGTCAAGCATTACCCAAATTACAATGGGAAAGTAGAATTTGCCACAAATGCCTTGAGAAAGACCCTGTGTCGAAACACGCATCGGCTGAATTTTCCTTAAATAGCGTACTCCATTAAAGCAAGAACTTTGGCAAAAGACCATCAGACTAGCTTACTTACATTTACTTATTAGGGCGAGCGCCACCAACTATTACTAATCTGTTATAGGATACATGTATGCTTGTGTTACGAGTGCATGATGGGTGCTCAGGACTGTGAATGAGACAGTGAGTTCTTGCTGTGAATATGTTGTGTAAGTGTGTGGGTGTGTGTGTTTGTGCTGGCCTGAGATGATTTTGGTGAGTGGGGATAGGAGGTTTGGGCAACAAAGGCATTTAAAAACGCCTTGGTTGCAAAAATCCCCTCCCCACCAGCCAAAATCAGCTCTCTTTCTGAGGTGCTGTGGGGCCCAGGTGACAGGGATGGTATTATTTTACTGGACATCTATCATAGATGTCCAGTAAAAAAAAACATATATGCCTCCCTCGCCCCCAGCGCCTTGCATTCACACATATTCACTTCCATTGCGTGTGTGTGTGTTTGGCGCGGTGACGCCCAGGGGACAGGCAGGGTATTTTTTACTGGACATCTATGATAGATCTCTAGTAAAAAATACCATACCTGCCCCCCTGGACTCCTGTGGCCTGCATACACACATAATCACTTTGATTGTGTGTGTGTTTTTAGCGCTGTGAGGCCCAGGGGACTGGCATGGTATTTTTTTTTACTGGAGATCTATGATAGAGGTCGAATAAAAAATACCATCCCTGCCCCCAGACCCCCCAGTGCCTGGCATACACACATAACCACATTGATTGTGTTTGCATGTTTGGTGCTGTGAGGCCCATGGGACAGACATGGTATTTTTTTTTACTGTACATCTATGATAGATGTCTAGTAAAAAAAAATACCATAAATGCACCCTTGGCCCCCAGCGCCTTGTGTACACACATAATCATGTTGATTGTGTGCATGTGTGAGGAGCTTGGGACCCAAGGGACAGGCATGTCATTATTTTTACTGGGCATCTATGATAGATAGGCAGTAAAAAAAAGCATGCCTTACCCCAGTGCCCCCCAGCACCTCGCAATCACACATAATCACATTCATCATTATTGTGATTATGTCTGACTGCAAGGCGCTGGCACGCCATGGAGCGGGCATGGCATTTTATACTGCGCATGATTGATAAATGTAAGTGACTTCAATTCAGCAATCCAACTAAGTCAATGCCTAGTCTGGGATGCCCAATGGAAGCCCTTATGTATATATTTTTATGTCAAGTTCTTAAATCTGGATGATTAACCCTTATATAATGCCCCTCTCTTTGAATCCCCCTGACCTCACTGAGCCAAGAAGTAGGTTGTTTTGCAAATTAAAAGGTTTATTGGAAAAATGTAACAATATATATATATATCACACTTTTATGAATAAATTAATATTTGATAGGACACTTATGAATATAACAGTGATCAACAATGGATAATATTACAGTAGCACAATTCTTTAATTACTTAGGAGTTGGTATAGAAAGGATAAGGTAGCAGAGAATACTTTGTATGGTTTCAAGGAAAAGCAATGTTGGAAAGAATGCAGCACAGATATAAACTAATATGGTTTCAACAATAGATAATATGATCACTTTTTCCCTTGTGACAACTCACTCCCCCCTTATGCAATCTAAAGAGATGGAAAGGAGAGCACACAGTTTTCAGGAATATTATCAAATGCAGTTCAAATTCCAGTTCCCCCCAGCAAGTTTAGAGAAACAGGGATGATTTTCAACACAGGCCAAATACTTTTAAATGTGATTGCAATGGAGTGAAAAATATGCTAAAAATTATTTTAATTCCCTATAGGAGATTCAGGGTAGGTGACAGCTACTTTCAATTAGTTCAGGTCAACACTAACAATGATTCTTGAATGATTATCAGAGAGAAAACGAATTTCAGCATTGGAAAGCCAGAAGCAGCTATTTTTAGAAGTGGTGAAATTGAACCAACTTGCAATTCGCGGCACTTTTTCAGAGTGCGTAAAGCGCGATTACGGAAAAACTATAAGGAGTTGGATTTATTGGGTTTATTGGAAAGCTTCGGTTCTTAGCTTTCAAATGACAGTTAAATCCCGCTTCTAGGACATACGGTTCAAAAGATACTGACGTTTTTGTGGAGGTAGATTTTCAGAAATGAAGTCAAGATTTCAGAATGACAGATGACATTTTTACAGCTTTGAAATCACAGGATGGACACAAAATTCTATGCAGTTCTGGACAGGTTGAATTGGATGGGATAGGATCACTTTAGACTAAGAGATTGGTTCTGTACAGTTCTTAGACTGGATACTCACTCCTAGTTTTGGAAGGAATGCGACCAGGAATGCGACCTCGTCACGGATCTGGTCAGGTTTGGGCTGCGGTTCTGTCGCCACCAGACGGTCTCTGGCACTGGTTCGCTCACAGCGGTCTGGTCTGGGTCTGCTATTGGCACTGCACGGCGGTCTGGTCTGGGTATGGATACAGCTCTGCATTCTGGGTCTGGATACAGCTCTGCTTTCTGGGTCTGGATATGGTTCTGGCACAGAGTTCTAGCCAGAATCAAACAGCTCACCCAGCTGTTGAATAGTTGAGTTAGGTTGCTGGATTCTGAGGACCGCTGAGAAGAGTTCAGCTTTTGGGTTAGGCCCCTGCTTAAGGTTCTAGAGCTGGGTTCTAGAGTCTGGTCTCTGGATCTATCTGGGTTTGAAGTCATCTGGCAAAGTGCTGCGCAGGAATCAGTTGACGAATGGAAATTGAGTGTGTCTATCTGGGTCTCAGTGGCTCTTTTTATGCCTTTTGAAAGAGGGTGGGAAGGCTGACTTTCTATGCCCAATCCTCTGAGGATCCTGATAGGTTAAAAGATTTATTGTGACCTGACTGGAGAACGGAGTTGTGAGTCAGAATGAGTCATGATGTATCATATTTATAGCTCAAGGAAAGGACTCTCCCCTTTGTGTATGTACAGCATATCTTCCTTTTCATAAAACACATATTTACAATATACCCCACTTGTTAATATTACCTAAATTGCATGGCAGATTGCTTAAGGTACAGTTCAGTTCAAGTCACATGTTTCTACGAGCTTCGGTTCAGAAATGACAACATTTTGCGCTTTTGATGGATTTCACAATATTAATTTTGCATCAAATCTTACACGGAGGTACACACCCTCTCTGAGCAAATTACTGGAAGTTCTTAGGTTTGTAGCATAAACACTGCACCCACAATATTAATTATTACGGGGCTTGGCCTCAGTACATCCCACAGCATCCAGCTTAGTCTCAAATTTTGAGTGAATTTTTCATATTAAGAATCTCCAAATTGTACATTTCTGTCAGCTTGATACAATATTTTATAAGCAATTTAATAAAACATGCATTTGCCTCCACTGCAGTACACCCATTGGTTTGTCCCCGCCTCCAGATGTTTGGCTCTGACTCAAAGAGATCAGATGTCTTGCCTTCCCCCAGAGCAGTTGTTCAGGCACACCCAAATCAGCATATTCTGTTCAATTGAAAGAGTCTATTGTCTTGACTGAGGTCATCAGACCAGGATGCCACTCTGCATCTGGTTACATGATCATGTGATTTCCTGTGCTGTTGCTGGTAAGACTAGATGTGAAGGCTTCCCGGGGACAGACAGCCTTTTGAAGTCTCAGCTAACTCAGGTATACAGTTTAGCTTCAGAAATACAGGTCTCCTGTCAGAATTTAGATCGCTAGCGCCGGTCAGTGTCAAGCACCGGTATTGTGGTAAAGTGGTGCCCGCCTTTCATCTGGCCTTCTGACAGTTTCTGTTTTTTCTTAGACACCATTAAGGTGGAGGCACGCTACAGAAAACATAAAAGCAATCACAACGAAGAAATTCTCGCAACATGTCATATGAAGATATAGAAGCTTTAACTACGAAAAGAGCAGAAACACTTGGTTTCTCTCCCGAAGATGTCACGACTCGCCCGCCGTGGAGACTATACCCAAGATGGAGACTGGAAAGAAGGTAGAAGACGGACTCCTTCCTTGGAATCGCTATGCGCGTTCTAGTCTTTTGACTTTATATTCCCGGAAGTTGCTAACGCACTTGCGTTGCAACTTCCAGTATTTTGGAAAGTGTTTCCCAGCGCTCGTGTGTTATTTTCCTTTTTTTCCCTCCTGGCCGCTTTCCGAACGGCTTCCCTTTTCCGTTTCTGCCGTTCTCGGACGGCTGTTCCGCTGTATGCTGTCTACTGCTTACCTTACCTTCTTGGAACTCCCTCTTTCCTAACTCGCAGTTCTTGCGAGGAACCTGAGATTCTTCTGCAACCTAGCCCTCCGGACTCCTAGTATCCTGCTGCTGCTCTCTTGGGTGTTTATTTGGAGCCGTTGTGTACTTTGCCTACTCCTTCAGTATCTCAGTGCATTCTGGGACCAGTAGTCCCAGCAAGATATCACAACCTACCAGGGTTTTTTCGGCAAGGCTTTTTCCCTGGTCTGGGGTGGGCTCCCTGGGGTCCCCACTGCCAGGCAAATTGCATCTCAGGCAAAGTGGCCTCTAGTGGAGCCCATACCCATCGCACCAAACCAGGAGTAAGGACGCCCAAGAAGCCCAGCGACTCTTGGAGACAGAGAAGAAAGGAGATACCAACGGATGAATCCTGGGACTCCGATTCGGACGGTACCTCAGTCATAAAGACTTCAGGTGAGGAGGGGGTTGGTGGAGATAACAAGGATCAGACTGAATCTGAGAGATTGCAACGCCCAGAGATTATGGCCTCCCTAGAACAATACCAAGAAATGGTAAATGCCATCCAAGCCCTGACGGCTGAAGTACAGTCCCTAAGAGCTGACAATAGAGCATTACAGCAACAGGTTCAACAGTTGGGACAACGGGCACCTCAACGGGATGATAACAGAGGAGAACTACTCCCTCTTCCCTTGTCGTGTGGGAAATATGATGGGGACCCAAAGAAATTAAAAGAATTCTTGGATGCCTGCACAATCCAATTCGCCTTTCGCCCCAGGACCTACGAATTAGACAGAACTAAGGTTGGGTTCTTGGTATCCAATCTGACAGGCAACGCTCTGGCATGGGCTACGCCTTTTGTTACTACTTCAGATCCGGTTCTCATTGATTACGGCCTATTCACACAACGACTAAAAGAAAGGTTCAAGAGACCGGAGGTCTTGTATTCCGCCTTTGAAAATCTACTCGACATACGACAAGGGTTATCGGATGTTCAAACGTACCTTGTGAGATTTCAAAGGATAGCTGCAGAAGCAGGATGGCCCGAAACTGCCCAACAGACTATATTCCGAAGAGGACTCCACGAAGACATTAAGGACGAACTGGCGAGAGTTGCCAGACCTAATTCTTTCCAAGACCTGGTCTCCTTAGTCTTACAAGTAGAGTTCCGTATGGCAGAAAGGAAGGCAGAAAGAAGAAGACCACGCAATTTTTTATCAGGACCAAACCCCTCTTCGATGCCTGAAAAGAGATCCACAGAAGAACCTATGCAAATTGGAACCACACGTGGACCTCTATCTGCTACCGAACGCAAAAGAAGAAGGGACTTCGGCTTGTGTATGTATTGTGGGTCGAACAGCCATCTATTAAGAGATTGTCCTGCAGTACCCCCCAAAAGACAGGGAAACGAAGGACCCCAACCTTAAACAGGGAAAGGGAAGGGGTGAACACCATAAATCCCTGTCACTTAGCGCAGCCTTCGGCTTTGGACTGTTGCAGTCTTATGGTGATCAAGATACTAATAGAATGGGAGCCGACAGGGTCCGTGGAGTGCATAGCCATGTTAGACTGTGGAGCGGCTGGCAACTTTGTGGACGACAAGTGGGCCAAGGAACATCTCTTACCCAGACGACCGAAGATCAGATCTATACCGGTGGAAGGAGTCGATGGTACCCCACTAACATCAGGCCCAATTAGTCACGAAACACAGGAGTTGAAGATAAAGATGGCTAATCATCAGGAATACCTCTCATTCGATCTGATCAGGGCGGCACATTTTCCGGTAATACTGGGTATTCCCTGGTTAAGAAAGCACAATCCTCACATTGATTGGAGTTTGAATACAGTAGACTTCAAATCACAGTACTGCAGTCAACACTGCTTAACTACAGAAATCACCCCAGTCATTCAAGCAACACTGCATCCTTCCTTCAGTGTCAACATGATACCAGCTCCCTATCAGGAATTCATAGATGTATTCACAGACACACAACCCCGCCTTCTACCACCACATCGCAGAGAAGATTGCAAGATTGATCTGACACCGGAAGCAGTTGTGCCTTTCGGGAGAATGTTTCCGTTGTCACTACCGGAAAAGCAAGCTTTGAAAGAGTACCTTGCCACCAACCTAGAGAACGGCCTTATTAGAGAGTCATCTTCCTCAGCAGGGGCTTCTCTCTTTTTTATTCCAAAGAAAGGAACAACAGAACTACGTCCCTGTATAGATTACAGAGGTCTGAATAGTCTTACAGTGCGAGATAGATACCCTATGCCATTAATGAAGGACATCATCGAAGCCGTCCAGGGGGCCCGGGTCTTCACCAACCTGGATTTGAGAGGAGCTTATCACCTTTTAAGACTCCGCGAAGGGGATGAGTGGAAGACGGCTTTCCGGACACCTCTAGGACATTACGAATATAGAGTAATGCCTTTTGGACTAGTCAATGCACCGGCACAATTCCAACGATTCATGGACAATGTGTTTTCAAATATGCTCTACTCCTCAGTGGTCGTTTACCTAGACGACATTCTTGTCTTTTCTACCACCCTGGCTGAACATCGTGTCTTGGTAACAGAAGTCTTACAACGTTTAAGGAGAAACAGTCTACTAGCTAAACCCGAAAAATGCATATTTGAGGCATCCACAGTACCATATTTGGGTTTTATATTATCTGCAGATAACATACAGATGGATCCGGCCAAGACGGATGCCATTACAAATTGGCCTGTACCCTCTAATGTCAAAGGAATCCAACGATTCTTAGGACTAGCGAACTTCTATAGAAAGTTTATCCCCAATTTCTCTGAGATTATTCTACCTATCACCAATCTTCTTAAAAAGGGGGTGAAATTCCAATGGGATTCCGGCACTGAACAAGCCTTCCAAACTTTGAAAAGATCTTTTGTAACAGCTCCGATCCTCAGACAACCAGATCAAACACGCCCGTTCATAGTGGAAACGGATGCTTCCCTCGGTGCTATCGGGGCAGCATTACTACAGAAGGAGGAAGACGGCTTAGAACATCCTGTCTCTTATTTTTCACGTACGTTGACCACTAGTGAACGCAACTATTCCGTGTTAGAAAAAGAACTCCTGGCCATCCGACAAGCGTGTGAGGAATGGAGACATCTGCTACAAGGCTCTGTAGTCCCGTTTTTGGTCCGTACGGATCATAAAAACCTTAAAGTCCTTCAAAAGATGGAATGCCGCAACTCACGACATGCTAGGTGGGCGTATTTCTTCTCACAATTTGACTTTGTGATCACCTATCTCCCAGGAAAGGACAACACTCTGGCAGATGCCCTTTCTCGGAGTATGGGTGAAGATTCGGGAGATCTACCAGAACAGGAACTCATGTTAGCAGGGAAGACATTCATCGTCAACATAAACACATTTTTTCAACGGGTAAAAGCGGAACAACAGAACAATAGGAGCTCAGAAATGGATTTGAAAGGGAAGGGCAACTTTCTCTTTAAAAAGGAAGCTTTGTATATACCAACCCGAGAACTCCAAGTACAAGCAATGTCCTGGTGTCACGATATTCCTTCTGCTGGACACAAGGGCCAAAGAGCCACACTAGAGTTAACATCTCGCCAATTTTGGTGGCCTTCCCTGGCTAAGGATGTGAAGGAGTATGTAAAGACCTGCCCTGTGTGTGCTCAAAACAAGTACGATTACCACAAACCCCTAGGACTTCTACAACAAGAAAAACAGCCCGAAGGACCTTGGCAACAGATATCCACGGATTTCATAGTGGAGCTGCCAGAATCCTGTGGACACACCGCCATAATGGTCACAATCGATTCCTTTAGCAAGCTGGCTCACTTTTCTCCTCTTAAAGGACTCCCTACTGCCAGCACGACTGCAGAAGTCTTTCTGAAGGACATAGTCAGGCTTCATGGGATTCCCACCAATATAGTCTCAGATAGAGGCGCTCAATTCACGTCCAAATTCTGGACAGTTCTGTGCAGAACATTAGGAATCAGGAGATCTCTTTCCTCAGGGTTCCACCCGGAAAGCAATGGGCAAACTGAACGATTGAACGCCACTCTCGAACAGTACATACGGTGTTTTTGTAACCAAGAACAAGACGATTGGTTCCATCTTCTGCCCATGGCCGAGTTCTCTTATAACAACACTAGACATACCTCCCTAGGCATGAGTCCTTTCAAGTGCACCTATGGTTACGACCCAAAGCATATACCTCTCTCTGGTATCCCTCCTACAAACACACCTTCAGTGGATCATCTACTGGATACCATACAGAGGATGCATCGAGTATCAGAATCCAATCTCGCAAAAGCTCGACAAGACTGTAAAAGATGGGCAGATCAAAAAAGAAGCCCAAATCCTCAGTGGGAAGTAGGAAGGCAGGTGTGGTTATCCACCAAGTATTTACCCAGATGGGTTCATCCAGGAAAGTTTGCACCCAGGTATCTTGGGCCCTTTCGTATCTCAGCCAAGATCAATCCTGTGGCTTTTAGACTGGACCTTCCCCCGATTCTCAAAAGAGTTCATCCTGTCTTTCATACCTCACTCCTTAAACCATATATTGAGGATCCTCATTCACGAAAGACAAAAAGCTCCCCTCAAAAGTCTCCAGAGACCACTGAGGAATATGAAGTTTCCGACATCATGGATTCCAGATACAAAAGAGGTGTACTACAATACCTGGTTTTTTGGAAGGGATACCCAAGGTCAGAATGCACATGGGAACCAGTTAAGAACATTTCTGCTCCTCGTCTACTACGGAGATTCCATCACCTCCATCCCGGAAAACCAGGGGGTGGAGGCCTGAAAGGGGGTCATACTGTCACGACTCGCCCGCCGTGGAGACTATACCCAAGATGGAGACTGGAAAGAAGGTAGAAGACGGACTCCTTCCTTGGAATCGCTATGCGCGTTCTAGTCTTTTGACTTTATATTCCCGGAAGTTGCTAACGCACTTGCGTTGCAACTTCCAGTATTTTGGAAAGTGTTCCCAGCGCTCGTGTGTTATTTTCCTTTTTTTCCCTCCTGGCCGCTTTCCGAACGGCTTCCCTTTTCCGTTTCTGCCGTTCTCGGACGGCTGTTCCGCTGTATGCTGTCTACTGCTTACCTTACCTTCTTGGAACTCCCTCTTTCCTAACTCGCAGTTCTTGCGAGGAACCTGAGATTCTTCTGCAACCTAGCCCTCCGGACTCCTAGTATCCTGCTGCTGCTCTCTTGGGTGTTTATTTGGAGCCGTTGTGTACTTTGCCTACTCCTTCAGTATCTCAGTGCATTCTGGGACCAGTAGTCCCAGCAAGATATCACAACCTACCAGGGTTTTTTCGGCAAGGCTTTTTCCCTGGTCTGGGGTGGGCTCCCTGGGGTCCCCACTGCCAGGCAAATTGCATCTCAGGCAAAGTGGCCTCTAGTGGAGCCCATACCCATCGCACCAAACCAGGAGTAAGGACGCCCAAGAAGCCCAGCGACTCTTGGAGACAGAGAAGAAAGGAGATACCAACGGATGAATCCTGGGACTCCGATTCGGACGGTACCTCAGTCATAAAGACTTCAGGTGAGGAGGGGGTTGGTGGAGATAACAAGGATCAGACTGAATCTGAGAGAAGAAGCCAACGTCATTTTAGGATTGATTAATGACAGTGGTTTTACCAAAGAGAGCACAACGACACAAGATCCCACAAAAAAGATCAAACAACTTGAGTACCTCATTAGGAAAGAAATTAATCGGAAGCTTCACGCCATCACTTTAGGAAGATATTACAAGAATCAAAGGATCCCTAGAGGACTAAGAATACAATTGCGGCCCACCTTATGCAAGGAAAGCAAAGAATTTGTTAAAAAATGTGAAGCTATATTGAATAGATGTTCTTTGGACTTGATTTTACTTACCATCCAGGAATTAACGGCTAATCTCAACATAATTGATGCCGAGATCAAAGAAATACAACAAGAACTTACTACCACACTAAAACTGAAAAAGGAGGATTTGGAAGAAATACTAACAGATATTAATAACAAACTTGCGGATTATAAATCAGAACTTGAAACGAAGAAGATCAAAAAATTCAAAAGAGACACTTACGATTACCTTAACGAAGAGGTGTACACCTGGATGGAAAAATATGGACCACCTGTGAGGAAACCTCGACCTAATACCTCGAGCAATACATCTAGCTCTGAATCAGAAACAATCTCAGCAACACCACCCGAAAGGGATACACAGCAACCAGAAACTTCAAGACCAACAGAAGCAAGAGCAGGTGTTTCAGGAATCTCTTTTTTAGGAAGAGGCCAAAGAGAACAAGGCGGGGGAAAAGAAAAAGGGCGAGAAGGCCCGCAGACAAGATATCAACAGAGGAAAACCTAGTGATCAATCTCTCTAGCAGAGTTCTAACAGAATCAGAGATACACACTTTACAAAGAGGTTTAAGTTTTGTGCCCACATATGATAGTTCTTTATTTGATACAAAAGTGGAGGTACTTAAATTGGTGAGAAAGATGAAACTTAAAATTTTCTTTGATGAAGTGGAAGATCAAGGGGACAGAAGGGATGGTTCATCATACAAAGAATTCAAATCCAGGAGTACATTCATACGACCATGCAGCAGCCCCGGTGTGGAGATCTTTGAGAAACGGGTACTTAAAGACTTAGACAAGATTACATTTTCAAACACCAAGCATAAGAACCTTAAACCTCATGAACTTAAACTACTAAAAGATCTGTATGGCGATGAATCAATAACTATCAGAGCGGCGGATAAGGGAGGAGCACTAGTTATACAAAATACAACAGACTACAACGAAGAATGCTTGAGACAATTAGCAGACACTGATACTTACAAAAAATTGGAGAATGACCCTACCGCAAGGATCATGCAGGATCTGGAGAAGACCTTGGAGAATGCTGAAGAAAACTCTTGGATCAGCCACAATACACATATATTTCTACAGAATACCAACCCACGTGTACCTAACTTTTACACTCTGCCTAAGATCCACAAAGATCCCCTTAAACCTCCCGGCAGACCTATCGTAGCAGGTGTCAACAGTGTATTGCAACAGATTGGGAAGTACATCGACTTTTTCCTCCAGCCACTCATTCAGAATACCCCCACCTACATCAAGGACACCACTCACTTTTTGAAACAACTTAAAACCATACCCCATGTCCCAACGAACTTTTTGTTCACCTTGGATGTTAAGAATCTATACACATCAATTCCACATGATTTAGGAATACAAGCAGTTGATTGGCTACTGTTAAATACTGGCGAATTAGAAGCAAGCAAAGAATTCTTGATCATCCTGTTGGAGTTTATTTCCAAAAACTCATATTTTAAATACCAGAAACAACATTATCAGCAGATTGCTGGAACATCGATGGGTGCCACCATGGCACCAACATATGCGAATACCTTCATGTACAAATTTGAGACAGACCATATTTTGAACCATCCCATATGGAAATCACACTTAGCTATCTGGATCAGGTACATTGATGACATTTTTGGAATTTGGACCCAGAGTGAAGAAAGCTTGCTAACATTCTTTAGAGATCTCAACACCATCGATGCCAGAATACAGTTTACACATGAGTATTCAAAAGAAAACATCCATTTTCTTGATGTGGAAATCAAGACTACAGGAGAAGGATACAGGACGAACATATATACCAAACCCACCGATCGCAACAATTTGCTTCATAGATTGAGCTTTCATCAGCCAAGCCTTATACGTAATCTCCCATACAGCCAGATGCTACGTGTTAAACGTATTATCAGTGATCCTACTGATTATACCATCGAACTACACAAAATGGGTGAGAAATTTATCAAGAGAGGCTACAAAGAATGTGAAATTACGAATGCAAACACCAGACTCGAGACAATTAATAGGGAGGATTTATTAACACCGTCTAGAAGAACTAAATCTGAACCACCGTTGGTTTTTGTGACAAAATATTCTACACAAAGTAATCGCATCAAATCTATCATTAAGAAGCATTGGCAAATTGTATCATGTGACCAGAAAGTAGAACATTTGTTCAAGGATTTACCTACTTTTGCATATCAACGCAGTAGGAATTTTAAAGACCATTTGGTAAAGACACGTCCGCCTCAGAAAAGATTTGAGACAAAACGTAAAGGGACGTTTCCATGTCTGCAGTGCAGCAACTGTGGATACATATTGAAAGGACAAATTATAAACCACCCACACACCGGTGAGAAATTGCCAATTAAAGACTTTGCGACATGCGAAACAGCTAATATCATTTACGCCATTAAATGTCCATGCGGGTTGTACTATGTAGGACAATCGAAGAGAAAGGCGAAATTGCGGTGGAATGAACACCGGTCATGTATCCGCAACCGGAATATGACTTCTTCAGTGGCCAAACATTGGACAGAGAAAGGGCACAACTTGGCACAGATACGGTTCCAAATACTGGAGGTCATACATCGATACGAACCTCATGAGAATCTCCAACAAAGACTTGATAGGAGAGAATGCTTCTGGATAGAAAAACTTGGGACACTTGCCCCCAGAGGGCTTAATGAAGAGATCAATTGGTCCTGTTATCTGTAGGGTACAGATAATACATGATCACCTACATACAGATGCACATTGTGGACATGTTATTTACTTTAATGTATTGGAGTTTTTGTTGTTTAATTTTGTCCTTTTGGTCCCAGTTTATCTCTTAGTGTATATTAGTTTTGAAAAATGACGTTCCATTTATTTAAGCATGATGTATTGATTTAACCACGATCAAACCGAATGTTTTGTTCAACTTTGGAAACACTAATCCCTTCTATTCTTAGTTTGGGACTCAGCGAAGGGATTTAAAACCTGCTTAAGTTAGCCGATTAGAGCTACATTTGCAAATACCAGAGAAAGGTCTACTGCCCATTATTTAGTGAACAGGCACGAATACTTTATATCAAGAAAATTGCCATACCAGTCATTGATATCCCTGCCTTGTATGTAGAGATACGATCTAACATACTTAATCATCATAATGGTGGTTCCAGCTCGCATAACTATGCGCATTTGATCTATACGAGCGGGTGTTTTCAACACTGCTATTACTAAATGCTCATTTGAATAGTTATTCCTCATTCCCGTACTCCGATTCCCTTGGAGATACGGGACGCGAGGCACTGCCACGTCAACACGCTGATTGACGTTGTGCAGCGCCCTGCCGAGGAAACCATGGCAACTAATAAAACAAGGAAGTGAACGCCATTCACCTCCTTGGACACACGTACTTCTTGTGCTCCGACACACATTTGAGTAATAAGGTAACTACTACAGTACGTGTGGTTATATGTAACGTTATTCGAAAAGATTCACTTTAATTATGGATTACTTATATTTAGTTACACTCATATCCCATTTTTATTTACTTTTCTACGCAGCATGCGAGGGAGACAGTTTTTACTCCACACACTCGATTGGGATGAGTAATACATGGTATATCCAAGTTGAACTTCAGGTACACTTGCTCTTAATCCCGTTGGGGCATCATTGTAAGATTATTTAAGAAGTTTTATACATAAATTCTTTTCCCTCATTTGCATTTTTCTCTTTTTTTATTTTCATGATTTGCACTCCTGTTTTACTACGTCCTGTGTGCACGCGGGATGCGGTATGTATCTGTAATGTATACTTTCTTTGATTACACCCTTTGTGATATATTGTGAACATTCCATGTATATGATATGATGGACTTAATTTGTTTAAATTATTAATTTTTTGTGGTTCATTAGATAAAGCATATTACGTTATGGTTTTTGCCCTGAGGAAGGAGCTAGACTCCGAAATGCATAGGCACTGTTAACCATATGTTTTTGGCAATCAACTTGGATGATGTTGAGCTTACTATGCATATTGATCAACACAATGATCAACATATTTTGAATATTCATTAAATTATGAAGAAATACGGTACAAATGGAACTCGAATTAACTTTATTTAGAAAATAATCACACCACGCAGTTCTTGGAACACAAACGTGAGCACCAGTCTTGGCTGGATGGTCCATCCAGCCTCTTCTTTTTTGTTTAAGCACCGGTATTGCACCCATTTTTGACAGCTGCCTTACCAGTAAGCAATCCTCAAAATATACTTTGTTCAAATATAGATGCACTTCTGTGGACCTCAGATTCATGTAGATTCTTGCGGGAGAATGATATTGACCCCCCAACAAGGAGGTGGGATCTTTTTAATTGTTTTGTGAGCCATGATTTTAGCAATTTTTGACATCAAGAAAATGAATTCCCAACAGCTCTGGGTTGCTTTTGGCAATCATTATTGCTATTCCCAAATGGTTTTAGGCTACTGTGTGTGTAGCCGAATGGTGGTTTTAGGCAATGACCTCCTGTATTAACATTGACAGAGGCAAAAGAAGATGGTGGCCTATCTGTCAGGTTTTCACTGCGCACTTTCTGGTGATTTCTGGCCAGCAGCATGCTTTCCGGCTGCCATTATGATATTTCCGCTGTCAGTAATGCACAATGATGTTGTAGGGCTTGGATGCGTGGGTTGAAACATCCCACATAAAGCAAGCATGATAAGTGTTATTATGTAGCAAGTCTTGCATTTTAATGCAGTCTGTCTAGTCATTTCTTATTGTGGTATAACATTTTGTATTGGGAATCTTTGGTAAAGCAAGCATGATAAATGTTATTATGAAGCAAGACAGACATTTTTTATGTGACCAGTCTAGCCATTTCTTACTGAGGCACAACATTTTGTATTGGGCATCTTTGATAAAGCAAGCAGGATTAGTGGTATTATTCTTACTGTGGCATGACATTTTGTATTGGGTATCTTTAATAAAGCAAGCATGATAAGTGTTATTATGTAGCTCGACTGGCATTTTAGTACACAGTTTGGACATGTTTTCATACTTTGGGATGAATTTTTAATGGTAAAGCCAACTGAAGTATGTTCTTATGGGGGGATACTGCTATATATTGGCAGAACAAACAGGCATGTTTTCATATAGCATAATTACCGGCGTTATGCACAAAGCAAACACAAGTATGTTCTTATATGGGAATAATAGGGTATAATGTTGCAGTCAGCATGGAAATGTATGGACACAGCCAGTGTGAAAATGTGTTATACTGGCACATATATTGGGGAAAGGCATCATGAAAATGTGTTGGAGAAATGCTCATGTGCAATGTTGGTGACTTGCATCTATTGGATTTTTTCATGAACTACCCTACAAAACCCAATTGCAAAATGTTTGGCTTTTTACCCACTTTTTCTAAAAAGTCTGCTCTGAAATGCACCATTTTCACCCTTTATTTGAAAAAAATTATCGGGGGAAAACCCCCTCCCCAAATCCCCCTTGAGTGGTTTGAGCTCCCTTGCTACGCTCGGTCGTACGGACATATCAGGGACTAATATCTACACCCCTCCAGTTAAAAAATGTACACCCTCCAGTTAAAAAAAGCATAGGAGATTATGACCCACCGATTGCAATGGACGGGTAGGAAGATAAACAGAAATGTTGTCACCCAGATAACGCTGTGCTAAAACATGGAGGCATTTAAAGTGAACCTCATTAGGAGGTTGGAGGTAGCCTTGCTGGTTTTACCGGCAAGGCTACCTCCATACCGGCAAGAAAATCTGGCACCTGCGAATGGGCAATTACCGGGGTATTCCGGCCCCACCGCACCCTGTAATTGCACTTTCGCGGGTGCTGGTATATCCCCATTCCCATTTGAGCCCAATAGGGCTCAATGGGAATGGGGATGCTTGTAGCACCGGCACCGTTCATAACGGTGCCAGTGCTACAGGCTTGCTGTTCTCGCGGGTGCCTTTCAGGAATACCTGGTGGAATGAAAGGCACCCGCGACCACAACTCGGAGTTTGCCAGTCCGGATACAACGGTACCGGTAAGCTTACCAGTACCGTTGTATCCGGATCGGCAACCTTGTAATGAGGCCCAAAGTGTCTTAAAGAGGATCCTCTGATGGACTGGGAGCCAGTGAAGGCCTCTAATGTTTTCCAATAAGTACATAAAGTAGTGAAAAACCTTTAGTGCTTTTGAATGACTGAAAAAAAACAGCTATGTGATGGGAAGCATTGCTGCTTGGATTGGGGAAGGCAAGGGATGAGGGGCATTTTATAATGTTTCTGTGAAGTTCTAATATTCCCCGATCTGGGCCTGAGACGCCACTGAGCAGGAATGCCATGAAGGTCAACAGAGTGGAGGACTTAGTTCTCTGCTCCAAAGCATGGGCCTGACATGCTGCTAAACATAAGACCTTCTGCTGCTTTCAACAAGTGACTGAGGAGGCATAACACGCACAGGGGTCAGATTGTCCTGCGATGGCGGCGTATCACAATGTTGAAAGGGGGGTCTCTTCTTCCTTCGTCGCCCTGCTTTCCACTACACCACGCATCGCAGGCGGGAAGTGACAGACCTATCTCCAGCAAAAGGGAAGCAGGTTTACAGCACAGCAGCTGTGGTTTTAGGTTTTAATTGTTTGCCCAGACATTTGTTATTGTTTCTTTGCTTTGTTTGGCGCTAAAACTTACAGAACTCCTCAGACAGGAGCTTCCTATTATGGGGAACGGAACGGACTAAGAAGCACAGCTCATTAAAAGAGGGCTGGCCAATGCAGTGAAAGGACTGGCCTCATGGTCACATTTTATATTTATTACAGTTACAACAAATAACTGTCTTGTAAGGGAGAAGAATCTATATTTTAAACAAGTATGTCATATATAATGGAATTAATCAGAAATTAAAAAATCCACAAAAATAATTAAATAAAAACGAAGGCAAATCAAAATAGGTTCCTGGCAGGGTTCAAACTCTGTAAGACAGCTTATTGAGTCACAGTGCCTGCTGCAAAAATATGCTTTGCCCTGCGGGCGGAGTACCACCGCCCATTGAAATACATTGGACCAATTCAGAAATGTGTATGCAACATACAGGGCACAGCTCCCTCCTAAAAAAGCACACACTATTCCCACCCTCCACTAAAAGACTGAAAAATACACTCTCTAGTTGGATGCTTATAACATTTCAAAATTCAAACGTCTTCTCTTAGAAAGGCAGTGCTTAATTTGTGGGGGTGTTTGCTAGGGCTCAGCCCTGGCACTATTTCTGAGCTCCAGCACTTATTGTCTCAGACTCTCATTGATTATGAGGTAATGACACCCCAGAGCATCCATCAACCCCAATGAGCAGGTGTGAGATGTAGTTTAACCTCAAACATGTCAGCACTGTGGGGAGCAGCTGTAGACTGTGGCAGCAATGGTGGGAAGCTGCACGCCCGCAGTTTCACGTGTGCTAGAAAATACTTGGGCCTTGGCACTTATTTTCTTACAAATTAAGCAATGGGGATAGGGTACTTTTTAATGGTTTAACAAAAGCAAGGTTTGACTTCACACATAGAAGGTTAAGACCCAGAGGCAGTGGCAGGTAACGAGAGGAAGGGGAATCTGTCCATCCTCTGGTCCACGGTGTGGTCCCCTCTCCAGGCCGAATTTAAAACCCTGTTCTGTTCCTCTCAGCAATTATGCCATGAGTTGCCGAGGGTGTCCTGATGTAAGCAGTTAGTGTCTGATAGCTGGAAGGGGGGTGCAGCTCCCCTTTTTCAAGGTGAAGATGATTGGGAATACTAAGGACACAGACCTGCACAGAATATGATATGATATTATAGGTTATTTATAACGTGCTTAGTACCCAGAGGTTTCTAAACGCGGACCCGGGGATCGAACATGTGGTGCTCTGTGTCGTCTTGCTTCCAAAGTGAGCATGTTGCCCCTGGGCTGTCCTCCCGAGACAATAGGGAATACTTCACACCCCTCAAGGGTAAACACACCCGAGCTTGAGGGCCATGAAAGTAATTGTAAGAGTGCCTCCACCTTAAGTGGAAGGGCCAACGACAGGACCCTCTTAAATATTAGCAACACATTAATGGCAATGATAAAGAGCAGAAGCAGATAACACTACCTATTCCAGTGATATACCCATAGCCGATGTTGAGCTGCTGGAGACTCTCGAGTATCTGAAAGCCCTACGTCTAGGTCTAGTATGGGTGGCAAGAGTTTGTGATGTAGAAATGTGCAAAGGCGCAGGAAAAAACGACACTTGGAGTGAAATGTTCAGATGGTTTCGTTTAATGGGCCGAACAGCTACAGATTGCATCAGGGCCAAAAAAATTGACTAAATGCCCAGAAAAGAATTAATAAGTTACAGCGCTTAGTTTGTAAAAAAATAAGTGCCAGGGCCCAAATATTTTTTAACACTCTTGTGACACTGTGGGTTGGCAGTTCCCCACCACTGCTGCCAGCACCCATAGCTGTTCCCCACAGTGTCGACATATTTGGGGTTACACTAATGCTCGCACCTGCTCATTGTAGTTGGTGGATACCCTGACTATCAGCACTTCATAATTAAAGTGAGTCTGAGACAATACCCCACAAATTAAGCATTGATAAGTAATGCTGCCTTGATTACGAGACTGGAAGGTGCCATGTTGATAGCATGACCTTCCCTTCAACCAGGTGTCTCTGTGTGCTATGTATGTTGGTTCAGCGACAAGCTCGGATGATGCATTCACAGGACCAAGTGTATCTTAGCCCTTTTTCCTCGCTCTCTCCCCTGTGCCTTTGGAGTGGGGTGCACGGGACTCTAGGTCTTTGTCACGTGTGCAGTGGTGTTGGTGCAGGATGGCTCCTTTGTACAATGTGGTGTCAGCGGGCCTCTGACAGCTTGGGTCTCCTGAAAGACTGGCTCACCATGTTATTTTTATTTTTATTTTATTGAGCATTTGTTAGGCGCTTATGCAGCTGAATCCTGTTTAAAAGCTAAATGGGAAGGGAAAAATAACAATAGCAAAATCAGTCAATACAGTCATGGTCCTACTAGACCTTGTGGCATTCGGGCTTGCAAGTGCAGTGAGGAGAAGTGTGGGATATAGGGAGGGGGTGGCAGAAGAGTGGCAAGTGATGGTGGAGGGCCCAGGAGGGAAGTGCTAAGGGGAACCAGAGCGTAGAACCTCAGGCTAAGTGCTAGTGCAAGTGACTACCAAGAGTGGGATGCAGAGCTGCAAGCAAGGGCCTTCAAGGGCAGTGCAGTGAGGGGGAGGGTTCTGAAATTGACTGGGAAGAAAGGAATGGAGTCCTGTGAAATTCATGAGGATCAGGTCACCAGTCACAGCAGCAGTGGGACGATTAGCAGGGAAGGGAAAGAGGGAAGGAGGTAGAAAACAGCAGAGTTTTTAGCAGTTTCCAAAACTTGAGGAGAAACAGGGAGGCTGTTCCAAAGGGAGGCGCCAACCGAGGAGAGAGACTGCCCCCCATTCTCTGCTTGGAGAAGCGTTTGACAGTCAAAGAGTTGGAGTTATAGGAGCTTGGGGCTCTAGCAGGGGAATATTTAGGGAGATAATATTGGAGATAATGTGGCCCCAGGACCCAGAAGGCATTGTGGATGATTCAGAGGGTCTTGAATTTTATCCTTGTAGGCACCGGGAGCCATTGGAGAGATTATAGGGCTGTAGAGATACGGTCCCTGGGCCGGAGGCCAAGGATAATTCTTGCAACCCTATTCTGGATTACCTGGAGGGAGCTTACGGAGGAAAAAGGGAGATTGAGAAAGAGGCTGTTGCAGTAGTCCAGCCTGGAGAGGACCAGATCTCTGGAGACATTGAGCTTCTGGTGGAAGGTGAGGAAAGGAAGAATGCTTCTGAGGTGGTGAAGCTGGGAGTGGGACTTCTTAGTAAGATCCATGATGTGAGGGATGAAGGAGAGAGCAGAGTCGAAGATGACCCCAAGGTTCTTGGCCTCCCAGGATGGTGAGGGTAGAGGGCCCAAAGAGAGTGGCCAGAGGGTAGGGGGAAACGTGGCCACAGGTTTCCCATTCAGAAGGATCTCCGTCTTACTGGCGTAAAGGCAGAGAGCCTTGACTGCACACCATGCCTAAATGGCGGTCAGACAGTCAGGGATCAGAGAGGAGGAAGAGGAGGTAGTTGAGGGAAGTTTGAAGGAAAGCTGTGCATTATCGGCATAACACTGGAAATGAGGAGAGAAGGAGGAAATCAGGTGAGCAAGATAGATATTGAAGAGCCATTGCAGTTGGGTTTGGAAAATGCCTATCTAATCCTAAATCTAAAGATGTTAGCAAGCTATGGCCATCAAATAATAATAACGCACTCCTAATGGTGTCTTGTCAAAATAAAAGGGCCTATACTAATAAACCTATTGCCAGTCCTTACCTCTAAATACAAATAGTGTGGGAAACAATGTTATGCAAAAGAAAAGTGTTCAAGAAATGACATATCAGGATATTCAAGCCATTGGCTTCCCTTCCCCACGTTTTCATCATGGGATAAGGTGGCACACTCGAGCCTAGCACAGTCGCAGGCTTCTCTAGCACGAGGGTGTAGTTCAAAACTTCAACATCATGGCCGTGTGTACCAAAGTCTCTTTGCCATTCAAAGTCTTTTCTTTCAAAGGGCCTGATGCAACAAACAAATAATAAAGTTCCTTTCCTTTTAAGGATTCTCCTAAGCACAACTTTCTTATGTGATTTACTGTTCTCGCCAGATCCCCCTCTGCTGGGCTCAGATCCACTTTAAAATAAAGTTCTCAGTATTTTCACACATCCAATTTCTCGGGTGATTCACGGTTCACCCCGGATCCCCTCCGCCGGGCTGAGATTCGTTTGAAAACAAAGTCTTCAACCAGTCTCCCTCTGCCGTGCTCAGACCAATTTATCTATTGTAACACAAACTTGCTTTAACAAAAAGCTTTCAATTGATCTCCATCTGTGGGCTCAAACCAACTTTTTCTACTTTTCCACCAACTTCCTTTACTGTATCAACATCGAAGACTTTCAATTGTGCACAGACTTTTGCTTGACCTGTTGCAGGACCACTTTGATTCACAATTCTTTGCCACTCTTTCACTTACTTTCAGCTGGATACCTTACAGAGACATTCCATTGAGCACAGATGCGGTGCTGGACAAATCTGTCAAAGGTATTGTATCTTGGTTTCAAAGTTCAATCACGCATATGCAGTTCAACCTTTCTCGCGTTGGTTATCACAGGCGTTTCATACAATGTTCATTCCAGCGAACGCCTTACAATGTTGCTGCTTGCAACCTTGGCTTCAACACAGACCGGTCTTGTATTGGTCTCCCCAACTCACCGGCTGTGTTGATTTCACTGACGCTGCTTTGTTGTTGGAGCCAAGGATAGTAACACGATAGCTGGCGATTCTCCCTGCCTTGATTATCGACGTGGGAGTGCCCCCGTACCTCTGATACACTACGCAGGATTTCTCAGCCTGGTTTCCTGGTCTTTCGCTTTCTATTCTCGAGGCTTTGTGAAAGTAATGGTTCCTTGTCAAAAAGGTGAAGGGAGCTTCCCTCCTTGCTATCCCCTTCTGTTTCACTGTCTTTCTCCTCTTTTTAAACTGCCATCTTGGAACTGCTGTTTCCTTGTATGCTTTGCCTCACTCAAAGTGTGTGCTTGTGGGGAAGTGTAATGGAAGTCAGGTGTGTGTGAAGGTCAGTAATTGCATGACCTTGCCTGACCATTGTATTCGGACATGTCAGGTATATGGGTTGGATGTTAGTCAGTTTTTTCTCATAGCGGACTGTTTGTGAGAAAGTGTTTGTGTTGTAAAAGGGGTGGGGGGTTGAGTTCCTAAATATCCTACCTGGTAGGATGGGGTAAAGGTGTTACAGGGAAGGGGATACCGTGTCTCACTACCACTCCCCGAAGACCCCTCACCCAGGTGATGCACCCGCACTGGTCCACCCCCAGGAACTGAATCCAAAAGCGATGGCCGTGTTCTGGCCACCTGGATGACAGATCCCCAAAGACTAGTGGGTGAGACACCTTCTGGTATCTCACAGATGCTAGTTCAGAGTCGCACCAGCTGTTGTTCTTGGAGGCAGGCTTTAGGCAGATCCTCATGACAGGGGCAAGGATGTCAAGAGTGTTAGAGATGGAGAGGTGCAGGTTAGCAAGGACAGAGTCAGAGTGAAGGTCAGAGGTTGGGGTGGGAGGGGGGATGAAGGTGGAGGTGAAAGCAGCGACTGACACTCGTTCAACACCATATGGACAGGATGCTAGAGATCCTACTGATGTGTACAGGCTGCAAGGCCCCACCTAGTGCCGTTCTGCCCCACGTTGCGAGGTGGCAACTAGGCTGAGGGTTTGAATCCCCTCGGATTATTGATACAGGCATTGCTGGGATTTCTGGATGCATGCCTTTGTGGCCGCATCCTATCCTTTGGACCAAGTTGCAGGGAGAACTTCCCTGACAGAACGTATCAGTCTCATAGACCAGTGCAGAGAGAGAGAGACAGAGAGAGAGAGAGTTTCCCCCCAAGTGGCTCTTTGTTGAGCCACAGTGATTTGGGCTAGGACAGCATCCATTCTGCTACAGGGCCACAGGGCAGTTTGTAAAACATATTGTTTCCCCCTGTTAGATATCAGCGGGTGCTCCCCATTGTGGGAGGGAGCTCCACTGCGCCATGTGTGAGCCTAGGAGCCGTGGCGCCAGCAAATCAAGTTGCGTCCACACAGTGAGATGGTTGGTGCAGAACTGCCCGTGCCTTCCAGCTCTTTATTACAGTGTGTCACGTCCCACGTGCACAATGACGTGACGCGTACTCAACATCCCTCTATTTCCATATTGACAAAATACATGAACACTCACAGATCTTGCTAATTACTTTACACCTCTGATAAGCTCAAATTCGTATTAGCACACATAGTCTCTCAGCTTACCCGTGGGCCACCCTCAGGTTGTATCCACTGTAGCGTTGACGTGGCGCCTCTTCTGCATTTTCATCCTCGTCACGCTCACCCTTCGGGCTCGGGGCCACTTCCTCTTTCTCTGTTGGGTCAATGGGCTCAGGACCCCACGCTGTCTCCCACCCCACGGTGTCATATCGTGGAGGTGTGTGCCTCTTCACTCTCTGTTTGTGGCTAGTTCTGATCTTCCGTCCACATCTCTTTTGAGACACGCTTGAACCACAATGCGTTCCTTGTGATGATCTCCTGTCCTCTGCTGGCTGTTATCATCATCCCTTCTGTCCTGATTACCGTGCATGGTGCAAGGTCATATCAGGCTGATAGCTTGGCTTTTGATACGTTCCTCAACACCAATACCTGGTCCCCCACCTTGTGTCTTGATTTTCTTGCACGTCGCCGGGTGCCCATGCGCTCATTGGCTGCCACCCACCTGGAGTGAGTGCGCTCCTTGTCTAGTGTCTTCACTGACCTACTGGGGTGCTGCAGTATGGAAGAGTTGAGCATTGTTACATACATTAGGTCTGCCGGGGGCACATCTGTGGAACTATGCTGGGTCAGCCGGTAGTTTTGCAACAAACGGTACAGGTACACCCTCCATGGGCTGTTCTCGTCTTTTGCTATTCAAAACACATTGTTTATGGTTCTCATGAACCATTCGGCATCACCATTTGCTTGTGGACACCTTGGAGTAATGTGGTAATGGCAGATGTGTAAATCGTCCATGTAGTTTGTCAGTTCTTTTGCCCATCATTACATGTTGAAGCTGGTCTGGTTTATAAGGGACTGACAGATTCCATGCCTCCCTTTCACTCCAGTTTTCACAAAAAACTACAGTAAAAGTTCTGATATGCATTATGGACAAATGATCTACAGGCCTTCCCTTGTGTCTTTCTAGCATCAAATTCACAGATCATGCACACCGGATACATCAGCAAAACAAAGGCAGCACCCAGGAGGGTGAGGGGAGGAGAGGAAAACTAAATTTCAAAATGGTGGATATGCCATTTGTAGGTTTGGACCAGCACCCTAAACCCAAAGCAGGCCATGTACTCTCAGGGAAAACAACCAAACCCACCCCTCGGCCTCTTGCAAGACACAGGTGCAGACTATCACTAAAAAAGCACGTACAGGAAGGAGAGTGCTCAGTGTCAAAGCACACAGCCCCAGTTGCTCAGTTTGGGTTACAGGAGCAGTAGGCTAAAATGTTCAGAAGACTTAAGACTGGAGAGTTGTGGGAGAGGAAGAGGCTGAGATATGGAGGAGAGTGGTGAGGTGGCATCAGACGTGTGCAGGAGAAACAGAGGGAGATAGAGAGAGAGAGAGGGAGGGAGAGAGAGGTTGGGATATAGCGAGAGAGATAGCGAGAGAGAGAGAGGGAGAAAGAGAGAGGGACAGCAATAGAGAGACAGAGAGAGAGACAGAGAGAGGGAATCTTTTCAGCAAGCGAAGAAGAACTTATACCAGTGGATTCTTTGGAACTTTTCAATACTTTTCTATTCCTTGGAAGAACTGACCGTGGGACATTTCTGGGGGAACAAGATCTGCCCAAAACAAGTAGAAGTCATCCAAGACTTGGGTTGTTGGGTAACCTTTGATTTGTGTTGTTTTCAGTTTATTTAAATGGTTATGTTGGTAAGTGTGAGGGTTAGACTTGTGAATACCAGGAGGTTTCCCCTTAATAATAATAATAGAATTTAGACCAGGTAGGGGCTCCCTGGTAGAGTAGGTTTAGTTAGGATTTATTGTTTATTTTGATTTGAAATAAAATGTTGAACTTCGAAAATACTAAACAAAGTATTGAGTCTCGCATTGCTGACCGCTCACAAAGCCAAGAAGTTGTGAGAATGAACATGAGGGGGAGCTGGTAAAAACAAAAAGGAATGAGGATGTTCTATAATCAGAGGAATGTACACAGAGAAGGTAACATGAGCCGAAGTGAATGACGTGGAGGAGGTGGTTGAAGGTCTACCATGAGATGGTGGTGGTAGTGGAGATAGTACGGAGGAGGTTGAAAACATAACATCAAGGGAAGAATAGGATACATCAGAGGAAATAAAACCCACAGGAGCCAAAAGATTGGTGGTGATGATAGGCTGTGGAGAATCCAGAACAGACCAGGGGATAACAACCCAAGACAAGGAAGGCAGAGAAGGAAAGCAGAGTAGTATCAGTATGGGAAAACGCAAGAACATCAGCTAGCGCAGGAGGGACCAAGGCAGGCAGAAATCTTCTAGATGGTCAAAGCAGGAAGGGTCTATGGTGCCGGATCAGTCCGAGCCATTGTGATATGTCGAATGAGGAATAATACGGACCAGGAAGATTATAGTGAGATCAAAAAGGGGAGTACCAAGGAATCGTGAGGAAACTCAGGCAATACCATACTCCAGGGATCCCTCTCTTGCTCTCCATTATGGCTATCTCCACTGACATGTCTACTTGACTTTGCACCCAAGTAGGATTTGGGATCGTGGACCCCAGAAAGCTGGAATCTAGATCAAGCTCAGGATGATGTGAATCCTGCAATGCCAGGAAGGGGTGATACAACTCCTCTTGAACTGCATGATCTGGGCCAATTAAGCCAGGGTCCAGAAGGCCTAAAAACCCATAAACAGTAGTAGATACATTGTGCAGTGGAAGGTGGTCTGAGGGGGATGAGATAAGATTCCACCTAGGAGAGAACCATCTTGACCATTGTCTTGTCATGATCCTATTTTCATTTAAGTTGCCCCCTCTGGTACTTAGTACCCAAATAAAGATATTGAATTATAACATAAAAATGCTGTGACAGCCCTTGCACCGAAAATGTTTCCAGCTGTCACTTATTAGATATGGCCATGGAAATATTTAAGAAAAGGGGGTGCCTGTAGTGCAAGAAGTGTATCCTGTGACACAAGGAAACGTGCAAGAAAACAGGAATGGAGCAGATTTTGGTGGAGGATAAGTGACAAAAAAGATGGATACAAGGAATATTTTGATTAAGAACACAATATTTGTTACCACGAATGGAGTGCAGGGAAAAGTGTGGCATTGGTCAAATCTCGGGGGCTGGAGAGCTAAGTATCCAAATCCATGAAGTAGAGGGAAGTCAAGAGAAGAAAAAGAAGAAGAAGAAGAAGGAGAAGAAGAAGAATATTTTGATCATGTCCCAGGAGGATAGCTCAGTGGCAACATGCTTGTCTTGGAAGCAAGACGACACGGAGCAGCACAGGTTCTATCCCCGGGTCGGTGCTTAGAAACCTCTGGTTATTAAGCACGTTATAAATAACCTATCATATCATAGAAGGTGGGCAAGTGTCGGTGTCGTCCAAATATAGATTGTGTGGTGTGTACAGGAAATGATTGCACAATAAAGGGGAAAGAGGACTTCTCTGACTAACTTTAATATGAGGAAAAAACATGACTACTGAAGAGGCCTCTCGACAGCCACAGTGAATGGAGGATTTTGTGCGCAAATTATCTTTATAGAGACATTTGCACTTTTGTTCTTCTCACGTTTGGCTTTGTCTATAAAGTTCTATTCAAGTGGGAAGAAGATGTGTTAAGGGCAATGTTCAGGGATGCTACTTTGGAATTATGTGTGAGGCTTTGATGTGAGCAGTTGGGTGTTGGAAGGTGAGGGCATAGAGGCTGGTGCATAGTAAAGTCACTTACCTAGTGGGTGTGACTTATTTACGCAATGCTCTATGCCTGATTGTAAACAGAGACCAAGGGCACCCCAATACGTTATGTTATTTTGATTTATACCGTGTGCTGCTGCCATTTTCACGGTCTCCAGGCGCTTTCGCAGATGTGAAAAGGAAGGTGGGTTGGGGGGGCCTAGTGGGATTGAGAGGAAAAAGCGCAAAAGACCTTTGATGTGCTGTTGTTAGATTCAGTTTGGATCAAACGGTCACTGTGTACTGTTAGTCGGTATACATTATGTGGTGTTTGGTGCGTGAGTGTGTATGGGGTGATTTGTGTGTGATTGGTTTAGTTTCCTGTTGGGTGTTGTGAAATGTGTGGAGTTTGTGGTGGTTTTAGGTCTTTTCTCTGCATAGGAGGAAGTGTTTCAGGATGCGTATGCAGAGTATTGGAGAGTTTTTAGTAGGGTTAGTGGGGTGTCATTTGAGTCCTTTTGTGTGAGGTTATGTTGATCGATCAAATTAATATTATTTTGTGGTGATTTGCGGAAGGATGCTTTATTTCTTTGGGTGGCCCTGTTTCGGTTTATCAGGTTTCAGTCGTTTTTGGCGTTTCTATTTTGATGAGTTAGCAGTTTCCCTTTGATGATGTTTCATATTTAGCTCAGTGAGTTAAAGAGCCATGTTTTTAACAATGTTCTGGACTTTAGTTGATATTCTGTTATTCGTATTTTCTTTGGGAGCGAGTTTCAATGTTTTGCAATTATGCAGGAGAATGCTGTTAACCCAAATTTGCGCTTTGAGTATTTAAGATTGAGGCGATTGTCGGTGCTGAAACTTCGTGTTCGGTTTGGTTTGTAGATGGCCATTTTTCCCTATGGCTATCACTGATGTTCCATGTTCTGCTGGATCGAGTCAATAGAATTCTCTGGACGGTTTGGATCAGTGAATTCCTGCGCCTAGACCATGGGTGCACAACATCCGGCCCGCGGGCCAGTTGCGGCCCACCATGCTGTTTTTTCCGGCCCGCGAGGCACAAAGACTTTCCTAATGGAGGGCGGCCCGCAAGCAGCATCAGCCGCCCTCCATTAGGAAAGTCTTTGTTGTCTTCTGGGCCGGACAAAACACTGGCCCTCATTGGCTCAGCACACACGCACCACGTCGCTCCTACGAGCCACGTAGTGCCCGTGTGCTGCACCAATGGAGGGCCAGCACTACGGCTGGCATGGCCAGTAAGGCTTGATGCCGGAAGGCATTTCAGCCTTGCTTGCCACGCCAGCCGTAGTACGATTTCACTTACCTCGCCAGCATTCCAGCTTACCTGCCTTCCAGCACGTCTCCGGTAAGTGGTTTGTGTTTGTTTTTGTGTGTCGGGTCTGTTCTGCTGTATGTTTGTGTTGTGTATGTTGAGATGGGGGGTGGAGGGTGTGTCGGATGTGTATGAATGTTTGTTTTTGAGTGTTTGTGTTCTGTATGTTGAGATGGGCCGTGGGGAGCATGTCGGATGTGTATGAATGTTTGTTTTTGAGTGTTTGAGTTGTGTATGTTGAGATGGGGGGTGTCGGATGTGTATGAATGTTTGTTTTTGAGTGTGTTGTGTATGTTGAGATGGGGGGTGGGGAGCATGTCGGATGTGTATGAATGTTTGTTTTTGAGTGTTTGTGTTGTGAATGTTGAGATGGGGGGTGTCGGATGTGTATGAATGTTTGTTTTTGAGTGTTTGTGTTGTGTATGTTGAGATGGGGTAGGGGGATGTCGGATGTGTATGAATGTTTGTTTTTGAGTGTTTGTGTTGTGAATGTTGAGATGGGGGGTGTCGGATGTGTATGAATGTTTGTTTTTGAGTGTTTGTGTTGTGTATGTTGAGATGGGGTAGGGGGATGTCAGATGTGTATGAATGTTTGTTTTTGAGTGTTTGTGTTGTGTATGTTGAGATGGGGGTGAGGGGGCGTGTCGGATGTGTATGAATGTTTGTTTTTGAGTGTTTGTGTTGTGTATGTTGAGTTGGGGGGCGGGGGGTTCGGGTCTGTATGGGTGCATGTTTGAGAGTGTGTGCTGAGTTGGGGGGTGGGGGTTCGGGTCTGTATGGGTGCATGTTTGAGAGTGTGCTGATTTGGGGGGTGGGGGGTTCGGGTCTGTATGGGTGCATGCTTGAGAGTGTGTGTGCTGAGTTGAAGGGTGGGGGGTTCGGGTCTGTATGGGTGCATGCTTGAGAATGTGTGTGCTGCGTTGGGGGGCGGGGGTTCTGGTCTGTATGGGTGCATGCTTGAGTGTGTGCTGAGTTGGGGGGTTGAGGGTTTGGGTCTGTATGGGTGCATGCTTGAGAGTGTGCTGAGTTAGGGGGTGGGGGTTCGGGTCTGTATGGGTGCATGTTTGAGAGTGTGCTGATTTGGGGGCCGGGGGGTTCGGGTCTGTATGGGTGCATGCTTGAGAGTGTGTGTGCTGAGTTGGGGGGTGGGGGGTTTGGGTCTGTATGGGTGCATGCTTGAGAATGTGTGTGCTGCGTTGGGAGGCGGGGGGTTCGGGTCTGTATGGGTGCCTGCTTGAGAGTGTGTGCTGAGTTGGGGGGTGGGGGTTCGGGTCTGTATGGGTGCATGCTTGAGAGTGTGCTGAGTTGAGGGGTGAGGGGTGAGGGTCTGTATGGGTGCTTGTTTGAGAGTGTGTGTGCTGAGTTGGGGGGTGTTGGGTTTGGGTCTGTATGGGTGCATGCTTGAGAATGTGTGTGCTGCGTTGGGGGGCGGGGGGTTCGGGTCCATATGGGTGTATGCTTGAGAGTGTGTGTGCTGAGTTGGGGGGTGGGGGATTCGGGTCTGTATGGGTGCATGCTTGAGAGTGTGCTGAGTTGGGGGGTGGGGGGTTCGGGTCTGTTTGGGTGCATGTTTGAGAGTGTGCTGATTTGGGGGATGGGGGTTCGGGGCTGTATGGGTGCATGCTTGAGAGTGTGTGTGCTGAGTTGGGGGGTGGGGGGTTCGGGTCTGTATGGGTGCATGCTTGAGAATGTGTGTTCTGCGTTGGGGGGGCGGGGGGTTCTGGTCTGTATGGGTGCATGCTTGAGTGTGTGCTGAGTTGGGGGGTTGGGTGTTCGGGTCTGTATGGGTGCATGCTTGCGTGTGTGCTGAGTTGGGGGGTTGGCGGTTCGGGTCTGTATGGGTGCATGCTTGAGAATGTGTGTGGTGAGTTGGGGGGTGGGTGGGTTCGGGTCTGTATGGGTGCATGGTGTATGCCTGAGAGTGTGTGGTGAGTTGGGGGGTGGGGGGGTTTGGGTCTGTATGGGTGCATGCTTGAGAGTGTGTTTGGGGCATAGTGTTTGGTTGGGGGTGAGGGGAGCCATGGGGCATAGTGTTTAGTTGTGGGTGAGGGGGTCATGGGACATAGTGTTTGGTTGGGGGTGGGAGTCATGGGGCATAGTGTTTGGTTGGGGGTGAGGGGGCCATGGGGCATAGTGTTTGGTTGGGGGTGGGAGCCATGGGGCATAGTGTTTAGTTGGGGGTGAGGGGGCCATGGGGCATAGTGTTTGGTTGGGGGTGGGAGCCATGGGGCATAATGTTTGGTTGGGGGTGAGGGACAGTGGGCATAGTGTTTGCTTGAGGTGTGGGGGCCATGGGGCATAGTGTTTGGTTGGGGGTGTGAGTCATGGGGCATAGTGTTGCACTCCAAGAGTGAACTCAATAATAAAGCTAAAACAGGCACAGTTAGGAGATGTACATCCTTTGCTTTTTTGAGGAAACCTGACTCAACGAGGGCCATACTCCTCTTGGGCAACCCAAACAGCAAACTATAGCAGTCCAAAATAACGGAATGTCCAATCAAGGGTCAATAAAATATATATAATTTCATCAAACAGACGATATACAATAACTAAATCGAAATAAATGATAACAATGGAAAATGTATAGTACAAAATGTAAGTTTGAAATGCAATAAAAATCGTTACCCATCAAAAACATATTCTTTTTCCATGTGTTTAATACAAATTGGGGGTTGGAAAAGCCTCCTGACATGTCCCGCCTACCGCCCCGCCCACTTTTACTTTTCGGCCCAATATAGCCCTCATGTAAGGTACTTTCGACCCTCTGTCAAAATCAGTTGTGCACCCCTGGCCTACACTAACCACGCCCTTTGCTGAGGTTCACCAGGCTCAAGGAAAGCTGGCAACTGTGCATTTGCTCTAGAGTAGATTTCTTTAAAGAGTTGCCTTATACTTTTCTTTCTTTAGTTTTGTGAAATGAAGATTTCAAAACATCGTTTCAGCATAAACAACATTGCGTGCAACCGCTACTCTAGGCCACTTCCTTCTATAACAAATTGTGTTCCTCAAAAAGTTGGTTTGGGTGACGTCATTGTGGAATCACCCGCAGTCTACTGTCTGCTGCGTATGGCTCTCCTATTGGGTGATCAGTTCAGCATAACTGTGCAAGAGCACCAGTGGGACTGTTTAGCGGGCTACAGTGTCTCGACACTGGGTTGCTACAATTCTGACAAGAAAGTTGTGTTTCTAAAAACAAAAACGAATCCAACTGTATCTAGGCAATACTGGTAATAATTATTTATTTACACTTGTAGTGGGAGCGGATTTGAGTTGGGTTTATTAACAATGGGCGCACTATAACTAGTAAGTTGTAAGCATGCATAGAGGCTTGCTAGAGGGAATTACGCTTGCGGGACAGTGATGCTGGCGTCCAGGAGACAGAGAACTTATTACAGCAGCGACTGCTCAAAATAAGGTGACATTGTATGAAGTGCAGATATTCTACGGGTCCCTGAACTGAGCCCAGAACCGTATGGCTTCTTGGCGCTGTACGTAAATGGTGTTGCTATTTCCAGTGGGATGCATTTTATGGTCCTCAGAAGTAAAAGGTCTGAGGAAGATGCAGGGTGTTTAAAGCTCTGACCGGCTGGGTGGCCACAGGTTTCCATAGAAGAGCCATCAGACTTCTGCGCTAACTCACTAGCCACTCATTGGGAGGCTTGCCACAGACCCTACATTCTGGCTTGCTCGTTGAGGGTAGCTCATGCAATCATGAACTTTAAAGTGAATCATCTTCTCAAAAGTATTATTGATTTGGGGGCGCAGACATTTCTGTTCTTCGGCAGATCATCAAAAGACCCTTTTGTCAATCTGGCTTCTAGTGGTGCCTGTGCGGCACTGGATGAGGAAGTATTCCAACAGGAACAGTGGCTTGAGGCATAATCTGTGTAGTCACACAGTAATACGAAGAAGATGTCCTGCTGTTCGGACGGAGGGAGAGCCATAGTCCATCAATTATGTTCATACTTGCAAACAAGCACGCAAGTAAATGAACTACAGTCAACTCACTGGTGAGGCATTCAGGCAGGCGGAGAGAAACTGACCTGCATCCCTCCGGTAAAGGTGGCAGCACTTCAGTCCCCTGCCCCTCCCAGCAGAGGCACAATATCCTTCCCCCCCTCAGCACTATGTCGACATACCTTTGCCTCCCACCCTAATCTCTGTGTCCTGCTGTGTCCCCCAACCTTCATGCAACCAAATGGAAAATAACTTTCCAAAGCACTTGGGATTTTATTTCTTTTATTTTTATTTTATTGTGCATGTGCAAGAGCTTATATAAGTAAATCGTGTTTCAAAGTGCCCCCAGGGCAACAGGGAGGGGACATGGGAATGAAGAACAAATACAACAATGAAAGATAGAGGCGTAGCCACTAGCCCTTGTGAGCATCCACCGATCCAAGCATCAGACACGGAACACATCCAAGCCGAAAAGCACGCAAACTTAGGGATAAGCACATCCAGTACTGTTTTTGCCTTTCCATTCTGGGACTTTTAGTTCTGCTTGCACATTGTAAATCCAGGACCGGAATGCCAAGAATGCGAGGGAGACCCAGCATCTCCTGAATGGCATGGGGCATGCTGTCAGGTATGGGGCCACATCCATCTGCTTCCATGGCCTGTTCCCCTGCTATTCCGCTGAAGCCGTTGCCAATACACCATGGATGGGAATAAGGCCTGGCCAGAGGGAATACTCAAATCAGAAAAAGCTTGCTTCCTCCCTCCAACAGCATGCCTTGTTCTTTCTATTTCTCTCTCTATTTCTCCTTATGTATTCTCTCTTGCCTTGCTCTTTCTCCCTCTCTACCGCCCTCTCCCTGTGTATTCTCTCTTGTATTGTTCTTTCTATTTCTCTCTCTCTCTCTCTCTCTCTCTCTCTCCCTCTCCCTATTTCTCCCTGTGTATTCTCTCGACTTGCTCTTTCTCTCTCTCTTCTTGTGTATTCTCTCTTGTCTTGCCCTTTCACTCTTCTTGTGAACTCTCTTTTCTTTCTCTTTCTCTCTTCTTGTGTACTCTCTCTTGTCTTGCTCTTTCTCTCTCCTCTTGTGTATTCTCTCTTGTCTTGCTCTTTCTCGCTCTCCTTGTGTATTCTCACTTGTCTTGCTATTTCGCTTTCTCCCCCTCTCTCCCTCTGTATTCTCTCTTATCTTGCTATTTCTCTCATCTTGTGTACTCTCTCTTGTCTTGCTCTCTCCTTGTGTATTCTCACTTGTCTTGCTATTTCTCTTTCTCCCCTCTCTCCCTCTGTATTCTCTCTTGTCTTGCTCTCTCCTTGTGTATTCTCACTTGTCTTGCTATTTCTCTTTCTCCCCCTCTCTCCCTCTGTATTCTCTCTTGTCTTGCTCTTTATCTCTCTCTCTCCTTGTGTATTCTCTCTTGTCTTACTCTTTCTCTCTCTCCTTGCATGCATTTGATCTCTTCCCTTGTAAACCCTCTTGTTTACTCCATGTGCAATCTCTCATCCCTCTCCCACCCCAGGGGTGGACTCGCCTATACGGAACTCTGGAGATTTCCCGGTAGGCCTATGCACCCCGTGCCTCTTCTGTGTGGTGTATTATGGGGCCACTTTGAACATTATTTCCAGGGCCTTTTTTCGTTCTCAGTCCACCCCTCCTGCACCCCCACACCGTCCGCTCTCTTTTCGCTCAGATGCTCCCAGCGCATGTCAGGATGATAGCAGGGCATGCCATGATGTAGCGAGTTTCTGCTCTGATTAACCCATTCGAGACCATTCACGAGCATCAGCCCCAACACAGCAAAATCCCCTTGTCGTGCAGTCAATTCCTACCTAAGCCCACACGAATTGCAGTAAATTCCAAAAGGATTCCACCTCCAGCCAACCCGAATCCTACCCAAGTCCATTAGAATCCCCTGGCTTTGCAATAAACTCCACTCCATGCTTTCCATTGTCCTGCCTCAGCCCACAAGGATGCAAACCCACCAGGATCCTTCCCTGGCTCCCTTGGATAACACTGCAATCCTTCGCAGCCCAATAGGATTGCATTCCAGTCCAATAGATTCTCTGCAACCCTCACTAGCCCCCACTGCAGTTCACCAGGCTTCTGACTGATCAGGACTCTACTGCATTGAGCCTGCATCCCACCTCCAATCTACCAGTATCCCACTTCAGCCGTCCAGGATACCGAACTCAGTCCACCGGCATCCCACCCCAGACAACCAGTCTCCCACCCAGCATCTGAACTAAGACCATGTGATCCTCACTTCAGCAGAATCCGCACACAGCCTTCCACGTTACCAACCAGCCCAAATATATTCTACTATGAACCTAGCCTGCCATAGTCCAACATCAGACCGCCATTGGCCCACCCAGGGCACTCCCACTCAAAGCTCTAGCTGGGATACAAGACGTTTCTATTGCAATGCTGTAGGCTATTTTCTGATATCCCTTCTCTTCCGGCTATGAGCATATTCACCCCTCCTCTTCCAGTTTCACTACTCCTCTTCCAAGATGCACAGCAAGACGAACATCCAACGTACGGAAGCATAGAAACTCAAAAAGGAGCCAATTGTATACATCAACGTATCAATCATCACTGCTTATTGGTGCGGCACAGAAACATTAGCTTGGGTAAAACGAGCCTTCCACCTCGGAAAAGACAACCCCCAGGGTCGTCATTTCACCAAAATGCCAGGGGTAGCGGAAGTGACATCACACAACTCTTGACCTCTGACCACCTCACAGGAAGTGATGTCATTTGACCCCATCCCAAAGTGACATTACAGGAAGTGATGTAACACGACCTTTCACCCCCTTAACCAAACAGTAAGTGGCATCACATAGCATTGTTTCTAAGTACACTACGAAAAATATGGTTACAATATCACTGTAATGTGATATACATTTATACAAGAATGGATCACCATATTTAATACCAGCGTGTATAGGCCCATATTTCCAAATTACTGTGAATGCAAACAGACGTCCAAGGCCAAACGATAATGATGTGTTATTGATATGATATGATATGATATGGCATTTGTAACGCGCCTATACACAAGTGTTTCAAGGCGCATTATATAGCACTTACGCTTAAGCACTTCATATAGAACAAATTTACATACACTATTACCCGACCTGTTTTGGTACTCATTTATCAACCTCAGCAGGATGAAAGGCTGAGTTGACCTTTCCGGGAGTCGAACCTGCAGATCACACACACATTGCAGCAGCGAGCGCTCAACCCACTGAGCTATCTTAATGGCTATAGCTAGCAGAAAAACAGCCACTTCAAAACCTTTTTTTAGAGGTAGCAAGGGAGACCACTGGGGTAGCAAGGGAGACCTCAGGGGACACAGGTTCGACCCATGGCGATCCCTAAATGACATCACTGACATCCTCAAATATTTATTTTTCTTTTTTCGGTAGTTCTTTGGAGAATATTTCTTTCAATTTTGAGTGGATGAGTGAGCTGGTAAAGTGGCAGTGGGACCACCGTTTTGTTGGTGGGATCTACTAGCTGATTTCTGCAGCAGTAGCATTTACCTAACACACTGGAATGGCAAATTGTGGCCTACATATCTCTGCAGCAGAGAATGCAACACACTGGGCTATCATCCATAGAATGGAACCTGCATGGACACATTTTTACTTGACGTCCTTTTGTTAATTGAATCTTTTCGTTTTAGTATTTTTTAATGCGTTTTAATTATATTTAGCACACCTTATTCATAGATTTTTCTAACTTTCATTAAAGGTATGGAAACTCAAAGGACAAATTACACTAATTGCCCTTATTGGCATTAAAAATCTTTTTTTCTTTGTTCCTCTTTTTTTTCTTTCTTTGGCTTTTATTCAAGCGGAACCCCATACAGCACGGCTGTAATTACTAAGTGGACTGCCACACGTCTAGGACATCATTTTATATGCTGGCCCATAGTGACCAAGTGAAAGTGACCTTTAACCCAATATGCCTTGGGGCAGTCAACCTACATGTAACTACTGTTTGACATACTTTAATTTGCTGCAATCAGTCACATAATCATATAAAGATATATTCAAGTGATGTTAAACAACAGATACACATTGAAAAAAGAACAGAAATCCTAAACACATAGACATATCTTGTTCTATACCATTTAACAAAATCAAAAGGTGATGGCTGGAAGGTTTTGAATCAATCATAAGCACTGGCACAGCTTTGTATCCCATTTGAAACTCATGTAGAACCAAACAATGACACATAGTAATGAGACATCAAAACACATACGCTGTGAATAAAAACACTATATAAAAGAAGCAATTCAATTCTTCATCACATAGTCCAGAATCCTATAACATCTCAAATGATGTATATGCACAAAAGTCTGTTGAAGGTATGAAAATAAAAGTCACACCTTCTTAAAAGTTTTCTTAGCTACTTGCGATTCTTAGGCCACGCCAGACACTTGTTCTTGCAAGGCGGGAGGGCCCCAAAACCGATTCCTTAACCCTCCTAAGGCTCAGCCTACTGTTTACACTGTGATCTTTTCAGCCAACACATTAACACTGCGAGCTTGGCAGCATCATGGCACTGCTTTCTAAGGCAAGCTCATGAACACATGTGAAATGTAGGATTTCTGTGGATATTGACAGCAGCACTATCCGCGTAACATCTATATATGATGGGCGGATAGTTCGCAAGTTAAGTGCTCCACTCTCACATGGGGTAGGGTGACCACGGGTCGCAGTTTTGCCAGGACGTGTGGGAATTAGGTTCTTTGTCCACCCTTCCCGAGTGTTTTATTTTTTTAAAATTTAAAAACCATGACACGGTTTTGGGAAAGGGAGGGTGCCTGACATTTTAAATAATAAACAGCTTGATTCCCCACCTTCCCATTATCACCTTTGTCAGACACCCCAGGGTAGCCTCGAAACGCCAAACCTTTTGGTATTTGTCATATGTATTTACTGATTGCGCTTCAGAGACTGGTTAATAAACATTCGTAGCAAACCCTGTAACAAAAATCACAGCAAACACGCCACAAAGCGCTAGTGAGATATCATGTTGTAACCCTGCAGTTTATATATAGGAGAAGTGCTGGAGATATTTGTTTTAATGTTTTATCCCATGGAAAGGAGGGGGGAGACAGCGGTGGGAGGGGGCTTGAATGGGCTCGGGGTTCTCATCCTACTTTTAAGTTTTTGGCCTGACTTGGGTTTTTATTTTCAAAATCTGGTCATCCCTAACACGGGGCCAGCTGGCACGCCACAAGTTTGAAACCCCAACAGGGATGACTCAGCTCTTCATCCATCTCAGTTTGACATATTGAGCACCAACATATTATTATTATTATTAGGAGTGCTTAATAGCACAAATCGCCCGTAGGCCTCAGTGTGCAAGTAGTCCAGAAAGAAGAAGGAGTCAATCAATCATAGAGCATATAGGGAGAACACAAAAGTCTAGTCGTTGGAATTAAATAGAAAGGTTTTTAGGGCTTTCTTAAACTGTGGTAGAACTGCAACATTTCGAAGATAACAGGGCAAGAAATTCCAGAGAGAGGGAGCATAGAAATCAAACATAGTACCTCCTAAATTCATCAATTTGCATTTAGGCTGAAAAATTTGATCAAGCTTGGAGGATCTCACTGAGCGAAGGTTCATGGGTTTAGACACTCTATCATCTAAGTAAGGAGGGGCTATTTTTGCCACACATTTGTATGTCATGGTAACAATTTTAGAAGAGATACGCTGTTTAACCAGTAACCCATGTAAAGGCCGTCGGGCTTCCCTTATATAGTGAGAGCTCCTAAGGCCACAAACAGCTCTTTCCGCATTATTCTGGGAGCTCTGCAATATCTCAAGGTTGCTATTTGATGTTCCAAAAAGAAACTATTGCAGTAATCTATCCTAGACTTAATAAGGACAGTAGCCACAGAGGAATACATGTTTTCGGAGAGGTACGGGTTTATCTGCATAACAAGTTTAGTTGTGTAGCCACATGTCGTTTTTGTCTGCGTAACATGTTTTCTCATATTTAAGTTGAAGTCTAAGTAAATAAACTCTGAGGGTCTTTACCTAAGAGCAGGTTTGCATGACACAGTCCGCAGTCTGAAATTGAGAGTACCTAGGATCCAACCTGGGCAAACGTTAACTTGCGCCAACTAGCATCAGCTCGGTTTTCCCATTGTTTAATGCAAGTGAGTTGACATTCATCGATCTCTGAATAATCTCATGAATGCAACCAATCTCTGCTGAGTCCCTACCATAGTCGCCAGACATATGGAAGACAACCTGAGTATTGTCTCCGTAGTTAGTATATCTAACACCAGTGTTGTCCAAAATATAAAACTGCAGGCGAATATATAAATTAAATAACATGGGGGGGGGGAGACAGGCCCCTGCGGGACACCACATAACAGCGTTTCAGAGTCAAACTGAAAACCCCCCAGAGCAACTCTTGCTGTCCTTGGTCCCAGAAACAGTCGCAGCCACGCCAAGGCTGAGACAGAACAATTTGCCACTCCCTCCAACCTCTCAAGCAGTAGGCCGTGATCCACAATTCAAAAGCTGCCAAGAGGTTGAGTAACATAAGTAGGGGAACATGTCCAGAGTCAACAATCCTGTCAAGATTAGCCTTAAAATGAATCATGACCGTCTCCGTGCCACACTCAGCCCGGAATCCTGATTATCGCTTACCAGAAGACGATGAGTTTCTATATGATCCTGGAGCTGTACCTAGGCGATCCTATCCAGTATTTTTAATAAGAACTGCACATTAGTAATTGGGTGATAGTTCTCAGAAATACTTGGGTCAAGAGAATCCTTTTTTTAGGTTTGAGTAGTGAATATAGTATTACAGTGCTTAAAAGCGGCAGGAAACTGATAGTAAGCACTTCACAGTACATAAAGTATCATTATTTTCAGTACGGGGTTGAACGTTCATCTAACTGCATGCACACCAGGATCTTAATGGCCTAAAGAAAGATAATTTGGCAATCCAGCGTGGATTCCTTATGCATGCGAGGGTCAAACCTCGTCTAGGTAACTTCTTAAAGTTTACAGGTTTAGCTGCAGGGCCCCCACTGGAGCATTGGACAATATGAGGCTGCGCATGAAGCAACAGCAAATGGTGCTTATGCTGCATATTACTGCATATGAGCCACTAGTAGACATCATCTGAGACATGATCGGATGTGCAATTAATATAACGAGGAGTCACTGATCTATGGCTTGTTGTGCACCACTCAGACACAGGACCCGGATCCTTGCCCTGGCTGAGATAGTCACCCTAATGTGGAAGAACTCATTGTTAGCGCAATTCAGGGCACTTTGAAACACAATTTCCTGATGTATAAGTGCCTTACAAGTGGCAGATAAAATAAAAAATAAATAAATAAATTAAAAACATCTGTGGAGTAGGGCTTGCATGAGACAGTGCCATAATTATTGATAGTTGTATACACTGCTTATGTATGGATGGATGGGGTTTGGTACAGCACAAACCTAGCTTTGAAGCAACAGAGCACTGTACAACAAGAGGATACAGGAACATAGATGCACATTGAAGGTTACAATATTATGGGTACAGTTAGAAGGATATAGCAAGAGGGGGATACAGTGGTTTACTGGCAGGAGATACAGTTTAGGAAGCAAAAGGGGGAGCTCAGTGGAGGTGGGTGTACAGACCATGGATCTGGGATATAGCCTGTGAAGAGATGCACCTTCAGCCCTTATCTGGAATGTAACAGAGAGGGGGCAGTCTGATTTCAGATGAAATGCTGTCCCATTGTTGTTGATTGGTTTAATGGATTGCTTTATTGTCTTCTGATGTTCTGCTGGCTTTCATAGTGACTCAGGTGTGCCAATTGAAGACAATCTTAGACTTTATCCTGAACATGCCTGCCTGGCTGGCTGTTGCTATCAGAGTGAGCTATTTTACAGGTCGTGGGATGTGCTGTCCCCCTCTGGCAAAAAATTGCCAGATGTTACAGGAGTAGTCACCTGGCCTGCAAATGACAGCCTCATTTTCCCCATGTGTTATGTGTTGATTTTCAGCCATCGTCAGTATAGCCCCTTGCCAAGGGTAAATGCATACGCTGAGGTTGTTGAACCCTCATGGCTCAATGTTTACAGGAATCCGCTCTGAGCTCTGCACAGATTTGCTCCAGAAAGTTTGGTGACTATGCTGGGTTTCGCCAGGATCCATAATAGGTCTCTGCGCTATCCTCCTTTTGTCTCTGTCTCTCTCTCTCTCTCTTTTACACTCTCTATCTCTCTTTTGGGATCTTTAGGCTCTGGTCCTGGCAATTTCTAGGGATGTGTTAACCAGGCATGTGTACCTTGGCTGCAGCCCAACTCAGGGACCTATAGTTTAGCAACCTTGTGGTGCTTTTGTGTGCTCTCTGTCTCTTTCCTCCTCCCCTTTGCTCTGTCTACACCTTCTCCTCACCTAAGGTGTTCTCCATGCTCTTTTGTCCACTCTTGTGGTCTTTCCCTCCTCCGGTGCCTTCCTTTTTCTTTTGAAACCTTCCTCTACTCTACTGCTCACTCGTTCTGCGCACATAAACACTGGTTTATAATCCCCCCCCCCAACTCACCACTCTTTGTTTTGGTCCCTGCCCTCTTCTACAATCTAGTCCCGTAGGGAATTAAAGATGTTAGTTGGGGCTCATTTGTAGGAGCATTGGCTGCCACTCCTGTTTGAGTCTGCATCCTAACTTTTGCCCCTTAACCCTCGTGTGGGTGTACTTCTTTTATTACTAATGATCTCATGCGGGTCTGTGTGCTGATTTTATAAACGCTAGGGCCACCATCTTGGAATCAGGCAGCTCTGTCAAGGCAGTCGCCTGATTCTGTGATGGTCTTCTCCTGCCAGAGCCAGTTCCATCAACCCTTCATAGTACGCTATATGCAGGGGTTTGCTGTCTAATTCGCTTGAATGGCAGGTGACCTCCTGATCACAAGCCTTGCCACGGGACACAATTGTGTGCATATCTCTTTCCTCTACCACTACTATACGTTAGTGAGCACAAATTGTGAACCCTTCTTAGAAATTAAATTTGTCCCTGCCTAAATACCTTTCAGTCTTCTGGTTTGTGGACACCCAGATGGAAAGGCTTCAGAGGGCAGCGAGAAGGGTGGGCTGTAAGGGATCCCCCATATACTACAACTGGGATCAGCAACATTGAGTGGGTGGCTTCTCTAGGGCCCAGGGTTCTTCTCACCCCTTTACACAGCCTTAGAGATGAGACTTTGTCTCATGACATCTATTGTATTTTAAACACTTAGATCTGCTGAAATCCTGGTGTTGTTAGTTCACATGTTTAGGTTGGTGTAGCGTGAAACGGGCTAGGAAAGTCAAGCTAGTGCAGAACGCTGCAGGTCTGAGTGTCAGAGGAGAATCTGACTCTCAGCCCAGAATCTCCTCTGGGGGGGCTGACCACAGATTACCAGTGATTTTACATATCTGGTTTAAACTGGCCAGAGCAGCTTATAAACTAGACTTGATAAACGCACATAACCGTGCAACCTACACCTTTGTGTCTTCCAAATGAGGACATCTGCTAGACCCACCGTGTTGCACCAACACTGGGTAAGTGGGTCCACTCAAGGGCAGTTCATGCTGTATGGCAGAGCCTTCCTTGCAACAATACCCCTGTTCTTTGGATGTTGCTGCCAGGCTTACCTTTTACATATAGCTTTTCCTCTGTTAAGATTTTACAATCGAATTTCATCCGTAACTCTGTTTCTTGATTCTTTAAGGCAAATCCATATTCCCTTTGGGGGCAGAAGGTGTGTTCCTTTTTACCCAAAGAGAAAAATGATGATCATAAAACCATGAGGGTCTCACTTACCAAATGTCTGGACTGCAAAGTTGTCACAGTCCCTGTTCACAATAAAGACCTATATTCTATCCCAGCTGGTAAGATAACACAGCGGGTTGAGTGCTCGCTTCTGCAATCTATCATTGGTCGGCATGTCGTAGATTAGAATCTCTGCAAGGCCAGCTCAGCCTTTCATCCTTCCAAGGTGGATAAATGAACACCAACTTTGGTTGGAGGATATTTCTACTACAATATGTATGCGATATATGTGCAGCGCTTTGGGGAACAAACTACACAAATAGCAAATCATTATCAGAAAAATAACCCAAAAAATAGGCAGATTACACTTATACATTTTCAAGAGTAAACATTTGGGGATAAATTAAACTGGGCTTATCAAATCCAAGGAAAAAATAAACTATTTCAAAGAATGCGTCCTTCGCATGACACCAAAGGGAATTATACAAATGGAGGGTACAGCTAGCTGCTAAGATTATTACTATCATTGTTATGACTAATGTTATTAAATCTTGGTGGATAGGAATGTCATCCTGCAATACATTAAAAGAACAAAACATACTAAAAAACACGAACTCATCCTCACCCACTGACTACAAGTGTGTCCTATTGTAAACTATAATTAGCCTTGTCCTTCTATACATCTTAAAAATTAGCGACTAAAATATGAAATCTACTTTGTTGAAACTATAAAGATTTCGGGGTAACATAGATTTGATTTAGTTCTACTCATGTTGCATTTAGTTTATTGTGGTCATAATATATTTCCCCCAATACAATGACCTTGCAAAAATATTGTAAAAAATATTCTGTCCTATTAAGAATGAACAATATTTTTGTGCCAAATACTTCACATATTTCTTACTTGTTCATGCTGAGGACAATCATAGCAAGTGTTTTGGGCTGAATCAGTGACATTGCATGTTGTATGCTGTGTGATATTACAGGGATTCCAATCGCTATCTCTAGTGGCATCTGCATGGTCTCCGAGTGCTCTGGCAGATCTTTAGGACTGGGGCGTGGGTTGGCATTGCTGGGAAGAGAAGGAAAATGCAAGAGAGTGTTGATGTTGTGTTGATGGAAGCAGACCCAGAGGTACCCTGAACTCTGCGTGCGGGTGTGATTCTAGGTGACCTTACCGAAGAGCATAGAGGTATTCATGTCCAGGCGGGAGCCTTGCTTGCCCATGGTACCAGGATGCATTGACCTGTGCTGTAGTAAATGAGTTGCTTTAGTGGTGTAGCATTCTGGTGTTGGATGTCTGTTGGCTGAGATAGTAAATTGTCTTGTGTGAGTGTTTCAGTGGGTCTCAGCGTAGTGTGTTTGCGTATAGAAGTTGATAAAGTAATTCAAGAGAGGTTAGTTGAGGGCCTGATTAGCAATTAAAGTAACTGTCCAATGTGTCCATGGTGATATCTAAGTAGGAGTCCCCCCTGGGCGACATTTTCACCAGTGTTGCCCTTTGGGGCAGGTTCCTATGAGGAAATGTTGCAAGGCGCACTTGTGTGGGCTAGTATCTCTGGAAGTGAACAGAGTGCAGCAACTGATCCTGGATAAAAGTCAAGGAGCCCAGGCTTGAGTGGAGTATGAAGCAGATGGTACCGAATAGAAAGTCAGGCTTGGGATTCCAGAGAGGGCAGAGTGTGCATGGGCTTCACAGGAACACCTTAGCATTCTATATGCTCAAGGTGAGGCACCTAGGCTCTATTAATTCAAATTACATTTGGGGAGTAGCCCAGTTGATGATTCATGGAGGTGCCTTTGTTAAGGTGTCTTGAAAAGCCAGGTTTTTAGCATTTTCCAGAATGTAAAGTAATGCAGGATTATGTGTATTCCCTTCAGAATGGTAGTCTAGGGTGTTCCTGTGGGTTTATGGTCATAATACCGAATTTCGAAATCTCGAAAAAAAAAATCTCGAAAAAAAAGGCCGAAAAAAAGTCGAATTTTTTTTAATGACATTTTTTATTCGAAATGGGGGGGTTCCCCCCGAACCCTCCTTTTTTATTTTTTTTTTATTTTACCCCTTTTTTTTTACTTACCTGACACTAAAACACACATAAATAAATAAATAAATAATTCGATATTTTTTTTTTTTAGAGATTTTTTTTTAGAGATTTTTGTAATTCGATATTATTTTTTCAGCCTTTTGACTGACCACCGTTCCTGTGATGTTGAAAAGGCCAATCCTCCATGTCTCCTACTGACATACCACACGGTTATTAGTTGCAGAGTTCTCCTCTGTTGCTATGTGATGAGCTTTTCTTGCATGAAGTTGGCTCAACAGCACTGAAGAACCCTTTGGCAATGCAGAGAGCTTTGAAATGTATTCCTTTCTTGACTGGTAGGTGGAAACAGATCACAACAGATTTAAGATCGCTCCCCTAGCAATCGTGTCCTTATAATATGGTGCTAATTTCATGTTCCATGGGTTGGAACGGGCAGTAACAGCCCGGCAGCCCAAGTTATTGGGCCTCATTACAAGGTTGCTGGTCCGGCAACAACGGTACTGGTATGTTTGACGCTACCATTGTTACTGGACTGGCAAACTCTGAGTTGTGCCGTGGGTGCCTTTCATTCTGCCAGGTCTGCCCTGGCGGAATGAAAGGCACACGCGAGCACAGCATGCCTGTAGCACCGGCACCGTTATGAACAGTGCCGGTGCTACAGGCATCCCCATTCCCATTGAGCCCTATGGGGCTGAAATGAGAATGGGGATTTACCGGCACCTACGAAAGGGCAATTACCGGGTCCGGCGGAGTCAGAATACCCTGGTAATTGCCCATTCACGGGTGCCAGACTTTCATGCCGGTATGGAGGTAGCCTTGCCGCTCTTACCATCAAGGCTACCTCCAACCTCGTAATGAGGCCCATTGTCCCGGACGAAGCAAGGGCACCAGGCTGTTACCCCTGTTGCAGCACTTGGAACAGGGGATTAAGGCTTTTAGCACTCTGTGTTGCCAAAGCGGTAAACCAGAGTGCTAAAAAGAAGTCCTTCATTCAACAGGTTGCCACGCGCATCCCGTTGAACAAAGGTAAATGCTTTTCCAAGATGGCCACCATGGAAGGGGAAGAGTGGTTCCATGCGGAGCCTGTCTTTTCTTTCCATGGCGGACTGCAGGAGCGGAGAGGAAGGTGCGGCGGCGGGGAGTGCCACTGCCACAAAAATACTGTAAGTGGGGGGTGGGGAGGGGGAAACAACAACAAAAATATGGACGGAGGGTGTAGGGAAGATGGCAGCGGGGGGAAAAACCGTCCATCTGGTGGGATGGAACGCAGGCTTTCATCAGTGGTTCAAGTCCAAGTTCCAAGCCACCTGATTGGCAGGCGCCTCCCACCAGGATGCTAATAAGGGTTCACCCCTGTCTGGATACATTGAAGTTTCTCAGTAAAGTGCTACAGTATGATATTATATGATATGATATAATATGATATGATATGGCATTCATAACTCGCCTATACACAAGTGTTTCAAGGCGCGACGAGGCAAGGGAGGGGAAACAGAGGGAAGACAGACAACGATCCAACTAGGCCAGGTGACATTGAGATTGCGCAACTGCAGGGGAGTGGGGAAGGGGAAAGTGCAGGGGGAAAGTGTAGGGGGCAGTGCAGTACATAGGATAACAGTGAAATAAGAAAAGACAATAAATAAAAGTGCGGCCAGCTGGTGGCAAGTGCAAGGGTTAAGTGCAGACATCAGGAGTTAAGTGCTAGTAGGGGCAGTAGGGATACAGATATATGCTGATATAATATATACACACACAGACACACCCACACACACACACACAAACATATACAGACACTTTTGATACAGTCAATTTATAATCTTTGGTAACAAAACAGCAATATAATGCAGTTTGCCTGGGAAGGGAGGAAGGGCATAATTTGATGATCGGCCATATGTGGTTAAAACAATAATTTATGACTAAATTAATTTGTTGTTCCAGGGTTAGTCCACTGCCCATCGGACTCCATACGTTCTTGAGCCCTTTGAGGTTTCTGGGAAGGTAAGCATCTCTGTAGGCCAAGGTATTACTGCCAGTGGTGCGCTTGGCTGAAGAAATCATGATGTCCAACTTGCCAGTGTTTAGATTTACATTGGTGGCCAAAATGAGTTGGTGATGACAGCTTCTGTGTCTTTGATGTTTGTAATTTTGAAAATGACTGGTTTGTCATCTGGGTAGTTGCAGAAAGTGAAGCCATGCCTTGTTTTCAGCTTCACATGGGGTGGCATCTATATGTTGAAGGACAGAGGTGAGAGGATCGATCCTTGAAGTACTCCATGGGATATGTAGCACCAGTTTGATACTCGGGAGAGTTAGCCAGGTTGTTTCTGTTTTTTTCTGCAGGAAATGGCTTCATTGGTTGTAGCACAGTGTTGCACAGGCCTGTTTCTACCAGACTCTTTACTAGATGGATGTTGTTTACAGTGTTACATTCTGTGAAGATGCCTGGGAGTATGAGTGCTGAGGTGATGTTGGCATCTGCATTGGCCTTAATGGCATCCCAAAAGGATACTAGAGCTGATTGCGCGCCCCTCATTCGTCTGAAAACTACTTAGGCACGGCACTTGATGTTCTTCTACTCCTCCTGCTTCAGGTAGAAACATAGCTTATCAGGATTGTTCATGGGAAGGGTAAGTTGGAGAACAGCCAATAGTTTGTTGGGTCTTCTGGGTTTCCAGCAGCATTTTTGAGGAGTGCCTTAATGAGTACCATATTTACATAGACTTTGTTTCACTAATTTTCAGTAATTATTTTGCATGTCAGACTCCCACCTCTTCCAATTCAATTATCATTAGACACACATATCCTCTTTTCAGGTAGAAGCATAGGATTTTTCAAATAGTGCTTAAGACTGTCACATACATACACTGTTGAATAGTGAGAATGCTTCTTCAAGTTGCTCACATATCCGAGTTCTAATTAATAACTCCTTTCCAAATCTTTTCTTCTCCAATTGAGACCGCTCAGATCTCATATTTTGACTCCAGAAAATATATTGCCAATCTCCATGTAACGTTTCATCTTAAAATTGATATTACAAGCTCTTTCTATCCCTAAACCCTCTTGCACGTGGTTAACACATTAATTTAATTTGACTGGCGTACCTACAAATCAGTATTTCAGAGGTGGTTACACCACAGTTATTTGTTTGCTGATTAACCCCAACGTCACTCCTGTGGCAGTCATTAGAAAACAATGTTGATGGGCTAAATGTAATCTAAAAGTAATGCCCTTTGAAGATCTGCCAGCAATGAGAAGCAATGGATCGGTTTGTGGTCGAGCAACCAGTCATCTAATAGCAATGGCTTATGGTCCAAAAGGGGTGTTGTGTTGTCACTGTGCACAACACGATTAAATCCTAATCTGGGATGATGTGCGCATCCTTGTGGTGTAATTTAGAGTGTTCTGTCGGGGTCTGGAGGCCACATCTAGGGTTTGCCTGCAGCACCTGCAGCGCCAGAGGCCACCTCTCGCATATTGATTCCAGAAATATGGCCGCATATTTGTTATTATGTCCAGTTCTAAAGACTCTGGGCCTCATCACGAGTCTGGAGGTAACCCTTAAATGCGGCGGTAGCGCTATTACCGCCGCATTTAAGGGTCTGCCAGATCATGACCGTGGCGGATTTCTCCCCAGCTCTGAGCTTGGGGGAAATCTGCAGCAAATTTGCCGATTTTCAGCGCGTTTACCACCGGTGGGAAATCCACCGGCGGTATTAGCGCAAATTTTCCCCATTGGGCTGTTCTGACTTGATGGTCGTGCAGATATATAGAACCTCCGTCCCCAAGTACCGCACGGGAAGACAGTCAAATTCCTGCCCGTACAATCTTTGAGGCCACAGGTGTAGAGTGCCGTCAGTCTGGAACCAGGAATGCCGGAAGAACCCCCCCCGACCACCATAAGGCAAGCAAGGGTTAAGTCAGACAGTAGCAATGGATACCAATCAGAAATAATGGAGGAGAATACAAGAGGGCTTACCTAATTGAGGTGGAAGGGTAGCCTTAGTAGGGTAAGTGGGACAGGAGTCAACAGGTAACCGGCGGCAGCAATAGACAGGTATGAGTCTGAGTAGCACTGTAGGTGGTGCAGAGGAACCCCTGAGCCAGCAGTGAAATAGATTGAGTGCAGATCCGTAAGCAGTCCAGTAGACAATCCGAGGTCGGGAGCCAGGAGCAAATGCCAGAATCAGGAAAGTTCAATCCAATAACCAGGAAACAGAGCAGAGGGTCGGAAATCCAGGAAAGACAAAAAACCGTGCGACTGATCCAAGGGAAAAACAAGGCAGTCCATATAACGTTCCTTGGTCAAGATTGCTGGGAGAATCCAAAGTAAGACGCCAAAACAGTACTCGCAAGAAGCAGCTGTGAAGCGTTGCTTCCGTGTCTCCCCAATCCTTTTGACTGCAGGGATTGGTCACATTACGAGGGTCACGTGAGCGCGTGCTCAGTGTCACGTGTCCCGTGATGATGACAGGGACTGTTGTTGATCACGTGACGCGGAACTCTCCGCGCACCCGTATAATGCCGATGTCCACGGGAAAACCGCCATGGCAGCTGCCAGTGGAGAAAGGGTTGCAAGGATCCTGGGTTGCCGACTAAGCCTCTCCACTTCCGGGTGTGTTGGACATGTTCACCCAGCTGCTGCCGTCTGGTATGTGTGTGGAAACGGGATCTGCAGGGGATTCGGTGGGAGACGGATAGGGACCCGGTGTGCAGGAATGGGGCTTCACGATAGGGGACATGACATGGGCCCAATGGGGAATGAGGAATTCCCGAATGGGCCCAATGGGGAATGGGCAATAACCGTTCCACAAAACCTGTGATCCGGCGCTAATAGCGCCGGGGGGTTTGGCGGTAGGGTTATTAGCGCCGGCATTACCGCCCAACTCGTGATGAGGCCCTCTGTCTAAATTGTATACGAATATGGGCTATTGGCCAGTTCTGCATACCACATTTGAAGTAGTAAACCTAATTGTAGAGGAAATGTCACTCATTATATAAAAGCCTGGAGACAACAACGCCGAAGTTGGTGGGACGGCCGCCGTGCAGACCGGGCTCCTAGTACATAAACACTGCAGTACCAAACAGAGGCTCTTGTTGATGGGGGGAAAAAAACACCAGATGCATCCTCCACCCACTTTTGTCAACCGAAGCCAATTTGGGGATAGGCGGATGGCATGTCTCATGTTACTTTGGACGTGCCCCCCATAGCACTTGCTAGTTATGGTGAATGTATATTACTGGTCCAGTGTTGCAGGGAGGACATTCACCCATTTCTGGGGCAGCTCAGAGCTGTTCTTATATAGGGTAGACTTTTGGAAGGCAGATGTGGCATGTGGGAGAAACCAGGAACACTCAGTTGGGGAAGCACCATATGGAACTGTGACTAATTGACTTCTGCCCTGCAGAAGTCCAAGGGTGAGCAGAAGCTAAAGTGCCTATTCAGCCCTAGCACTTCTACAAGCCAAGAGCCAACATAATCCTAAAGGTAAAACAAGCACAGTGAAGAGATATACCTCCTCTGCCTTTTGTGGCAACGTGGGCCAAAGGAAGGCTATACTCTGAAGAAGGGTGTGAATGTAGTTCAGTAGCAATGGAAACAGTGAAGTATAGCATTCCAAAATAAAGGCATATCCAATCAAGGTTCCATAAAAAATGTATAATTTAATTAAACACAACATGCACAATAATAACTAGAAGAAAACTGTAAAAACACATCCCTGTAGAAAGAACACAGAATTTATAAGATATCAAGGTGCCGCACTCTGGCTGATGAGTCAGGGGGACGAAAATCAATAAAAACCAGAATGTTCAAAGGACATGTTCTTGATTCGGAAAAAGAAACGAATGTGGCCTAGCCAGTCTGTAGGGTGCACAAATGGACCATGGGGGCGGATATCATTCAGCAATACTATTGGAGTGTCTTGCAGTTCAACAACAGTGAACCAGGCTCCTGGGTATCGTGCCTCGGTTCGATGCAGTTGGAAATGGAGCAGTCGCGAAAGTCAAAGGGCAAGTAGATGATAAAGAGGGGTTGAACTGAAGAAGGCTGTGGTTCAAAGCATTATTCAAACAATGTGGATTGTGTATGTCATCAGGTTCAGATCGGTAGTCAAGGATTGGTGGTAGACGGACTGATGACAGGGTGCGCAGGTGAGTCCGTTGATGTGGGGTCTCAAAGGGGCCAGTGTTTGAAGAACGCTAGAATTGGTTTGATTGGTGACTCGTTCAGCAATGAAGAAGCTAAAGATCTGAACGGTTGTTTGAGCAGTGCAGATGCAGGGGTACTTCGTTTGAGCTGAGGCAAAAATATGCTTTCAAATGGCGCGGTGCAGAAGTGAACAGGTTAGAACATGCAAACAGTGGTTAAAAGTTCAGTGAGTGCCCAAAGCAGCTCTGGAGGGTCATGGTGGTTGATCAGGGTTGAACACGCTCAAATCACAGATCGCAGTTGTTTGACAGCGAAATCCTGGCTGTCTTGCCTCTCAGGGGCTGTGAATTTCACCAAAGGGTCTCAGGGACAATAGGAGTCCTTTTCTCAGGCTCCCAAACACGCCAGAGGCAGGCATACTTCAACATCATGAGGTCCTGAGCAGCAATGTGGCTGCTGAGCTACATGTCTTGTTCCAGCAGCAGCTCACCCCCAATGTCAATGGGGATGGTCAGAGGACAGTGCTTGCTTCTGCCTTGGAACTCCTGCCTTCACCTCACAACTGAAGGTCTTTGGAAAGGGATGTTCTCCTAACAGGGTCCAGTGAAACCTTCTTAAAGGTTTGCAGTCCAGAGATGATTAATGAAAGTGATGGGAGACCCCTTCTTTTAAAGATAAAAGCTTACAGGTGATTGGATTAAAGCTAGCTTCCTTTAGGTGTGCAAACCCTGTTCTTGGAACAAGTAGACTTTGACATCACACCCAAAGTGCTTTGTGCTACAGTAAGTGGATGAAATAGGAAGGAAAGATAGAGTGAATCAAGGTGGTGGAACATTCCTCTAGCTGTAAAGGGCAGCCTCTGTCTATGCTAACCCTGTCCCTTCTCTTCTCAGTCGAATCAAATACCTTCAACTATGCAGGATCCTGGTGTTTGGTTACTCCTGTTGTGAATGGGTGTGCCTTTTGATTCCTTTTCACAAGACAGCTTCCTGTGAAGTGGTTGTCTCTCAGGGGAAGGTGTTGCCTGCCCTCACAAAGGAACAAAGAGAGGCAATCCCCAAGGTTTCAGTCATGCCAGCAGTGGCAATCTGCACCCTGTCTGGGGAGAATATACATTAATCCTTTAACAGCTGATTTGGGCTCACAGGGCTGACACGTGTGATATCAAATTGGTGTGTCTTGGATAACTATGAGAGATATTGACCACCATACCATAATCTCGAGTATGGATTGTATTTACAGTTTTATTTGACACCCGGGCATCAATATTACAGTTATGTAGTGTTTGGAACAGGGGTGCCTATCTTAAATGCAGCCCCAGTGCTGCAGAGACTTGGCATTCACTGCAGCTCTCAAATGGGCACCTTTGACCTCTGAACCTGCTCTGTGTCACTGGAGAGCAGCTGCTACAGATCAGGCTACTGATGCATCAGATCACAAGTGTACACTATGCTTTTGGCATGGAGATTTATGAAAGGGAAATGTGATCAGCAGATTTCACTTCCCGAAATGGAACTACCCTCATTATTGTATTTTTAATAAAAAACAATTGAAATCCAGGGCTTCTACACCATTGCCAGATGACATTTCTTCACAGGTACCCCTTTTCCCGACTGAGGCATTTCAGACAGGTGGTCTTATGGTCCATCTTAAAGAAATGTCTGTACACATGGTAACATCTATTTTTTGAACTGCTTGGGCAGACTAGGGCTCATGCACATGCCTGGGGTTAACTGCTTGGTGGGATGAATGCATGTCTACCTAGGTAAATCCTGATTCTTCCCTAATAAAGTCACATGTTAGATTTGGTTTCAGTCTTGGAGATCGTTTTTGATACCATATATCCCGTTCCTGTGCCACAGTAGAGGGAAGTGTCAATTTCTTCACACCGCATGTCTGGAGCCTTGTGAACAATTCTGAAATGTCCATTGGTAATACAATAATAATAGATTGCATCCAGTCTGAGCTCGATAGCCAGAATGGTCCTGGATTCAGTCCACACAATGAGTTGCCCTCAGCATTCACCCTGCAGTCTTCATCGATACTGTAGTCTGGATGTTTTGATTTCAGAGAAATGATCGGTCCCGGCTCTGAACAAAATCAATCGCAATCCTGGGATCGTTTGCTTTGGTCATTGATGAAGCCTTGCAGTGATTCCACTCCCACCTTAGTGTAAAATGTAGAAGGTACAACAGGCCCCTAAAAGTTGGTTTTTATCTCCATCTTCTCGGATCGCCTCTTCCCTAATATGGATTTATGCCGGATGGCTGTAATAATCTGAATGGCTATAAACTGAGAAAAGTACAAAGGGTTGAAAGGGAGGCTGATGTTCTTTTCCATCCCCCACGAAGCTTCTGCTCCTCGTACCGTTCTGCAATACCCCATTCTGAACATCACAGTGTTTGGAGGTGGTGCATGTGTATTTTTGAAGCTGCGTGAAAATACTGCGTAGGTTTACATTAAGCTATTCATGCATTCTCATATTTAGAACTGCTTCCAGGCAAACTAATGGTGCTCTCGAGTCTATGGGGGTCATTGCGATTCTGGTGGTATCCCGCTGGTAAAGCCAGAGGGAACCCACCAAAACAGTATTCGCATTCCCACTGCCTGATATCCTGGCATTACCGGGATATTGCAGGCAGTGGGAATACCAGGATATTACAAGCGGTGGGAATGCCGGTAATTTCCCATTCCATGGTATAACCGGTGCCTGTAATTCCGGCATTTTTCAGCCAGTGGGGGCCCGATTTGCCTCCAGCTCTTGGCTGGAGGTAAATCAGGTATCCCCCAATGGAAAACCAGCAGATTCCCAGTTCAGTAAAAGTACTGGTGACGAATATACCGGCACTTTTACCAGACCGAGAAACTTCTAATGACCCCCTATATGTCTCAAACCTGATCTGTCTAACGGTAATCGATTGAGAGATTATAGACTAATTTGCGGAAAGTGCAAAACTGTGCTGCTGTGGCAAGACATTGGCCAGCATTCATATCATAGGAACTGAGTACACAATGGTAAATGGGGTAACTGTGACCCTTGTTCTAAAGGGACAGGGTTATGTTCCCCCTTAAACATGTCTACAGTTTGCAATTGTGTATCTTAAATGTGTTGCTGCTGCTGGATATGAAATACCACAAGTATGAAGGAGTGGGGACAAGCGCTATTTTCTTTTCAAAGCATTGAAGTAATCATCAGTGGCACCTTGGTGAATTTCAATTGACTAGACTTACATTTGCAAAGTAACCTGCAAAACAAGCCCTCAATTTGAATCCTGGGAGAAGCTAAGAGCATCCATTTTAGAATGTATAGTTGCCGCTCTGCAGCAATGATAACAAAGGAACAATGATTGGCTGATGTCTGGAAGCCTCCATTGTTTATTACTGGCACATTATTTGAATAAAAGGTGAAATGTAGCTCAACATTTCGTAAAAGTCTGGAATGTTTACTCCTAAAGGTTTGTGCTCAAAAAGTGCTTCATGGTGCAAAGGTCATATTATCATTTGGTCAAGTTCAAGGGTCAAAGCAGATTCTATTTTAGAAATGCAAAGGTTCTTCCTCTAAGATTTCTTTGTGAAAAAATGTTTGCCTGTTTCAACTGAATCAGCACAAAAAGGAGAAATGACCCCCAAATACCACAAGACATTAAGTGCCCGAGTATGGCAGAACAGTTACCTCTCTCTGACGGGTGTCGACCCTCCCTTCCTCCCCTTATTGCTTTTCTGTCCATTGAAAAAGTATATTTCTGACTACCATTTCATGAATTGCCCCAAATTATAACCTTAATGAGATTCAGATAAAACATTCATTAGTTGAATACAATGCCACTGTCCGTGAATTGTGCACATTGTTCCTGGTCCTTAATTCTATACAGTGTTGACTCACACCTATTACATGCAGTGCTGCTGCCATTACTTGTTTACAGTGCTGCTAACCATTAATTGCAAACTGTGCAGACCTTGAATGCTGCTGGCCATTAATATAATACTGTGTTGACCATTCATTGTACACAATGCTGCTGACCATTAATCGAATACCGTGGCACCCCTTAATTGTGTATTATTCTGCGGACCGTTAATTGAATACTGTGTTAGCCATTAATTGTATACAATGCCGATTGCTGGCGGAAAATAGGGGACGAAAATCAGTCTGGGATCTATACAAGGAGAGGCAAATCAAATACATATTAATGCTGGAGGCCCTTCTTGACTGAACCTGGAGAGGCCTGTAGCCAAGCCCTGATGTTTCCCCTGAGTATCCAGGAGCCCTGGGGTGGTGTCCTTTCCCTGAGCTTGAAAAACCTAGAGATTCTATGTAAGTAAACCTAACCAAACCAAATCTTGTTCGGATCTGTTTGATTTAATATTTTCCCATTATTACTGGGGTGGGCAGGCTACATAGACCCTTAATATTTTTACTATATAACAATTTGATTAATTCCCCTATACTCAACTAACATGGGGTGATTTTGTTGAAATTGGAACTCAACAACATTGCTTCCAGTGTGAATAAAAATATAGTCTGTAAAGTAATTGGGTACACCTATATATCAGTGCCAACTGCAGAATTTCCTAAAATGAAGGGGTGTATTTGTCAAAACGAAATTCCTAACTGTTGACCATTCTTCAAATCCTGCCTAAAAGCAATGGGAGGCTGAAAGGAAACTGAATATCTGGATTTCTGTGTGTGCTCGGGCAGAAAAGTGTCTTGCAGAAAAAAGTAGAGGGAAATCCCTGATTTGAAAAGCACACTCTCTAGAGAGAGTGAGAAAGTGACTCCTGAGAGAGATTTTTCTTTGCATTCTTGTGAAGGAAGAAGGATTCTCTATATATATAAAGTGTTTTGTTTAAAATGTCTGTTGTGTTCCAAAACAACAGAGCTCTACATGTGGGAAATTGTTTTTGCAAATAGAAAAGTTTTGCATATCATTTAAATTAAACGTCATATAAAGTAGAGTGCCAAGCTTGTGAACTTGCCATGTTTCAAGGTGCTCCATGTTATTAAAAGTGAACCTCCTGCAAAGTATTTTTTCTGTACATGATATGATAGGTTATTTATAACGCGCTTAATACCCGGAGGTTTCTAAGCGTGGACCCACGGATTGAACCTTTATTGCTCCATGGTGTCTTGCTTCCAAGGTGAGCACGTTGCCCCTGAGCTATCCTCCTGCGTGACATGTTGTGGAGAGAGTTTGTGATCCATGCTATCCTAAACCAACTAGTGTTTTCAATTTGTGTGTAAAGAGAATTGGTGGGAAAGAAAAAGCATTTGGCCCATGGAGTGAGGAGGCGTGATTTTTTACTAATATTAATTTTCCTATTCATTAATATATATTCTTTCTGTACGCCAGCCTGGTTTTTGCATTACCTATTGCTAAATGGTGAGGAACCTATGTGGGTCTATATGAATCACAGACAGGGCTAGACTGAACATAAAAGGAATATTGGTGTGGCACTTTTTTATTGGTCAGTGAAAAAATTCTCTGTATCGATTGTTGCCGCATAAATATCTCCTACAATATGACTAACCCAACCGGACATAGAGCAATAATGAATTGCTAAGTGGCTCTGATCTAATAGCTGTAGCATGGACAGCTTGTGAGCTAAAATGGTGTATTCTGCTCTCCCTTTTAAGGTAGGGTTTTTATCCGATTATATTTTTAACCCACCATAACATTGATGGTCCTCCTTCAAAGTCTAGAACAGCTTGATGATGTAGGAAGACTGCAAGATACTGATTCATATGGCTCCCGTGTAGCAGAGGTCACAGGATAACCCTGTGAGACTGCTATGATGAATCAACTTCCGGGGCACCAGTGGTCCAGGGATGAATATCGGTTTCAAAACCATCAATCAGCCCCACAGCTCTAGAACACAAGAAGGTAACCGAATAGATTGGAAAAACAAGTCAATAATAAACCTCCTTGTTCAATTTTGGTAGCATGGACGGAACAGCAGGCTTGTCTCCTAAAGATCATGGATCATTGGTTAGTTGCAACACAGCAAAAATACAATTATTACCCAATGATAAAAGGGACAGTCCAGTCAAGGTTATATAAAAATATCTACTTTATCATGATCACAAAATACAGTTCTAGCACACTACAAAATATAACCACCTCTGTAAAAGAATGCAGAGGTAAGACAGTTTCAAGGAAGGAAAACTGAGCTACTCTGGTTACTGGCAGGAGGCTAGTCAGTATAGTAATTAATCATAATAGTTCAAGGATACCTCGTTTCAACACAAAGGGAGCAATGGGTCGTAAACTGTCACTAGGGGCCTTCAGAAAAGGGCCAGAGGGACAGAACCGCAATGTGCTTGTGCTCTAGGTGTTCTTAGGGCTCAACATGGTCGAATCGGTTTCAGCTGTGGGTATCAGGCGGCAAGCAGTTTGGCGAGCAAGGCTGGATGGACGGCGGCAGGCTGGCCTACACGGTGGCTCAGGGTCAGAAATCACTGTCTTAGTGCTGGTTGGCAGTTCTGAAGTACTGGTCGAGGCATCCCGGTTGGCGTTAGCAACTGCGGATTAACGACAGTCAGCTGTGCAATCGGTCGAAGCTCGAGGGGCTCGACTGGCTCAAAACTTTTCTTTAAAGCAGACGTCGGTAGATGCTTGTCGACACGCTTCTCCTAGCTTCTTCACTGGGCTTGTTTCATACTTTAAGGTGGATGGCCCAAAGCTGAGGAGAGTGTTGCAGGCAGATGCCTTGTCCTTGGTTTGGTTTAGAGACTCTCTGTCACTTCCCTCCTAGGAAGCTTGCTGCAGAGCCTAGCAGGGCACTCTGTGTACTGGCTGAGTACCAGTTCAGGAGTTGCTGGAGGGTCCTCTGGATTCGGTATCTTCTTCTGTTCCCAGGAGATCTTTAGGGGAGGGATCTTGATTCCCTCTTGGAGGTCCTGACCTTCCTTCATTGGTGGAAGATTTAAGCCAGATTGTACTTTCAGCTAGGGGCCAATGATGAGTTCTTCCAGCTACTCCTTGCAAAGTGTTCAGATGATCTACCCAAATAATTGGCTTGACCGTCCTTTAAAGCCAAATGGACCACAGGGATTGGTGTAGCCTAAGCCTACCTTAATGAATCAATCATGGGTCCCCACCAACAATCTCCTGTATGCAGGAGGTTATAACCATAGTGTTTTAGACAGAAAAGGTAAAGGGGTGAAAACATGTAATACTTAGTCCCATCCATCTTCCTGTCTGTTGTGGATCAAAGGGTCTCTCTGGTCAATGGAGCTCTTTGTTGTTCCTAATTAAAACGGCAGGTCTCCCTTGAAGCTGCAGCGGGATCCAACTTCCTGGCTCCGTAAATCCACAGACTTGTACCTCCTGACTGGGGTCCCCCTGCGGTATGACTACTGTAATACATGCAATCCCAGACATGACATGTCACTGTCCATTAATACTAAGGGTGGGAGCTAGCTTCAGGTTGACACAGTGCCTATCAAAAGTTGTTTGGGTTTCCTGTCTCCTTTGTTAAACCTCTGTGGGCCTGTTTGAAGTAATCTCTATTAGTATATTAATTATGTAAAATGCTGCCACCATCTACAGGGCTTACAAAAGGACAGGGTGGATCCATGGAGCTGTTGTTAATTAATTAGGCTGGTCATGGCAGGGGGAAAGTTTTGACCTCCCCCTTCTGAGAGGACATGGTGTAATCCTGGATGTCATATCACAACTAAATAGGACAGGAGGACTGACTGTGCCTGTGAGCTGTGTCCACAGGTCTATGTTTATGTCATGCGGTGAGCTTAGGAAAATGTGTATGGATTAGCCACACACATTTTCCAGAAGTTGATCTACTATCATTCAATTTCATCCGAAATTTCAAAAAGTCCAGGTGAGCGCACACCCACCCATGCAGATGGTTGAATGTGGAGCTGCTATGACTCAGCCTGGAGGCCATGTCCCTCAGGCTCACCTGTCTCATCAATCTTTTTTAAAATATATTTGATTCCCCTATCTAACATTGATGAAACCCGCAGGGGTAGAGTGGGAGTAGAATGCTCATGGCATCCAGTTCTATAACAAAGTTCCTGAAGCGCCGAGTCAATTTGGAATGGTTTTGAATGTGTAGGTATTATGACCGTATAATCGAAGACTAGATAAGAGGCTGGAGAAAGGGAGAAAGAAACGAAGGTAGTGATTTTTCATCTCCTCCGGCGAACACCACTGCATTACAGTCTCCCTATGTTAGGGGAGTAAGCTGTGCTAAAAACACCAATAGAGAACACCACCCTGTTTGGAAGGATGGCAACCTTGCAATCGAGTCCTAGGTTAATGTCACTGGGCCTCATTACATGGTAGGCGGTAACCATGGCGCTATTAGGGCCATGGTTGCCGCCGGTATTTTACCTTGTCCGCCTTGGTGGATGGCGGAATTACCACCCTACTCCAAGGTGAGCGGGGGTGGTAATTCCCCATTCACCAAGGCCCTTCCCCATTCCCATTTTTGTCCCCATAGGGCATAATGGGAATGGAGGAAGGCGCTAATTACGGTACCGCAAATTGCGGTACCGTAATTAGCCCCAAGGTCCCTTTGCGGCACCCTACTTTAACGGGCAGTAAAACCAGCCGTTAAAGTCGGGTCCCGCAAAGGGAACTCGTATTAAGGCGGTAAGGGTTAACGGTCACCCGTAGCATTACCGGTGACCGTTAACCCTTACCGCCTTCCGTGTAATGAGGCCCATTGTCAAAAGAGAAATCATGAACACACACCAGCTGCAGAAAAAGCTTTTCTCTACGAGCCACAGACCTGCGATAGCAGTCTGCTCACTTACGCAATCTAAGCGGATCCCGAGGAGATCATGGGACGCAATGGGAACGTTTGTGCAATAAAACATGTCTTTTTTGTAGCACAAAATTATATTTTTGTTGCACTTTTTGACCGAGTCAAGCAGGCCTGAGAGAGTTGTGGTGCAAGAATGAATGAGAGTGGTTGCAAGAGTGAAAGAGACATGGACGTCATTTGGGAGTGGTCCAAGGAAGGTAGGAGCTTGCAGCAAAAGTCGGATGCCTGCGCTGATCTGCTTTATGAATCGTGTGTATGGTACTTCCTGCAGCCGTTCCAGGGTTCCTGCGGAACAGAGCTCCTGAAGTCAAGAGGTTTTGCGAAACAATGGTGGCTGGGGTTGGATCCCTGGTGGTAATGGCAATGGATCTGACCGTTGTCACATATTATAGTGATGCCTGAGTGTATGATCACAGAATCACTGCTGGAAACGATTAGGTTTTCATGTTGTTGGTTTTCATTGTTTTTTTAACGGACAATTGGTTGCCTAGGTCTTGCAGGCAAGTATTTGTAGATTTGCATGACAAACAAAAGCCAACATGTGTTTCAACCAGGGGTCTTTATCAAGGTGGAAGAGTATAGGACTGGATGGTCCTTGGATAAATAGCTGGCTGCCCTACACCGAGGCCCTGCCGGGCACATCAGAAGGTCAAAGGTCATTTCATGCCACTTCCAGTGGTATCATCAGATACGTGATGTCCGTTCGACTAGACCTGGCGTTTTGGTGAATTGACGTTCCTGGAAAGAGAGCTGGAGACAGTGCATGCAAGAAACCAAGTGTGAACGCAAGAGAACCAAGCTGTGTGTGAAAGAGCCAGAGTGCAATCAACAGGGGGTGTGCAAGAGTGGGAGATTGTATGAAAGGAACGGTGCGCAACAGAGAGGGTGCAAGATGGAGACGGAGAGAGTTTGCATGACGAGGAGAAATGGTGGGAGGTTGGGAGAGAGGGTCTGTGTGAGAGAGAAATATGGAAAAGATAGGGTGTTTTCCATTTTGCATTGAACGCAAGTCCACATTCAAACATCCAGTGCAGTGGGGCAGGCACAAGAGGGTGAGAGTGCAGGGGCCGAGGGCCTGATTGCCCCAGGGCCCAATGCTCTCTTCGTCCATGTTCTGCCTACCTCACTTTCGGATCTCTCATGTCCAGTGCGCTCTCTTTCTCTTCACCTTCCATTTACCCTTCAACCTCTATTCATTTTTTGCCTCTGCATTTTCACTTTCTGCGCGTTTTCATTTTAAACTTTGCGCCTTTTTTTGTTATTATTGTGAAATCGGGGTACGGTGAGGATTCCTGTCTCTGAGGAGCTGCTGCAACAATCCACTAACTCGGCTTCTCAGGGGCTACCTGCAAAAGTGGCGCTAAATGTCAGCCGGACAAAATCTCGCGATCATTTGAAAATGGTTGACATTTCTAGGGACGGAATTAGCCAGTGCCATCGGCATAACGTTGGCCATGAAGCTGCCAAAGCGAAAAGAGCCCTTTGGACAGTGGTCGAAGTGTACGAAAAGAAGTAGTGGAACTGCGTTCCCTGCAGGCCTGCACCCACTTCCCACAAACCCCATCTGCACACCGCCTCCCACACACAATGTAAACCCCCCAACCACATGCACGTGCTATGTAAGGGAAAGTTCAGTGCAGTGACTGAAAGTGCAAGTTTCAACTTCTTCCTACACTGTTATTTTAAAACGAAACCGTTCCGGAACGGTTTCTTTTTAAAATAAAAGTATAAGAGCAATAAAACGTCATTAAAAAAAAGTAGAGGAGCACTGCCCCAAGCGCTCCCGGTCACTTCGACCACTGCCTTTGGAAGGCATTGCAACATGTCATGGGCAAGAACATCTCGCAAGCTGCCGCGACGCTTTCATATAGGAGAAGAAAACATGAATATAAAAGATGGGTAAAGCATCATAAGGCGCACCATAGAATTAGCAAAGGGCAAGAAAGGAGTGATCGTATCAAGAAGAACAACAATACGTGCTTATTTTGGAAAAAAATGCATGGTGATGAGCCCCCTTCTTCTCTTGTGGCAGGGGTCTCCAAGCACAGGTGGGAGAATTATATCTCCTCCACTATACAGATAAAGTCCCCCACTTTATTCGAGACTAGTGCAAGAAATATTGCAAGCTGGGACTACACTGGCAGTGTAGAGCAGGGGCCAGATTACAGAAACTTTGAAATGGGGCAAGTGCAAAGTTTGCACGGTATTAGCACTAGGGCGAAGTCTGCCCTATTTTTAAAAACACTGGGACACATTAAAAAACCATTGCATCTCGGCAAGGGCAGTTTGGGATAAAAAGCACCAGGGTTAAAATTGCCCTAGTGCTACAAAGATACATTGTTGATGCATTGTTGCATCAGGGTAAAGTTTGCCCTATTGCTAATACCGTGCAAACTTTGCACTTGCCCCAGTTCAAAGTTTCTGTAATCTGGCCCCTGGTTGTAAAGCTTTTAAAAAACTTGAAAAAATGGACAGCCCCTGGATGACGGTCTAGATAATGCACTGATTAAAAGGGGTTCTATCTTATGGGGACATAACCGCCATTAGTTATTTGCATCCATAAGTATTACTGGACCGCTACCAGCAAGGTGGGTGCACAGTATAATTGTCCCTGTGTGCAAGCAAGTTGTAGTAACGGATCCAGATGTTAAAAGATACCTGCTATGCTTGACGCTCCTGACAAAGTATTTTCACCTGTTCTGTGGAAGGAATTTAGCAATTTGACGGAGGGTAATAATGCCTTCACAATTAACCAGACTGGAGTCAGAGCAGGTTTGTCTAACAAACATGATGCCACTTGTCAGTATTACTGAATGGGCTAGAAATACTTGGAAACGATCAGTGTTTGTATCATTTATCGACTTCAGCACTGCCTTTGACACTGTGGTTCAAATGACAACATCAGGGCGTACAGAAAGGTCCATTAACAATGTTAATTGCCTTAAAAGAAAACACAACGGTGCCTTTGCAGCTGAACAAGAATGGCCAATTACGTGATTTGATTGCTAAACACACTGGCTGCAGCAAATTTGTGTTTTTGCCCTAATATTTTTGAATCTATGTCTAGCCAAGTTGCCCATTGACCTTCAATTGGATGCTGTGTATCAACCAAACAGAGACGTTGCTAGGTGAGGGCTGAGGGGGTAAAAGCCCCAGGTCTTTTAGTTGTAGCTCCGGATAGAAGCTCAGGGGCTGCAACCAAAAGACTAGGTAGCCCCGAGTCCCGACACTCCCAACATTAGCCTAGACCCGGATCTTTTCCAGAGTAAGCAACACCCCTGCCACTAAATCTGGTTTCCTTTAAACTGCAGTGGCTGGACTATGCGGATGACATTGCTTCATTGAACTCTACTCCCACTGGCTTACGCGGCGGTTAAGCGAGCTAATGCAGGAAGTCATGGTTTAATCATCAGTACCAGGAAGACCGAGGTTCTGATTTTTAATCACACATGTAAATGGAACAGCTATAGATGGTTAATAAATGCGCTCCTTGTGAAGGTTCTGCCAAATTATACTCATCTGGCTGCTATATTTGATGATAAACTTTAGTGGAAAGAACAAATAGAATATGTGTGCTTGTCGGATGTTCGTGTTGCTATCAGGACTTTCTCATCGTCAAATTGTGGATATACCCTGAAACCTTTAACTGACGTGTATAAAATGAAAATGTTACCTTTAATGTTATGTGGTCCCAAAATGTGGGGTCTATTACAGGTAAAGGCATTATGAATCATGGGGAGCTTTTGCATAAAGAGGGCTTTTTGCCCCCCACAAAGTCGACCTGATAAATGTATAGGTGCTGAATTTGGAATCATGTTTGTCATGTTTCAGCTGCTACAGAGACAATTAAATTTTAGTAATAAAATCCAACTGGCCACAGCTAACACATTCATGTAACTCATGAAGGAGGACTGCCTAGCAGATACGACATGCCATAAGAAAATGTGATTTGGAAACTTTGTGTGAATCTGAACCTTGGTCCAAACGCTTTGAGATAAGGGTTGCAGATGGCATTGTGATAGATCTGAAAACTTGCATCAAATGGTCAATTACGGAATTGGCTCTTGATCAAAATTTGAAAGACCTGGCCACTACATCCCACTCTTGGAAATATAGTTCATTGGTACCTGTACCTTCAGTAAGACTATAACCTAAATATGCGACTGAGATTCCGAGTCACAGAATCTGGCGTGGTTATATGTGATATTTTACCAACAATGGAAGTTAATGGTGTCTGGGCCAGCATTCCGATTGGTAGTAGAACTTGCTTATCTGTTTCGATGAGAACATTGAATCTATTAAACTGTTACTGCTATTCTGTCCTGGAATGAGTCAGGTATTAATTATATATTTTATGTCATATCTCAAATCAGACATGAATACTAAAATGAGTGGGTTTTATGGATCAGGATAATGGAGGGAGAAGAGTTTAATATTATAAACTGTGCCATTCCACTATGGCAAGAATTTGGTATTTTATTGAATTAAATGGTTAGATGAGGATTTTATAATTGACATATTGTTATTATAAATAATGACTACACGCAGGAATCGTTGCTGGAACATAGCAGGAACGAGATGAATGCTAAACAAGGTATAGAATGGAAGTGTGGTTTGTGCAGTCAGTCTGCGCAGAAGACTCAGTAATCAAGTATTTAAGTCCTTAGTAATAGTACATTGACTCTTTTTCGAATAAACAGGAAGCAGCCATCTAGTGGTGTGAATGGTGATTTATTATGGTCACAGCCGACACGTGTTTCGACCTAAGGGTTGTCCTCAAGGCGATAAATGAAAATATCAGGGAATTATCCCTTGTGGTGTCCTCTCTAATGCTAGCGTGGTGTATAGCGTTGAAAGTCTCAGGTTAGTCCTAGATGATGATCAGGAAAAGCACCGTTAAGTTGTGGAGGCAATGCGTCTTGACTTTGGGGACAGTCGGTAAAATCCGATCCAATATTCAGGGTTCTATTTATTACCTGAATGATGCTCAATAATAGCGCTGCATAGTTGCAGGAGCAAGGAATCTTGACTAGAGTTGTCAGGCAGGAAAATTAAGAATCCAGAATTCGAGGTTCTGATACCTTCGGATGCAGTCTAAGGGATTGATCCCTCTTGCAGATGGCTGGATTGCTGCTTCCTGTTTATTCGAAAAAGAGTCGATGTACTATCACTAAGGAATTCAATACTTCATTACTGAGTCTTCTGGCCAGACTGACTGCACAAAGCACACTTCCATGCTATTAACTGATGGAGAAATCCAGGGGAACCTCGTGTGCAGTTCCTGCTGCATTAGACGACCCTCATATTGCGAAAGTTGATCGCATCCCTACCTGTCACTGCCCCTTTTTATGTTTACTTCTAAACAAGGTATAATAGTATTCTTGATATACTGATGTGCACTTAGATTCGTTTGATTGCAGCATTCTAATCTTCCAAGTCGGTGGCCAGATGCACCAGTGCACAGAGATGCTACGCCATAATGTGGCCTACACAAACACCCTCGCTCTCACATAAAGTGATGACTGCTTGTTCATGGCCGTTTAGATGCCTATTACGTGTTTATAAAGTTATTGAGCATGTTTTATATATAGTGTTGGTGCCTTTTTTTGTATACTGTGCTAATGACCAACACCGTTGTGCAGCACCACTGGCTGTTAAAACGAAGAGCATTCAATATTCAACAAACGTCAGAAACATTGCCAACAGCATTTCAATGACACAACTCAATTCCCAAGACTGGGAATGTATTCTTGTCACAGTACAAGACACTGTCCAAATAACTCTACTTGCTTGCATTTCTAAAGAAAGTGCACCTAGACAACACGGAGCAACACAGGTTTGATCCCCGGGTCTGCGCTTAGAAACCTCTGGGTATTAAGCAAGTTTTAAAAACCAATTACAATTACAATATATCTATTCATCGATTTCATTCTGTAACCTTTATTCAACATTTGGTCATCAGATATGCATACAATAATAACAATGGAGAAAAGACCAAAGCATACATTTACACACCAAACCATTAATTAAAAACCTCTTATTTATTCCAAGGTTAGCAATTCATAATTGTTCATATTCATTTAAAAAACCTGCATAATACAGAAGAAAATACCAGACTAGAATGTGAAGAATACATATTAAAATGTTACACGTTTTAGAAGATAATTGAACGTAATAGAAGCTAAAGTGCCAGTGCATCAATTAGATGAATTCAGCTACTTTGCAGACCGAGCAAACTATACATAACCCAATCAATAATATCACCAGTATGTGCAGTAGCACTTCTTGGGTGTATCTATGCGCAGAATGTGATTAGCATAATAAACAGTCTTGGACCCAAATGACCAGACAGACTCAAAGAATATGGCAAAATATGACGTTATTATCAGTTCAATAAAGTAGGGCAATCTGGTGAACAACAAATTGCAGTCCACACACTCACAATGAAGATTGTTCACACAAAGGCTTTATACCTCAAATAATGTCAGCTATGATGTCATCCTACGTGGCAAAAAATGAAACCCATCGGGTTTAGGAATTGGTATGGGAACATATCTACTTATAGAGTCTATAAATATTAGTTACTTTATTGGCTACTCCTCTCTGGTAGGCATGCCTCGAACGTCCCTCTAACTATGTGTAATACAGATTATAGCAGTATAACAGTAGCGGATTGTCTCATGCAGCATTGTATGCTCATCGATGCATACACCCTCACGATAGGTAGGCATCCTCTCCCAACCTTGGACTCTCTGCTCACTAGCAGCACATAAGCAAAACAAAACTCAGGTACAGAGAACAACATCAGACTACTACCCACTTGCGTAATTCGTCCATCATCTCTCATCAGTAAGGCCTTCAGCCAAGGTCTCTTCTTTGAAGTTGACCTTGTGGACTGTTCTCTTCTCTAGGACTTTTAAGGGAGTGTAGGTACACCACTATGTGCATCTGTAGCGTAATGAATAGGCCTTGTTTTAGAGTTCTGAATCACGTGTGAAGAGACCACAATTTTGTCAATTTCGAACTTTTATTTAGTGCTATTTGATTCAATTAAGCTAGGTGTCATTTCTCCTTTTGGCCTCTGGAGACTTGATTGCTGTAAATCATATAGGCTTTTCTGCATCTTTTATTGTCAATACTTGGCACTTGCAAATGTTCGCTCATTTACTTAATCTAAGAGAAATATGTCTCACGTATGTCGCTTATCCTCATTACCTCTCCATGTACCCTTCAGTCACTTCTCGCTGTGGCATCCTTGATCTCTGGCCTGCATCTTGTCTTTGTTCATGCATGAATTTGTATTTCCAGCCTCTGTCAGCTCTGCAGCTCTGGTCTCTCTCCTTTGAGCTCTCCGCTTACTATCATTGAGAGCAGACGTCCATCTTTTAAACATGGTCGCTTAACCTGTGTTATGTTGTCTACTGCAGCAGGTTTCAATATGGCTCATCTACCTTGCATTTCTGAGTATATACATTCACTACTCATCTAGTTACTTATCTTCTTTGTACATATGGTTTCTTCTTACTTGTATGTATGTTTACTCTTGTGTCTTCTATTACATCTTTATTCTTAAGTTTTCTTATATTATTTCAGTGCATCATTTGATCTACTCTTTATGACATCACTTTGCACCTGTCAGATCTTCTTTACAACTACTACTAGTTTTACAACTACTACTGACTACTAATCTCCCGGACCACCTCAGTACGAGGGTACATACAATACTGAGTCAATAGTTGACTCAATACAATAGTTGTCTGAGTGCATAACATCTCTCATACACTCGATGGGTTATTGGGCGATTCCTGGTGTCATGCACAGAGTCTTCATTTTATTAATCTAGTATGATGGAGGTGAGGGGACGGAGTCTATTAGTGATGAACACGTCTGCTCCTCTACAAGTAGGATTGATTATATTAAAACAGTTAAGTAAGATAAGACCTACAATCTAATGAATTCCTCTATATGGTATTAAATAGCATCCCTGGTCCATATACATCTTCTTAATCAGGCCCAGTGTATGGACTTAGCCACAAAGTATATTATACCAAGTTTTTTCATGTTTGACTTAATAGTGGTCATAGCATCTGGTAAAAAAAAACAAATATTGTGATGCTTTAGGATTGGTATTAGATAGATGATTCCAAGGTCTCTGTATGTCGAGCATAGGAAGGGAAAATGTTGCACACTCTCATCTGCCTCATTGCAAGCTGGATATTTACTATCTTGCTGCTGCTTCCAAGTCTTAGAGAACCCTGTGACATTCAAGATTCCCATTTTAAATTTGGTATACAAAGAGTCTGCGAATGCATGGTTTACAAAATCCAAATTAATCTTCTTAACCTAGCTCTCTTTTTCATTGCCAGTGGCAATAACCTACAGATAATCGGGGACATAATTCCTCTGCCTTCTCAGCACATTGCGGTGAAAGCTCTTTTCACTGCTCCCTTAGTGTCTATGTTAATGGCTTCTGGTAAATACCAGATGTGTGCCAAGTTCAGTGTTGTAGCCTAGGGAGACCTCTCCTACCCCTCCCATCCTCCTGTGCCATTATGTCACATAAGGCTTTTGTATACTTGACGAGCTCTGGGAAACCCATAGGCATGTCCACTAGAGGACTGGTTTTAGAGCTATTTCGTCAGATATTGATTTTACAGCCGTTTCCATCCAGGTGCACGAGAGTATTTGGGTTGCTTATAAGGAGTTGAAGCATTATTTTAGGAATATGTTTTCACTAGTAGCAAGAGCAAATGTTTTCACGTTCCCCAAAATGTCTGCCCCATATGTAGCCGCTGCTCTCACCTGTGCTTTATACATTTCTATGCCTGGTTTTACTGGGCTACAACCATCTATGTGAGCAAATCTCAATATTGCCCCACCATTCCGATATACCATTATTTTTGCTTTTTCTACCTGGGCTGCCCATTAACAATCCTCGGTGAACCTTATAACCAGATAATCCATATGCCTTTATTTGTTCCAATTTCCTATCACCAATTGGGATGTTTAGACTTGTGCACTTTGAGCATTTAGGGTGAAAAACCATCACCTTATTTGTCCCATTATTAATTTCCATGCACATTGCTCTGCACTTATCATTGAAGATTGCCACCGATTTCTTGAGTCCAGAGGGTGTAATTGTCAGCAAAATATAACTCCAGCATTCTGTCACTTAACTAATCTTAGGGGATCTGGAAGTGTTGCTACGAGTACATCAATTATTTCATTAATGTATATGCTGAACAGAGTCGGCGCCAACACACATCCCTACCTGACAAATGTTTCGACTCTGAAGGGCCAGGTTTTTTCACCGGGCCACAGGCTCATTTTCGACATATAATTGCTATATAACCCCCAGCGAATCTTCTGGGACACCCTTACATTTGAACACCTCCCCAAGTATAACCCTGCAAAGTGCATCAAACGCTGTTTTGATATCGATGAAAATAGCATAGAGGCAAACCTTTCTCGATATGGTATATTTCTGGAAAATTGAAGAATGCTTACACCCTTGGGGCCTGATTCGTGGAATTTTTTGCACAGTGCAAAGTGACGTTTCATTGGTGCCAAGCGACTTTGCGCAGTAAAAATACACTTTGCACTGCTCCAAGAATCAGGGTGTTGGTCCACTGTACGCATTCCTGTCTGGAAGCCCACCTGCAAGTGGCTGATATTATTGTTGTTTGTTACTCACACCTTTGAATGGTGCAATAGGACCTTAGCAAATATGTTCCCTGGTATTGGGCGATAATTCGCCGGGTCCTCTCTGCCCCCCTTTTTTGTAGATGGGCACTATTTCCAGCTTTTGTCCAGGACACCAGTATTTTATTTATTGAAATCATTGCATTGAAAGGACGTCCCTTAAAGATGTTGATGGGGACTTCATCAGGCCCTGGTTACTTCCCCACTTCTGCAAGCACAGTGCCTCATGGATTTCCGAAATGGTAACAATTCTATCTACTATTGAGCATGAGCCTATCTGTAGAGATGGGTTAACATCATGCACCGGGAAGTTTCTCGTCTCTTCGTAAAGACCCTGAAAGTGGTTAGACCTCATATCTTTGGTTATGCAGCTCTGTATAGTCGAATCATTGTTTTACCACTATCATTGGCCTGCTTCCAGAAGGAAGCTGAGTCACCCCTCCAGGAGATTATCCCATTTAGTACTTAGAAAGACTTTCTTTATCTCGTCTGTCAATCGTTTAACTTTGTTCCTGAGTTTGCTTAGGTTTTCTCTGTTAAATCCCTCCTCTTGCTATAAACAATCTAGCAATTTTGATATAGCCACCTTGCAATCATTGTTATAACATTTATCATATTTAATGCTAGATTTTTTTAACTACACCTCCGGGTTTAGTAACTTGTGGTAAATGGACATTAAAATCTTTTCAAATTCATATTCCTCACTATCCGACAACGTCACGATAATTCACTGCAATGTATAACATAAAATCATGCATTAAAAAATGAAATACAAGTGCATTTTATCTTGCAAACATGTCTTGTGCTTGCCTTCTTGTTATGGAGCATGAAGAAAAATTACTATATATGTAATATGCATAATACAGGTGATTACCTCAAGACGCTTCAATAGTCAGTGATAGTACTAGCCAACCCAATGGTAAGCAGAATATACACCCTAAAAATGAAAGGCCCACCCAACCCTGCTTGGATTTGAAATTGCAACCTTGAGGTCCTTTGGAAGGCAGGCAGTATATTTAAATCTATATTGGCTCCCATCCTAGTTGGTGCAGGTCATCAAACTTTGTTTTTCTATCTGTTCTCAGGGCTCCTAATGAACATTATGGATAGATTGATGACATTGGTTACTATTAAAACAAACCGTTCTTCATCTTGTGGAACTCTGCCACATCCTCTCCTGCAAAACAAAAGAGGTGATGGCTGTAAGGTTTAGAATAAATTTAAATGCCTGTAATTGCTCTGGGCAACCCTACAGACCACTGTTCTTCACCTGCCAAGCCATTACAAAAGTAGAAGGACCATATGCAAATCAGGCTTGGAACCACCCCAAAAGAGGATGTCCAGCCTGAACTGCTAGGTCACAACCCTTCTGCCTGAGACCACAAGCATCCCCAAACATGTTTTGGTCTTATTGGGCATCATTAGTGAGAAGTAGCTTTGATCTCTATGACCAGCAGGCATGGGACCCATGCCTGGGCATACCGTCCCACTTGGGATGACAATAGCAAAACAAAAGAGGTGAGGGCTGGAAGGTTTAGAATAAATCGTAACTTCTGGCATTGCTCTGGGCAACCCTCCAGACCACCGTTCTTTGCCTGCCAAGCCACTTCAAAGGGGGAAAAACCATATGCAAATCAGGCTTGCTCCCACCCAAAAAAGGGGCAGTCCAGCACAAACTGCTATCTGCTCCTGCCCCATGCCGCTGCAGCCCCTTAATAGTATGTGCTGAGATCTCCAATGTTCACTCCTCTTTTGCTTTACCTTATCCATTTGCAGATGACACCCAAATCATCCCTTTCTTTCCCTACCTCGTCCTTGAACTGCCATCATGCTTACACGATTATCTGGCGATAGAAATAAAATATCAATCAATCAATCTTCCTGATGGCTCTCGGGATTCTTATGCTCAATTCCTCCCAAATTGAAGTAATCTACCTCTTGGCTATAACTTCCCCCATTCTACATTTCTTGTGTCTCGCATATTCCACACCTCTCCCCAAGGCTCAAAATCTTGGTGTCCTCTTTGACAGTGACCTTAAGCTCCAATAATTCATCACTGTGAATTCCACCGTGTGTAGGATGAATCTTGGAAAACATCAGGACGATCCGTTAGCACCTGCCCTTTATTCCTTACTCTTGTTTTCAATTATCCTGACACATTTGGGCCTACCCCTCTGCTTCTTCACTACTCTGAACAAAATACTGATTGTTGCTACTCACACCCTCTCTAAATTTATGGGCCATGAGGATAGCTCAGGGGCAACGCGTTTGGCTTGAAAGCAAGACAAGGCAGAGTAACACAGGTTTGAATCCTGGTCCCGTGCTTAGAGATTGGTCTCCGGTAATAAGTGCGCTATTAAAGATGAATTAATTAATTATGATTTTTACCACCACCTTCAAAATAGATGATTATCAATGTACTATTGGTCACACATCATATTCGTCTTCTTGGTCTTTACATTCTTCCACTAACCGTCCCTCCCCATCCCCCATCTAGATAGCTCCTCTAGACTCCCCTTCACAGTTATCGCTCTTATGCAATACTCAACATATCTGTCCCACCCGCCTTGTGCGCTCTCCCATTTCCCCTCCTTTTCAGTCCTTGCATCGTTCCACCGGAAAATACCCTACCCCAGAAATGAAAAATATTGCTACTGTCCAGAGTTTTATATTAGTCCTAAAAAGACACCTTTTTGGCCTACAAGGAGTACGACTGTCCTGCATCGTTACTATCATTGATTCCAGGGGCGGCTCGAGTGGCTGGACCGTGACCCACCACACACGCACCAATTGTGGAGGAGCCAGCAGCCCACAGAAAACCATTGAGAGAACGGCACACAGGAGCACACTCTTCCCTGCAGGAGGCCCTTTTTGTAGTGCAGGCCCAATGCGCCTTGCCTGACTGTGGGTGACAGATCTCCCACCCAGGCATGGCCTTTGCCATGCTGGTTGCGTTACTGCGGAGAGATGTAGTGCTCCTCTGCACCCTGTCTTCATTGTACCATTCATTTTGCACGGGCTCAGGCACAATGTCTGTATGCCGGGGGCTCTGAGACTTGACACCCAGATGCTTCCTGCTGCGTAGTTTTTTTCATGGCAGGTTCTGGGATATTTCCTGGAGGAGCAGCACAGAGGAACAAGAACGTATTTTAAGGCAAGTGGATTTGCGTGTGTGTGTGTGTGTGTGTGTGAGAGAGAGAGAGAGAGAGAGAGAGAGAGAGAGAGAGAGAGAGAGAGAGATATAGAGAGAGAGAGAGAGAGAGAGAGAGAGAGAGAGAGGGAGGGGGGGTCAGACGCTTTGTAGTCTGCAAACATGCCTTTATGGGTATACATGTGTTTCTGAGTTTGTGTACAGGAGAGGATGCATGCTTGAGGCAAGGCCACATTTTTTGTTTATGAGCAATTTTGAAGTGGCAATGGTGACATATTAGCAGCACCAGCATCATTTAAGTGTTTTTAAGTGGCAACGCTGACATATATTGGTGGCATTAGCATCATGGAGTGATAATGCTGACATATTGGTGGCATCTTTTTCATGAAAGTGCTTTAAAGTGGCAATCCTGACATATATTAGGGGACCAGCATTATGGAATTGCTTTACAGTGGCAGTAAAAACACATATAGTTTTGGGCACAGGCATCACAAATATTTTATTGTTCATTTATAACGTGCTTGATACCAGCGAGTGGTTTCTAAGTGCAGGATCAGGATTCAAACCTGTGTTGCGGTGCGTTGTCTTGCTTCCAAGACAAACTCGTTGCCGCTGAGCTTTCCTTCCTCACATGTGCTTTACAGTGATAGCGCTGGCACATATGTTGTGCAGAGTGATTATTAAAATGTGTTGTCCAATGCTCCTGTGTACTGTTGGGGATCTAGGATCTACTGGATTTTCATTTGTTATCCTACAGAATGGGTTGGAAACTGTATTGCGTTTTACACATTTTCTAGCAAAACAATGTGCTGTAAAATTGCCCCATTTCAACCCATTATTTCAAACAAAGTCTCAGGGAGAGAATCTCTGTGAATTCCCTTATGATGGTTTGGGATCGCTCTCTACACTCGGTTTATTGTACACATTTGTGGAAAATATGTATGCCTCTCCACTGTAAAAGTTCACCAGAAATCAGGTTCCTCCCCCCCTTGCTTCTAATTATATGTTATGTGGCATTTATAGAGTACACAATGGCATCAAAGAGCTGTATATCTCTGTGAATGGTGCACATTACACAACGTTTTGCACAGTCACTCAGCCACTGGTCTGTATCATCCCATTTCTGCATGCCAATGTGCCTCCTCCCTGAACTGGACTTCATGGCACAACAACGTTATCCCTACCACTCAGTAACCCTTTTATAGAATTGCTCTGTGCTGCATGAAAACTGTTGTCAAGAGTTTTTGATAGAAGCAGTCATCCCCTGTGTCTCATCCATACACATTTCAAGGAGAAAATTCCTATTGCGAAGGATTACAGCTGAGCGGCACTTTGTCACAGTTTATTAAACAGTAAACAGAAGCCAGGGAACTCTTTCCCCTTCAATGAATATGGCGCACAATAAAACTTGTTTTATTTTTCTAGTATACTACAGATTCCCTTTAAGTAGGCCTCCAACCCGTCTCGCACCCAACCTCCACAAACACCCTGTGTCACAATGGACTAGGAACCAGGACGGTGTGTATCAATAAGATATTTATTAATTTATTATTTAATGAAAAAGGAAAATCAACCAATTATAGCAGCCACCAATGTTGTGGCAACATAAAATGCAATAATCTCTACAAAAATTAGGGAATACTAATCAGCACACAAGGAGAAAAACGACTTTTAGAATATACAACACATGGGCAATGGAAAGGGAATGCAAATGAAAATTGGTTTTGACCACACAATAGAGAAAGAGGAACAGAAACAGAAAATCGTTTTTTGGGCTGTGAAGCTTAGTTTCAATGGAAAGGAAAATGCAAATGAAATTCGTTTTTTTACTGAGGCTGCAAATGGCAGGTAGGCGCTGGGAAAGGGATTAGCTCACAAGAGGGAAATCGGTTTTGAGTTAGGATAGCAAATGCAAAGGGAAAATACAGTGGCAAAAGGAAATTCACTTAGCAGGGCCCAATTTAAACACAGGGACAAATTCGTTTCTCAGATCACCATGGGATTAATTATTTTGGGATAACAATTTGTAATTATAACAATTAACAAAAACACTGGGACAAAAATTGCTGTTTTCGAATTCCACCAATCCCGATCCTCTGAAATTCAATGTGGGAATTCATTGATTTACTTACAAAAATACAAAGGATCTACACAGGCAAACAAGAGATTCTTCTATGGGAAGATGACTAAACTACATGGGCAAACAAAGGATTCTGCAATGGGAAGATGACTAAATTGCACTGGAAATTGGGGTTTTCAATGGGGAATTTTCAATGGGGAAAATATTGGATGCAATGCTACAAGAATGAAGGGCTTATTGCTACTTACATAGCAAGCCTTTGTTTAAGGTTAAGGAAAGCCTGCTGCATCTCGGGACACTCTGGAAAGAGAGTGTAGGAGTCTGGTCACGCCACTTTCAAAGATGGTACGTTTCAGCAGCCTTCTCTCCATCGTTCTCCTTCTCCTTTTTCTGTCTCCCTGTTTTTTGGTGTGTCTCCCCTGTCCTAGTCCAGGCCCCCTTATATAGCAGAAATGACATCACTCATTTTACAATCTAGGGAAAGTACCCTGCAATAATCCCTGCTGCTATGATGGGGATTTACCCTCCCTCTCTCCGCCCCCAGTCAGGATTGGTTTAGGGGTTTGGAGCAACATCTCTCTTTTCCCATTTGTCATCATCCTTTGCTCTCCTTGAAACTTTTTGGCAAAAACTAGTTATGTATCACAACTTCATAATTGTATTAGCAACTGCCATACTAAACATATTTTCTGTTTTAGCTGATCATGGGTAATTAGATAAACCGACCGCCAAATTTGTCTGATGTAGCATGGCCTGGCATCACATTTGTATCCCTTTCATAAAATGTACAACAGTTGTGAATATGTAGGTTATCAAGCATATCCCTAATTTAATTTTCTAATTTTTAATTTTAATTTTACAAACTCTCACATTTGTTACATGCCGATCAGCCAGAAACCTAGTCTAACTGGCCATTACACTTCCCAGAGTCACAGATAGATGCATTCTATATCCCCAAAACTGCCTGGAAATTATATAACAAATGGTATGAAAATGAAATCAATCCACAGTATGGTTGCTACGCACAATGACTAAAATGAAAATAGTCTTTTAAATTAATTGTGAGTGTTGCTGTTCAACCAATGGGAGGGCTGCTTCATCCAGCAATGCCATCTGTCCTCCTGAGCCAGCCTGTGACCAGAGGTTTTTTTGAGTCTCTTTGAAGTTAGTGTGTGCTCTTTGAAGCGGGTGCAACAAGGATTCAAACCTTTTAGTCCTGCTCCAGCCAAGGATGGCTTTCTCTTGAAGTCCCTGCTTTCCTAGTCAGCAGGTCTGGAGCATATTGAATGTTGACGCCTTTAGCAGCACCAAATTTTATTGCTCGGTCATTAGGTGTGAGATGCGACATCCAGGCTGAAGTGGGGCTTTCCTTTGGGAAGTTTTGTCCTCAGCCAGAAACAGTTTTTTCCTGAAGACTAAGTGTCTCTTCAAATGTAACTAGAGTTGTGTGAGTGAAACATAATACATATTGTTTTGGTCAACTCACACATCATGTTTTGCTTTCCTGACATTTTTCTGTGAGCAGTGATATTTTTTCCCGTTTTTATTTGCAAACACATGTGCAGGTCGTTTTTGCTTTCAATGTTGAAAAATCCTGTTTACTATGTTAGAGGATTCTTTGATTCCTCCTTCTCTTGTAAATTAAACTGCTGCTTGTCCATTGATAATGATAGGTAGGCCCCTTTCCACATGGCTCTTTAACTTTACATGAAACAGAAGCAAAAGCCACGCCGTATTTGTTGCAGTGTTTAAATGCCTGCCTTTCATGTGAAAGGCAACAGCAAAAGCCAAGCCGTTTTTGTTACAGGGTTTAAATGCCTGCCATCCATGTGAAAGGGACTTCTGTTGGGGGCCTTTAAATGCACCCCACAACTGTGCAGACTGGTGAACGAAGTGCTGAAAAGTGTATTTATGTTCCTGTTCCAGGTCTTCCAGTATACCAGGACTTGGTTCTATGATATTAGGATGACAGTCTTTTTTTCCATGGGTTACTTAAAGAAACCTTTTTTTTGGGTGGGGGGGTCCCCTCTAACTCCCCCTCCCCTATTCATTTAACATTATTCCCTACCCCTCAATCCCTTATATACCCTTACTTACAACCCTGTATATTTTTGGATTCGTTTTTTCGAGAAAAAATAAATCAGTAAAACAAAATTGGAAAAAAAATCTGTTGCTGTAACAACGTTGTGCCCCAGAACAGTGATGTGGATGTTGTGCTTAAAAGCATCGTTTTGTGTTCCAGGGCTTACCAGCACATTACACTGTGATGGTTGTAGTGATGAAACATGACTATGCTGTTTCAGATCTTACATTGCATTGTGGCACTTGCAGGTTTTTTTTTTTTTAAATCTTGGGCATGGCATATACCACAGATTATTGAGGAAGTATTCTTGGAAGAAAGTATCCTGACTCCAGTCAACTACCAAACCATTCCACCCTGTGCTGGCAACAGGCACAGATTCTAATGCTACATGTTACTTATCCCAGAATTCACTCCTACACATAAAACAACCCATTGACAATCTCATTGGTTGAGGGCTCTTGTGCCCCTTAGAAAATTGAGAAAGTGGTGGAATGATAAGGGTTCTCTCTCCGTCTTCACACTTATCACATAGACTATTGTATGGAATAAGAAACATTTAAAGGCAAATGAAAACTGGTGTGCCTTCTGCTTGCACCATAGGGCTGCTTTAGGAATGCCACACTTTTTATTTGTATTTATATCTAAATAATAACCTGTCTCTGGCTGAATTCCTCCTTGATAATATTTTGGTCTAACTGCACACATACTGTTTCCCCTGCTCTTGCATACTCTGCAGACTACATCCACATCTAAGACACACTGTATAACACATCTGCGGTTAGAATGCAGCTATCGCCCACAATACAAGTTCAGTCTAGCTGCACACATAATGCTTCTCCTGCTCTCGCATTTCCCCCAGACTACTTCCTCTTTTAAGAGTCAGTGCTCAACACCTCTGCCGTTGGAATGCAGCTATCACCCACGGTAAAAAATGTGGTCTAGCTGCTCACATAATGTTTCTCATGCTCTCACGTACTCTCAAGAATACCTCTCAGTGCCCGTCCACTACGTGCACTACTCAAAGACACACTGCTCAACCAACTGTGACTAGAATGCAGCTATCCCCCACGATAGAATTTGGTCTAGCTGCGCACTTAACACGTCTCCTGCTCTCACATGCTCTCCAGACTTCCTCTCGTCACACATCCACTTCCCTCCTCCTGTTATCTCTTCTTCCCCTGCTCTGTCCTCCCTTTCTACTTCCCTTTCTTCTTCCTCTTATCTATACATCCTTTAGAACTGGTTAATTGATCTACATACTGTTTTTGATGGTTTGTATCATGTCTTTGTAACTTTATGCTTCTTGTTTACAATGTATTCTTGTTGTTGTATTGTAAAGCGCTTTGGCGTAAAGCGCTATATAAACCTAATCAATACAAATACACATACCCACCACCCTAAAACACAGTGCACAACACCCCTGCCATTAGAATGCATCTATCCCCCACAAAGAAAAATAGAACTAGCTGCGCACATTAGGTTTCTCCTGCTCTCACATACTCCTCTGACTACCTCTTACCACACATCCACGACCTCCACAACCCTAGGATACAGTGCACAACACTTCTGCCATTAGAACGCATTTATCCCCCATGACAACATTTGATCTAGCTGTGCAGATAATGTCTCTCGTGCCCTCGCAAACCCTCTAGATGCCTCTCAAAACCCATCCACATGCCTGCTCACCATGGGTGACTAGCAGGGACTTGGCCGCCCTTACCTACCCCATATAGTCTAAAATGCACGCACGCATTCTACAACTCCCTGGCGAATTACCCATACCTGGACTTCTGTCCCCCACGGGCGTTCAACCTAGAGCGTGTTGGGACCATACCAATGGCGAAGGGCACTATACAAATGACAATTACATTACATATGAGTATAGGGCTCTGCAGACTGGGCTAATAAATAGCACAACCAGAGTAGATACAAATAATGCCCAGTGCATTTCTCTGCCTATCCACTTATTCTCCCTCCTTTTGGTCACTTGTTTCCACAGATGGATCGTGAGTTTCGAGATCAACATAAACCCTTAACACACACATAGGCCATAGTGTGGGGCAATGACGTGGGCACCCAGCACTGGGCACATCGGCCAGTGTTGTCTTGTGTGGTGGGTGCGGGGGGAGGCGCGCAGAGGGTGTGAACCTCCTTTACGGGATGCAAGTTCAGGACAAATGCATGAGCCCTATTGCTCAGTGTTGTCTTTATCCAGGACCCTGCCTGTGGCGCTTTGAGCCATGTTAAAGCCAGGCACCTCTCAAAGTGCAGCAAAGGTCTGGCTTTACAGACTTGCTACCAGCAGAATGTCTAGCATTATTATTTGTGTTGCGTTATTACATGACATCAGGCTGCAAGCACAGACAAAGCTGCCATATTAGCAAACACACAAAGATGAGGACTTGCCGATATCCTCACCCATAAGTCAAAAAGGGGAAAGAAAAGGCTAAAAGGTCTGTGGCAACCAAGTGCATATGACTTTCCACACTCGGCAAACATTCCACTGGTGAGCTTTTCATTTGGGATATGTTTTTATTTCAGACTCCTTTGGGTTTCTACCTGTTCAAGACCACACATAAGTGTACACTTTTTTCCTGTGTGGTGATTGCACACATCATCCATGCCTTTTTCTGTGGTTTCTTTTTTCTGCCCCAACCCTGGCCCAACCCTCAAGAAACCAATAGGCGGCTTGGTTTTCGAAAGTGGAAGAGTCTAAGGACGTGAAGTTAATACGATTTCAAGGTGAAGTCTTGCAATTGACCCTGGGACGTAGGGACACTTATAGTGCTAAATGAGCAGTGCTTTAAATGGATCAGTCCTACCCGGCCCTCTGTACCTGCATTTCTTATTTGTTAGCATTTGAGTACCTGCACTTCTCAAACCCTGAAAGAGAGTACCAGCACTCAACTATGTTGAGAGGTGAACATGACTGCACTTCATTTCATTATTTCACAAAGAAGTAAGCTTCTCAGCCTTTCCTGGGGAAAGCAGCACCCTCTCCCGCCCCCTCTCTCCACCACCTGCAGTGCACAGACTGTCTCCTTTAGGGTCCGACCTGCAAAATAAAAGGAGAGGCAGACATCAGCTGCTGAGCTCTCAGCACACTGGGTGCAAAACACTGTTACACTAAGTGTGCTTTACCTGTTATGCATGGGGTCCCTTGAGAGTTTGCATGTGGAGCACAGATTGATTGGGGCAGCATGCACCATTCCTTTTATTAACAAGTTTCATTGTTATTAGCAGTGCTTTTTCTAGTATGTAAATGTTTTAGTAATTGGAGTTGTGATGTCATGTTTTGGGCTGAAAACGCTGCACACAGCTACATACCAAATACCGTTTTATTAGACAATGAAAGCGAGCATTAATAAAACTCCCCTTTTAAAACTAAATGTACAGCTATGATAGCTGCTAGTTTGACATGCAAATAAGAGTCATTGTTTATGTTATGCAGTCTTTCCATCGAAAATATTTCCATCGAATCATTACCCATCGAAATGCATTCATTGAAATGCTTTTCCATTGAAAAGCATATTCATTGAATGCATTTCGATGGATTTCCAACTCAAACATACCTTTAAAAAGATGTCTGTTTCGGTTGGAAATAAATTCAATGGGTTGAGGAAAGGGTTACTTTTAAAAAATTGGGTTTTAGGGGTGCTGGGAGGAGGACCCCTGGCAGTTGAGGGGGGTTTGCCCCCGCCCCTAAACAATAAATACCACAAGTTACAGGGAGCTATCCAGTGCTGAAATATGTTTAATATTTCAGCACTGGACAAGGGTTAAATTGTTGAAAATAGGGTTTGGGGGGGATAGGCGGGATGACCCCTGGGAGTTGACAGGGTTTGGGAGGGACCCCCCCTTGAGAGGGACCCCCCAATAAATAATAAACACCACAAGTAACAGGGAGCTGTCCAGTGTTAAAATTATACATTTCAGCACTGGACAGCTCCCTGTAACATTATCACGTTAAGCATGCTTCATCGAATTTCCATGCAAAAAATGTAAAGTGTTTACATAATGAAACCCTATTCGAGGCAAGGGTTTCGATGCATAAACACTTTGCACTTTATGTATGGCAATTCGATGGAACATGCTTAACGTGATAACTATCGATGCATTTTATGTTCGATGGTAAATCTTCGATGGAAAGACTAGTAACCATTGTATATTGCTTGGCAAATAATTTGATCTCACTGTCCATTGCCTGCAAAAATTGAGATTTCTCTAAGCCTGCCATCTTTTATGCATAACAATACTCGTTTCAAAACAGGTCAAAATCAGTCTATGATTCATAAGCGTCTTTGAGAAATGGTTGGATTAGGCTGACGGAATCAAATTTAAAGGTAAACCATTACACTGAGATTGTGGTTCGAAACACAGGTATGTCAGCAGAGCATGCTCCCAAGGCCAGACTCCACAGAGAGTTAATGAGGGTGTGGGAGTATAACTGAAATAGGATTGTGGGGAGTAAGACACATAGAAATGGATACAACTAAAGAATGAGACACGGAGAGTGAGACACACAGGGAGACAAACGGAGAATTAGGAAAATCGAGTTTGAGACGGTCACACAGTGTGAGATTAATTCAAATGGGCCCATGGGCTCCAGAGTGAGAGCGATTTTAAGACCATCGCAGGCTGAGCCCCAGCCAACTTTATGAGCATATCCAAGTGCTTTAGTATGTGTTAGATCAAGGATTTTGGTGCACAGCTGGAGTGACTAGACTCTAGGTCAGAGGTCTTCAAACTGGGGGCGTGGCTGTATGTCAAGGGGGGTGTGACGCCACCACAAAATAAACATTAAAATCTTCCCTGGGCTCTTGGCCTAGAACAGCTGCATTGATCCAGTTCGGCCTCTGTCGCACATGCTCAGTGTGAAGGAGACCTTGAGGTCAAAGGGGCGAGGAACCAAGTCTGGAAATGACGCATCTTGGAAGTGTATAGCTGTCCAGCGGATCGCACTCTGTGGACTATGTCTTGTTCGGCTCTCACATTAAGAGCCTGCCCATGTACAGGAAAGCCGCAAGGATGCATTTGCTCAGAGGAAAGACATTGCAGCAACAACTAGCGTGTAACATTAAAGAAACTTTATTAATGATGGCATCTTGGAAATATCCATTTTTTCTTTACCAAACACAATCGTAAGAGCGAACACCACACATCATTTCTTTTATTTTTCCTAAGTACACGTTTTACGTCCATGTTCCGTGTCTGTCCGAGTTTCATAAGCTGCTTGTTAAATAGTTTGCTTTCTTTGAGCCCCAGAGGCGTGGCATTTATTTATTTTGTTTATTGTGCATTTAGTCACAAAAAATAACTTTTTACACATTTTACATCAAATAATGAACTCACAAATGTTTGATATTAAAAAGAACGAAAGCAGATATATGAAGAGAAAAGCAACAAAGAAAATGTTCAAAATCTAAAAACAAAGATCAAAAGACTTGCAGCAAAAGAAATCCATAATTACACCTTGCTCGTCAAAGTTTTACTGCGAAGTCACTCAAATGAGACATATCAATTACTAAAAAAGATACTAACATTTAAAGCAAAAGCCCAAAAATATAAAACACATATAAAAAGTAATTCCATTCTTTCATTCTTTGCAATATTTTCATTCACAAAGAAATGTTTATAAAATTCAATTCATTTAAGAATTTTATCAATGCAATGGACAACGGAATCTCCTTACTAGCTGAGATCCTATACCAAAAGTCCTGAGTGGAAAGCCAGGCTGTATCATGAACAAAATGGGCAAATCATTTTTCCCTGAGGGCATGATATCAGCAAGTGTCTCGTATCCTGTATAAACCCTTCACCGCAAAGGGTGCATTCACTAGCCATATTGCATTTAATCGGTTTTAGTCAGGTTTAAACGAAAGCGCAATAACTCTGCGCGCCAGGCAGGATTAGGCAAATCGTCTAATGTATGGAAGAACACATTTACTAGGTTTTCCGCATAGTGTGAAATGTTTTGTATTCTTCAGACTACTAATTGAGGCCCTGGTTTGTATCCAGTCGGCGCGCATAAGGGCGCGCTTCACCGTGTCTGGATTTTCGATTAAAGTATTGATGGTACATGCACGGTTTTCTAAAATCTTTTCAGCATCTTGGTGTATCTTTGTCAGATTAAGTTAAAAGAATATATCAGTGATGTGGGAAACATGTTCCCCGGTTCTCCTTATATTTTCTAGCTTTAAAAAGTAGAAATGCGGGCCTAGGGAGAGTCAAAGCTGTATGTAAGCATGAATGCCGCCATGATGGATATTGTATTTGGTACTCAATTGGGCCACATTCAATGAAAATATACAATGGAGGAGCAGAGCAGCTGCAGTCAATATCTCCTACCCCGCAGTTCAGTGACAACCCATGGCTGCTTACGAAGCGGCTGTTCAGTACATAATGTGCACTGTTCGGTATATACCATTGCTAGCTTACACCCCATGTAATGTTGAAGGGAAATAAACTTCCTGGTACTCTGCCAAGGCTCTAAACATGGAAATCGTGTCTGAAAGGGGAAGCTGGTCTCCTTTAAATTGGAATACAAGCCACATTGCAAGGCGTAATCAAATGTGTTTGCAGATGCAGTCTTTGGTAGAAAGTTATTCTGTGTGAAAAAATGTTTTGGTTTTCAGAAACAGGCACTCATCAATGAGATAACGAATCCCCCTTTTCAAACAGCGTCACTAGTGAAAAATGTTCGATAAGTTCATTTTAGGGCTCTATCATGACCCTGGCGGTATCCGGGCAGTAACAGTGCCCGAATATTGCCAACCCAAAGAGCGTTACCGCTACTGAGTCTGGCGCAATTTGAGCTAGATCATGAGTAGTGGTAAGGCTGTAATTCCCCATTTTTTGTCCCTAGGACTCTATGGGGGTTTTCATCACCACTACCGCCAGAGGTAATAGCATTGGTGGTAATAGTGCTGAAAAAAGTCCAAAAATGGGCAATGGCTTTCTTCCTCCAGAAAAAGCTGGCGGTAAAGCTCCAACAATCCACCCAACTCCAGACTGGGCTTTCCCTTAAATACAGCGGTAATAGCATTATCGCCACATTTAAGGGCTACCGCCAAACTCACGATGAGGCCTTTAGTCTATTTGTATAGATTTACATGGGATCTTCATTAAAAACATCCTGCGTCTAATTTAAAAACGTGTCAATTACAGAAAAGGTGCTTATCAAGGAACGAGCAGTCAAGGAGGGAGGCACATCCATTGAGCCAGCCACTCTGGCACAGGTAGTGGGGGTGGGCCCAAAACAAAGTGTGAGGGCAGCTGCATTAACTTTCACATGTGTAACACTTAACGTTTACCCAGGAAAATATCAGCTGCACAGTGTCACAATGTGAAGACAGCATGACACGAAAAAGGAACTAAATCATATTTTCTCAATTTCCAAGCTGGTGTCATCAACATTAAATACTCTCCTGGATTGGTGGGGGGTGGGGAGGGGGGTGTTGCATGAGCAGACTGCACGTCATCCTATCACAATGGGAGGGTGCATGAGCAGTCAACCTTCAGAACACCTCCCTCATCCAGAGTGACAGGTGGAGGTTGATGCAGGCCTCTGGCTTTTAGCTTCCTGCATACCATCTCAGGGGGAAAAGGTCACCAGCAGCATGTCTCTGCTCTCCCACGAACTTCTTCTATATTGTTAGGAGATAGATCACCCCCACAGCATGTTCTTTCCGCCCACCTGCAGCCTACATCGTTTTCCAAGCTCACTCACGGAGCACACAGAAAAACAGTAAGCTTCTAGGCATGCTTTTTGCAAACTTGGCAGTCCCCAGGACTAGTGGGTAGGAAACAGAACTACAGTACAAGCAGCCTGCACATCCCCGTTGGTAGGAAAACCTCCAAGATACACTGGCCTCACAGGATGCCTGACAACCTCTTGCTGTGTATTTCAGGATGAAAACCTTAGCCTTTGTTACATTTTGTTTGTCAAAAATAACATATCATAGACCATCTTAGTCCAGTTTTTCGGGATTCTCCTTAAAAATGTTGCTTGCTATACTCGCAGCATAGCAAGGGTATTTCCATTAAATTTGGTTAAATGCAAAGAAGTTTGTTTTTTTAAAGATTTTATAACATGTATGCCCTCACCCCACCTCCATTTGTTTAATTACTGAACATTAGCGCAAAGGAACTCATTGCTTTTGACTAACATTTACACTTTAAGTTACTCGGTGGGGGGTGGTGGGGGTGGTTTAGCCCCCAGAAATATTTCTTTAGGGGAGCTTGACATCAAAAGGTTTGAAGACCACTGCTCTAGGCATACCCTTGGGGTATGCCTAGAGCCACATCACTCTAGCCCCATTCACTGCTGGTACGGATCAACCGGCAAATGCGGCGACGTTCTGCAAATGCCAACGTAAGCTGCAACCGCGAGGTGAGGTATTTTGACATAATGTGACAAGACACAGAATTATCCAACACCTCCTGTGAGGCAGGGCCTATCTTGCAGCTTCGCCGAATAGGAAAATGCAGTCAGGTTTTCAGAATATCTGCAGTTAATGTGGGTGAGAAAATCATGCTTTAGAAAAATTTCAATTGAGGCTTTTTGCATGTGGGTCATTCTAAAAACGTGACTGGATTTTAGTGCTTGGCGGATCAACGTGACCTGCCCTGAAAAGACTGAACCCATATTTACAGAAAAGGATTTAGTAGCCTCTTCATTTAGGGTAGTTTAGGTTGCCTTGGCTTAAGAGCATTGTGGATGCCATTTAGCAGTCTCCAGATTTTTAACGTGTGACCACTAAGGTTTCCATAGTGATCTCACTGCTCCTGGGATGGGTTGCTCTAAGGTTTGACATCTCCTGAGTCTCTGGAGCCAACTGGTGCCAAGATATAGGTACTTGTGCAACATCCCATTTCATATATCATGGTAACTGATGGTAGTTCTAGGTAGGGCTGGGCGATATTGTTAAATTCCGTTCTACCAGCCGCAGAAGCGTAATCTGTAAGATTTCGATCTGTTTCACAGAAATCTGCTGTTCTGCCACCCCTGCGTATATAAAACAGCAGCGTGAAATGTCTTGTGCCGTCTCGCAAACCAAAATGTGCCACGCAAAGTTTCTCTTGTCGCTGCGCTTAGCTAGCACGGATCGAAAAGATTGGCACAAAGTTTCTTATGCTGCTAGGTGAACCTTGCACAAATTGAACAAAAAGCTGCACAAAGTTTCTCGTGCCACTATGCAAAACTATTACAGATCTCAAATAAGCCTGCGCAAAGTTTCTCGTGTCACTGTGCGGAACTAGCACAGATCATGGAAAACCATGCAAAGTTTCAGAGCGCAATCATTATATCTAGCAATCCTAGTCACACGATATCCCCCGGTCGACGCAAGGAAATGTGATTCGGCGAGCTAAATTGTACCACCTTACTCGGGACCAGACACCCTGGTAAACATAAAAACAATCAAAATAGAGAGTACCCACTAAACTAAATGCACCGTTGTTAGATGCATAAATATATAGCACTTACAAAACTCACCTATTCTCATTGATTTTCAGAATCTAAATATCCAGTGCAATCCATGGTTAAGTCTATCATCAGAGTATCTCACTCCCTGGTACAAGTACATACATCAACATCTACAGTAAAGTAAATGAAGCAAAAATTGAGTTTGGTCCACACAGACTATTGTATTCCGAATAGTTTCATTATATGAACATAGGAAGTGTATAATAAATGTTCATACACATACCTTTCCTTCTGAAAAAGGAGGCATGTTTTGTTCTACTTAAGGCTCGCGAGCACATATCAAAGTAGCAAATTATTAATTAATGAGAGACTGGAGTAACAAGCTCCCTTCTCTTTCAATCATATGAAAATAAAGGGGAATACTATGATATACGTGTAGAGAACTAGAGGCGAAATAAACTGAAAAGCATCCTCCAATTAGGAAAGCTCTCTTACCACCATTCTACGATCCCACGGTTCCAAAATGTAGCGTTCCACACAAAGAGAGTAAATGCTCCATTGTTTTCCGCATTTCACAAAGCGACATCTATTGCTGATAATGTCATTTTGCCACGGAGTGTAACGTGATGACGTCACTCCACCACAAAAATAATAAGATGGAATTACTGATAACAAATAGGCCATCTTCCTTTTGTACATGCTCGATTGAGGAGAGGTGCTTTTTTACACACCAATTCAGGAGAGGTGTTTTACCATTAGTAAATTAGTATAAATCAGACAGAGGGAGTTCAGCACAGTTGGGGAAAGATCCCATCACCTTGTTCTGTACATCTCCTTACATTCTGTCTCCTCCACTTCCTTTAGGACATAGCACCCTGGAAATGATTTGATTTAAAAAAGGAACAGACCACTTCTCACATGGATTGGACCCCTCAAGGCAGGCTTGCTTTCGTCCAATCACCAGTGGACGTTGTCCTATGAAAGAGGGGTCTCTCACTCCTTTGTATCATCTTTGGACTACAAGACTTCAATAAGACCACATGTGGACCTGCTTGGAGAGCAACCCTTTCCAGAGTCCTACAGTTGTGAGGGGACGGGAGGTGTTCCAAGGCAGAGGCAAGCTTTGCTCCCTAACAATCCCTAAGGCACATTGGGGGTGACCTGCTGGTGGAGGAAACCTGCCTCTCTGCAAGGTACACTGGTACCCAACACCTCAATGGAGCTGAAGGATCCCTGCAATTGTTTGCCAGCCTCCCTGTGTTTGGAGAACAAGAACAAGAATTTACCTTGTCCCTGAGCACCTGGATTGGAACTAACAGCAACCTGAGAGCCAGACCCTGTTTTTCGCAGTCAACGCTCTTTGAGCTCGTTCGACACTTTTGAACCTCCAGGACCCTCCGGTACTGCTTTTGGAACTCTCTTGATCCATGATCCACTCGTACAGTGTCAAGAAGCCTGATTCGGCACAGTTGATCTGCCAAGAATAATGAGAACGTATTATTGACTCCTAACTTCCCCCCATGTCAAACTTTGCGCCCTAGGAACTGGTAAGGTCACCTTTCATCCCCTTTTCTTGTACAAGACATATCCCTTTATAAACATTATTGGTAGCGGGTAATATAATACCCATGAATAATGTCGTCTTACATATAGTTGCCGGGATACGGCATAGGCAACATTATTTATGGGGATAATTGATGGGGTAAATGGGAGCGGGGTGTTCCTTCTCCTTTTTTTCAAAAATATGGGGGTTGCAGGGGTGTCCCCCGCAAGTTCCACTGGGTAATATCGCCACAAAAACAGGTGCCATTCTTGTATGGCGACATTTATGTGGGGATATTATCACATGGACCCACATTGTTGTTACTGATTGCCTTTCACCCTTGTTTCATTATCAAAAATGCATCTTTCTATCCCTTGCATATTCTGTGTTCTTTGCACAGGGGTGGGTTTTAGGTAGTGTTGCTCTATTTAGTTATTTTTCATATTGTGTGTTGAACTTACGTATATATATATTTTTATAGAACTGCAAATGGACAATGCTTTATTTTTGACTTTGAGTTACTACTGTTTCAGAATTCCATCCATCTTTAGAGTATTGCTTTCCCTTGGCCCATTTTACCAGAAAAGGTGTAAGAGGTATGTTTCTTAACTATGCCTGGTTCACCTTTATGATTGGGATCACTCTTGTTTTGTAGAAGTGTGAAGGCCGAGTAGGTGATTTAGCCGCTACTCATCATTGTACTCCTCTGGGGCAGAAGTAATTTTCTTACAAACTGTGATATCACAGCTAGTTATACTGCGTCTTAGACTGTTGATGTCTCAGATTGTTTAATTTTCTTCTAACATCGTGGTTACCATCAAGATGGATATTCTATAATCAGTAAAATGTTAGTCATATATTTCATTTTTGTTTTATCAGCTTTAAAGGTACAGACGGGAATAACACATTCAGGTGATCTGTTATGCTGATCTTGGAGACTTGACGTTGCTTTCTCGACTTAATATTTTAATTCTTTATTTATTTATTTAAATGTACATAGCGCGCAAACAGACCTTGGGCATCGAGGCGCTGTTACCTGCAATGAGCTTAGTTACATGAGGCATTTATGTGGACTTTGGAATCAAAGCAGATTAAATACATACATTGTATGTTACAGGCAGGTAATATTGATAATGTTGTATACAGGCAGCACAAGGTGATGATTGGGTGAAGAGTAGGGTCTTGGCAGCTCTGTGGAAGGCTATATGTGTGTTTTCCACTCTTGGGGGTGGTGGAAGGACATTCCACTGCAAGGCTGCTAAAGAAGGGAAGCTGGCTCCTCCTGCTCTAACTCGCTTGATTTTGGGAACTGTGAGCATGTTAGAGTAAGGAGTTCTGGTTTGTCTTGTGGATGCAGATATGTGTATTTTTTGGGACAGGTGGTGGAGCAGTTTGGTTGACACATTTGTGGGTTAGAGCAAGGGTTTTAAATAGGACGCGTTCTTTGATAGGTAGCCAGCGCTCCTGTTTCCTGGCGGCAGTAATGTGTTCCCTTTTGGGGATGCCTATAGCTGCATGGAGAGCACTGTTTTGGATAATCTGCAGATTCTCCATGTTTTTTACTGACGTGCCCAGAAAAAGGGCATTGCAGTAGTCGAGTCTTGACCATGTTATAGCTCTGGCAAAGGTAAGGCAGTTGTCCTTGGATAGGAATGATCTAGCTGCGTTTAAAGGTTTAGCATGGTATGCCGCGCAGAGGTGATGGCATTGACTTGCCTGGTAGAGGTTTGAGTCTAGGTATAATCCGAGAGTTTTCACGGAATAGGATGTTGTCAATAGTGAAGTGTCTGAATTTTGTGTTCAGTTTCTTTAGGGTTTCAGTGGACCCGACCAGGAGAAGCCCTGTCTTGTCACATGCATAAATCACTGCGAGCCCGCCCAGCCCCTACATTCTGCTGCCTATTGTCCACACGAAAACTGAACCTCTATAATATCCTTCCAATTGGCAATAATGACCCACATATCAGGGCTGGGATAAGCTGGTATCCAGTGTTTTTAACGAAAATGTTTCAGAGAATTATTTTTTAACGAAACAATGTAGCAAACAAAAATATATATATATATATATATATGGGTGGGGTAAGGGGCTAAAGCATGTGGGGAGGGGTTTGAGATAGGGTTATAAACATATGGAAAGGGAGGGTTTGGGAGGGGATTCCCCCCCAAATAATAAAATAAAAATCAGTGATTTTTTGATTTTTTGGTTCTGTTAAAAAATCATTCTCTGACATTTTTCGGGGTAAAATCACATAGATCGGATAAGGTGCATGGATTGACAGACATTGATCACTTCTCTCATTCTCGTCTCGGGAGGATAGCTCAGCGACAACATGCTCACCTTGGAAGCAAGGCTACACGGAGCAACACAGGTTCAATCCCCGTGTCTGCACTTAGAAACCTCTGGGTATTAAGCGCGTTATAAATAACCTATCAATCAATCGTTCACCTCCCCATAGGGAAAACCACCACTGGAAGAGAAATAACTGCTGTAAGCATGATGTGAGGAAACTCACACAGATGCGAGGGGAGGTCACAAAGCCAAACCACAACTCTTCCCTCCATAAGGAAGCCAGCAACAGGCAGAGGAAACATGCTACTACCTTCAGAGCTGCCAGTGTCAAACGCAAGATCCCATGTAAATGGCAGATCCAGGCTTAATAAACACACAACTTAACTGACAGTTAATATAAGTACGATCAGGGATCGAACTGCAGTCATCAGGTTTGCAGGCCAGACACTTTACCATTGCACTATTGCACTATATAACCTGATGCAAAATAACTAACAGCTAAAAGGTGAAATGTCCCATTTCAGTACTGCGAGTTCCAGGGAAAACATTTATATTGGTTCTTGGAGTTTAAAACATGCACACCTTTTAACGTTTTCTAAAACATTATTAGAAGACATTATCCTCTCTTGGTTTTGTGTGTGCTGATTTCATTAAATACAAATGCCATTCTTCCTGTGCAATTAGGGTGGTTATGCAAAACTAATTTAATGGAATTTGCATATTTAACCTCGATATGCTAATTTCTGGCGATATCACATCCCATTGCAGGTATTCTTCCTTTTCTCAGTTCTCCTTCCCCCAGAAGCTCACTCTCTCCAGAACTCCGGTTCTCTCTACGCTGGACTATTGCAACAGCCTCTTTCTAAATCTGCCCGCTTCTACTCTCCGCCCTCTGCAACTTATTCAGAAAAGGACTGCAAGACTTGTCCTTGGCCTCAAGCCCAGGGATTGTAACTCTCCAGTACTGAAATCTCTGCACTGGCTCCCAATGGCTGCAAGGATTAAGTTCAAAACCCTCTGCATCGTCCACAAGGCCTTCTGGGGCATGGGGCCTCAATACCTTCAACTCTCTCTTCCTAAATATCTTCCTTCTCGAGTTCTTCGCTCATCTGCCTCCAACTCCCTCACGGTCAGTCGCTTCTCCAAGCAACAAGTTGGTGGTAGATCTCTTTCCTCAGCTTGGGCCTCCCTCTGGAACAGCCTCCCTGCCTCCCTTAAACTTGAGGAGAACCATCTCCGGTTCCGGAAGCACCTCAAAACCTTTCTCTTTGCTTCTGCTTTTTCTCCTCCTCTCCTCTGCTGACTTTGTGGCTGTAACCAGAACTGCACTGGCTACCTGGACACCCTCCGAGCTCAGGCCCAGGTCCTCCCCCGCCAGCGTCACACACCTGCACTGCCCACCAGGCAACCCACGCACTTGGGGACTGTTTCTGTATCCCTACAGTCCCCCTACCAGCCCTTGACACCTGTTGTCTGAACTTACCCATGCACTTGCCACATGCTGGCCATTACTTGTTATCTTTACCATGCACTACACTGTCCCTGCCCCCTTCCCATGCACTTGCGCGATCTGAATGACACCTGGCCTAGAAAGATCGTTGTCCTGTCCTCCCTGTGTTCCCCCCCCCTTGCCTCGTCGCGCCTTGAAACACTTGTGTATAGGCGCGTTATAAATGCCATATCATATAATTTGTTGATGAGTCCCCCCACTTTTATTTTTAGGACTTGGCCTCTGCTATTCCCTTAGACCCTAAGCAGAACACAGAGTTCTCCAGTTTCCTGGGCCATGCACGAGAAGCCCATACAGTCCTGTTTTCCTTCCTTTGAATTCTGGGACTCGTGGGTTTTAGGTTTATCATTTGAAATTTAGGAAAACTACAAGGCCCAAAATTCCAAGCAAAAACACAATTGCACGGCCTTCTCGCGGGAAGACATGTTGCAGGGACTGCCAACCCTACCATCCTCAATCCTCAACTGAAGAAAGAGGAATCAATGCAAGAAACACCCCCCCACACCCCCCCAAAAAAAGAATAGTAGAGCTGCAGCAATTGATGCTAGTGTGCCTCTCCTCTGGACGTCACTGACAGTGGTGGCGGAGGCCAGGGGATCTTGGAGCGTGACAAGAACAGCCGCGCCCTCTAAATTGCCTGTTTACAAGCGGCCGAGCTGAGCGCAGCCTCCAAGGAAACACCAGGTCTGTCTGTGGGAGTGCAAGTTCAGGCTACTCCAGCCTGGCCTCCTCAGTTGCTAATTGGTGTCTCGCAGTCTGCACCTGCTAAAAATACACCACGCTTGGCCTTTGGGGCCTTGTTGTTGATGATAGGCGAAGCCCGCAGGCGCCCCTGGGAGATGCTAATTATCCAGCAGATGTCTGTCAGGTAACAGGTGGGGACTGTGTATAGAGGAGGCGTGGCTTCCTCGAGGCCTCTGTACGCACAGCCCTGGGTTCATTGTGTCCCTTGCACAATGGCACTGGAAACGAATTACGCATGTGGGCGTGAAGTGTCAACAGACACCTACGAGCACTGAATAACACGCTCCCTTCTCCTGCGCATGTGCGCTCTCCAGCCAAGCTTCTATGACCGTTTTAAAATCGGTAATTTGTGTATGTTTTTCAAACTCGCTGTGGTGTGAGGGGAGCGAACATCAGTGTTTTGAATGGAAAATGAGAAGTGCAGGTACTTGCCAATCTAGCCTGCCAGGGTCTTAAAATCGCTCTCACGCTAGAGCCCAAGGGCCCATTTCAATTAATCACACACTGTGTGGCCATCTCAAACTCCATTTTCCCAGCTCGCTATTTGTCTCACTTTACATGTGTGTCTCGCTCTTCATGTCTCATTCTCTACTTGAGTCAATTTCTATATGCCTCACTCCCACCTCAGTTGTAATCTTACAGCCTCATTAACTCTCTGTGGAGTCAGGCCTAGGGAGCATGTTCTGCTGAAACATCTCAGTGTTTCCAGCCACATCCTCTGTGTGATGGTTTACCTTTAAATTTGAGTCTGTCAGCCTAATCCAACCATCACTCATGGACACTCATCAATAATAGACTGATTTTGACCTGACACCAGTATTGTTATGAATAAAAGATGGCAAGATTTGAAATCTCTCGATTTTTGTAGGCAATGGACAGTGGCATCAGATTATTTGCCGAGGATCACACACATTGCTTAAACAGGTTATTTGGGATTTTTTCACGCAAACTCCCAGTTTGTTTGTGTTAAAAACATTTCAATATCCATATAAAATGACTCATTTTTATGCGTGTCAAACTAGCAGCTATCGTAGCTGTAAGGTAAAATTTAAAAGGGGAGTTTAATAAATGCTCGCTTTCTTTGTCTCATGCTGGTCAAGTCGCACAGCGAGTAGAGCGCTTGCTTTGACATCTGTGCAGAGCCTGCTAACGCAGGTTCGAATCCCGGTGTGGGTAATAATAAGCAGCGCTCAGATACCTGAGGGTTCGTAGCTATATATAAATGCCAAATTATTATTATTATAATGCGATATTTGGTATGACTGCAATTGTGTGCAGGGTTTCCAGCCCAAAACATTGCATCACAAGTCCAATCACTTAAACATTTATATACTAGAAAGGGCACTGCCAATAAAAGAAACGTGTTGAAAAAGTAATTGCTCAGGGTTTCCAAATCAATCTGTGCTCCATATGCAAACTCTCAAGGGACCTCCATGCATAACAGGTGAAGCACACTTAGTGGAACAGTATTCTGCGCCTAGCATGCCCAAAGCTCAGGAGCTGATGTCTGCCTCTCCTTTTATTTTGCAGGGAGGACCCTAAAGGAGACTATTTGTGCATTGCATGTGGTGGAGAGAGGGGGCGGGAGAGGGTGCTGCTTTCCTCAGGAAAGGCTGAGACACTTACTCCTTCACTGCAAAATAGTGAAATGAAATGCTGTCATTGTCAACTCTCAACATAGTTGAGTGCTGGTACTCTCTTTCAGGGTTTGAGAAGTGCGGGTACTGAAGTGCTAAAAAGTAAGAAATGCATGTACTGAGGGGGCAGGGTAGGACCGGCCCATTTAAAGCACTGGAGAAAAGTGAAATTAAAAGGGGTAATTATTCAAGGCAACCTTGAAACACTTGTGTATAGGCGCGTTATAAATGACCATTTGCAGGCAAGTATAATTATTATAGGCCGGTAAAATCAATTAATGGAACCAGTATGGATAAAGGATAGCGACTCTGATTATCCAGTCTGACACTTCAAACTGCTCGGCACACTAAGCCATACAATTGTAGCAAGTCACTCCAAGTATGTGTTTAAACATGCTCTCTTTTGCATTGTTTTCTGGAATTCTCTTTCCATATTCTACACGCTCAACATATCTTGGATCCATTCTTGCAATTTCACTTTACATTTCCAATGTCTCTAACATTCATTTCTCCCCAATTGTAAGAGCACTAGGAACCTACACTTGTTCAATATGTCTATCCTATGAACATATGAAACTTAAAAGGGAAATTATGATCTGCCCCACTAAAATCAACCACCCCCGTATAGTCATTGAAAACTGACTGGACATGCCAAAGGTGGCCAAACATTTCAGAGTCCTGATGGATAGCACATATCCCTGTGCCAATCAAGGCTGGACTAATTCAATAGCATCCACCTGGGCAACCCAGTACACATGTAGAAGAAGCAGGAAAGAATTTGCACCCAGGACTACAGACTGTCAGGCCATTACCGGCCATTTATGGCCCCGAAGACAGGGATGATGGCTGTTTTCAAACAAAGCCACAAGACCGCTACTACAACAACAAAATAAAGTTCATACCAGAATTCCTAGCCCTATACTGGCTGCCATAAAGGCCTGAACATTGGAGTGGGCAGAGGCAGAACTCATTCAGAGGAGAAATCACACCCTAGAACAGTGTCCTAACACAGAATGAGGGGGCTCCCCTGCAAGCCATACTCAAGAGGCATCCCCCTAAGATTGGCACCAAAGCACAGGCTGCGCCACCCTAATGCGAATGACTGGCCGGGACCACCATGAATGCACAATGCACACGATTATAATGCTGCTATAGTGGCACGCTGTGCACTGCACTAAGTGACAGGTGTAGACATGTGTTTTAATTTAACTTTAAATCGTTCCCTCTGCCTAGAAACAAGGGGGCCGTGCCTGATCCCTGGAACCCAAATGTACCAGCCACCTCTGTGCGGGACCAGTAATATAATGCACAGTAATAATACTGTAAGAAAACATCTTTATGCTGACTTGGCCAATATATTCCAGTTTCTCCATGTGCAAACATAGCCCCGTTGGCTTTGCCCTTAAAGCCAGTAGAACTCTCATGGCACAGGAAGACATTTTTTGATTGCTGGCTGCACAAATGCTCCTCCACCACCCCCCATTCCCACCATGTAAGACTTCTCATCATGTTGGCTTTGCTTTTAAGTCCAGTAAAACATGCAATGCCCTATGCAATGCAAACATTTCCTTGCTTGACTGCACACATGCCCCCCCCACGCCCAACCAGGTAATAAAACTCATGTTGACTTTGCTGCCTTAATGCCAGTAAGAAAAGCCATATCTTAGTTTAAAAAAATCTTCTTGCTGTCAGCAGAATTACTACCCCGCCACCATGTAAGAACAATATAAAACTGATAACAACCATGATAAGAACCAATTGGAAAGAACCATGTAAAAACTGTAATCTGTAGCCATGCTGCACAAAGACCATTTGGTAGGCAGTCTTAGGGCCCACCTCTTGCTTTGTGAGTGTTTTACATTGATTTCAATCAATTTTTTGGCTTGGTTTTTGGTGCGGTTGGAGGGACTTGTGTTTATTTTACAATCTGTTTTTTGGCCTGCTTGGTGGTTTTCTGTGGAGTTTTTTTTGTGTTTTTCCTTTGATTCCCAGTCAATTTTTTGAGCTGGTCTGTGTCTAGAGTACCATGCCTTTGTGCAGTAGTCCTTTGTTTCTGGCTTGTTTCCTTTTCCCACCGAACCCCTTAGCAATTGGCTTAGGCAGTTAGTTGTCTCTTTGCCATTGTCCTGGTGGCCATCCCTCCCTGCTTCCGTCTGCCCTGTCCCATCCACCTTCATCCATTCTCTGACCCTCCCTCCCCACTCTCCCCTGGCCACCCTTTTGGTTCTCATTGGTCTGTGTCCCCACATGTCACTGTTGCAGCTGCATTTCAGAGGCCCTCCCAGGGCAGCCTTACCTGGGCGGCCGGCTATGGGCCAGAGGCAAAGGGCAGCTCCCATTGGGCAGCCCCATCCCTGCTTAGCCCTGTTCACCTGTGGGCACCTGTACGATGGCCATCTCAACTGCAACAACCAGGTAAGGTGGTAAGGATGGGAAACACAGCCATTACTGTGCTCCAGAAAACCCTTACACTTTCCTTTATACTACATTGTAGGTACGCCTCAAACTTTAATCTTGGTGTGTTATAGGTGCTGCACATAGAAGTTGAATTTCACTGTGTTGTAGGCACTGCACATAATTTGAATCTAGGTGTGTCATATGTACGGCACACAGAAGTGTAATTTCAATGAGTTATAGGCAATGCATAGAATTCGAAGCAAGTTTTTACAGGTACTGCATACAGAATTTGAAAATCGCAGTGGTGTAAGCACTGTGCACATCCAAAAATAGCAGCATTGTAGGAAGTGCACACACTGAGAAACCAGTTACTTTGCCAGTACTGAACATATGTGGTACCTATCCACATTATAGATACTGCATACACCTGAATCTAACACATTACTAAAATCATGTGAGTCAGCCCCATTCAAAGCTAGGTAAAACCTCACAATATAAATGCTGCCGAACCAACAAGGGTAGCAGAAGAACACAAAGCACTGCATCAAAGTGTGTCTTTTCCCACAGCACCCCCCACACTCCATAGCAGACAGCAGACATAAGACCAACAGTACCTAGTAACTAATAATAATCTGCCCACCACAGGTAGGCCACCACATCAGTGAACCAGATGCAACTAAAAAGCTACAGAAACCACAAGGATGGAACTAATTGCAGGATACCACACGCCACCTCAGGAGATCCCCGTTTGGTGAACCGGATATAACTAGAAATTACAATACAAGGAGAGAAACACTCAAGCAGAGACACACAGGACCCCAAGAGGAAATCAAACCACACAAGACCCCAGGAAGGTTACCGCCACTGTGAACCAGACACAAGAAGACCAAACCAAATTACCCATCTAGGAAAGACAGGCACATAGGACTCCACAAGCGAAGAACTAACCACGATAGGCTACCAAAGGAGGCACTCACAACAGCTGAACCAACAGATATAAAATAGCCCACTAGGGGTGACAACCTACAGGATCCACAAGAGATAACTGAAATGACACTTTGTCTCAGGGGGAGGCTCTCACCACAGTCAATTTCACATGATTACAGAACCACTGGTTCCAAAGAGGGACGGTCTAAATAGGGATTTCGTAGGGAAGCTTTCAAAACTGATGCATGTGAACATTTCGTACAGCTGAAATTGTGGCACAAATCTCCCATTCAGTGCCATTGTAGTGAACAATGGTGTGACACCCTCGAAACCCCCGCTCTCCTTGTTCACTATAATGGCACTGAATGGGAGATTTGTGACACATTTTCAGCTGTACGAAATGTTCATACAGCTGAAACTCGAACAAATCTCCCATTTATTTGTTTTTAATTTGAACATTTATACGGATACCCTCTCCAGGTCACACTCTATTTGCAATCTTCAGCAAAAATAATGTTGTCTCAAATGCACCTTGTAAGGAAGGCATGGTATCAAGAACAGACAGACACAAGTGATCACAGTTCAAGGGTGTTTATTAAATTGTGTAGGTAGGTTGGAAAAACACCTAATCTAAACTTAACTCTAAGATTGGAGCAAGCTACGACCATCAAATCATAATCAGACAGTCCTAGTGGCGTCTTGTCAAAATAAAAAGGGCCTATTCTAAAAAGAAAACTGTTGCCAATCCTTACAACTAATACCGAAAGGGTGTGGGATAAGATTTGCAAGAAAGAAAGAAGTGTTCACAAATAATAAGTCAGGATGTGGTAGCCAGCGGTCTCCCTTTCCGACGTTTTGAGCACGGGATAAGGTGGGACTCTGGAGCACAGCACACGCTCAGGCTTTCTCAGCATGAGACAACAGTTCCAGCTTCAGCTATCAGGACCTTCGGTGGTTAAGTCTTTTCCCCAAGAAAGTCTCTTGCCTCCGAGGGCCTGATGTGTTCAAAATAACTAACAAACAAATGTCCCTTTTCGTATGCATATTGGGTGATGACTTTTCAACCCTGGATCCCCCTCTTCCGGGCTTAGATCTACAAACAGTTCTGCGCGATATCAGGCCCTTCGATAGTTAACTCTCTTGCTTCCGATGGCCTGATAGGTTCAAAATAACAAAGAACAAAAGTTCCTTTCCAATTGCATTTGAGGTGATAATTCTTCACCCCTGGGTCCCCCTCTTCCGGGCTCAGACCCCTTTCGATTATCAGACTCCCTCGGTCGAGTTCACTCTGGCTTATGCTCAAAAAGATTTCTCAGTTGTATTCACGGGTCGTGGGTGATGACTTTTCACCCTTGGATCCCCCTCTTCTGGGCTCAGACTCTTCTCTACTGTTTGCCTCCCTCTGTCGGTTCACTACAGCTTTTCACAAATCAATTTCTTGTTTAGCAATCACAACTCTTAATGTGTTTTTAAACAGTTCACCGTGGACATCCCTCTGTCGAGCTCACTTTTGTCAACATATTTTTCTTTGGGACTTTAGACTTTGCCTCTCTTTATTGGCATCCCTCCTTCAGGCTCACGCAAGTCTTTCCTTTCATTCAATTCTTTCTCTTGAATTCACTATGCAGGATTTGCCTCCCTTAGCTTTCCAATTACGTGCATGTCAAAGATTTCTGACTGTACATAGGGTTTTGCTAGACCCCTGTATGACCACGTTGACCTTTTCCTTGTGGCTCTCCTAGGGCCGTCTGGTATCGGTAGTTCAATAAATGCAGGATCAACCAGAGTCTCTCAAGTGAGCACGCACGTGGTAACTGACCCCTCTGCAGCTGGGTGTCCCTCAATGTTCACAGTTCTTTGTACTTTTCTTAATTTGCCACTTTGCGACTTTCATTCAACACAGTTCGGTTTCTTATCGGTTATCCCCTCGACTCAGCGCTGTGATGAACCACTTGGCTTAAGTTGTATCGGGAGTCAAGGCTGGTACCACGGTAGCAGGCTTCTTCCTCTGTCCTGCTTATAAGCATAGGTATGCTCCGTGTACCATTGACATCTGCTGCAACACAGTTGGGCTATTGTTAGCGGTCTTACGATTCCTATCACGGAGGTCTCGCGCATCTGGGTTGGAAAGTTCAAGGTCGCTTCTCTCCTTGTCAGCCTTTCGCTTTTCACCACCTTTTTCCTCCTCTCACTAACATAGCTCCCCCCATTCAGATCCATGAGAGCACCTGAAGACCATGCATATGGCCGGCTGGGGCGATATAAATACCAGTAACATAATACAACATAATGCATTTTGCTGGTAACATAGAGTTTATCTTTGCACTTCGGGAATCCAAACATCCTTCTCTTGAGCTGTTGAATTTTGAGTAGTGTTGGCATCATCCTTCCACGAACTCCCATACAAATGACTATGTGACAAGTGAAGAAAAATGTGTTTCCCTCTACACTATTCCTTATAATATACTTTGTGGGCTGTGGAATGGTCCAGGATGCTGCCGAAAGTCTCCAAGCGAATGCATTAACAAACAGACATTCCTTGCTCAATCAGGGGTTCAGATCACTTTTAAGCAATTGCATTGTTACAATATCTGCTTTTATGACAAAGAAAATCATTTTGAATGTGCACAGTGTTCAGTTCAGATCGTAAATACTAAAACAACATATGTTTCAAGATCAGAGGTGTGCTTCTTCAAGGATTCATATATTAGAACCTAAGTTTATATCTTTTCACAATGTTCGCCTCTGTCTCAGAGAACATGCGACCGGGTTGGCGGTAAAACAGAATCCTAGAGAAGGTTCAGAATTAAAAGGCTATTGGGGCTCTGATTGCAGCTGGATGTGGCCGAAGTGGCTTCGAGCAGTGCACAGAGCATCTGATCAAGCCTCTGGGGTTCGTGGTATATTTGACCACTTCCGCTTGCATTCTTGTGCCAATCACGTCAGCTCCTCATGTCTTCATAATCATTATGCAATGTTTTAATTGTCTGCCGAGAACAGCTTGGAGCTCCTCGGGGCATGATTGGGGATGTTCTATTTCCGTGTTGTTTGGTAAGAGGGGGGTTTATTTTTAGCTTGGGATGGGCATGTTTCCCTGTACAGAACGAGCAGAGTGGTTCTCTTATGAGTATCTTTGAGAAGTGGCCGGAACTGGGTGCAGTTGAGACCAGTGACACCCTTTCACCTAACTGGTGTGTCAAACGGGAGGTGCTGCTGAATTTGTTGATCACTTCTGCTGGAATGCTAACTGTACTATATGTTGTTAATGGGGTTCAACACGGGCAGGGAAATAATGCAACTGACTCAGGTTAATTGAGCTAACAGCAACTTTTATCAAAGCAGAATCTATGTATAGCGACATCCACTGTGGAACCCCGGATATGGGGGGTATTTGAAGGTGGAAGGAGATCTATCCACGCTCTTCCACTCACCCGCCTCCGTTTTGTTGGCTCCATGCACACATTTGCGATGACAGCGTGCAAATTCAGGCAGTGCCAATGGGAGGCACTGGAGCTAGACAAACTGGGGGATAGGGGAGGGGCAAGTGCAGGATGCTACACTAGCCTTTCAAATATTTGATGGGCAGATCAAATGGGGGATGAGCCACTCTATCCCAGTGGCAGAAGAAAGCCCTTCTCCCAGTGTTGCATTGTCATGGCATCCGGACATTTTGAGTTGGCGACTCTACGCAAATGGCCTATTTGACTGAAAATATTTAACCGTATGGCCTAGTTGACCGAATTTAGGCTATAGGAAATGATCATACAGCCAAAGATTCAGTCAACTAGGCCATATGGTTCCATTACAGCGAGCAAGGGGAACAGGGGTTGCTGGGGTATCCCCCGCTCCTCTTGCTCTTTATAATGGGAATGGAGGTTGCGGGGGTGTCCCCCGCTTCCAGGACATTGGAAGCGGGGGACTTTAAAGAAAAGAAAACGGAGAGAGACCCTGCAGCGTCAGTTCTGACCACCGTTGCAGGGATGGAACTGACGCTGCAGGGTCAGAATGAAGGCAGACGCTGAAAGGTAAGTGGGGGGAGGGTGGGGATGTATTGGGGGCTACGAGTGGGGTGTACTTGTGAGTCTTACACAGCCTTGTCTTGGAAGAAAGCTGTTCTTGCTTAATAAATGGCAGTACGGTCAGAGTTTGGTATCTTTCTGTCTTGGTGGCTCAGACTAAGTCCACAATGGCCACAAGCAAGTATCAGTTACATAAACGTTATGCGCAATGGGACGCATTCCAAGTTTGCCATAGCTGCAAATAAAAGTGCTGGTAATTCCGTTACTGCCACTTTTTTTGGGAACTACAGCCATTTTTACTGCTCTGCCAAATCCTGAGTTAAGCTTTTAAGTGGAGGGTTTACTTTCCGCAGCATGCTGGATGTAATCCTCCACTTTAAAGGCATAAATCGGCAGAATTACCCAGCTCACGGTAATTCCTCCAAAAACCCCATGGGGTCCTGTGGACCCCTAAAATGGGGACTAACACCGCCCTAGCACCACTTGTAATACCCCATGGAGTCCTGTGGACCCCTAAAATGGGGACTAACACTGCCCTAGCACCACTTGTAATACCCCATGGAGTCCTGTGGACCCCTAAAATGGGGACTAACACCGCCCTAGCACCACTTGTAATACTGTCATGAATCTATGGGACCGGAAAGCGATTTTGGTGGTTATTCAGTGAAATGACCACCAAACTCGGAATGAGTCCCAATATGTTTTGTTAAAGAATAAAATACAGACATTTGCCTTCAAATGCCAAGACCTTTGTTTGTTAGCTTATGGCTGCTTCTGGGGGACGACTACTGCGGCCTATAAAGTGACATGTTGAAGCAACTGTATTCGGAGAGGGGTGTGTCTCTGACAGCTTCTGTGCACTGATAATTCAATCACGAGCACCTTGTTTGATGCCTAAAGAATATGTTGACACCTGATCCCATTTGCGTTATTGCTGCATTTTTTTACGGGTGGTAGACCCCCTGTGCCCCTGTCCTGTAACCCCTCCACCTGTGCCCTCGGCCCTAGTACTCCAAAATCAATTTTTAATGCACCCTAACCCAGCCCACCCCCTAAAAAGATAACTTGAGCAATTCTGCAAAACTGCCGGTTCACCAATTGCGGTGAAAGGGTCACGATCAGATGGGCCAGTGCCGTTGTACAGTTGTCTAATGTTATGTTACAAAGCTTTGCTTTCACATTGTGCTCCTAGCCATTTTAAACCACTAAATAAATGAAGGACAAGTACATTATGTTTGAGTTTCAATACAAAAAATGTAACCGGTTTTGGTTACAGGGGATAATTCAGTGCACACAGATGTTAAGGGATTTCCGTTGGACTCGCCTCTTGCACGTATGGGTGGACTGGCCTCTAGGGAACTCTGGAGATTTCCCAGTAGGCCTCTGCTCCCTCTGCCTCTTTTGGGTGGTATTTCCAAATGTTCCCATAGGAAAAGGGTTGGTCTTGCTGAACATTTTTTAAAATGGGGCCACTTCAAAAACTATTTGCATGGCCTCTTTTGGTTCTCTGTCCGCCCCTGCTTGCACGTAGGGTAGCTTGAATCGTGGCTTGAAAGTTTTCAGATGCCTTTGTGAGTGATTCAGATGGAACAAATACTGCACAATCACAACATCCATGCTCAACTAACAACGATTATAAAGGATTTGTATGGGCGGAACGCGGCTTAGCAGTAAGCAGGGGTATTAGACCTTTCGCGCCAAGCAAAGGTATTCGTAGGTGGAAAGGTCTTAGCAGATAATACACGCAAAGCTCTAAGCAATTGCAGACAACGTCGGAGGGTGGTTAGGAACCGTATTTACGGTTTTCACTGAAAGAGGGAAACCTATTTGTCCTGCTACGCTTAAAAGTGCTAAGGGCGCGTATGTTTGTCCTGAATTCACATAAGAAATCATTGCAGGCTCCGCGCACTCACGCACAGAAAAAGTCTTATCCATATAAAGCAAAGAGTCCACACTTCGTTCCTGTCCTGGAGAACTGCATGCAGTGCATTGCAAAACTTGACTAAGATGCAGGGGTCTGTAATCTTTGGCTCGCCTGATGTTTTTTTCACTACAACTCCCATCAGCTCTAGCCAGCATAATGAAAGGTGGGACCTCATGGGAGTCGTTGTGCAAAGGTTGCAGGCTCCTGAATGGTTCACCACATAGCAACAAGTTGGAGTGCATCTTCTCCGGCAAGCCAATGCATACACTCTATAACATAGTACTTTTTTCAATGATCTTGGCCTGATAATGTATTTCCTAGATAATCAGCTAGTAGCGGACCTCCTATTGGCTGTGCCATCAGTCATTAGTACAATGGGATGCATAATTAGTATGACGTTAATGAGAAAATATGGTATTTTAAATATTTTATATTCTTAAAATACCAGCTAATTATGACTTGGGATTGCATGTGATATTTGCGCCTTTATGCGATTGACTCTGCAGTCCTCAGCGATGGGTGTGCTGTTATAAGACAGTCATTCAGGTGTGCCGATACCGCACATTTGCCACTCATAACAATTTACTTCTGCTCATTATCACTACATTCCCGTTGTGTGCTGGTGAAGATCTCGCCAACCGGCACCCAAAAAGCACATGCGCTCAAGCAAAGCCTGTCGGTGTCTGTTCGTGCTGGAAGTGCTGGACCCCGGCACAGTTTTGCGGGGTAGCAGGCTGTCTGTACCTGATCAAGTAAATGTTACCTTTCCGCCTGTCCTCACTTTCCAGGATGTATCTAGAGCTAATTAGTACTCGCAGTGGGTGTGTCCACGGGATACGCGTAACATGATTGGCTCGTTTTCGAGCCATACCACGGTGTAATCCCTTGGACGCACCTACGTGCCTGTGTTTGTTCCTGGCAGGGAGGGTTGTGGCAGCTTTAGCCAATGAAGAGGCTAAAAACGGGGCAATCCCCGCTCCGAGCCTCCCCAAGGCTGGGGGCTGCCTTCGTCCCCCGCCGGGGACTCGGGTACGTTTTTTTTTTCTACTCCTTCCCCTCTAAACTATCCCCTCCCCACCCTCCCAACATCACTTACCTTCTTTTTATTTCTTTTCTCGGGAGCAAACGAGCTGGGAACACTTCTGTGCCCAGCGCGTCCGCTCCCGATGGCCGCCATGGAAAGGGAAAACTGACTATGTTTTCCCTTTCCAGGTGGCCATTTTATTTTACCTTATTTTGAATGTTTTTATTTTTTCCTGTTCCGAATGTGGCAGCGTTTCGGAACAGAAAAAAATGCTATTACTACCCCAGTCTAACGGACCGGGGTACTAATGACTATAAGCCCCTCGACGGCGGGCCAATACCTCCCACGGTAATGCCCCCGGGGCTTCGTTAAGGCCCTCGCTACGCTCGGGCATGTAACTACAGCCCCAGGGGCATTACCTGGGGCGGTATTGGCCTGCCGTCTCGTGGCTTATTGCCACAGTAACACATGGATTGCTACTATCACTTGTTTATACAATTTGTCACAAAAGACCTTATTCAAAGTCATGACCCCCCGGGTTCTCACCACCAATGTCATCTGTCAAAAATGAGGGATAATACCATAGGATCTAATGTTCTCTCTGAACCCATGTTGCAAACCTGCACCAAAACGTCCATGGTAGGAACCTCCCTTATATCCAAATCATTGGGTGATATATATATATATATAAATATATATATATATATGTATATATATATTCTACTGATCAATCTGGAAACAGTGCCACTCTGAAATGCGCTTTATTTAATGCATGCTCTAATAAATGACAATAACACATATATTGTATTTAATGTTCAAATATGTTTCCAGTGAAGTTTCAGAGATTGCAAAACGCTGCCCCACCGACACACCTCCGATTCCTTACTTTCTCACGACCGTTTTAACAAGAAAGGGACAGGTCTAAGCCATTAGTTTAGGAATGTTTTGAATGTACATGAATTACATCTTACTCAATATATCTCCTTTGAGTGTGTATAGGATAAAATATTACTCTCTACACACCAAACTGCAGTTTTGATATTAATCTATCGACCGCTTCAGTAGTAAAATAAATAATAGAATTTTTGACCGATTTGGCTATTTTGGTTATGGATTGCGCCATAGCAGCTGAAGTTGTTTTAGTTTTAGCAGATTTCAATAAAAGAGTGGTAGATAAGTCTAATCCCTTCACACCAGTTCTGTTAGCATTTGGTACTGATTTTGCTCTCACACCTGTGTCTATTGGTCCTACCCACCACCGCCATTCGATCAATTTGCTTTTATTTAAGGGTGTGGGATTTCTAATCCAGTTACATCTTCCTAGCCTTGGTCATATCAATATCAAATCTGCTTGAACATTTTGATGATTTAGTGGCACCTTTTAAAACCAGGCCACATTTATCTACATCGAATAAACAACCATGTTTTATGGATTCATGTTACATTAAATAAAGTTAGGAAAGGTCAGAGAGCTGAGGTTAAGTCCAAATTATCAGACAGAAAAAGCATTCAAATTATGGTCAGAAATTAGTATAAATTAGTCATTTTGCTGGTATTAAATGTTTGATCACTTGCCATTGATCAAACAGGAAACACATTCTTCAAACTCTTAGATTGTTAAAAAAAGAAACTCACTTCCAAACCTACAGTTCCAATTACAAAAGAATGGCCACCGTCTATTCTAACTGCATTTAGACTAAGATTGTCTCTATTACTCACCAGATTTCTAACAATCAATGGTTGCCATCTTTCACATCCAGTATTCCTGAGTCTGGGGCTGTTCCTATTAAGGTCGCTCATTTCAATTGCTGTCAAGTATCTTATGGAGAACTTGGAGTGATTATTAACTTTATGAAAGTGACTTACTGGCCCAGAAGCCTCTGTCGAACTGTTGTTATCAAAAGTTGCGGCATGGAGTTACTCCCATTTCTGGTGGTGATCATGAATGGCTCTAAAGCGTTATTCCAGATGCACTCAAACTAACATGGGCTACTCCACTCTTGAAGAAAACCTCTTTGAACCAAGAATAAGCAGGTAATTATCACTGAATCGCCAACATCGCTTTTTTGGCTAAACTACTGGAGCGGGTATTCACTCTACAGCTCCAAGTGTTATGTGGAGGACAGGAGGTATTAGGTGACAGACAATGATGGTTGAACTTCCATAGCCCATTAAGCAGACAGGCAGCAAGACTTTGCATCCCCTTCAATCTTCCTGGGGGTCTATTTGGAAACCTCAGGTTAGTGTTCTTCACATAGTCCAAATGCAAAAATACCAATGTTAAGATAAATTGAACTTTGCAGAAATATATCAAAAGTGGGAACATATTTTGTAATGTTTTCACAGAGAAAATAAATGTGTTCACTATGGTGAATAATGGAGATTTCATGGAAGGTTAATTGTCCAACATGACCCCAGGTTTTCCTGCAGGGAAGGACTCTGACAGTTTCTCAAGGAGTAGAGCCAGGTGTTTTTTGGCCGGGCTGGAATTTGTGTGATGACCAAAAGGTTTATCTTTGATGGATTCATTTTTAGTTGGTTATCATTCATCGATGCATAAATGAATAGAAGACAGTCTGATAAACTACCCCATGGAACTGATTTCTCCTGAGTGATATTGAATTTCAATTGGGTAGCACCCACGTACTTGCCCATTTTCTGAAAGTGCTTCTTTAGTGGTTCTAATAAAAAATTAAAAGCAGTGGAGACAGGGAGGAACCTTGCAGGACTGTCTATTCCACATCATGCATTATGCATTACAGAGTAGTATAGGATCAAGCCCGATCTTGTGCTTTCTGTTTATCAAGAAGGATTCCAGCCTCTGTCAGTCTTTGACTTAATGCCTAGTATATATATTTCGAGAAGGAGTTTTGGGTGATAGATGGTGTTAAATGCCGCTGGTAAATCTAGTAGCACCAGAGTGCCCATGCCTGCAGCATCTGAAGTACATCTTAAGTCACCCAGCAGGGCATTGATGACAGACTCCAGAGTGTGGAGTGGTCTAAACGCTGCTTGCAGATTTGCCAGGCCTTGGTTCGTCTCTGTAAACAAAGAGTTGATTTGTCAGTGCCTTTTTCAGCAACTTTACAGGAAAGGGTACCCTTGATATGGCCTTTTAGTTGAAGTATTCTGTTAGAACTGCATGGGCTTTTGTGTCGATAGTCTGCATGCTAAATGGATCGAGGGTATAATTAATGAATTCAACTTTTATAACATCCTTAATACAGAGACCGGGATTCAAACCTGTGTTGCTCTGCATTGCCTTGCTTCCAAGACAAATGTGCTTCACCTATCTATCCTCCTGCCCAAATGCCACCACTCTATCCTACATTCAAGCCAATATTACTTGATGCTCTCCTGTATGGCCCTTGCTATCAGAAGATGAGGCTTTTCTTTGCAACAAAGTTTTCAGGAAATGTGCATAGGAAAAAATATTTGTGTGTACAGGCCCTCTTCCTCAGGAATAGCCATCCTCTTCAACTATGGCGTGAACCTTTATGCCCAATGTTTAGGAGGAGCTAGGAATCTTCTTCTTTGTTTTATAGCTATGCGTGGCGCGATCGCCCGCGCGTAGAGATGGAGGCCAGGACTGTGGAGGGAACAGGGCCCTGGGCCGTATCTGCCTCAGGCAGTGGGTGCGCTGGCTGGCGTAGCGTGGCGGGATCGCTCGCGCTCGAGGAAGAAGGATGCTGGTGCACTGGAGCAAGCCTCGTCTCCAATGTTGAGCCCTGTTCACCCGTGAAATGAGGACGCACACCAGCGGGAAGTATTAACGGCTTCTTTAATCAATATCTGTACAGGAACTGCCTAACTGTCCCTATTCCCCCTCCGTTCTTCCCCGTCATCAGGTCACGTGGCTTGTCTCTTGCCTTTTCTTAAAGGCGCATTGCCCTGTAACAGTCCGTCTTTCTCGTTCCTTTCTGTGCCAGCTTCTTGGCACCTTGAGATTGTTCATTCTGTGATACCTCGTTGACGGTTGAATATATTTTCGTTTCAATGCATAGCAATGACAGAGAGTCAGTTAGAAGCAGGCTGAACAACTAGGATGTCCGAGCTGCAGATAGTCAGGGGTTATATGTGATTTCATTGCTAGGAAGAAACATTGAGGGTTGATAAATCAATACAATCAGTAGTGGAAATGGAAACAATTTAAAGGGGGATCCCACAAGGGCCAGGGTGGGGGCAGAGTTTGGAGGTGGTCGCAGATTTCTGAGGGGGTACAGCTGTCTGTTCAACTCCGCTCAAAGGACATCTTCAAAATAATAGTTTGAATATGGTGCAATTTCTTTCATGATGCTTCTTTCAAAAGTCCACACTGTAAATCAATTCCACTTTAAATCACTTCCAGCACAGTGGTGAACTCACAATACTGTTGGTAATGCATTGATTTTTTTGTACATTTATGGATCCATAGACGCGCTCTACAGTAGAAGACTACCAGGGTAGCTCAGCAGGTTGAGAGACAGTTGCTGAGATGTTATATATTAAAATATCGGGTTGTTAATCATATGACTTTTGGCAATTCCTTATAAAAAAAAAACAAGTGCTATAAAATGTGTTTGCCTTGAATATAAGCAAGGGACCACCCATGCCCTAGCCAGAGGTGGGGGTATTTCTGCCCCTGTAGTGAAAATCAAAAGTTGGCACCCACGAACCCACAGTTTAATTTCCTAAAAACTGCTGTCAGCACAACCGAAGCATTTATTTGTGAATAAGCAGTTTGACAAGCATATAACATCTTCATAAATAACCTGCGATAAAACACAAAGGAAGCAGCACAAAAATTACAGGGTATTTGTGTGGAAGTCCAACAAAAAAAGTCCAACAAAAAACATTTCAAAGAAAACTAGTGGATGCAAGTTTAAACAGCATCTTTGAGTTTGGAAATCAATGATTATTTTTTCTATGAAAGTATAAAATGCACATTTGGAAGACAATAGTGTGTCCAGCATGTTGAAAGCCTAATTTTAACAGTGATAACAGTGATGGCCTCCACCCCAATGATAGTCATGGCCCATTGGTCCCTGTGGTGTCCCTTTGAGGCCAGAAGAAAGAAAAAGCAGGCTAGGCAAATAGATCTTGCAAACGCACGAGAGACGACTGGGAAAAGGAGCACAGAGCAGCGAAGCTCGGTAAAGCCTTATCGGGGCTGAGGCAGGCTGGGTCCAAGATCCGGACAGACCTCTGATGGCAAGAGCCGGCCCATTGAAAAGCACTGAATACAATCATCTCAAAATGGGGTTACATTGATATAGCAGATAAAGACAGAGCATAAAGCGTGCCTTAGTCCAACACGTTCCGTATGTTTACCATGTCCTACCAGACACGAGTGGCACAGTGAATCATGTAACACTCATGGCCATCCATGATACTTGACCAGAGGACTTCATATTCAGCACGGACTCCTCCATGCACTGCCTTGCCACCCCGGCCAGCATACTCTTTAGGATTGCCTGCATGACCTACAGACCAACCACTGCTCACCCACCTGCTACACCTCTGGGTACTGGGACTCAATCGCACCGGCCCTCTGAGCTGTGCCAATGCTCGTACAGAAGTAGGGAGGGCTAAGATCTTACTCTTCAGTCAAGACCTAGGTGTCAGCGAGGCTCATGTCCACCCCCCATGACAGAACATCCTCTGCCACATACTGTAACCCCCCCCCCCGCCCCCTCTCCCACCCTGCTATGTTACCCTCAACGGCATGCACAACACTGTGTTGCAGTCAAACTAGCTTTGTCCTGTAGAAAACTGTAGTACTAACTACAAGGAAAATTAGAGCTAAACTAATGTGTATCTATATTATCGAGGTCAATTGGAAAGAAATGTTTATATAAATGTGAAAAGTGCGGGTAATCCTGAAGCAGGGCTTGTGGCATTTTTGAAAAGCAAGCGATGCCCCGTCCTTTCGCCTTACTCGAAAAGGGTCCATTAGCCGCTGTATCGCACGTGTAACCAGGCGTGTGAAATGCTGCTATGTTGGCATCATCGCCTCAGGGTCTGCCCTGCACACCACAGAGACGGGGGGGGGCGTCTAACAGCCAGGCGGCTCCTGTTTACCGAACTCCTTATCTCAGCGGGGGCCTTTAAAAAAAATGCACCAAAACACCCTCAGGGCGGCTGGTTTTCCATTTTCACAAATCGACCACTTGGATAGGAGCGTGCAGCCTTGTCGCGGGAAATTCCGCCCTCATCCCACTAAACAAGGCGTTTAAGCATCAAGGGTCCTTTTTGTAAATTTGACATACTTTACAAACACCGGCCCCCTACATTTCTGTGACACTTTTTAGAGCCCTCTCCCCTGTTTGTCAGATCTTGTCATCATTCTTATATTCTTATATGTAAGGGGGGTGGGGAGGGTTTGCTGGGGAGGAAGGGAGGTAGTGAAAAGGCTTGCAAATTAATTTGCCAGCTGCGCTCTGATCCTTAGAAATCTCTTCCTCTGCCACCAAGTTCCAGTGTTGGTTGTGTTGCGTTATTACGCTGTATACCGTGCCCCACTGCTATTTTCATTCTGGCATAACTGAAAGAGGGCGGTGTTAGGTTAGTGGGTAGTGGGCATACATTCTCTTTCTCAAAAGTAAACGTTTGTGGTTGACAAAACAAAATGGGACACCTTTCAGTCTTGATTAAACCAGCCCATCAACTTCTCCGAAAAGAAGATGGCATTTTTCTTCTTAAATCCTTGCTGTTTATTTGGAAAGGAACATGGGTGGTCAGTTTTTATTTCAGAGCTATTTTGGAAGAAGAGCTCTGAATGAACACAGGTGTTCAGCGTTTCCAGCACTCTTGTTTTGTCATGATGGCCGCTTATAAAGCACTTCACACCACAGGCCTTCCCAAAGAGTTGAGGCTGAAGGGGAGAGAGGGAAAAGAATTTGTGGAAGGGATGCAGAAGTCGAGGAGAAAAGACAACATGCGTATTAGGGACAAGCAGGCCTTCCGAAAGAGTCAAAGGTGAAGATGAGAGAGGCAAAATAATTGGAGGACGAGAGGCAGAAGTGGAGGGAAAAAGACAACATATTATATAAGGAACTAGCAGGCCTTCCCAAAGAGCTGAGGGTGAAGAGGGGAGAGGGAACATAATTAAGGGAATAGAGGCAGAAGTGGCGGGAAAAAGACAACATAATATTAGATCTGGGATTACCAGGCCTTGCCAAAGAGCTGGGCCCGAAGTGGGGAGAGGGAAAAGAATTAGAGGAAGAGAGGCAGTGGCAGAGGGAAAAAGACAACAGAACATTCTATATGAGACTACCGGGCCATCTCAAAGAGTTGAGGTGAAGAATATGGAGATAAAAAGGTAGGAAGAAAGAGGAAGGAGCAAAAATTCAGTGGATCATTAGGAGGGTTTGCTTTAGTTGTAAATTCAACCCTGGTTATTCCTTGGCCATGTCGGAGGCGGCCATTCTAGATGGTGCAGCCTGACGTGGCTCTGTTCCTGCGTAGGGTCCCTTACTCGAATCTCGCAGTGGAGGAGTAACGAATAGCGCATCCAGCGAGTTTGGTTGCAAGGCATACCTGCCTAACCTCCGGAATTTTTCCGGAGACTCCGGCATTTCAAGCATTTCTCCGGGTCTCCGGAAAAGTTCCTTAAATCTCAGGAATTTTGAGATTCTTTCGGGGTCCTGTCATATTCTCCACCTGATTGGCTGCCGCCGGTAGCCAATCAGGTGGAGAATATGACGGGACTCGGAAACGGCGCGAAACGTTTGTGCCCACTGCCTGCACCACTATAATAATAGTGCTTTCAATCCATATCATTGGATTGAAAGCACTATTATTACGGCGGCAGTGCCACGTTCATTGTGCTTACCATAGCACTGAAAATAATTCATTCAGTGCTATAGTAAGCAAAATGAAGTCGGCGCCGCAGCCGAAATAATGCTGCTTTCAATCCATGTCATTGGATTAAAAGCAGCATTATTTCTGCTGCGGCGCCGCCTTCATTTTGCTTACTATACCATTGAATGAATTATTTTCAGTGCTATAGTAATCAAACTGAAGGCTACAACAACCGAGTTTACCTTTTTGACAGGTGGCCGGAGGCCGTGTGCAAATGGGCGGAGTCTTGTGTGGCTGTGGGCGGGGCATAAATCTCAGGAATTTTGATTTTCAAATGTAGGCAGGTATGTTGCAAGGCGTGCAGGGTCGTGACCCCTGCTGCCAGGATTGCAGCGTCATACTTCCATTGAAGCCCCCTGAAGCCGCTAGCCCCACGACTTTTCACCGTAAACGTCTTCTGACGGTGGTATTCTGGCTCTTATCGGAGGGAGCTTTCTGCAGTTCCATCGAGCATTTCTGCAGATACTTGCTCGGTGCTTCGTTGGGCTCCAGGCCCCGTTTGTGGGTAAGCGTTCGTCTTCCCGCTGCCTTCAGTTGTGTCTATGGCTTGGTCCACTTTTGCTTTTTGATTTAATTATTTTTCAAGTGGTTCGCCTGCTTCGAGACTCTAACAATGCCTAGCAGGAATAAGACCACAGAAGCTTATCTGGACTGTACCCCGGTGCTACACAGTAATCACAATGAAGCCATGTGTAGGGGGGATCCTTCTTCACTTTCCTCTTCCCCGACCCCTCCGGGGAGCGGCAGCCATCTCTCAGAGGTTCTAGCCCTTGGTGCATTGAGGAGACAAAAGCTCCAAAAGGAACAGCTCCTATTCACCAAACTTCTGCTTATTAACAAAAACCTCAATAACGACTTTGAGAATGTGGCCAGTGTTGTACGTGCCCTTTCACCTACACATATGCATTTACAATCAAAAGTACCTGACTCTCATGATGACCATGGAGTGGGAAATGGGGTGTTATTAGAGAATAAGGTACCCGATAATTCAGAAGGCCACGTTCCCATGGGTGCCCAGACTGGGTCAATGCAGCACATTTCAAAAGGAGAGCAGGCGGGAGAAACGACAGCAGAAAGTAGTGATAGGGGGCTGGGTGTCCCTGCTTTCTAAAGCTCATTTGCTGCGGGATCTCATGGCATGTTCAAGTATTGAGGCATTTCAATCCTGGGTGGTTTCGGTAGGCCTAATAACACCTACGACATCCTTAGCAAACTCACTGAAGTCTAAACAAACAGAACCCAAAGGAATGGAAAGGTCCTCTCAAACCTCCGCTTTCCAGAATGGTCTTCACCGGGGATGCCAAACAGACCCTACTGAGTCCTCTCCTTTGGGTTTGCACTCGCAGGCGAAGGCAGTGGTCTCTGCTCCCAGCCCAGTGGGTGTAGCTCCAAGGGAAGGCACTTTGCTTCCTGCCAAGCCTGTTATTGTGTCGGCTTCCCCACATCCTAAGGATATTCGACTTTAAAAATCATCAATTCTTAACTAAGGAGTTTTGTTCTGGATTCCAGAAACTTCATTATTACTCATGTAGACAAGCTGAGACAATCTGACTCTAGGGAGGCATCAAGAACACAATTCTAGCCTGGCTCAGTTTAAAAGTGGGGCCTAACTACGTCAGATCCCAGGACCTGAGGGTCCTCTGCAGAGTTCAGATCGACAATTGGTGCTCTACCGATAACACCGATTGTATTGTTGTGGGATGTGGCTCTGGTAGTTTACCCTCATTCCCGAATAGAATTTCAAATCTGCAGCATTTGTCCTCGCCCTCTAAATTAAAAATTGTGTTGAACTGACCTGCTTCACTCACTGATGTTTCTTCACATAACAGCTCCTGCTTTAGCCTCATGTATTGATGATGTTTATCCTCCTATGGTCTGCTGACTCTATGCCTTTTATAATAGTATTTTTTGTTCTATCTTTTTGTCTCCTTGTTTGTTACTAACTTGTTCATTTTATATACTTTGTGCTCAGTTTCTGGGCTACTGATTTCTGTATTTGCTTGTTTGTCGGTGCCCTCGTGCCTCAGCGTCGATGGTGCACGGTATAAATAAAATAAAATTTAAATACAAATTTTAAAAAGGGAGGAGGCAACTTGCTATTTTATCTCAAAACACTGACAAGGGCAACGCGCTGGTCTTGGAAGCAATACGACGCAGAGCAAAAGAGGTTTGAATCCCTGATCCTCGCTTAGAAACCGAACTCAGGTATGGTATTAGGCGGGTTATAAAAAAAACAATTAAATAAAATAAAATAAATACATAGATATTGGAAGTAGTGCTCATTGTGTATGTTCTTCATCCAAATGTTTCTCCCTTCTTAGTGTAGCTGTATCTGCTTGGTGTATGTGTGTCATGTAAAGTGGATTTAAACAGCACAACTTCTACCATTGTGGTAGCCTCTAATCACATAAATGTCCTTTTACTGGGTAAATGTCCTTGCTTAGAACATAAGCCCTTGCTTTATATTTTTCTCCCGCCTTAGTCGATATGCACTGGCTCTGGAGTATGTGCTCCTCCAGTGTATTCCTTCCTCCTCAGTGTATATGTGTGCATTTTGCTGCTCAAATATATGTCCCTCTTGTGTGGCTGTGTCCCTGGGCTTCCTACATGTTGCTGCTCAGGTACATATCACTCCCCGATAATTATGGCTGTATTCAGTATGTCCCCCTTCACAGGGCATATGTCCCACTCACTATATATGCCCCTAATTAATGTATATGACACCTCCCGTGTAAATGACCCTCCTGACCGTGCATGCCCCTAGTGCAAATGTCCCTCTTAAGTATATTCTCCTTTCAAATTGTGGTTAGTATTACTACTCTCTATCTATGCCCCACCACATAGAAAGATGACTTCCATTCTTGAAGAGTTCAGGGTGGGTCAGTGGAGAGCCATCCAGTGACGGATTGTGATGAGTCAGTTGGTAATTCATTGCGAGATGGCTGGGGTTAAGAAGGGTAAGAAGAAAACAATGTGAGTGTTGTCAGCAAAGAGGGGATAGTGAAAGCAAAAGGACAAGATGAATCTTTCGAAGGCAGAGGTTTAAAGAGTGAAGAGCAGAGGCCCAAGGACTGATCCTTGGGGAACACTGACAGGCAGAGGTTTGTGGTCCGATGTACGCAAGGTCCAGTAGATTTTAAGGGAACAAACTTCCAGGTAGAAGGTAATGCAGGCGAGAGCGAATCTGCAAAATATAAGGTCCTGGAGAGTGAGGAGGAGAGAGGAGCAGTGGGCACTGTGGAAAAAAAGCCCCAATTTATGAGTATAGAAGGGCGTTTGGAGCGGTGAGCATCCATGACAAAGCTGGAGACTTGCATGTGTGCAATCTCAGTGGAGTGTTTACTATGCATGGCAGATTGACATGGATTTCCAAGACCATACTTAATGATTTGGTTGTAGATCATCCACCCAAGGACCTTTTAAAAATCGGGAGGGAAACTTGGCAATATTTTGCCAGGATTTCAGCAGAGGGATTCTTCAAAAGGGGTAGAAAAGTTGCAGATTTGGAGGAAGATGTGAATGGTCCAGCGGAGAGAAATAGAGAGGGCAAAGAGCTAGGAGAGATAAAGGCAAGTGATTGGGTGTAAGCCTTTGATCTTGTGAGAAGTAAACAAAACGGGTTGACAGGCCGCAAGATGGGTTGGCTCTGTGGAGGATGGGTGCTGATTTAGAATGAGTGGAAGGGGAGAAGTATTTAAGAGTAGATGGGGTAGGTGGGAGAGTTGGTGGACAGAAGGAGTATGGGGCAGGGAGTGAGAGGAGGGCTGTGAAAGTGTGACATGTTTTAGAGATTTTAGGGGGGTGGTGAGCCAATAGATAGTGGCTTGGGAGATGGGGTGTTGGGTAAAAGATCACCTTTTATACACTGAAGACCCCACCGTATTTTGCAGACTGCATCAATGCATCCATTCATCACATGTCCCGGATGCATGCATACTTTGCACACAGGGACACATGTAATCTCCCCTGGTCACCATGCACCGTGACCCTTCCAAATGTGCCTTGATCAGAAGGCAGATTTGAATGTACATATATTTCTTGTATAGAGCTCACTACCACCTTCAGGCTGATTCAAGTTGAATTGGGAGAGAGAAGAAAGGGTTCAGAAAGCGATTAGGAGAGCGAAGAGGAACTGGCGAAGGTGGAAGAGAAATCAGATGGCAGCAGTGGAAAGAAGCAGCATTCTGACAGTGAACGTAGGGAGCACAGTGGCAGAAGAAGGAGGCTAGCGAGCTTCCCCACAGTCTCTACAGATAATCTCTCTCGGCTCCCTTTTCACTGACCCTGAGGGATAGATTTACCCAGTGAGCCATTAGATGTAGTGGGTGAGACGGGGAGAGCTGGAGGCATAGGCCCCAGGTAATATGCCCCCTCCCCCCAAGACTCGTGTCCCACCAATAAATAATGCTCTTGGGCTCAAGAGGCTCGGGCAGCCAACATCTAAAAGGATGGCTGGCAGGGGACAGTAGCCACATGTTTTTAGCCTTAATGGGGGCGCTGACCCTCGCCAGGCATTTGACAGGAGCAGCAGGACCATTAAGGCTGAAAAGGTGAGGTCGCTGGAAGCCGAGGACTTTTTTCCTAAAGACCGAAGCTCCCGCGAACGAGTCGGAGCTTCAGGCTTTACAAGAAAAAGCCCTCTCCTTCCAATGGCTTCACCTTTTTTTCGATAATGGGGTGGCTCGCAGGTGCCAGTGGCACCATTATAGAGAAAAGGATTTTTTTTTCAGAAACCTGAAGCTCTTGCACAAGAGCGAGAGCTTCAGACTTTAGAAAAAAAACCTTGTCCTCCAGCAGCCGGGCTGCCAGGGGACATTAGCGGGGCCGGGAGGGCCTTACGTCAGACAGATTTTTCAGAGCCTGCCAGGGCTCTTCCCCATCTAGCCCCGGTCCACTGATGCAAGTGTAAACTTCAAATGTACTATAATGCGTAAACTTCAAATGTACAAGAATGTAAACTTATATAGACTACAAACATGTTCTGCCTATTTTAGGAATAAAAGTGTGACTGAAATAAGTATATTAGGTAAGAAATGTGCAGCGGGTTGGCTGCCCTGCTAGATGTATCACGTTTTGAAAGGCTGATGGAAAGGCCCTATGTGCACGCTGCTTTGGAACCCTGTGGTAGATCGCGGCCAGAGCTCATTGTGCAGGTAAGGTGAGAGACCCTAGGCTGGACCCGCCACTACGCATAGTTTCCTGTGAAAGGAATCGCAGCAAGGACACAGTTCGCCTATTCCCAAGACCCGACCTATTATAAGAAAGAAGACGGAGACTTAGTGACAATCAGCATTTTAAAGCCCATGGGTGGCGTAGCGGACTTAATCGACTCCTTGGCTTGGGATATAAAGGGGAGACAGTAAAATGATTGCCACAAACAAGGAACAGGGTGACTTAAAAAAAAAATGAGAAGGAACATTGGGTACCACTTTCGACTAGTTCCACCTCTGGCTTGATGCCACAGAAGAAAACTTGCCTTGTGCAGAGATTTCCTAGGCTGGCTACATGGCGCTAGGCGTCCACACTCTGTCCTCGGCTATAGGGGCCACATGACACATTTTTGGAGTTGGCATCCATCAGTGGACCGGGGCTAGATGGGGAAGAGCCCTGGCAGGCTCTGAAAAATCGGTCTGAGGTAAGGCCCTCCCAGGCCCCACTAGTGTCCCCTGGCAGCCCGGCTGCTGGAGGACAAGGTTTTTTATTCTAAAGCCTGAAGCTCTCGCTCTTGTGCAAGAGCTTCAGGTTTCAGAAAAAAAAAATCCTTTTCTCTATAATGGTGCCACTGGCACCTGCGAGCCACCCCATTATGGAAAAAAAGGTGAAGCCATTGGAAGCAGAGGGCTTTTTCTTGTAAAGCCTGAAGCTCCGACTTGTTCGCGGGAGCTTCAGCCTTTAGGAAAAAAGTCCTCGGCTTCCAGCGACCTCACCTTTTCAGCCTTAATGGTCCTGCTGCTCCTGTCAAATGCCTGGCGAGGGTCAGCGCCCCCATTAAGGCTAAAAACATGTGGCTACTGTCCCCTACCAGCCATCCTTTTAGGTAATAAATGCAGAGATCAACCCCCTCTCCCCCATACAAAGGGCTGCATGGTGGGGGTGTCTGTAGGCCTTTAAGCCGGGGCTCGTCAAGAGGGCGTTGCCTAATGAGAGGCAGCCCCCCGCCCCCGCTGTTAGGTCACGCCCTCTTGATGAGCTATGGCTCGTTTTGCCGTGCCACTTCAGGCATTGGATAGAGGAATGACTCAGGAGTTGGTGAGCTTACTTCACCCAGCGGCAGGGGCGTTGCTAGGGGGGGCTAAGGGGGCTATAGCCCCTGATCTTTTGGTTGTAGCCCCGGATAGAATCTCAGGAGCTACAGCCAAAAGACTAGCTAGCCCCCAGTCCCAACAGTTCTAACATCAGCTTAGCCCCGGGTCTTTTCCAGACCTAACAACTTCCCTGCCCAGCGGCTAGAAGTCCTGCCCCTGGATCTGGTTACAGGGAGCAGCGAGGGCGGCCATGATGAAAAGGAGTGCTTCCCAGGGAAGCTTTCCAAGGACAGTCTGGGCCTCGCCCCCTTTACCTTCTGGAGAAAGAGGCACACGTTTGGAACGTATACGAGTGGCCTGTCATTCGGGTGCCAGCGTGGCTTGGGGAAGAACCCAAGTACGTCTGGGCCCCTCCTGCGCCTCACTGGAGGCCTCTGTAGGGCTCAAAGGGTTAAACCGAATGCGGTAATCTTGCTGCCATATTAAACTTTCCTTGTCGCTGGGCAGGTCGGGCTGGAATGTGTGTTCGCGGGTTCTCACGGGGATACATTCTCTTCAGCCTGTCCCTTCCAATGAGACAGACGCATGGCGACTGCAGAAACCATGCGGAAACGCGTTTACACTTCCAGGGCGCGTTCAGCTGATTTCAGGTTCCTTGAATGACAACACGGATGGGGAAGCGATACGGACTGGCTCATTTCCCGAAATGTGTGACAGACTGCACTGACAGCATGTTATCAGGCAGTTGGCCGATTCTGCCCACTGAACAACCTACAATATTTACAGAGTTTCAAGAGCAACTAATTCTAACTGCATCCACTCCTCTGCACAACAAAACATCGATATGAATTTGCAACCAAGCTACTCTATGCCCCTCCCCCACGTGCCCCAACGTACCCGTGCAGCGCTATGATACAATTTACTACAGAGAAATGCCCTTTTCTGCGATGGAACCTTTTGCTGTATAGTTCTGCCACCCACACCTCTTGCGACCCTGCAAGCGACAGCGTACATTTTATACGGGTCGGGACCGCGGATGAAGTGGGTTCGACTTATTTCCCACGACATAAGCATGATGGTGTAACTCTAACGCCATCATATGCCATGCCTTTGATCCAAACTTGCTGTGGTGGTGCCAGGATTACTTTATCCCATGATACCTTTCTTTTGTGTCTTCTCTTTCAGCAAGCTCTTTGCAAACAACTGATGGACGTCGATGATTTGCCTCACTGCTAGTATACTTTTCGAATGGCTTGTACATGTGACAGGCATTTGTTTGATTGGTATTACTGCCCATTCCACAAATGGCTGTGAATGTTCTCAGCATTGAATGAGCCACCATGCCGATCAAAGAACAGGGACCCTGGCTGCTGCCGTGGTGTACAGCTGCGGTAGGGTGACCAGACGCCCCGGTTTTCCTGGGACAGACCGGGGAAATCGCATCCCGTCCCGGGATTGGAAGGATGGGTGGCAATGGTCCCGGTTTTTGACGGGACCCGATTTCGAAACCATAGCGATATAGAAGTAGGACTACCGCTTTATTTGGTTTTACTTTAGTCCTACTTCCATGTCTATGGCCTGTCCCGTAATTTTTTAAATTTTTTTATCTAGTCACCCTGAGCTGGGGAGAGTACACAGCAAAGCTGTCCACTCCCCCTTGCCCCATTGCCAGCAGCAGGTTAGAACTGCTGGGTCCTTGGAAAACGAAGAAAGCTGAGCGTGTGTATTGTGGCTACACCTGGTACTGCACACATTAATATGCCATGCGTGTTTCTGTGAATTTGGAACCTGAAAGAGCTGATGAGCGGGCACATGTAATCAGTTACACCTGTTAGTATGGATCCACTGCAAAGGCCTTTACCGGGCATGTGGAAAACGGCTATTATCTGTTACTGGGCACATGCTATATGTGGAGAAGTATGCAGACAGGTGGATGCAATACTTGTCAGTGATATGATATGATATGATATGATATATGATATGGCATTTATAACAGGCCTATACACAAGTGTTTCACGTGGATCCTGACATTATGTGTTACAGGTGTGTTAAATGTGGGAATGTAATTTCTGCGGCTCGGTATGTAGAGTCTTAAAATACCTCTTACACTGGGTCAGTTCATACAACAGTGAAGTTACCGTTTTTTTTTTTTAACTGATCAAATATATTCCAGGGCCCATGAAAAGGTTTGTACCTGTTGCTGGCGAGGCGGAAGCTAAGAATATCTGTTACTGGGCCTTTGGGAACTGGGACTATTGTTACCGAGCATGTGAAACAGACAATGTGTGTTCCCGGGCGTGTGAAATTAGCAGTATGCATTTTAGTGGTCAATATGGTGCATAGGAGGAATTAATCGGGCGATATATAGTTCAGGGGAAATTTCCACCCACTCCACATCAGGCGTGCACAATTTAGATTTATTGACCAAAGTTCTTTTTTTTAATGAATCTAGGACAAGCCAGTTTAACAGTATTGATCCACTACAGTCTCCCTGCCCTTTTGGGGCAAGAAATATGTAGGGTTGCACTGAAGGTCTATATTTTATATTAAAAATAGAAATAATCAAACAGATTTAAAATATAAACAAATTATACATCTTTACCATTCTCTCTAAAATCCCTTTGTCAATAATTACCACAAAGATGAATGATCAATACACTGGTCAATTCAATTGTCAAAGCTGCATTTAACTTGGCCACAGAGCTTTTAAAGGCACACACGTCAACAGTGTGCAATTTAAGGTGAGGAAATGGGTGGCAGTTTAAAAACCCTTTGCCATTTTCCCTGAATGGTTCAGAGCCAATAGCAGGACTTTGCTCAGTGAAATAACCAGGGATTGACTTCAATTACACTATTTTGCTGTGCCTGTGCAACATGAGATATTATTGGGCTCCCAGTCAGTGCTTGGCCATTGCACAGAAAAGGAGTCAGAGATCTGACAATATATACACTATTTGGGTCTTTTTGATTGAATCCAAAGTTTACAGAAGCACTTACACTTCTGAAAAAGTTTCATTTTCCCCATATGTACAGTCAATTAATATACCCCATTCAGTACTTTAAAAAAAGAGGGGCTGCAATGTAATCTATTCCCCTTCAGAGTACCCCTTCCCTCAAAACGATATTTCCCCTTCCCATTATACTCACATAGGAATATATTTTGGCTGTATCACATACAGGTGGGCACCCTCTCAAAGGCTGGTTCAAGTCTACCCCTCTAGTAACAGATTTGCATCAGTCAGCAAGATGGGTCAGCTACCCTTCACAGCCCGGTTTCTATCCTTCTGCTTTGGGTCTGTTTGTTTCAGTTTCCACTGAGGAAGGCCTCGGGTTGAACTCCATTTAAGCTTTTTTTTCACAGTGTGCTGCCAGCAATCCAAAATGAGTCCAAAGGAAAGCAAGCTATTCTAGTCTCTTTTCTGTTGTCAATTCCTCTTTCCCTCCCCTTTGCCAATCAGTCTGCCAGCAGTCCCCTGAAATCTGGGCGTTGGAAGTCTATATGTCTCTCTGTGACAATGACCATTTGGTATGTAACAAACAATTTATGTTTTCTTCTTCTGTTTTTGTACCACTGACTTTATTGTATAATATATGTGCACCTTTGCCATACATTATGATTGCTGTTTATCATGTGAACTCAACACATGTATTACCTGGTTTTGTCTGTTTTATGCTATTCTGCATGTACAATAACAGCCTTGAAGATGACCCAGAGGGGGTCGAAACACATGTCAGCTGCACAAACTATGCTTAAGGAATACATTAAATACCTCTGAAGGTGGATATTGTGTTGCTAACTACACAGAATTGGAATTTGATTAATATTTGTATTAACTTTTTTAAAATACCTTTTTGAGAACCGACAGGGTAGAGCGCTGACACTTAAGACCCAGCTCCTTTTTCTCCACTTACACATATCTTTGGCCTATATAGGTGGTCTATTGGTCTTTAGAGCACCTGGCCTGCCGCTCTAACATACGACTATCATTACTTTTTATGGCCTTTAGCACCTTTCATCCCCTTTTTGGATCATACCCATAAGTACTTTGTTCTACAGGTCAAAGTCCACGGCCTGTAGAGGTGTGTATCCTTTTTCTATTTTAATTGGTCAGTCTATGTGATTGAACAGTGTTACAAAGTGAGATAACAATAGACCATCCAGTTTGTACTGGGGATATTATAGAGGCAGTCCAATGGGAGTAACATTATAACCCGGTATTCATCCCATTTGATGTGATGTGATGTAATTGTGGAGATGTCACATTAAATAATTGTGATTTTCCAAAACATTATGTTCTACACATGTGATTAAGTTACTAATTTGTTTGCCAAAATGATCTCACTCAGGTGATTCAAATGATGCTAGTCTCATCTCCACACAATATGTGATGTGCGTGTGACAGATTTTAGCTTTTTATTCTTTGATATTTTCACTCAAAGATTCTAGTTCCATCTCAGAATATCAGCCTAGCCGACATTGATGCTAGGCTATGTGAATAACTGTTGTGTGACTTTTCTGTACAAAAATATCTACATTTACATAATTTGTAAAATTCAAAGAATACTACAAACATATTGTTCTGCATTCCCTAAAAGATTTATAACTCCCTTTTCTCAAGCTGCAACACCACCCGCTTTCCACTAGCTCACCCCCGTCTGTACCTCCGGGCTTGCCTGTCCATCCAAACAAAAATAACCACCCTCCTTAACAATATAATAATAACCCTGCAGCTTAAACCAACCAGTCAGTTAGATGGTTGGGCATCCAGAAAACCCCTCCCCAGAGGAGTTGTTTGTATTGTATTGTATTTATTATGTTTATATAGCACTTTACTCCAAAACGCTGTACATTTTAACAACTGGATACATATGACATTATAACAGTAGAAGCAATTTTAAATTATGAATCAAACCAACAAAACAGTAAGTAGAGCAATTAAACTGAGAGGGAAGGTTGAGAAGGGGACAGAGGAGGGAAACAGAAGGGGTATAAGGGCGAGAATGGGGTGGGTGGGGGGAAGGGGAGGTAGAGGATCATAGGGAACAGACAAAGGAAGGAGGGGGAGCAAGAAGCAGGGAGGGTTTCATGGCGGGGCATGGAGAAGGAGAGATTTTAGGGAAGTGAGGAAGGAGGAGAAGATAAGTATAGAGCGGATTGAGAGAGGTAAGGAGTTCCAGTGCAGGGGGGCTAGGAGCTGGAAGGAGCGGAAATGGGAGGGGGCACACAGGGAAGGAGGAACAGTGAGAAGGAAGTGGTCAGCTGAGCAAAGGGAGCGGGAAGGAGTGTAGAAAGAGAAGATGGAGGAGAGATAAGGGGGAGCAAGACCATGGAGAGATTTCTTCCCCAACCTCAATAAGTGGCTTTTTAAACCTTTTGCTATGCCCTCCAACACCATCATCAAATATAGTTTTTAAAATTAATTTCCCATTATGGATATATGCACCCCAAACTCCCTAAATAAACTCCCCACCTCATAGCTTATATCTGGGTTTTGCACCACCTGAACTCCCCAGTTCATACCCATTTATTCCATCTTTCTGTTTATTTCCTTCTAGTCCTGTCACTCGCCCCATCCCTAAGAGCAAAGCTCCATACCCTCCTCAGCAAAAACTCTGTCAAAAACAATGACACTTCTGGCCCATCCTCCCCTATAATCACAATATCTATTTCAATCTTTTTGACGAGAGCAATCCCGGAGTCTTTTACAAAACTATCAGCCCCTGCATTTATAATAACCGCTGCTGGCACTATATGCCCCACCGTCAACTTTATCAACATTGGTAATAGCTCATCCCATCCAAAACCCCAAACCCAGACCGTCTCACCACTACATCTTTTTAACTGCAACCCAATTGGGTCCCAAAAACTTTCATCAATGCCTGCTGGCCCACCCATTTCGACAAGGAATGAACGTAAATCCATGATTCTGACACGCCACCCTGCATTCGCAATGTATCTGCAAAAGAAAATCAAAACAGTCAAAGGCCCCCCACCCACATCAAACTGATACCTCCTCATTCCACAAAGACATTAAATCCTTCTAATCCTTACATCCTTCTAATATACCCCTTATAGCTTTCAGACCTCCACCTCCCAGCTTCTTTATCTCCTGCTCCTCCATCTCCAATCCTCCGATGTAGCCCCAATTCTAAACGAAATGCATTGTAAAACTAGTAGCATCCTCCCCTAAAACCCTAAAAGTCTTGCGCCATACACCTAAAATCTGCCTGTCAGCCAATGTGAAGCAAATGGGATTTCAGCGACTTACGAAATAAAGAGTAAACTAAAATAGAGCGAAGGGAAAAGCATTCCAGTACAAGGGTGTCAGCAGAGAGACGGATCGGAAACGTGACTGAGCACAAGGAGGACAGGGAACTACGAGAAGAAATTGATAACAGGAATGTAGAGAGCGAGAAGGGGCATAGAATAGAGAGGAAAGGTAGTCACGTGCAAGGCCATAAAGGGATTGCAGACAAGACACAACAAATATAATCTGAGCTGAGATTGGATGGAAAACCAGCCAAGAGTAGAAAAGGAAGAAGAAATAGGATCACGAGGAAAAAGAGAGCAAAGTAGGAGAATGGAGGCATTAAAAACAGATTTCAGAGGAGCACGTTGATTAAGTGTAACACCAAAAAGAGCAGTTGAGCAGTAGTGAAAAATTTAGAGAAAACGTTAAGGGTCTAATTCCGACAAGCGTTTATAACAGCAAACCCCCATTGGGAAATGCTCTGTGAATAAGGGCCTAAGAGTTTAGTAGCCTTGGAAGTCAGAAAAGGACAAGCTTTTCGAATGTTGTATAAATGGAAGTGACAGGCTCACGAAGATAGGGAAATGTGGTGCTTAAAGGATAAAGCAGAGCCTAAATGGAGTCCCAGGTTACAAGCAGTGGGAGAAACAGGAAGCTGAGATGGAGGAAGTGTGTGCTCCCCACAAATCTGTCACCATTCCCTGTCCTCTTTGACCAGACATAACTCTGCCCCCCTTTCCAAGTAAAATCTACTCCCCTTTTCATTACACTGGACTACGTTCCACCTCCATCATCAAAATATCGAACCCTTCCTCCGTAAAACTCACATCTTACCAACACATCCCCCTCACTTTCATTAAAGCCAACTCAGACACCCTAAAAGGTCACAAAAATATCCACGTGAGCATGCCCTAAATATTGCGACTTCTCAACCTAACCAACACATTTTCCCCAACAACACCTCAGCAATCTGCTTTGCTCAGTGCCATCATCTGCCTTCTTTCCTTACCCAAACTTCCATCGCTTGCCTTGCCATTTCGCCCCCGTTCAGCTCAAAGCCGCAAATGTGTGTCATAAAAGGAAATGCCAGCCAACTAACCTGCAAATCATTTGTAACCCTCAACCTATTTTTGTCCATTAACCTTGATTCTACCACTTCATCTCTCCAACTTTCTTCTGAGTGCACAGCTCCTTGCCCCCATCTGACAACCCCCAGCCACACTATCTGATATGCTGAAAGTGAGTTTGCTGACAGCAATATGTCCACCACCTCCAGCACCCTCAATCTCTCATTTGCCATAGAACTTCTGGAATCTGCCATCCCTCACTTTTCACCTCCGGAGCCAACCCACGAAACCTCTGCCAAAGGAAACAAGACAATGCATCTGCTATACCATGGTCCTTCCCAGGCACATGCTGTGCTTTAAACATAAGGTTATTGTACAAGCACCCTCTGAAAAAAACTTGAAAGAGCCTGACCACCCTCACATCACTTGCTGACTTCAGTCTATTCACCGCCTCAAACGTTTTCTTATTATCCACATTGAAATTCACCTTTTTGCCAGCTAGCTTAGCCTCCTAGGGGCATCGCCGCCACCAATGGGAAAAACTCCAAAAATGAAATGGTGCACCCTTTGCCCTTCCACTGTTCCAGCCAGTCCTCTGCACTTCATATTCCCTTTCAATACACATTAAAACCTCCCGCTCTTAAAGAATCTGTAAATATTTGCACTTCACAACACTCAGGGTCCCCCAGAAGACAAATGGACACCCAATTGTGTCCTTCCAGTTCTGTCAAGCAGAACTTAAAGTATTCCTTCATCACTCCATACAATCTCACTCTGTGATGCAGTATCTTGCCCCAGACAATAACCGTGCAGTGTTCCTGCAAAAAGCCATCCACCGAACAACTGCTTTACATGTAAAATGTAGGTGCCCCAACATTTGTTCTTCCTGAAGCGTCACCATCTGGGGTTCCACTTCAACTGACAGCCTTTATTTATTTTATTTTTGAATTTGTAAAGCGCACTACAGCCACGGGCATCGAGGCGCTGTTGCAAGCAGATGTCTTAGTTACAGGATTAGGCGGGCGTGCTCGTGGGTTACATGGAGCATGACCTAACCATAATGACACAGATGGCAGGTACATGGAGAAATAGCATGATTCATAACTCAAAGACGCAACAGGCATGTCAAACAAATTCCTTACCTCCTCTGTTGGCAGTCTGCATGTCATAGCTACTTAGTCCAACTAAATGCACAGGAATGCCCTTGGTCTTCTCTGCAACCAGTGTTTTCCAAGCTCACTCAACAAGGCCATGAACTCCTGTAACTTCATTCCCCACTAACCAGGCTCCCCCGCTCTCCCCATGAAGGGAAAATTATCCAGATAATGTAAGAGCTGGTCCAATCCTGTCCTGAACGAGAAGCACTACTGCAAAAGTGGGCTGAAAAGCTTGAAAAAAGCACATAAAATTGCACAACCCAGCGGCAAGGCCTTGTCAACAAATATCTTGTCCTGGAACTGCATCCCTAAAAAATCCTGTGAATGTGCAGACAGCAAACTAAAGGCACTTTGCTAACAGGGCCCGCAGTCCACGCTTCCTAATCAGTGTCACTCCGTGATCAACACTTGCGTAAGTAGCTGCGCATTCCTCTTCTGCAAGGAAATCATTGACCGACCTGCCTTCCGGCCAGGATAAGTCATGTATGAGTCCAAACTCCATTTCCTTCTTTTTTGGCACCATCCCCAACAGAGATACCACTAGATCGCCCCCCCCCCCGCCCCGGCCAATCTTTTAAGGGGCCCAACACTCTCCTCTCTGCAACTTCCTTTCCATTCTGCATCTACACCGCTTCTGGCCTCTCCTTAGTCGACCCCAAATTCTCTGCCCATCTAGTCACCTTGGGCCTCCGGTAACCCAACTCAAAACTCACCTCAAACCCTTCCACAAGAACCTCTGCACTCTCCCGTTGCATATAAAATTCCAGCCAGCTCAGCAAAAGGCCCACTTTATCTGGTGTATGGGCCTCTGCCCAGAAATTCCCTTCCTGCATCCAAGGCCCCTAATCTTAGCCCCTCTTGTCATGGCCCCAAAGCATTTAGTAACTGGGTGCCATCCCGCGCACCTGCTGCACTCATCCCTGAACTTGACGGCTCTAAAACATGCTTCTTTATTAAAGACTCAGCACACCATGGGCTGCTGTTCTGCCAGCTGCCCGACCCCTTCCTGGGAGCGGCAGCCAATAAAGGGCCGTTGCGGAAGTAGCAAACCACTCACCATATGGATGGCCGGGGCACAGAACGTTGGCGCCATCCATTGTAGCCAACGATCCAGCTCCCTCCATATCACGTTTTGATCCTCCCCCATCCTTGATCTAAATTCATCATCGTACCTGACCAGGCCAAGCCCCACAATGTACAGACGCCTTCCTAATCGTATCCATGTATCAAAATAGCATCACACACCTTTCCGGGTGATTCTCGCAGTAGCCACTTGCATAAACAATAAAAGCTGATGGGGGTCATTACGAGGTTGGAGGTAGCCATGGTGCTATTAGCACCATGGCTACCCCCTTACTGCATTCTGGGTCCGGGTTCCCGAAATAGGGACTTACCAGGTCATTCCAACCTTGGAGGACCCGGTAAATCCCCATTCCGGGAACCATTCCCCATTCCCATTCGAGCCCCCATAGGGCTCAATGGGAATGGGGATGAAGCTAATAACGGTACCGCAATTTGCAGTGGTCACCTGGCCACCTCATTCTCCTCCTCCTTAGACCCTTCCTTAGCCCTCACATCTCTATGGAGTAAGTTAAATATGTCTAATAACTCGCCTTTCCATATCTTCTCCTTTGTTCACTGCAACAAATACAATCCCAAAGGCTATGTTACCCCCTTATACAGTAACTTCTTCCAATGTATCTCCCATACCTCCCCCTCCTTGCCCCTTTCCGTCTTGTGACCCTTTTCGTCTTGTTCACCCATCCCCTACACACTGCCCGCTGCTACTCCCTGCTTTTTCTCCTGACCTGTTACCATCCCGCGTGTTCACCATCACATCCACCCTCGTCGACGGCAACCCCCTTTCTGCACTTCCATGTCCACCCTCATCATTCCCACCACCTCACCCCCGGCCATCCGCTGCTACATCCCAACCCTGCTGCCCTCCACTATCCATGGCATGCTGCCACACCAAGGACCATCCTTGCACCTCCTCGCCTCTCAGAAATTTTGCAATCCTTTCTGCCTGCATTATACTGGCAGGCCCTGTTACCCTCACGCTCGATCCGGACACCTGGGGGCTCCTGCAGCTGGAAGAAACAAAATCTGCGGAGCAACTTTGCACAACATCCCACCTCCCTACGTCCATCCTCCTCTCACCAACTCACCCCGGATATCCCTCCACCAAGGCCATACATCCTCCTCTCTTATTTGACCTGCCCCTGGCCCACACTCTCTTGCTCCAAAATCTCCCGCTCTTCAACACTCTGGCCGTCCTTCTCCCCAATCAATCATTTCCTAACCCTTCTCCCCAATCAATCATTTCCTAACCCTTCTTCCCAATCAATCACAGCCCCTTCAACCCCTTCCCCTCTCCCATGCCCTGTACCAATCGCTGTTCCCTATTTCACTGTTCCCTGGATGCTCACATTCTTCCCATCAGGGGGTTCATCCCCACTCTCCTGGCCACCATCTTCTGAGGAGCAGTCCAGGCCGAACTCGATCTCGTCGATCACGCCATATTAACAGACAGGCTCATGTCAGTTGCTAACTGTTCGCAGGCCACTACCAACTGGATACTTTCATTCCTATCCAACAGGTCTAGCAGGGTATGTGCCAACAATGCCAAAGCACCTGCAATTCAGACACTGTTTGGAGTGCCACAAGGCGCCAGTTTGTCGCCTTGCATCTATAACATCTTCATGTCTCCTTTCTTTGCCCATCTGGCCCATGAGGGCATCCTCTTTTCCAACTATGCAGATGACACTCAATGTGTCATCCCTCTTACAGGCTAGCATTCGGAGGATGAAAAAGAACTTAATCGCATCTTTGCTATGATAGAACAATGGATGATGTTGAATAATCTTGCACTCAATCGCAGCAAGACAGAACTCATGGTTGTAGGATCTGATAGCATCATAGCCAAATTAGACTCAACTTACAAACATTTCCAGCTGGGAGATGCTCTAATTTCCACTCTTCCCAAGGTTAAAATCCTAGGCGTGGTTTTGGATCAATCACTCAAGATGAATTCTTATGTGGCCAGTACCGTTTCTTCCACCAACTATTATGTTAAATTGTTATCCCATCTGCGTCCATCCATCTCCCAATCCAATGCTGAGACCATCGCCCGAGCCATTATCGGCTCCAAACTAGACTACTGTTGTAGCCTATTAGCAGGCTCCAGTAAAAAAATCATCAAACGCCTTCAGGTGATTCAGAACGGAGCTGTTAGAGTGGTATCTGGTCTTGCATACAGGGTACATGTCTCGGAGGCACGTCGAGCACTACACTGGCTGCCCGTTGAATCAAGAATCTCCTTCAGACTTATGGTCATCACTTTTAAATGCCGTCAGGGCAAGATGCCCTCCTACCTGCAAAGGTACATTGGAATAAAATCTTCAGCCAGAAACCTTCGGTCCAATAACCGGAATCTGCTCCAGCAGCCCAGAGTCAAAGGCAAAAAGGCACAATGTGGTGCTTTTGCCTCAGCTGCACCGGCGCTTTGGAACACTCTGCCTGACCAACTGAGAAATTCATCATCCCTGATTACATTCAAGAAGGGCCTTAAAACCTTCCTCTTCAAATAGTTACCCCTGGTTTTCAGTTACTTCTTCCATTAGATCGTTCAGCCTCTCTATCTCCCCTTTCTTCTATGTTTTTGTCTGCGCCCTCACACCTATGGGTCTATGGTGCGCCATACAAATGCTATTAAGTAAAGTAAAGGCCACCTCCCCGATGCTGCAGCTGGGTGAGGGTGTCCTTCCCACTACCCCTTTTCTCACCACACTCCCTAGGACCATTCTGGACACCCTTTACCACTAAGCCGCCGTCCTCAGGGGGCGGGGCATACCAGCCACCTCCCCTTCAAGAGCAAAGTTAACACACCTCTCGCCACACTCCATGGGGCCGTTCTGGACCTTCCTGGACGTTCTTCCACTGCAGGCTTTGGCGGCCAAAACCCTAACCCTTCCTCATTGCACCCACCCACCTAAATTCTGCTACTTCTGGCTGACCCGCCATGCCCATCTCCCTCCCACCTTTAACCCCTGATGTCCCTGCTCGCTCCCCTGCGACCCCCAGGTAACTCACTTCTTTCCTACACGCACACCTCCCTTGGACCCCTTACACAGTTAGCACCCCCTTTGTTAGACAGAAACCTGTGCAGTTCCCTCTGGGACCACTGCAAAAGATTTAGGACTACAGGTGTTTGGCAGTAAACCCACTTGGTAGCAGTTGGTACCTCACAGATTCACTTGGTAGCTGTGGCTGAGCAGTCAGACTTCCCTCAAGAAGAGTTAGGCAGTATACAGAGTATTCACAATAGGTCAAGAGCACATAATAGAACAAGTAAACACTGACCAGGGCTTGGTGTAAAAGAGATATAATTATTTATTTAAAACCACATCTAGAAAAACACACAGGCACTAATAATAAGCAATTCAGAAACACGGTCACTAAAAGATATACACTCCCTTAAAAGAATATTAGACAAGTCTTAAGTAAAGCCCCACTTATTTTCAGACAGCTGTGAGCGCTTAACGTAGATGGCACTCTAATAGTTTGTTTTAAAAAGGGAGAGAAACGCAGAGAACAAATTGAAACAGATCCCAACACTTTTTCAAGAACACAACAAGGGAGAAAGGCAAAGTAAAACCGTGAAGTTAGAGTTCAAGAGGCCGGATCCACCTTCGGAGGATCCAAACGAAATGTGTCCAAGGTCACACGGTTGCAGTGCAGAAAGGTCTTGTAAAGGTTCAAAAAGGAGTTGGACCACAGAAAGGGACCAGTTAGAGGGTCAAGGCGGCCAGCCCAGTCCAGAAGGTTAAGGAGTTATTATTACCTTGTAGCAATCTTTAGAAACGGAGGCCTGGCGGACACGGTACCTTAAAGTGGTGAGAGCGCTCCAGCGGGGGCAGTTGTTCCTGGCAGCAGGTGCAAGTCGGTGCTTCATCCTGGGGAAGAGAGGATCTCATGTTGGAGGAATACAGGAGTCCGTTGGACTGCCAGGGAAGAAACCAGCCGCCGAGTTTCTCAGGTACAAGGAGCGGTCCGGTGATTCGCGGTTCAGTGGTGAGTGACTATCCGGCTGCCGGGGTGCTTGGCACGGGCAGTTCGACCACAAACCGGGCTGGGGTGCGAAGAAAGAAAGGAAAACTGGTTGTGCCCACCAGTGAGGGGAAGAAGCCTCTCCAGCCGGGAGATCTTCTCTGTCGTCGGGAAGTGGTGAGTCGGTTCTGCAGGGCTCCACCTGTGGTGTCGTCATGGTAGGTCGGCTCAGCTTTTCCCTCGTCAGATTCTCAGACCCTGTGGCGACTTCTGAAGTTCCTGTCCCCAAAGCCCTGCTTTTATGCAGCATACCCCCATTCACTCAGCCTAGCTGTCAATCAAACATGCTAAGTGGTGAGCCAGCCGGCTCACCACTTGGGCCAATCACACAAGAGTGCGACCTGAGTTACCTAGGTAACTCGGTCCAGGGTGCCTAAACCCCCTCCCACACTCCCTGTGGTACCCAGACAGAGTGGCACCACTTTTGGAGGCTTCTGTGGAGAAGCCCGCCAAAAAGTGGAACAAGGGCTCGACTTCGGTTGGAGCCACAGAAGAGAACACAAACGCCATTTTAGAATCGAGTCTTGGCAAAAAATACCAACTGGAGAATTAATATTAATTAAATAAACCGGCGGTATGTTCGAGACTATGAGAATTAAATAATTAAATTTGGTAGCCTCGAACAATGGGAAAATCCCATAGGAAAATATTTGTGGTCGAATATAAAAAGTAGTTTCCACTGCCACCAGGAAAAACTCAATCAGGGGTGACGGAGACGTGCCCCCTCGACTAACAGACCCCGAGGCAATCGAATTGCCCCGACCAGTATGTCCACAATATGATGGTTTGTACTGGTTTCTGTTAATAATTTGGGACTAGTAAAGCCAATGGTGACTTTACATGCACTTGGAGACAGTAGTCAGTCCCAGGGTATGGAGTCTATGGTGGGGTGTCACTATGACACCCCTGTGTTACTGCACGGAGGGTGCTGTGTAACACACATAGCAAAAACACATGAGACCCTATGGAGTAAAGGACCTCATAGCCCATAAAACACATTACCAATCAAAGGAATACCATGAATCATGTCCAGAAGTGGGAGAAAAAGAGTCTCACTCTTGGCAGGAGGAAAAAAACTAACTCCAGAAATCCAGCAAAGCTGCTGGGGGACTCACTAGGTTGGGAAATTCAGCCTAAAGAGAGAATTCTCCCTAACACTCGCGCCCCCCAGACTAAAGGACAGGAGGATTTAATCCACTCCTGGATGAATCTCATACCTCTAGTCGATGACATACATCCTAGAGAGACCATCAGCATTTTGGTGGGACACCTTGACCTATGTTCAATTGTTACATCAAAGGTTTTCTTTTGTGGACTATATGACCTACAAACCCTTTGAGGAACATCAGTCTTTTTAATGTTATAGGGGATCTGGTTGACCAGTCCCTCAGAAGTTGGTACAACTTCTTAACCTGTGTTAGGCTTTTTCAAGGGGTCCTTATATAGGATTCCCTTAGATCTAGAGGGGCCTCCAAGGTTCCTCACCACCTCTCTTGTGGGAGCAGGTTGGGTCTTAGGCCTCTTGGTTGGAGGGGTTGGGGTTAGGCAATGTACCTGCTTCCCCTTCCTCTTAGATTTAACCTTACCTACTTTAGGAGTTTCCCCCCTAATACTAGGATTTGGGTTGGAGTCTTCTGTAGAAGGTCCAACAGTCTGAAGGTTTTTGGCCTTAGACTTTTCTTTTCTGTTTTCCACCAGCATTGAGAATTACCAGTTCTCTTAGGCCTAGTTAGGGTTCCAGTAGGTCTATCCACCTCTTCCTCAGAAGCAGGGGGAGTCACAGACTCTATAACTGGGGGGACAATGATGGAGCTTGGTTGGGGCTCCCATTTCCCTAACAAGTTAGCCTGAAAATTGCCTGGGTCAGAGGTCAATTTACCAACACCAGGGCTTGTAGTGGGGTTCTCAGTAGAGGTTCCCACAGGCTTAGAGTGGCTCCTTAAGGTGGCCTCTCTAGCCAATTTGGTTTGGTTCTGGGTCTCCATACTGGGAGGCCTGGGGGTACTGGATACTACTCCTAGAGATCTTAGATCATTCCCCAACAGGACTCTCCCAGGCACCTGTCATGCATGCTGGACGCTACGCTCGTAGGACAGCGAGACCGTTCTACTCCAAATGGAGGCTATTCGATACGTTACCGGGAAAACGACGTTTACACTTTTCACGTCGCTAACTTCACGTGACTTTTGCTTCGTCACGTGAACTACGGTATTACGTATTTAAGCAGCGTAGAAACTTCACTCGCTGCTTCTGATCGTCTCTATTGGCGTTGTGTAGCTGAACCTCTGATCTACATCCTGGCATAATCCTACAGCTACTTTTGGGCCTTCGATAGCGTGTGTTCCGCCACACGCTGATTCCTGGAACTATCCCTTCGCGTGATAATGCACACGCGTTCTCTGTCTTCAATTGCGGCTGGCCAAGGCTGCGTGAATCCGGCCCGCGTGTAAAATCCACACGCGCTCTTTGTCTTCACACGCGGCTGGCCAAGGCTGCGCGAATCCTGCCCGCGTGTAAAATCCACACGCGCTCTTCGTCTTCAAGTGCGGCTGGCCAAGGCTGTGCGAATCCTGCCCGCGTGTAAATCCACACGCGTACGTTGTCTTCACACGCGGCTGGCCAAGGCTGCGTGAATCCTGCCCGCGTGAAGAATCCACACGCGCTCTTCGTCTTCAAGTGCGGCTGCGCGAATCCTGCCCGCGTGTAGAATCCACACGCGCTCTTCGTCTTCAAGTGCGGCTGGCCAAGGCTGCGCGAATCCTGCCCGCGTGTAAATCCACACGCGCACGTTGTCTTCACACGCGGCTGGCCCAGGCTGCGCGAATCCTGCCCGCGTGTAAATCCACACGCTCACGTTGTCTTCAAACGCTATTTTCTTCTAACTCCTGCATCTGTGGAATTAACAGAAGGATTGATCCCTAAAGTGGGAAGGAAGCCTTTCAAGGATCATTGGAAGTAACTTTGAACTGAACTTTGGACGCTATCCTGTGGTGAATTCAACCCGTATCTAGCGTGAGCCTCGTTCCGTTCGGGATAAGTCTCCCTTACTAATTTTCCCTTCCCTGTCGTTTTGTTCTTCATTTCAAATCCATCAAGAGACTTCTGGATTGTTCTACCCAGAGATACAGGTCAGTGTGATCATTCCTGTCATTATCTAATTCATCATACTCAGATTGGAGCAGTTATTCATGATACTTTAATTTGTCCTAGGCTGGATTACTATACCTTACCCACGCCCTTTCCAGTGATCCATCGCTCTGCCTGTTTTATCAGCCAGAGGGTTGTATCATTTGGAAGGTCTTTGTTGACTTCACGACTATCAAGTCGGGTGAACAGGGATCCGGAAGACCCTACCTCCTGTATCCTTTTGAGTATTGTATCCTTTTCAGTTGATACTTTGGTACATTTCTGACAGCACCTCAGTCTGGACACTGACAGGAATCAACACTGTCATGTCATTACACTGAAAGAGGGCTGGTAGAATTGGAACCATTTGGACAGAGCCTCCAGACATCTTAGTGGGACCTTTGGGTGCCTTAGCAACATCCTCAGGCCTGAAAAAGCTTTCATCCACTACTGTTCTGCTGGCCCCAGAGTCTCGCCTGGCAGGAGTATCCTGGCCATTGACAAGAACACTGTCCATATAATAAACTTCAGAGTTTTCTGGTATGGAGTTGTACACACTCCTATTCTGATCACTAACCAGACCCATGGACTCTACTGTTACACTTGCTCGAAGACCCAAAGGTTCTTCAGCAAAGACTTCAAAGTGAGCACTAGCCATTTGGACTTCCTCCTCAGGAGTGAAGGCTAAGGAGACTGTGCCGATTCCTGTAGGTTTACCCTTACATCTGGGATCTCCTTTGATGTGGTCAGTTGCCCCACAGAGGTAGCATGTTCCAAGTGCTCTCTGGAAGGGTGGCTTGGCCTGACCTCCTTCTGGTTTGTGACCAGAAGGTACACTAGCCTGTTGTGGTTTAACCTGGGGCTTACCCTGGTTATTTTGTTGTTTGGGGCCCTCTTTGGGTCGGGAGGTATTAGAAATCTCTTGGTTCCCTTTTGGTGGCTGCTTTCCCTCATCCTTTCTCTGAGTGACCCCTGAATCCTTGTGAGTGGCCCTGTTGGCAACCCACAAGTCAGAAGCCTTAGCTAGCTTCCTGGAATCTAATTCCTTTGAATCAGCCAAGTGCTGTCTGAGCTCAGGAGAGCAGGCATCATAAATTGACTCCAACATTACAAGATTCTTCATTCCTTCATAAGTGTTAACTTTGTAACCCTTAATCCATCCCTCTAAGTTTTTCAAACACTCACTCACCCAGGTAGCCCAAGGGGTACCATCATTCTTTTTGAGGGTCCTAAACCTATTAAGGTACTGGGAAGGGGTCTTCTCAAATCTAGCTATCAAAGCTAGCTTCACACATTCATAATCCTTCTTATCCACCTCCCCTAACTCATTACCACATCAGTTGCAACAGGGGGAAGCCTAGAGAACAACCAGGGAAGTAACTCATTCCCTGTGATGTCCTGGAGCCAATGATTAAACTCAAACATTTTCAACCAATCCAACACATCCAATCTAGGTTCATACATACCCACTAATTCCTTAGGCATCCGGGGACTTTTGGGACTGGAACTCCTAGAAGAACCAGAGGAGAGAGAAGCATTTTCCACAGACAACTTTTTCATTTCTAACTCATGATTAAGCTCTATTTCTCTGAGTCTTAACTCGGCTTGCTTCTTCTCAGCCTGGACATTCATTCTTCTGAACTCTAGCTCTTGGTTTCTTTCAGATTGAGCAATACAACGTTTGTACTCTAATTCAAGCTTCATTTTTTCAAGTTCAAAATAAGCAGGGTTACATGTAGGACCTGGTATAGGCCCAGTAGGTACAGTAGATAAGGCAGACAGAGGCTCAGAGTGGCTAACTTCATTAGGTTCACTTCCCTCTTCTGACTCATTCTCAAGACTTTGATTCAGATCAATACCATCACTGTTTTCTACATTGGCTGGGGGGTAGATTCCTCTGTACCACCCAGACTTTGGTTTTCTAACAATCTTTCTATAAGTTCCATTTTCTTGCCCTTCTCAGAGAGGTTCTTATGTCTACACAATACTTTTAAGCAATCAGCAGTTTTGGCAGACAATGATTCTAGGGTATAACTCTCCATAGCAGACATAGTTAGAAAATCAGCTTTTTAGTGCTAAGCTCTGTGGATAGTTGTCCTAAAGTGTTCAACAAGCACTCTAAAGTGTATACTCAATACAAATCCCACCGCTGTACACCAGTGTTAGACAGAAACCTGTGCAGTTCCCTCTGGGAGCACTGCAAAAGATTTAGGACTACAGGTGTTTGGCAGTAAACCCACTTGGTAGCAGTCTGTACCACACAGATTCACTTGGTAGCTGTGGCTGAGCAGTCAGACTTCCCTCAAGAAGAGTTAGGCAGTATACAGAGTATTCACAATAGGTCAAGAGCACACAATAGAACAAGTAAACACTGACCAGGGCTTGGTGTAAAAGAGATATAATTATTTATTTAAAACCACATCTAGAAAAACACACAGGCACTAATAATAAGCAATTCAGAAACACGGTCACTAAAAGATATACACTCCCTTAAAAGAATATTAGACAAGTCTTAAGTAAAGCCCCACTTATTTTCAGACAGCGGTGAGCGCTTAACGTAGATGGCACTCTAATAGTTTGTTTTAAAAAGGGAGAGAAAAGCAGAGAACAAATTGAAACAGATCCCAACACTTTTTCAAGAACACAACAAGGGAGAAAGGCAAAGTAAAACCGTGAAGTTAGAGTTTAAGAGGCCGGATCCACCTTCGGAGGATCCAAACGAAATGTGTCCAAGGTCACACGGTTGCAGTGCACAAAGGTCTTGTAAAGGTTCAAAAAGGAGTTGGACCACAGAAAGGGACCAGTTAGAGGGTCAAGGTGGCCAGCCCAGTCCAGAAGGTTAAGGAGTTATTATTACCCTGTAGCAATCTTTAGAAAGGGAGGCCTGGCGGACACGGTACCTTAAAGTGGTGAGAGCGCTCCAGCGGGGGCAGTTGTTCCTGGCAGCGGGTGCAAGTTGGTGCTTCATCCGGGGGAAGAGAGGATCTCGTCGTGGAGGAAGACAGGAGTCTGTTGCACTGCCATGGAAGAAACCAGCCGCAGAGTTTCTCAGGTACAAGGAGCGGTCCGGTGATTCGCGGTTCAGTGGTGAGTGGCTATCCGGCTGCCGGGGTGCTTGGCACGGGCAGTTTGACCACAAACCCGGGCTGGGGTGCGAAGAAAGAAAGGAAAACTGGTTGTGCCCACCAGTCAGGGGAAGAAGCCTCTCCAGCCGGGAGATCTTCTCTGTCGTCGGGAAGTGGTGAGTCGGTTCTGCAGGGCTCCACCGGTGGTGTCTTCATGCTAGGTCGGCTCAGCTTCTCCCTCATCAGATTCTCAGGTCCTGTGGCGACATCTGAAGTTCCAGTCCCCAAAGCCCTGCTTTTATGCAGCATACCCCCATTCACTCAGCCTAGCTGTCAATCAAACATGCTAAGTGGTGAGCCGGCCAGCTCACCACTTGGGCCAATCACACAAGAGTGCGACCTGAGTTACCTAGGTAACTCGGTCCAGGGTGCCTAAACCCCCTCCCACACCCCCTGTGGTACCCAGACAGAGTGCCACCACTTTTGGAGGCTTCTGTTGAGAAGCCCGCCAAAAAGTGGAACAAGGGCTCGACTTCGGTTGGAGTCACAGAAGAGAACACAAACGCCATTTTAGAATCGAGTCTTGGCAAAAAATACCAACCGGAGAATTAATATTAATTAAATAAACCGGCGGTATGTTCGAGGCTATGAGAATTAAATAATTAAATTTGGTAGCCTCGAACAATGGGAAAATCCCATAGGAAAATATTTGCGGTCGAATATAAAAAGTAGTTTCCACTGCCACCAGCCAAAACTCGATCAGGGGGGACGGAGACGTGTCCCCTTGAATAACAGACCCCGGGGCAATCGAATTGCCCCAACCTGTACGTCCACAATACAATGGTTTGTACTGGTTTCTGTTAATAATTTGGGACCAGTAAAGCCAATGGTGACTTTACATGCCCTGGGAGACAGTAGTCAGTCCCAGGGTATGGAGTCTATGGTGGGGTGTCACTATCACACCCCTGTGTTACTGCACGGAGGGTGCTGTGTAACACACATAGTAAAAACACATGAGACCCTATGGAGTAAAGGACCCCATAGCCCATAAAACACATTACCAATCAAAGGAATACCATGAATCATGTCCAAGAGTGGGAGGGAAAGAGTCTCACTCTTGGCAGGAGGAAAAAAAAACTCCAGAAATCCAGCAAAGCTGCTGGGGGACTCACTAGGTTAGGAAATTCATCCTAAAGAGAGAATTCTCCCTAACACCCTTTTACCCTCTACACACCACCACTGCAGTGAGAGCCCCATCTGACGCTACTCTCCTCTGTCACATATCCCCTCTTTCGGCTTGTTCTCCCTCCCAAGTAATATCCGTCACAACCTCTGCTATCGGCCCCTATGTCACACTGTTAATAAGCTGGAAGGCCTCCTTCAGGGCCTTTGGATCAACCACACTCCCACCTTCCTTACACCTCAACTGCTCAGGTTCCAGCAAGATTCTTCACAATGCTGCACACACAACCCACAGCACCACCTCCCTTGGTGTACAGTGCCAAAGTGACCTAACCTTGCACTGTGATGCCCTACTTCGCCAGGTACCTGGTAAACAGTTAAGCACTCCTCTTATATGCTGAGCTGGAGTGCCCCCTCTCATGTTGCACCATCCCACTTTAACCTTCAGCAGCTACCTATCACATTTTCCTGCATCCCACCCGAGAAGCGCTTCGCCCCCCAATCCTCCTAACCAACCATCAATCACTTGCAGTGGCTGCCGCTGTCCCGCTCCTTCCCAACCTCTCCTGCCCCCACTATCTGGCACCCTCTAGCGAATGCAGTCCTCACCCGGCAGTCTCCAGGTTCTGCAGGCACGCTGCACCTGCTTGTGCACTAGCCACTCCCCTTCCCTCAATGCTCTACCACCCCCAACTCCTAGCACTGATCGCCTTTGCTCTACCTGCTCCACTTGCATGGCTTCATCTCCACCCCTCCCACAAATTGGCGGCAAGGCCATACCGCTGGACAACTGGTCAACCCATCCACTCTGGCACGCTCTCAGGCACCACCCGCGCTGGACCACCAACCATGCCAAGAAGGCCTGCCATGCCACGTGGCCAGGAGCCTACTGTTGCAAGACAAAGGGTTAGGTGCAACAAAAGATGGGTCCAACAGCTCACTGTTCCCGAGCCTTCACTGCCCCTATCTCAAACACTGTGGGGAATCACCCCTCTCGTTCTCCCCAGGACCCACCTTTTGGGTTCTCTGCGAATATCTGCCTAAACATCCATCCCTTCTCTACCATTACAGTTTTGGCACGTCTAGAATCGCCCAGAATGGAAACCTTTTCATTGGAGTGTCCAAAAGACTGGGGCTGGTTAGTGACATGGACCAGAAGGCCTTGGGTGAGAGGCAGAGGTGTCTCGTCCATTAGGACATAGGGGCAGTGCCGCACCTCCCTTTACCGACCACTAACAGAGGGGCAAAGTCCATGAGTGAGAGGAGGCCTAACATTGCCTCACTCGTTGACATTGTTCCTGGACATTGTGGCTGTACGGAGGGCATGGCTGGCTGAGCCATCTTTGGAGCACGTGCAAAGGACAGGTTTGTACTCAGCTTGTGGAGCAATGCTCTGCAAGCCAGGGACACACGGAAGCGTAAAGCTCTATGATTGTAACCAATGACCCCCCTCTTACCAAAGCAGAGAATGCTGTTAAATAAGTGACCCCACCCGTAGACTCTGCCGAAGTAGGAAGAGGGAGGGGTGAATGGTGGCATCCTGTGCGGGGCCACTCCCGCTTTATGTAATACGATTGTTCTAGCCCGATGCAAGAGGAGTTAATCATGGAAAAGTATGTCTGGGTGTGCCTGCTGGCTGCCAGCATCCCGAGTATGATTCTCGAGTGAAGAGGAGAGAGAGAAAGAAAGGGAGGGACGGGGAGAGAGAGAGAGAGAGAGAGAGAGAGAGAGAGGTGGCGGGGCAGAAGAGAGAAAGGGAGGGAGGGAGTGAGAGAGGGGGAGGAGAGAAAGGGGGAGAGAGAGAGAGAGAGAGAGAGAGAGAGAGAGAGAGAGAAAGAGAGAGGGAGAGAAGGGAGAGACAGGGGGGAGAAAGGGACAGAGAGAGAGCCAGAAAGAGAGATAGAGGAGGGAGAGAGAGAGGGGAGAGAGAAAGAGGGGGATAGGGAGGGAGATAGTGAGGGAGAGAGAGAGAGAGGAAAGGGGGGAGTGAGAGAGAGGAGAGAGGGAGAGAAAGGGAGGGAGGGAGAGAGAGAGGAGAGAGGGTAGGAGAGAAGGGGGAGACAGAGGGGAGAGGGAGAGTGTGAGAGAGGGGGTCGAGACAGAGAGAGGGATGGAAAGGAGGAGAGAGAGGGGAGAGAGGGAGACAAAAGGGTGGGAGAGAGAAAGAGAGAGTATGAGTGTAACAGTGGGTGCACTTGTTTGAAGAGTGTGTAGGTGTGCGCAAGCTTTTATGCATGTTTGGATGTGTATGTTTAAGTGTCAGTGTGTGCGGGGGCTGTATGTGGGTGAAAATCAGGGAATTTGTTTGAGAGTGTGTGTGCGCGTGTGTGGCTGCATGAGAGTGGGTGTGCATGAGCAGATCCATGTGTGAGAGGGTGTTGATAAGTATGTATGTGTGCATGTGTGCGTAGGAGTACATATGCGAGGTGTGTGTGGATTGTGCTAGTATGTGGCTGTGTCACGGGAGCCAGGCTGAAGAGCACCTTGTGGTTTACTGGATAACTCTGATCTATTTGCAATGTCCACGAGTGAGGCAGTGTTGGGCTTCCTCACACTCATGGACATTGTCCCCCTCTTATTGGTGGGTAAAAGGAGGAGGGGCACTGTACCCTCTACCCTACTGCGCCAGCCAGCACTGCCACTCGTCCACTACTCGCTGATCCAGGTCGCTAGCCAGCCGCGGCCTTGTCCGACACTCCAGTGGAAAGGTTTGCGTTCTGGGGGATTCTAGAAGTGCCAAAACCAGAACAGTACAGGATGTGTAGATGAAAGTGGTGGCTGTGTAAGTAGCTCTTCCTGGAGCATCAACAATGGGGTGATGCATCTATCGCTACCGCATGCTAACCACATCACAGCATGCAGCAAAACCTTTGCATTCCTGCTCCCTACAGTTCCCATCCAAAAGTATGCAGCCTCCTCATACAAATAATCCATAAATATATGTAGATTGTGTCAGTAACAGCCATCAAAATATTATACAACTTAAAACAATTTACTGGGACCAGAGGGATCACTTTAAGGGAAAATGAATGTTATGTTATTTGGCATTTATATAGCGCTCTATATATCATTGGTATGACCTCAAAGCTCTGGTAGATTGAACGCCCTCGGGAACCGTAGTTCTGGTCAGTAGATAGAGATTGTGTCGTAGGGTGTGTGGGTGCACCAGATGTGTGTGCAGCTGATGTAATGGCAGGGTGGTAGCTGCATCCTAGCGTTAGGTGTGGTGCTGAAGATATCAGTTGGATGTGTACAGTCGGGTGGGTGGACACCCAGACTGGGCTCTGGCTGCATTAGGCCTGAAGGACACATATGTGAGCAACTAGGCCAGGATGTGCTTGGCTAGCTGCGTTTTATTAGGGTGATGAGTGTTCATGGGGTTGCATTCGTATGGGAACAGCTAGGCTGAATTAATCTGGGTTATAGCTGTGTTCTAGTTGAATGATGGTGTATAGTAGAGAGTAAGCATAGTGATGTGATATGATAGTTATCTTTGAAGCACCCGAGACGAGGCACATGAACAGAATGGCAGGGAACAGAGCGACACATGGAACATAGAGACAGCGGGCTGGGCTTACAGCAACAGGGGGGAGATACACATGCGTCCATCCGCTCCATCCATGTCATCCATCCCTTCCATCTGTCCATCTTTTTATCTATTGCGTCCATCCATTCCATCCAGCATCCTTTCCATCAATCCCCTCTATCCAACCGTCCACTCGTGCCCCTCCATCTATCCATTAATCCGCCGTTCCATTTGTCCGATTCATCCATCCACTCCATCCATCAGTTCTATTCATTCTGTCTATTCTCTCTAGTTCATCCATTCTATCCACTCTATATGCATACCCTCCATTCATTCTACATGCATCTGTGCCATACATTCAATTCTTCATTTCACATGCGTCTATCTGTTCCATTCATTCTATCCTCTCATCCACTCCTTCCGTTCGCTCCATCCGTCACTCCATACATGCATCGACAACATCCATTCGATCCACCCATTTCGTCAATCTATTCCCTCCATCATTCCGTCCATCTATTCCCTCAATCCATTCCCTTCACAATTCCATCTAAGTGTGGCATATGTTACTATTCACAATTCCATCTAAGTGTGGCACATGCTACCATTCACAATTCCATTCAAGTGTGGGACATGCTGACAATTGCATTCTATGTAGATGCGACTCGGGCTAATGTTCACGATTTCATCTCTAAGTGTGGCACATGCTGGGACATGCTAACATGCACAATTCTATTTAGATGTGACGCAGGCAAATGTTCATGATTTAATCTCTAAGTGTGGGAAATGCTACCATTCACAATTCCATCTAAGTTTGGGACATGCTGACAATTGTATTCTATCGAGATGCGACTCATGCTAATGTTCACGATTTCATCTAAGTGAGACAAATGCTACCATTAACCATTCTAAGTGTGGCACTTGTTACATTCACAATTCCATCCAAGTGTGGCACATGTTACCATTCACAATTCATCCAAGTGTGGAGTGGCAAGTTGATTCATTTAAAGCACATTGGGCCATGTATAGTGATTAAATGTTGTTAGCATTTAGAAATCAGGATCTAGATAGAATGGGGTACACCCCGCAGGGCATTGTTAGATCATGAGTTTAAAATAATACCTTTGAAGGAGCATTGTTCCATTGAGTTAGTTATGAATACTTTTTGTATAAAACATGTTTTACAGAGCAAGGATGGTCTACATTGTTAGCACTAGAAACATGACAGGTGTTTTACATTATCAAATCTGGCATATATCGCTGGCACATGCAACATGAAGTGCATATTACAGTGGTAATGGAGGCATAAATCATGGGTACATTCAGCCCACGTGAAGTATGTTTTACAGTAGCAATGCTGGCATGTATTGTGAAAGTGTTTGAAGTGGCAAGGCTGGTACGTATTTGGGACACATACATCATGAGGTGTAAGTCACAGTGGCAAACCTGCTATATATTGTGAGCATAGACTTAATGAAAGTGTTTTACAGTGGACATACTGCCATATTTTGGGCACAAGTATCATGAATTGTGTTTTACAATAGCAGTGCTATTATACATTGGGAGAGAGGCATCACGTGTACCATTAGTCACCCGGCATCAACTTGAACATTTCATGTGTAACCAATTAAGCTGCTCGTGGTTGTAAATTGTGTCTATTTTCACATTTTTGTTTAGTTTGTTCAGTATAATGCATCATGGCAAGACATTATTTAAAAAAATTCTCAGAGGGTGTGCTCCAATACGCCTCCCACCCCCCTCCCACCACGTGGTGTTATGTGGTCTTGAAAATGATGCCTGTATTGCAGAGGCCATCCATCAAACACTATCACTAATCTTGATACAATGTACTTGTAACGCTCACCTGATTCCCGCAGAGGCGCCGGTCTTGACTGGGTGAATGCCGTATCTTCAAAGGTGATGTGTAACACACGGTTGGCTCTTTGGGCTGGACCTCTGTGCACTGTATGTCTGACTCGAAGAGTAAGATGTCTGCAGATAGAAAATATGGGATTAATGAACTGGGGTTATTGGGTGCCTCTCTCCTCTTCCCTTTCTCTTCTCCTGTAGAACCCCAAAGGTTAACGCCCTCACCTTAGGTAAGTGAACGCGAGCTCTCCATCTGCCTCGGGGCAGGGTGCCGTAACCAGTTTCTTCACTGGATAAGGGTGCAGGCCTCTTGACCTCAGAGGACTGCTGTCCGTCGTTAACTGCACGAACGGTAAGTTCTGGGCACTTCAAATGTCCTAAAAGTCTTTTGTAATGATATCTCTTGTTTTGCAGGGTTCCGGCGATGGCGGATGGCGGGCTGATGAGAGTTGAGGATCGAACCCGCGTGAGGAATAGAAGCGCCTGGAAGCACGTAAGTAAGCGCTTGTAGCCTGCTTCACGATGCGCACTAACTGTCCCTTTTATCTTGCAGGTACAAGTTTGGAGCTTTAGAGAAGCTGAAGGGTGCTGGAATACCAACTGGATTCGGCGTGGGAAGGAGTAATGGCACGTGAGTAATAAAGTTGCCCAATGTCTTTAAACGCACCTTCTTTTGTCTTTCAGATGCGGGATGCAGCGCCGAAGGCCTCCGGAGCGTGCGAAGAGCTGGTAAGCTTTTGTCTTTCAGATGCCGGAATGCAGTGCGAAGACCTCTGGAGCATGCGAAGAGTAGGTAAGCCTTTGTCTTTCAGATGCCGGAATGCAGCGCGAGGCGTTGGTGACAGCCGATGGACCAGGTAAGAGATGCGCTGCCACTGAAGACCGTAGTGCTAACCTGTTCTTTCTTTGTCTTTACAGGTGCTGCTGAAGACTGGATTCCAGGATGGTAAGCCTTTGTTCCCTTAGGCCCAGGATCAGAAGCAGAAGACACGATGAGCGTTCTGCTGCAGAGAATGCAGAATAACGCAAAGCAAGATTCATCCATCGGGTGTGGTTTAAATAGCCTCCTGTAGTGCTTAGGTGTCTCCTTCCACAGCCACACCTAGGTAAGAAAAGAGTTCCTGCTTTCCAGAAGAGTTCCAGTGTTCTGAACCTAGGGAGTGGCTCCTGTCCCACCCAACAGGAAAAGTAGTCCCAAACAGAAGAGGATCAGGGGTTCAACTGGCAGGTAAGTAAGCAGCATGGTCTGCTGCAGGTAAGTCCACCCAAGCATTATGAGCCCGGCGCTTCCAGCGCTGGGACTGGGCATCTTTATGAGCCTGGTGCCACTGGCGCCAGGACAGGGTCCAAAAGGTCCCAATTGGGACTGGCTGGCACTCGGAACCGGGGTTATGGGTCTGCTTCCAAGGGAGTCGGGCAAGTCCTGATCTTTTGGAAGCAGAGATCATGACAGTACTCCAGTCTTTCTTCCACTGGCGCGCTGACAAGGGTGGCAAACACTGTCACATTTAAGGATATGAGCTTGAAATCAGGGCCGTGTCCTGAAATTGCCACGCCTGCTTGAGAATGGACATAGCGTGAATGTTCCTGAAAATGTCCTGGTTTGTTATCTGGTATTTGTATACTGTTTGTAGCAGTGCAATGTTGCTTCAAAGTACTCTCAATCAATACAATAGAGTTCCAACTGCTAGTCCTGAGAGATAGGCCCAACATGACACATTTATTTGAGGTATTGGCACACAGGGGGTAAAGCGACCTGTCTCATGCCTCCACATGGATGGTCCAAGTGGTGAGCATTTTGCCCTCTCTGGCCAAGAAACAGATTTCAGAGATACAAACATGTCAGTCTGAACAATGCTTGAATTGGCCAGCAGGTGCCACTGCAGCACTGATGCACCTGCTTCCGTAACAAAGGAGCGTGGGAGCCCCTCGACTGAGAACGAACATGGGTAAATACCATGTTCTATGAAATGTTTTCCACTCAAGAGGGTATTCCAAAAAAACTGCTTCAGAGACTCCAAAAGGCTCAGAATGCAGCAGTGAGGGTGGCCTGTGGATTGAATAAAACTTCTCATGTTTCCCCCTCACGTCGATTACTCCAGTGGGTAGCGGTCGAGGATCGCATTAAGTTTAAGGTAGCATGCCTAGTGTTTAAGTGTTTGAATAACCTAGCACCCGACTACTTGAAGGATAAGATTAAGCAATATCAGCCTTCCAGAAGTCTACATTCAAGGGACCAAGCTCTGCTGGTTATTCCTCCATTCACATTTGTATCAAGAGGGGACAGAAGGTTTGCAGTGTTTGGCCCCAGACTCTAGAATAGTATACATAGGGAAACTAGGTCCCTTGACTCACTCTTCAAGTTCTGTAAGGCCCTAGAAACTTTTTTATTTAAATCAAGTTTTAGCCAGCTTCGGGCCTGTTGGGAACTGCCTGGCCCCTAGGACGGGATACAGAGTATCTATACAACTCAGTTAACTCATTTCTCTACATGTCACCTGTGCCATTATATGGTTTAGTTTGTTTCAAGCGTGTTATACATTCTTCAAAATCAAAATAAAATCTTCTCCCTGGGCTTCCTTGCAGCTCACATAGAGGAACCAGGAGACGCTTGCAGCTTCCTGGTTCCTGTTGGTGAGCAGCACATAGGAGCCAAGGCTGGCCTGACTGGAAGGAGAGAGCAAGCTACAAGAAAAAGGAAAGAAGGCTTTAAAAAAAAAGAAATATGATGTGTAGTTTGTATGTGTGAAGTGTGTGTCAGCTGTATGTATGTGAATGTTGGGTAAATAAGAAGTGATGTGATGTGTGTTTTTGAATGTTCTGGTGGGTGGGGTGTCCCTGTGTAGAGAATACAATTATGGGATGTAATAGAAGGTGTGAGGGACTGGTGGGTGAATGAGAAGTGATGTGATGTGTGTTTTTGAATGTTCTAGGTGGGTGGGTGTGTGACTGTGTGTAGAATGCCATGAGTGTACGCAAGAGAAGGTGTGAGCGACTGGTGAGTGAATGAGAAGTTATGTGATGTGTGTTTTTGAATGTTCTGGGTGGGTGGGCGTGTGCCTGTGTAGAGAATGCCATGAGTGTACGCAAGAGAAGGTGTGAGCGACTGGTGGGTGAATGAGAAGTGATGTGATGTGTGTTTTCGAATGTGATGGGTGGGTGGGTGTGTGTGTGCCTGTGTAGAGAATGCAATGAGAGGATGTAAGAAAAGGTGTGAGTGAGTGACTGGTGGGCAAATGAGTATGAATGTGGTAGTGTGTGTTTGAATGTTCTGGGTGGGGTTTGGAGTGTGCCTGTGTGGTGAATCCAGTGTGAGTGAATGTTAGATGGGATGTATGGGTAAGTGACCGGTGGATGAAAGGGGGTGCAAGTTTGTTTAAGGCCCTGGGAGACTGAGATCCCTGGAGCAGGTTTGCCACGTCCTTTTTTGACTTTGCATGTTTTACTTGTATTTCGGGCAGAGCTAAATTCATGTGTGTAATTACCTGTCTAGACTGGCATTTTGGTGCAGTCAGTCTTGCCATTGCTCACTGTGGCATGACATTTATTACTCAGCATCTTTAAAAAAGGCAAATATGATAAGTAGTGATACCTCGCTAGACTGATGTTTTGGTGTAGCGGCCTGTATATTTTTTACCATAGCATGGCATTTTAATAACTCAGCATCTATGATGAATCAAGCATGATAAGTGTTCTTATGGGTCTAAACTGGCTTACATTGGAACCAGTTTGGACAGGTTCTCATATTGTGACATTTCACTTTTAATGGCCAAACCAACAGGAGTATGTTCTTACATAGGAGGTATTTGCATATATTAGCAGAGCCAGTTTTGTGTCAAGTGCCAGTAATTATACTATTAAAAAAACATCTTAAAGCGAACATGAGTATGGTTTTATATGGGAATACCAGCATATGCTGGTGGAGCCAGCATGGAAATGTATGGGCACAGCCAGCATGAAACCATTTTTTATACTGGAATATATTGCAGGGACCTGCATGATAATGCATTGGGAAATGCCCTGTGCACTTTTGGTAACTTGCATCTATTGTAATTCTTTTCATAATTTACCCTACACCCTACAAAACAGATTGTTGGCCTTTTACCCAAACTGTTGGACTTTTACCCACATTTTCACAGAAAGTGTGCTGTGTAATGCACCATTTTAACCCATTATTCAAAATATTTTCTCAGGGGAGGGAAAAGACTTTCCCTGATTTAAAACCCACCCACCCACCCCCCCAAACCCATTTTCGTTATTTCGGGCTCCCTTGCTACACTTGGTCGCAATCATACACTTGTGGCAAGTATTTATACCTTCCAAAAAACAACTCACCAGCCACCACTTGTGGCTGTTACATTTGTGGACTAGGCACTGCCCCCTTCTTTTTATGTTACGTCAAACATTTAAGCTTTGATTAAAAAACATATTTATTTATTTCACTTGCAATAGTGCATGTCCCTACAGAGGCATAATCATCATGGACATGCCGCACACGTGGTGGTCCGGACCGGCCCAGGGTGTGGCATGCCCTATGCTTTGATAAGGAGCTTGGGGGGAGGGCACAGCGTAGCTCACAGGGGAGCCGTCAAATGTTGTGCTAAGCCATTGGGCACCACTGGGTCTAACAAAGGGGGAGTGTGCAGTGCGCGCCTTGAAGTCTTCCAGTGAGTCCACGGGTGAGAAGCAACTTGCGGGTGTTCTCAATTTAAAATAACTGTGGGGCCATGGATTTATGTGTGCAGTAATGATATCACATTAAATGGTGTTTTTTTAAGTCCTCTGGCACCCAGTATTACGCTTAGATAATAAAATGTATGGGGGGGATCTTGGTTATATTGAAAGAACCTTTCCCAGGTATTATACTGCAGAAAAGATAACATTATGAGGTGTACTCCCCTGTGTGCACGCAGACCAGTCTAATAGGTTTCTTCTATAGTAGTGGTAGCGGACTCATAGATAAACTGTTAGCCAGGGAATTTTGTTGATACTAAATCCTGGTCAATGATTTCATTTTCAGGCCTAGCTCGTGCAGCATTTTTCTCCTGGGTAAACAGCAGTGCACACCTCTCCAGATCAGTGCTTTTTGGCTTGTTTAACACAGTAATGCCACAGATAACGTCTGTGCCACAGATAACGCGTACTTCTGTGTCCATTGATCTATAGATGTTTCCTACACTAGCTGAGCTGTAGCCTACGTTACAGATTTCGGGTTACCCTGTTACAAGTACTGCATAATATATGCTTTACATATAGACCCCAGGTCGAATCAGGAAAATGACATTCTCCAAGTGTGTGATGGTGGAGAAATAATGCCTTCTTCTGTGCCTCGGTTCTTATATCTGGCTGAAATGCGAGCACCTGGAAACACGGGTGCTAGACGCATCTGAAAAATCTGAAGGTCGTGTGCCATCACTTCCCGTGATGTCACTTGAGGGCTGGGGTCCAATGGCATCACTTCCTGTGATATCATCAGGGGGTCAAAGGTCGCGTGATGTCACTTCCTCTACCCCATCCCCCGCCCCCACACACACACACATTTTGGTGAAATGACATCCCTGCATTAAGCGCCCATAAACGGTTTGTGGCATTTTTAAATACTTCAAGACAGCTCTGTGGCTGGCACAAAGACCTGCAGGGAAAATCCCAGTCAGCACAGTGAAAACGAAAACAGTACAGTTTCGTTTTCATGTAGGAAATTGTTTCCTGGCAGGCAGCTGTGGGGAGACACAGATAGTGACTGGAGGCAAGGGGGAGTGGGCAGCCGTGGAGCTAGAAACGGTAAAGCTGGAGACCAGACAAGGTCTCTTTAATTCAAGCACAGTGGGGAGCATATACCAGTCAAGCATCCCCAGAAGCCATTATTTTATGTTCAACTGCTGATTTCTGCATCTGATGTCGGTAAATCGCTCTAATGGCCACACTACTGTTGTAAACAAATAACCCCGGTCAGGGTGCAAACTGTTCTGACGTCCCGTCATTTGTAAAGCGCTCCGAGGCCATTCTATTTTTAAAGAGCTCTGCTACCCTGGCATGTTGTGAAGTGCTCGCAAGTCCTATCATTAGTAAACCGTACTGGCGACGTCATGCTCCGACGTGCTCTGGGCATTTGATGTCGTGAAGTGTCCTAAATTCCCGTTCTGCTACAAAGTGCTCTTTTGCCCAAGCATGCAAAAGATGATCGGGGTAGTTCATGCTGTAAAGTACTGCGATGCGTGTTATAGTAAAGCGCTGTGATGGGAAGTCCCGTATAAAGTAGGCTAAAGTCTCGCCATGCTAACAAGCGATCCGATGCCCCTTCATCTGCAATGAGCCTTGGTGCCCGCACGTGCTGCGATGCCTTGTTGTAGCACTTCGATGTCTTTGCATTTGAAAAGCGCTCCAGTACCGATGTTTACAAATAACCACGACGGTCTTTCGTGTTATGCTTTGATACTATGCCCTGTCACGTATAAAATTATCTAATGCTCTGTCACAATATAAAGTGCTTTGGTGATGTGTCATCTATTAGCATCCTGATTACGTAAGCGCTCCAATGCAGTGTTATGCCATAAAGCGCCCTGGGGGCGGTGCCACGATAAAAGTCGCACCAAACCAACAGAAAAGTGTGGGTCTAGTGTGTGCTGGACTTATAAAATAATGAAATGAACAAATCAGTTAAATAAGACCCCACTTGAACTGCGGAGAAAAACGTGGCTTCCCTGATAAAAACGCCCCGCCTCTATCCCGCCCCCACCCTTTTGCCCACTGACCTGCTCAGGAAAGGAGGATGCCTACTCTGTCCCCTAGAACATAACTTGCCTATCCGTACTTTCATCCATCGACGATCAACTTGCATGCTGCGACTCTGCACGCACAAAGAAAATGAAAAGCTCACTACATATCCCAGAATGCAGTGGTCTATCGGCTAATGAGCTAGGACTGGCTCAGTGTGTCCTAAAGGCATGGACTGGCCCATGGGGCAATGGCCAACATGCTAGTGTGGGCCATTTTTGGGTGTGAAAATGGGCCATTTTTGGGTGTGAAAATGGGCCCTTGTTTTAGCTTACTTACTTCACTATATAAATAAAACATCTTATATGCAGCTAGTAGTTTCGAACAGTGTTACTGAACACATATCCTTCAAAATGCACAATATGCAACACATTTGCCCACCCACCCCCCTCCTCCCCCCTCCAAGAAACGTGGGTACTACTCAGTGTGTCACTAAAAGAATTAATTGCTACTGTGGGTAACTTTTTCATTGGTGCCCGGTCACATTGTATGCCTGTGTGACGTCATGCCCCCATTCGGCAATGACAGTGCAGCGGGGTGCTGAAGACAAACGTGATTCCATCACAGCGCTGCCTAGGGGCGGCCAGAGCAGAGGTTGGGGGCGTGGCCTCGCGCTGTGGGCGGAGCTCGGTGCAGAGCAGGGAACGGGGCTGTCTGTCTGTAACCTGCTGGACGAGTCCCGCCACCGCAGGAAGAAGGGGGCGGCCGCACCGCTAGAAGTATTCAGAGCACATACAAAAGCAGCAGTGCCCGGCATTCCTCCGAGAGTGACGGCGACTGGGGTCAGGGGCGGATCAGGACCACCCACTGCAAGGCAGCGTCCTCTGGAGGCATTCGTACATATACACACGCACGTATATCTGAGGTCTGGCTGACTGTTTGCACTGGCGGGAAGCAGAGGACATTCCGTGCCGCCGGGAGTGTGGGGGGCACAGCGCTGGACTTCTGAGGCGCCCCCGCAGATCCGAACGGCCACCCCTCGGTTTCACAGGCGCAGCCTGGTGCGGAAAATGCGGGTGAGCAGATCTGCGCCGCTGTTTACGGCACCTTTTCATTTTCTGAAGGGGGTGTGTGTATGGCGTGGGGTTGCTTGATAGTGTGAGTAGTTTATTTTTGTATAGACTAGACGTTTCTGTTGTGTCTGGACCCGTGTACCCTGGGGGGGTCCAACAATTACAATTGTTTAGTGCTGAGTCCTGCGGTCTTCCAAGCTTGTAAAGAAGCGCACAGGAGGCAGGCAGCGGCTGCTCCCCGGAGATGCATAGGTGGGGTCAGTTGAGAGGTCACGGTGCCAATTATGGGGAATACACCCCCCCTCTCAACACATTCCCCTCGCCGATTTTAAAAGGAGTGCATCTACCTGCTGTTTAGTGCGTATTAACACAGAAAAGTCACTGCAATTCTACACCTACGGGCATGACCCAGGAAGGGCCGACTCCCTGCACTTGGGAGGCCAACGGTTCTGGCCTCTTCCGCTCTGGAGCGCGAGCTGGGGCCGCCTTCTCTCCCTGGGGCTGCTCCCCTGCTTCCCCCTTCTCTGTTTGAAAGAGGCCGCGGCTGTCAGTTTTCCCGGGCTAGGTGGGCGGGGGCTGCCGCCGCTGTTTGAAATCAGGGGGTGGTACGACTTTCACTTGGCTCGCCCCTCGCCTCAAATAGGCGGTGCCTTGCACGGTTTATACTTTCGATGCGCCAAGTTGACTAGAACGAAAGATGTCTTTTAATGTCAACACTAGAGTGGCTGCTTTTGAACTGTAGACAGCGCCCCTCAGCTGCTTCTGTGCAATTGCCGTGTTATGCAGTGGCTTGTCATAATAACACGTGCGGCTCGAATCATCTTGTGTGAAGTCACAGTAAATGTCCCTTCGTTTTGCATGTGGTATGTTTGTGTGATGCCCTAACTCGGGGTTTAATCCAGTGGTATTCAAACTGTTTCATACCGAGCTCCCCTCACCCTTGATTAAACATTGTTTCGCCCCCGCCCGCCCTAGGGGTTGCCCCACCAAGGTCCCAAATTATGTCCAGGGGGTGCACATGCTCTTTAAAAAATAAGCCCAGTACCTAATGCTTATCTTCTATTAAGAGTCTGCTTTGCTCACCCTCGGAACCCCCCGCCCCGTTGGAAGACCACAGGTTTACGCTGTTTGTGTCTCTTGGCTGTATGGTGCTTCAATGGGCATTGGGCTTCTCAAGTTGAAATATATGATTGAGTACCTCTATAATTAAGACTTTCATACCTAGGGAGGGGTCATTATTGTGGAATAATGCCGGCCCCCACCAAGTTTCTCATCGGTTATAAAATGGGGGAAGGGTCGTCCTCGTGAGGAATAAATACACCTTCCAGGCAGTTGAGGCTAGTTGTGTAGCTAAACAAGAATGTGTTTATTGAAGGGGTGGGGGAGTGAGCGTGCGCAAATCACTTAATGTAAGGTGCAGCTGTTTTAGTTTGGCGGATTGAATTGCGCATGCTCCCCTCTGCCTTTACGCTGCTTGTTTCTGTACTGCTTGTATAGCTAAGTCTTACATTGGAATGTTTGGAATGAGGTTTATACCAGAGATTATAGAATGCGTTCTGATTGGCCGAAGGGAAGTCTTCAACGAAACCCCTCTGTTAATTCGAGTTGCGCTTCTGTCACAGTGCAGTGGCAATGTTTGCTTCTGTGGTCCTAGTGGATGAGGAGTCTCTGCTTCCCAGTTAAAGATGAATGCCTGATTATGGGTCATTTGTGATAAAGCGCGCTGAAATCGGTCTCGAGGCACAGTTACTGAGTGATGCATAATGTGCTCTTCCTGGAGCAGCCGCTGTTCTTGGTTGTCTAAACCCACTGGACCCCAGTCAAGTGTTGGTAGATAACCGATGGAATTATTGTGTTCATTCAATGTGATTTTTTTTTTTTTTTTTTTTTTTTTTTTTTTTTCTTCTTCTGTTTTACAGTTTAAAGGTCCGTTCTTCTCCATCATCATATAAAGACTCTTATATTTATTTTTCTGTTACCTATGTTGTTAAAGGGTCCAGGCCTCAGGATTGTGAAGCTGAAATCCCTTTAGAATGGAAGTCTGTGTCATGGGTATTTTGTTATAGCGCGAAGCTGCTATCGTATGGCTTCATGGCACTGCATACTTGTCAGACAGTGCATTTGCTGCACAGCTCTGTTAAGTACTGGTTTTGTGAACAAATGTGTGCATCAGCTGCTGCCAGCTCTGGTATTTGTGGCCAAACCGCTTTAGGCCTGGCAGGAGCGGCAGTGCGACTGTTAGGTTAACGGCATGTGTATAGCGCTCCTTGGCACTGGCGTGGATTCTGCCTATCAAATGTAAAGTGAATAATCGAGGCTTGTGACTTACCGTCAGATTCGTTATGAATTACGAAGTTCACATGTAAACTTCACAATTTGAAGGTGCATGTCAAGCCTGTGTGTGTATTTACTGGAGCTGTAAAACCCTGGCAAGCCAGGGAAACATAACCGCATCTGTGTAAAAGCCGGTGGAGGAGAGTGGCATGCAGATGGAGGAAGGCCGTGGATTGGGTGCACTCTGGCGCCAGGGCTGCCCCACAAGGTACCGTGCTCTTCAGTGCACCTTTCAACGACATGCCTCATTCTTGCTGGGGTGCTTTGGCCTCAGTATTGTAGTCCCCCCCCCCTAATTGCTGCAGTGCCCGTCCCAATGGGCACCGGGTTCAGACCTCTCGCGTAGCCTCCAGCTTGGCGAACCCCCGCAATGTAACTTCATTAGCATACTCCGAAGTTGGGTAATACTGACCCCTGTTACTGCAGTACTTAAAAGCAGAAGGAACCCAGCATGAAAAGTATCTACCCTGAAGCCCGTTCAACCGTTGGTGGCAGCCATTGAGGAGGAATACACTGCCCCCCCCCCCCCTCCACCCCCTGCCACGCCGGTACCTGACAAAAAACGGAAACCAAAGGTGGCGCGAAGAGGTCTATTGCATCACATGTGCCACTTTATCCTATTGGGCGCCCACATGCCACTTATACATCCTCAGTGGTAGGGGGTCACTGGCCTTCTGCAGACTATTGGCCACAGATCCCATATGCCCCGTGTCTATCCCTGCCACGCGGGAGCTTTGTAGGCCTCAGTGACAACAGGCTCTTAATGCTGCCCCACAGAGTCTTTAACTGTGACGGTGGCCTACCCAGCATGCCATATCTAAAGAGGAGATCCATCTTGCCAATTATCACTGCCCTGCCTCTCCTGCCACCTGTTTGCTGCATCAGGATTTAGCCCATGTCTTAACCCGAGTGTTGCCGCTGCTGAATGGCAACGAAAGCAGGCCTTGGCGTGCACCATCCTGCCAATTCTTGTGTGCAATTTCTTCTAGCTGCCCACATGCTTTCAATCCTTGCGGCTAATGTGGTACCGCTGGGCCACCAGACCATAGACTGACATTGAAACCCGGCATCATTTGTAATTGGTTGGCAGCACCCCTTCATCCTTGCTGTGATGGTGTTGTACACAGGTGTTTATAGGCGCGACCCCCAAATGAGTTTTGAAATGTTGTCTTAAAGGGCTTAGTAGGGGGTAGATTTGAGGATAAGTCCTAAATGACAAGCTCCTGTAGGTTGGGAGGAGTCTTGCTGCTTTATGAGAGTCCGTATTTTGGGCAGGTTTGTTTGCTGGTCTCTTCTGGATTTTCGAAGCACGTGACCGGCGCATCTTTGTTTTATGTTTTTTTGTGCCACAGTAAGATTCCTCCCTCTTGCAATCTTGGGCCTGTCGGTTGGCATTAAGCACTTCCGCTGACAGCGCGCCCCCCACGAGCTGCAAGGTTGCGCGTGGACTCGGTACCTGCAGGCATGTATGTCTCTGATGGTGTGAGTGACAGGTGCCGCCTGGCGCTCGCACGCAGGACGCAGCACGAGCCGGTGTTTTTATCCTCGTAACCCCCCCCCCCCCCTCTCTGCCCTGAGGAACCCCCGCGCCGTTCACCGTCTGCCCTGATCCTTGCTAACCAGGGTCCCGCGAGGGCTAGGCGGATAATTACATTTCAGATGGCGGAGCGGCGTCTTCTCCGCCTGCCAACTCGAATTGACGGTGTAATTTGCCATTGAAGGCGCCAAACTCGTAACTCGACGCTTTGCAAAGCGGCCATCGTCGCTTGCCTGATGGGGGGGGGGGGGCACTGTCAATTCACCTGCCGTCCATGGGTGACCTCGGGTGGGGACCGGCATCTAACTGACTCTGTGGCAGTCACTAGGGCCCTCCGGGGTCACCGACCTGTGAAGTGTCCCTTAGCCTAGCTGGCCCCTGGGATTGGCTAATTCAGCCTTTTCTTCTTCATGATAATCCCTGCTGCTTTGTGCATTGCGTGACGCTGCCCTCTCAACACCTATGTCCAGGCCCATGCACGCATGATGCACATACAGCCCCCACCCATGTAATGAAAGGCCAGGGACGCAGAGAGCCCAGCTGGGCACCGCTCATGCTACTCACTACATTTGCTAATCTTGCCTCTTAAAGTTACGTCTTTGGTTCCAAATTGGCATTCATTTTAATTGAGAGTTTTCATTTCAATCCCTGTTGTCTCTTCCACTTGGGGTTGAAGGATGGACCTTCTGTGCTGTTTCCAGGTAGAATAATAACGTATTCTAATGTAATCATGCCCAGCCTAACCAATGAGCGTGTTTGGTCTGAAAGGGAAGCTTCTTTCACCACATGGCTTCTCTTTGCCGATTGAGTGGCGCTCAATCATTCTACTTTTATCCTCTTCGGTCTACTAAATGCTACGCTCCTAAACCCCTCCTTGTTAAATGTGTGGCAAGTGGGGTTGGGGGGAAATGTAAGCTACTACCCAGCCATAAGTCGCAGTCGCGCGCCTCCTCATTTCTGTGCGTGCACACAGTGGCGTGTCCGGACTCTTTTGACTGGGATGGCCCAAGCGGGGCACGGATTTATGCAGATGCGGCAAGTAGTACGAACACACACAAGTCCCGCCAGGTAATGATCATAGTTTAGGATAATGAGGGAGGGGGAACCAGGGTTGGCCAATTGGATTCCAGGCCACTCTCTTGACACGCCTATGCACAGTGTTCCATTTCTTATTCGCCAAGAGTCCAATATCACTAGCTAGTGGAGAGTGCACATTTCACACCCTGTGTGTAGTCTACGCTGGCATGCTCTGGGTCCCCAGACTCTGGACCGTTTCCATTCTGTCGCGTTGCTTCTGAGCAGTTGTAGGGGTGGGAACTGGGCCTGGTGCTGCGGCAGTAGGTCTCTGAAATGGGCATGCTCTGGGTGTGGCGTTCAAAGCTGGGCACAGTACTCTGGCCTTCAGACCGGGGCACAGTAACGATGAGGCCACGGCTGCCCTTGGTGATGTGCACAACAATAATGCAATCTCCCCTCTGCTGCTCATTTCAGCCTTCCTGGAGCGCCTCAACTTGTTTAAATCCTTTAAAAAAAGATGTGCTTTAACTGATGCTAGTTTTTAAAAAAATACGTTTCTTTAATTTTAGCATAAAATACAACACAGTAAGAAATTTGAAAGTCATTTTGCTGGCATCCATGACTAGTTTTTCCTCACCAGCTATAAGAATATTTCAATAGTGTAACAGGGTGATGATTAAACACTAACAAACATTCCTAAAAAAATTACAGTCTGACACATGTAAACAACAAACCACGCCCAACCAACCCAGCCAAGCTCCTACCAGGTTTCTACTCGCAACACAACAGATTCTCACAATTAGCCATAAAAGTCTTTAATGGGTGGCCACATTTCTAAATGAAGGTACTCCCAGTTTTTGTTTCAGAAGCATGGCCTTCTCATTACAGAATAAAACCTGTAAGTCGGCCACCCCGTCCTCACCCGCGGCTTTGCTTGTATGGAGGACCAAAGCCGCGGGTGGAGGACGGGGCGGCCGACTTACAGGTTTTATTCTGTTATGAGAAGGGCATGCTTCTGAAACAAAAATTTGGTTATCATTTTTATTTAGAAATGTGGATATTAGATCAACAAAACCTTTGTGACGGCGTCAAAGCTTTGACGCTGTCACTACGTTTTGTTGATCTAATATTCATATCTCGGGGTAATCGCACAATATCTGCTATTCAATAGCAAAATTACCTGCGGGGGTGACCTAGATCAGTTAGATTTGATGTACTATTGAATATAACTGATGCTATTTTTTAACTTCAAGGTGTGCTATTTGTTAGAAAATGACGCCTTGAGAAACTGCATTCTTCAGTGCTACTGCCTTTAAGTGTGCATTGTTCTCTATACAGTATTGTACTGTGAGTTCTTGTTCAACTCGGTTTTTCTTTAATTATTATTATTTTTTTTTTCTGTGTGCAACAAAACATTTCCACGCTTGTTTTACTAAACCGTCAAGACACAGTTGATCAAATCTTGTGATACTTCTCAGTTCACACAAGGGGGCCTCCATGAGCCGGGCTCTTCGTGTAGGCTTGAGAGGCTTGGGAAATGGGCGCCGGCATCAGAAGGAAGGCCTCTTCAGACAGTGGCATGGTACAAAGTGATAGGCTTGCCACACAGAATTCTTTTGGACCCTGCTGCCAGATGATCAATTTGGGTACTGCACTAATTGGGTACTGCACTAAATCTGTTCTCATTGTGTTCTGTATGCAATGCTTCGAGATCAAGGCTCTAAACTGCACCAATCAAATCTTTTTAGCAAGAAGCCCAATGTCTGCTCCAACTGAAACAAATTCATGTTGAGGGATTGTGTACTAGGCTTCCAGGTGCATGGTCTCAACCCGTGAGATGGACCAGGTCTGAAAACAGAAATGCATAGGGCCTGATTCATGGAACGTTTTCCTATGGGATTGCGCCATTATAAAACATTTCCATGTCGGGGAAGGGCGGGCCTCCACAAGCTCTGGAAACGGTGTACCAGTCCAGAAAAAGACTTTAGACTGCACTCCTTGGCAAGGTCTCTTCAGAAGTTAGCTTTCCCCCCCGGGTATTTCACATTGGCGACGGCTCATGTGGCGTTACTTTGTAAACCATTAGTGGAATCTAGCTCAGTGATTGGTGTTTTTCTAGCCGTATCCACCAGCCTGCGGTGCATGTTCCTGTGACCAAGTGTCCATCCACAGGCAGTGCAGAGTGGGCCCCAGCTGCTCTCCGGTGGGAGTTGCTTTGTGGCACTTCAGTCTTGGATCCCGATTACCGGCTACACCAAGTAGCCATGGTTGCTTTGCTCATGAAAGCCCCTCTTGCGCTGATCTCGCCCATAAGTCTAAGCCCGGTGGCATTAAATGGTAGAGATCTCTGGGTTGGTGACTATCAACACATTATGCCTAGCTGACAAAAAAGTGGTTCTCTCTTTTGCCAATACAGGGCTCCGGAGTGTGACAGATCCCAGTGACTTAAACATTTTATGCAGGGGGAGTGAAAGTAAGTTGCATATGTTGATGTAACTTTATATTTGTATAGTGTTGCTTCCATTTTTATGGCCCCTGAGTGTGGTGTAAAGCCCTTTGGCATATCAGTCCAAACAAATATGAAAATAAGAGTGTCTGTGAATAGTAATTGGGCAACTAGTGTAGTAGCGGCGATGACTGGTTTAAACACTTAGGCATGCTATGTTGATGGCTACGTGGCAGCTGGACCAAATTTTCTGAGTTGTGATGCTAAAGGAAGAACATCAACCAAGGGCCACTGTCTACAGTTGAGGGCCCTGCTATACCATGCAGGAGACATGCACACTGAATATTTCTACTTGCCTTAAAACGTATGCATTCACTGTTTCGTGTTCTTTTCTACTAGTGCTTCAGGTTTGGGGCTTGTCAGACATGCTTGGCTTGCCACCATTATTTAGCAGGATCATTGGGTCGGGGTCTTTGGCAAGCAAACCATGATGTCGTCCTGCTTTAGGCACACTCTTTTGGGCCTTGGTTTCTGCAAAGCTCGCTGTGTGTGGTGCGGATTTCTGGTTGGCCAGTATTGGTTACAATGTTGCAGTCTAAGCCGCTCTGGCGCATTCCACTGAGAGAGCAATGTTGGGTTGCACTGTAGACGTTCCAGTGGCTGGAGGCGTCCATATATGCGTTCCTTTGGACAGTGCTGTCTGGCTATGACTGGAGGCAGCCAAGATACTTTTTTCTTTCTGAAAGCAGGCTAGTTGTCAGTGGAATATTGCCATACTGCTGAACTGCGTTCAGGCATGCAAAATGGCTCTGGCCGAAGTACAAGGAGGGGTGCAGTCGATCAGATTACTTCTGTGGATCTACACGGCCTAAATGGGAACATGTGATCTTTTAAGAAATGCAGGATTTAAAAAAAAAAAAAAAGTAACTTTCTAGTAGAATACTGCAATCGCGTTTGAGTGTTGTGCAGAGCTCTTAACGGTCTTCTGACTTCATTTAGAAATTGCCATGTTTTCTTCAAAATATTGTCCAGATTCCAGAACACACAAGACGGATCCCCCCCACCCCCCCAGTCATTAGATGGCATAACGCAGTTGTGTGAAGATGAAGCAAAGGAATGCAATATTGCACTGCCTACTAAGTAGTCTTATGTTTGATCATTTCCAAGTATCAACATTGGTCAGACTAATTATTCACTCTGTTAAAATAACATTTTTTGTGTGGCTTTTTTTCACTGGAGCAGTGTACATGTGCCCCGGGTGCATAAAGCACAGTCTGGGTTGGTTCACACATAGGCCCAGTGGATTTTTTATTTTTTTTATTTTTATTTTTTTTTAATTATTTTTTTAGGTGCTGACCATTTCTAGGTATTTATGCCGACAAGCTGTTTTGCAGGCCTGGCCGAAGATGTGTGGGGACCCAATTCAACATGGGGAAGAACCAACAACCCCCCACCCCCACCCCTTGCTTGGAGGGGAAAACAGTCTGTAGCCCCTGTGGTGTACGTACATTATAGAGCCCAAGAAATACAGCCGCCAATTATCACTATTCGTCCAGCCAACAGGGAGCTGAAACTCTAAATGCCCACTGAGAAGCGATAAATCATTCATTGTGGCTGTTGTGAAGGAGCTGGTTTTAAGGGCAATGAGGTGATCACATGTTTGTTTCTTCTGTCTGTTTGTTTGTACCACAAGGGAAGTCACTGCAGACGTGCTCTAGCAAATGGGGGGGCTTGTAATGCAACGTCCTATAGAAGGCAATATATTTGCTGTGTTAAAAGACTGCTGGCTGGCAACATAGGGAGAGTTGCTGGGGTGCCCCCTGACGCCCGAGGCTCCTTTGAACTGAAAAATGTGCAAGGCCATGACGCCGTCCTTGCTGTTTTGTGCATCTTGGAGAGGCCGTTGTCTGCTGCCTCCCCATGTATCTTTGGCGAGCTTCTCCCTCGTGCTGACACGTTCGTCCCGGTAAGAACAAGATGAACAGTACAGAGGGAGGAGTAGTTGGGGAGTGCTGCCAAGCGGGCCATGCCCAACGCCCGCACCACTCCCTCTGTCCTGTTCCACTTGTCCGGACCGCCTGGTTACTACATGTTCATAACAGCTTGGTCATGTAACCCCTTGTGTAAGCGGTTACCAAGAATACGCCAGTGACCCTCTGCTGCAGGTCAAGTCGGGGGGGGGTGTATATGGAGGGGTACAGCGCCGCTTGGCAGTCTTTCGGCTACAAAGAAACGCCGCGCGAACCACTTGACTCTCGTCTTTTTATCGTCCCGTGATAATATTCACACCCGAATTTCTCTGATTAAGGTCCTATGAGATGTGTGTCTGTCTCGAGGCGATGGGTCAAGTCCTCAAAATGGAGTAGTCCATAACCTACCAATGGAATGTGATGTCACCAGAAATTAGCATATCAAGGTGCCCTCTAAAAAAAGTGGGGGGGGACGCTCGATGTTGTGGGAGGCAATATCGTTTGATTGTCAAAATCCTGGATTTCTCTTCAGAGCGTGGCCTTCTTCCGTTAAACGTGCTGCGCGAATCTACAAGCCACGTTTAGTGAGTACCCAGGTTCTTTTTTCAAGCATAGTGTATACGGCTGGTCTGTGTGGGTCCCACATCTCCACCCCCTTGCCCTTATATTTATGTTTTTATCTGTGGTTTGTTGGTTATCACGAAGCTTGTGTTTTATTATGTTCTCCTGGTGTAGAACATGTCAAATATCGATTAATGGCACCTGATCACCCTGATTAAAAAAATATAATATGTATTGATCTCCCCAGTCTGATATAGTCCACATGTTGGCACTGCCTCGCGTCATCCAAATGTGTACACCTAGTTATTTTCAGTTGTATTTTAGTATGTTGCTAATGTAGCTCCATCATTTCAAGGGCTGTGAGTTGAAACGTGTAAGCCACGTATGAAGCCCAACAAGACTCAAACCTGATGCTAAATACACGTAACAGCTAATGGCCGATGCTCGGTGCCAAGGCTGGCGTGTGCTTCCATAGAGGGCCTTCATTTGGGAACTGTATTGCAGGGATGCCGAGGCTTTCGATTCCCCGGGGAGAAGACGAGCCCGGAGGCTGCAGGAATCCGACGCGCGAGTGTTTACGCTGTCATCCTCGCCCACGGTGCCCAGCAGTAAAGCTGACATTGGCCCGGCGCAGTAACCGCTCCCAGACCAAATAAAGGAGCTCTGCCCGAGTTAGCCTGGCGGCCCTGTCGCCCCTGTCGCGGCCTGCTCCCACGCTTTCCAAGGAAGCCAGCGCCTGTCCCAGTAAGGCCTGCACTGCAGGCAGCGCCTGGGCCTCCTCTTGCCATGCGCCTCAGAAACGCTCACCTGTAATACTCGCGGAATGCGCTGCTTTTTACTTCCTGCTGTGGAGAGCGGGACTGCCGGGGGAGTTTGTCATGGCCCAAGTCACGCTGTGTACGAGTTTCGTAGGCATTCCTCTTGGATTTTGAAGGGAAAAAAAGAGGGATGCCAACTTGACTCATACACAGGTCATGCTTTGTTATTTTAGGACCCGTGAGCGCAGTGTCACGATAGGGCATTGCATCGTGCCTTGTCATGTCAGCTGCTTGAAATATCACTCTTTATTACGTGTGCCTGAAGCGGAAGCTGTTTTAGCTGTCAATCATTTGTTCCTGTGTTTCTTTTGGTCATTGGGGGTTCCCTTGTTTTGTTTTCCAAGAGTGCGTCCATGGCAAATGCCTGAAGGTTGCCGGGGCTCTTTGGCTTGTGCAGGGCTCCTTAGTGTTTAATCATATCGAACCTGTTGGACAAAGCTCAATGCTTTACATTGAGCCATATACACTCCTCTCGGACCTGCAGTCAACCTTTGATTTGGATTCTATCCCCACAACCCCCCCCCCCCTCCGCCCCCAGCCACTCCAAGTCTTCCACCCATGCTCTCCTCCAAGCTGATGCAGTATTTCTGGCCCTTCTCCCCATGCTATGCTCCGCTCCATGTTGGTGCAGCCAGAGGGACCTTCCGTCCATTGCATCCTCTGTGTTGGTGCAGCCCTCTGGGACCTGGCGCCCTTTGCATCCTCTGTGTTGGTGCAGCCCTCTGGGACCTGGCGCCCTTTGCATCCTCTGTGTTGGTGCAGCCCTCTGGGACTTGGCGCCCTTTGCATCCTCTGTGTTGGTGCAGCCCTCTGGGACCTGGCGCCCTTTGCATCCTCTGTGTTGGTGCAGCCCTCTGGGACCTGGCACCCTTTGCGTCCTCTGTGTTGGTGCAGCCCTCTGGGACCTTGCTCACGCTCCGTCCTCTGTGTTGGTGCAGCCCTCTGGGACCTGGCGCCCTTTGCATCCTCTGGGACCTGGCGCCCTTTGGGACCTGGGGCCCTTTGCATCCTCTGTGTTGGTGCAGCCCTCTGGGACCTTGCTCACTCTCCGTCCTCTGTGTTGGTGCAGCCCTCTGGGACCTGGCACCCTTTGCGTCCTCTGTGTTGGTGCAGCCCTCTGGGACCTGGCACCCTTTGCATCCTATGTGTTGGTGCAGCCCTCTGGGACCTTGCTCACTCTCCGTCCTCTGTGTTGGTGCGGCCCTCTGGGACCTTGCTCACTCTCCGTCCTCTGTGTTGGTGCAGCCCTCTGGGACCTGGCGCCCTTTGCATCCTCTGTGTTGGTGCAGCCCTCTGGGACCTGGCGCCCTTTGCATCCTCTGTGTTGGTGCAGCCCTCTGGGACCTGGCGCCCTTTGCATCCTCTGGGACCTGGCGCCCTTTGGGACCTGGGGCCCTTTGCATCCTCTGTGTTGGTGCAGCCCTCTGGGACCTTGCTCACTCTCCGTCCTCTGTGTTGGTGCAGCCCTCTGGGACCTTGCTCACTCTCCGTCCTCTGTGTTGGTGCAGCCCTCTGGGACCTGGCGCCCTTTGCATCCTCTGTGTTGGTGCAGCCCTCTGGGACCTTGCTCACTCTCCGTCCTCTGTGTTGGTGCAGCCCTCTGGGACCTGGCGCCCTTTGCATCCTCTGTGTTGGTGCAGCCCTCTGGGACCTTGCTCACGCTCCGTCCTCTGTGTTGGTGCAGCCCTCTGGGACCTTGCTCACGCTCCGTCCTCTGTGTTGGTGCAGCCCTCTGGGACCTTGCTCACTCTCCGTCCTCTGTGTTGGTGCAGCCCTCTGGGACCTGGCGCCCTTTGCATCCTCTGTGTTGGTGCAGCCCTCTGGGACCTTGCTCACTCTCCGTCCTCTGTGTTGGTGCAGCCCTCTGGGACCTGGCGCCCTTTGCATCCTCTGTGTTGGTGCAGCCCTCTGGGACCTTGCTCACTCTCCGTCCTCTGTGTTGGTTCAGCCCTCTGGGACCTAGCGCCCTTTGCATCCTCTGTGTTGGTGCAGCCCTCTGGGACCTTGCTCACGCTCCGTCCTCTGTGTTGGTGCAGCCCTCTGGGACCTGGCGCCCTTTGCATCCTCTGTGTTGGTGCAGCCAGAGGGACCTTCCGCCCTTTGCATCCTCCTCTCCGACCCTCCTCTCTTATTTGTGTATCGGATGATGAATTGAGCACTATGATCAACCTGCACTCTGTCAATCCGATTATTTGAAGCGCTCTTTTCTGTTGCATAACCGCACACTGTGCGATGGTTGAGTGCCATAGGAATGCTTACTGGGTCTGTGTGCCACAGTGTTATTTTGCGTAATCCCAGGCCTGTAGCAAACTTTGTAAAGCACCACGGTCCTCCTGGGGATGCCTTGTGTGCTGTTGCAAACTACAGACGTGCAGCTTTACAGAATGCACTGTATTGTTGCAGCTATCCCGTTGAGCCCTGTTAGAGCTCAAGGGCGGAAAGTGGATTAAAGGCCGAGCTGTTCTGCTTCTTTCCCTCTTGCATAAGGTGTTGTTTGCACTGATTGTTAGGAACTCGAAGCATTACCTTGTAAATATGCAGCAGAGGGGAGGGCGGGAGCCGTCGCCATGGCCTCCTTTCTGAATGGGCGTCTCCCTGGGCCCTGTGACGGGTAAGTGACGGGAAATGCCCTGCGTGCTCCAGGCTTGGGCAGACGCCCTGTAATGCGAGGGAGAGCCTTGCTTTTTGGCGCTCCCTGGATTGTTGACGGGGGGGGGGGGGGTTAGGGGTTTGGTTGCGGCCTGTTTACGCCATTGCTCGGCACATGCCTTGATCGACAGCTCTAAACGGAGCCAGAGCGCGCGTAGCCAAACACCCTGTGCACAAAGTGTTTGAGTGCTTGCTGAAAGAGGACCACTCCATGCCTCCAAGCCTCCACCCCAGTAACTCGCCTAAAGAGGTGGCTCTTTCCCGACCATGGAAATGTTCTGTGACCCCAAGAATATGGCCTTCCACTGACCATCAATTCATCAAGGTGAGAGTACCATGGCATTGGGTCTGGCTAGAGTAGCAACTGGAGGAAAGGGAGTGAGTGGGCAATTGCAGGCTAAATTTAGTAAATATGGACTTTGAGACAAGTCGGTACTGGCTGATGGGTGTTTGCCCACATTTTCAGGTGTGGACCACATTGTTCCTGGAGCTCACTTTTACTCTCATGGTCCCCAGGATTATATGAGCTGAAACCTACGGTCCATATTAATTTACTACATCAGTGATTGTGCTAGGTAGGACCAAATACTACACAATTGGTTACAGTGAACATGTTCAGCAGTAAAATATCACCACCCTGCCTGCATTCCACACTTAAAAAAACAAAAAGAAAACCCACTATTGTTCATTATAAGGATGCAGTGTTGAAAACCCTTTGCCGTTCATTTGCGGATTTAAAATGCCTGCTACTGGTAATCGATGCCATTGCTGAAGTCGGTGTGCATCCAACTGTGCATTTTGTATTGTTTCTAGTGCCTTTGGCTAAAATCGAATTTAGCTTTTGGATTTCCAGCGTGCTCAATGATATATGGCATTCATAATGATGAGGCAAGGGCGGGGGGGGGGGGGGGGGTGGGGGCGGGAGGAGGACAGACCACGATACTACTAGGCCAAGTGGCATTGAGGTCACGCAAGAGCAGGGGAAAAAGTGCAAGGTTGGGGGCTGTGCTGTACATGGGATCACAACAATAAGAAGTGCGGTAGGCAAGTGCAAGGCTAAGTGCAGACAGCGGGTGTACAATAAGTGCAGGTAGGGGCACTGTAGGGTTACAGAGGGTGGAGAGTAGAAGCAGGCAGACTTAGAAAGAGGCTGTTGCAGTAGTCCAGCCTAGAGAGCCAGCGCGCTAGAAGACAGTGCGCTTCTGGGGGAAGGAGAGGAAAAGCAGAATATCTCCTGGGGAGGTGCAGTTGGTAGTTTGAATTCTTAAAGATGTGAGGAGAAAAGGAGAGGGTGGAGTCTAGGTTCTTAGCCCCACAGGTGGGAGCAGGAAGAGGGCCAAGGTAGGCCGGTCAGAGAGTGACTGGGAAGGAGGATGCAGTTGTGCCGATCTCCCTGGTGTGATTCTACTGTTGCATAGTGCTTAACTCTCTACCATGGTATCCTCTGGCTCCCTCACCCCCTCTTCTCACATCTCATGACTCTATGCATATCCCCTATCTTTTCTAACTGCTTCTATATCTCGTATCCTCCCGCTCTCACGAAGTCTGGAAGGAAGAAACTAAAAAAGGCCTTCCTGATTTACAACCCTGGTCTGCTCATCGCAGACACCTACATCAATGTCTCATCTAGGCAGACCATCACTGACCTTGTCTTTGCCGTTCCTTCTTCCAACCTATGGCCCGCCCCCCCCACCCCCACCCCCATCCGGTCTATGTCCAATCCCCCATTACTGGCAGCACCAGATGGAAAGTGCTCTTTCTGCACTTCGCATCTTCCAAATGTACAATTAATGTCTATCATAATGGCACTATCATGGCCCTCCACCTTCTGGACAGGCATCTTCTTCTCTCTTCATCTCCCTCCCCACCCCTTCTTGCTCCACCCCTTATCCCCTCTCCCACACCCCCCCCCTCAAATCTTAAGGGAGCAACCAACTGTACTTAGCCACCCTCAATTCTCATTATTCACAGACCTCCTTGAAGACATTGGTGTCCTTGTTCTCACTGAGGCGTGGTTCAAGGCCAGCTCAGTCACTGCTTTTGAGGAGGCCCTTCTCCCTGAAGGCTAAAAGATCCTGTCCAATCCCAGGCCCTCACGGGCTGGTGGTGGAGTGGCTCTGATCTTCTCTGAATGGGTTCCTGCTTCCATCATCCCCACCCAAACCTACTAATCCTTTGAAAGCCTAGTCTGCAGGCTGTCTGTCTCACCTACTTTACTCTCGTTAACACCTACAGACCAATCTTACCTGCCCCGACCATCCTCTCTTCTCAGAATGGGCCGACTCTCCTCCTCATCATCTCTTCTCACCTCCTCCCCCAAACGTTGTCTTCCTTAGGGACTTCCAACATACATTTTGACTCTCAATGGGGCTAGTGTTCTCTTCCACAACCTTTGCAACACTTTCCCTCTTTATCCTTCCTTCTGGCCCAACCCACTCAGCCAGACACACCCTTGATGCTCTCATCTCAACAGACATCCCTTTCATTCCTCTCTCGTGGTCTGACCACTCAACCTTCTCTGATGCCACCACCAGCACTGCCAGTCTCCTTCTCTGTCATTCGGGCAATGAAGCGTGTGTCAGTCGCTGCATTTGCCTCTTCCTTCATCCCTCTTCCGCGCCCCCCCCCCCCATCCTTGGCCTCTCCCTCGGTTCCTGCTAACCTCCACCACCCTGGACATCCTTGCTCCTGCCATGAGGATCAACATGAAGCCTGCATCCAAATGCAACTCTTGGTATGACTCCGACTTGACCGCTTTGAAACACAAGTGCAAAGTGGAAGTGGCAGGCATCTAGCTCATCCTCGGACAAAGTGGCCTGCCGCCTACTTAAGGCAATACCATTTCTCCATCTGCTCCAAGAACAGGGCTCATGTCCAAGCGTGTATATATGGCGCCACCAACAACACGGGTGAACTCCTTTTAAAATCTGCAAGGAACTTGCCAATTCGTCTCCTCTTCCCCCTCCAAGGCCCCTCTGCTCTGCACTGGACACCCACTTCCCCTCCAAAACTTTGGATAGCCTGTCCTCTGTATTCTCCCCCTTTCCATCACCTCACTGCCTCGCTCGCCTCCATTTGGCCCCCCTTAACTCCCCCATACTCTCCTCAATCTCTAGAGTCAACCACTCTATGAAGTTTCCTCTAAACATGTGCTCCTCAAACCATCAAAGACAACATTGCCTCTCTCGCTTCAGCCTTGGCTGACCTCTGCAACCACTAATTTGCCACTGACTATTCCTCCCCCCCCCCCCTCCCCTCAAGCACTCTCTTGTGCACCCTCTTCTAAAAAAAAAAGTCAGCTGACCCTCTGGCTGTCTATCGCCCTATCCATCACCCCTTTCCAGGGCAAACTCAGGAAGAAACTGGTAACCCCTCCACCCCCAACTGACCCTCCACCCCAAATTGGCCCTCTGCCTCCATGATCACCAGTCCGGTTTTAGGGCTACCATGGATCTACTTTCCAGCCTGGACTCCCCCTCTGTTCTGTTCCTCCTCAAGCTCTCTTCTGCCTTTGACTCTGTCAACCATTCCATCCTCATAAACAGTCTGTGATACCCTAGGAATCACGAACAGGCTTCTAACAGACCCTGCCAAGTGCAACTTGGGTTTTTTTTTTTTTTTTTTTTTTTTCCCCCCCCCCTCCACCACACTCTACCTGTGGCATACCTCAGGCTGCATTCTATTGCCATGGCTCTTCAACATCTACCTGGCCTACCTGATATTCACTTTCTCACAATGTTATGCAGATGGCACACAGCTCTTCTTCAAGCTGCCATCTCCTCCTCCCTCATACCTGACTGCTATTCAGGTCTGGTGCTCTGCCAAAGATCTCTGCCTTAACACCAGTAAGACAGAGAGCCTGCTCCTTGTTTTCACCCCTCTCTCTGGCCAGACTCCGTGGGTCCCATCACCTCACACATCTGTGAGGCAAAAAGCCTTGGGATCATCTTTGACCATTTCTCTCCACACATCAGACCTTTCCAAGAAGTCCAACTTTCAGCTCTACCTTTTCTGGCATTCTACCTTTCCTCAGCTCACCCCCAAAGCTCAATGTTTCTGGAGCCCTGGTTCTCTCTAGGCTTGACTATTGCAACAGCCTCTTCCTCTTTCCTCCCTTCGCCCCCTCCAATTAATCCCGAATAGGACCGAGAGACTTATCATTGGCCTCAAGCCCAGTGGCATCCTCTCTCCTGTCCTAAAAGCTCTCCACTGGGTCCCGGTGACTGCAGGATCAACTTCAAGATCCTCTGCATCATCCACTAGGCCGTCGGGGGGGGGGGGGGGCTGGGACCTCTTTAATCCAGCTCTCCATCCCTAAATACCTCCCAACCAGAGTCCTTTGGTCCTCCTGGCTTCAACTCTCTGCTGGTCAACCGAGAGCGGAAGCTAGCTCCCTTTCTGCTATCGGCACCTCCCTCTGGAATGCCCCCCCCCTGACTTGAGCCAGATCCTCTAAAGTGCTGAAAACTTCTCAAGACGTCCGTTTCTCATCTTCATACCCTTTTCCCCTCCCATGCTGACTCTCTCTGCCACTACGATTGGTCCCTTCAGAGTCATACAGGGGCCAGACCATCCCCACCTGTCACCTCCCCCCCCCCCCCCCCCACCACCCCTCTGCATCATTTGCTAACACTTGCCCTCAAGCTCCCTTTCCCGGATTAACCCAACTTCGCCCATCCGGCCCACTGCACTCCTCAATCCGCACTTCCCTGACCCCTTCCCCTTGGCTCCCCAATCCTGCACCCCCTGTACTTAAAACCTTCTCAAGCACTTACGCGGCAGGATTGACACAAGACCAATTTTTTTTTTTCTTTTCCTTTCTCTTCTCCCCATTTCCGCGCCCCCCCCCCCTCCCCAACCATATTGTCATGTGGCACCTGGAAACACTGTGTCCAATAAATAAATAAAATATAGGATAGCCTGTCGGACACCTTCTAGTACAGAGTAGATTAATGTTGTCTGATGACAACTTTGGACCCAGGTGATGGTAAGGTGGGGCAGGGAGGTGAAGGGGTGTTAATCCTGTTTTCATCCCTCCTTTTTCATCCCTCCTTAGTCGAAAAATATCGTTTTTTTTAAACAAAAAAAATGTCAAATTTATTTGGTCCATATGTGTTCACTTGAAGACACCCATGTGGTACGATGGACTGCAGCCTTCTCGTGAACTTGTGGCGTTGTGCTGGCTTTGCACGTAGAGCAACTGTTTGTTGTATATACAACGTATGGGGACACCGTGCTCGTTTGCTGCTCTGGGTGCTGTGTGTAGCAACATGCCCTGGCGTGATGTTTGGTAAATATTGGCCCTTGCCTTGACTTGGAGGCCGGGCGGCCGTTGTGCGAGTTGTGTTTTTGTTTTTTGTGGGCGCCTTGAAGGAGCGTGGCTTTGTTGCGTTGGCAAGAGAATGTGCTGGCGACTGTGTTTAACGCCGAGGAGTTCGGAAAAACAGATTTTTGTCATTCCAGGCACTGTATGACAAAGGAAGCAGTGTAAGGAAACATGTCCAACAACCTGTCGACTGAAGAATAGCCAGGCCGGGTGCTGGAATGCGTTCTGTGTCCAAGTGTTGCGAAAATAAACAGGCCCGTTGTGCAGACAGCAGCCGTACAATGAGGAGGCTTCTTAAGTCCCTCCCCCTGGCATGCGGAAAGATCCCAACAGTTTGGGGGAGACACCTCTGACAGGCCGAGTGTGGCCGTGGTAGAAAGGCGCGATCACCCCGTACTACTTTATGAAAATCACTCCAGATACAAAATATTGACTTCAGCCCACTTTGAAAGGTACTCTCCTCTTCCCCTGCAGGGTCTGCTCTCGGTGTTAAATGGAACCTGGCTTTTTATACAGCGCTTTGTTGTCACTGGTATGTGCTGCACCGGTCTTGGTTAATGATGCAATGGAAGGTGCAAATCTTTTCTTGCTATGGCTTTGTAATGTAGGCTTTACTTCACGATTCTGGTTGCTCCTTGGCAGGAATTCGACCATCCGCGCGATGGGTATGCGCACGCGGCTGGGTTTTTCAACTTTTTAAAAAAATGAAATTGAATGTAGATAAACCTCCGGAAAATGTGTGGGGCTAATCCGCACACATTTTCCTATGCTCACTGCACGACATACACATAGACCTGTGTACTCTGGGTGGCCACAGCCTACAGACACAGTCCCTCCTCTCCTATTAGTTGGGATATGACAGCCAGGAATACATCCTGTTGTCTCAGAAGGGGGAGGGCCAAACTTTTCCCACTGCATGGCCAGCCTGATTGACTGACAAAAACCCCATTGCTTGACAAAGCCCCATAGATCCACCCTGTCGTTTTGTTGCCACCTTCAGCTGGTGGCAATGATTAACATACAAATATGGAGCCTGGCTGCAGATGCTAACACAGGAGACCGGAAACCCCCAACAACCTTTCATATGCACAGTGTCAACCTGATGCCCGCTCCTGCCCTTAGTATCGCTTTTGACAGTGAAATGTCATATCTGGGACTGTGTGTATTACAGTAGTCATCCCCGCAGGGGGACCCCATTCAGGAAGTAAGAGTATGCGGATTGATGGCACCAAAAAAAGTCTGGTCTCGATGCAGCTTCAAGAGTGACATGCTGTTTTAATCATAAAGTCCATTGACCAGAGAGAACCTTGATTCACAACAGAGGAGGAAATGAGTGGGGCTTAGTATTGCGTGTTTTCATTCCTTTTTACATTTTTTGTTGCAAAGCACGCTGGGTATGGCTTCATGCATACAGGAGATTGGTGGGGGACCTAGGATTGGTCCATCATGAGAGGCTTAGCCTACATCAATCCCTGTGGTCCATTTATCTTTTAAAGAGGGTGAAGCCCCTCTTTTGGGCAGATAGTCTGAAGACTTTGCAAGTAGTAGCAAGAGGAACTCTTCGTTGGATTCTGGCTGAAGATACAGTCTGACTTGCATCTTCCGCCATAGAAGGAAGGCCAGAACATCCAAGAGGAAAGCAAGATCCCTCCCCTAAACAACTCCTAGGCAACAGAGAGGGATGCAAATCAAGAGGACTCTCCAGCAGCTCCAGAACCGGTGCACAGCCAGCATACAGCGTGCCCTGCTAGGCTCTGTAGCAAGTTTCCTAGTTGGCAAGTGCCAGAGATTCTCTGAACCAAACCAAGGACAAGGCATTCACATGCAACTCTTTCTCAGCTTTGGGCATACACCTTAAAGGACGACACAAGCCCGTTGAAGAAGCTAGGAGGACATCTACTGATGTCTGCCATAAAGGAAAAAAATCTTTGAGCCCCAATCAACTGCCCCTTTGACTTTCACGAAGGCCCCCCTTTGACTTTCACGAAGGCCCCCTGAACACCTCGACCACTGCTTCAGAACTGCCAACCAGCACCAAGATGATTCCTGACCCGGGACGCCATGTAGGCCAGCCTGCAGCCGTCTGTTCAGCTTCGCTCGCCGAACTGCCTGCTGCCGGTCTCCCATCTTGAACACGGTTGCAGAAGCTGCAAAACACCCTGAAACTGACTCGACCCTGTTAATAATAAAGTCCATATTTGTATACAATCTTGACTGGATTGTCCCTTATTTGTTAATAACTGTATTTTGGATGGGTTGTAACTAACCAACGATCTACGGCCTTGCGGAGACAACCCTACCTCACGTCCAGGTACCCAAATTGGACAAGGTTCATAATTGACGTGTTTTCAGTCTGCTCGGATCCCTTCAGGTGTATTAGAAGTGTGGCAGATTCATGGTGTAGAAACCGATATTCATCCCTGGACCGCTGGTGCCCCGGAAGTTGATTCTTGCGCTCCTAACTAACTCCTATGTTGTCAGTTGTCGAGTGCAACGTCTTGTGCAGCAGCATAGGGTATTGGATGCTACTAGTGCAAGCATTACTTGTATAAGACCTGTCCAAAATGTGGATGCTGTGAGTGAGAATGTCAACTGCTAATGGGAACTCGCGGTCATTTGAGATCGAGGTACGCATTCTGGTTTGAGGTTCGTTGTCCTGAGAAACGCAGCTCAGTGGGTCATTTACTTGCTGTAGAGAGATGCCATAAATCTGCATGCAACGAGTTTGAATCCCTTCAGGACTGACTCTGCCTTCTGAAGGTATAACAAAGATTAGAATCCAATAACACCTGAGCGCTTGGAGACGGTTCAATGAGTGTTCTCTCTGCTATATACATTTGAAATGTGTTGTTAAAAAAAAAGCTTTTTCATACAAGATGGCAAGCTGGGTTGTCAAGGACCTATTTAAAAATGAGGCTTTAGCACTGGGCAAGAGGTGTGGTCTAGTTTGGTGGTTAATTGGTAATGGGCAGTAGGTATGGTGTAATTGAGTTTGGGGGATGCGGGAGGCCTGCTGTAGTGTCGAGGTGGTAGGGTTCGAATCGGTAAAGATGGAGCCTGCCAGCTCCAGACGGTAGGAGGGGGAGACAATGGCCATGGAAAAGAGGCTGTAGCTCCGTCTTCCTGTTATGGCCTCTGGGTTGAAGGCCATTGTCATTGGTTGCAGATGTCAACCGCAGACACTGTGTGACCTTTGCCAGATCATGTTAGTTTCTTGTTAGTGATTTTTTTATTTATGCCACGTGCTAGGTGCTGCGATGGAAAGAGGACTATCTTTGAAATCTGAAACTGATGTGAAATCTGCATAAAGGAGAATTCTGAAAAAGTGTATTTTGAAGTTATTTTTTTTTTCTTCTTCTCCCCAGGAAACTATGCCACAGACTCCGATTTTTCCCAGCATGTTTGGATCCAGCTGTAGTGGGCAGGTGCACCCTGACATGGGCGAGCGGAGCGGTGACCCAGTGTATCAGGACGGGAACGTTGTGTCCGGATCCCTAGAGGCTCTGATCGAGCGGCTTGTGCCGACGGTGGACTACTACCCTGATGTAAGTGCAAGGCATGGCTTGTCTGGATCTCGCCTCTCCCACCATGTAATTGATCTCCTATGCTCCCTTCTAGTCAGCCATTTTGTGACTTGTGTGCCACTGATAAGTGTCCTGCAGGTGTTGAGCAAACCATGAACGGTTGGTTTGAACGCGTGTTGCAGAACTGAACGTCCAGAGCTGACTGGGCTGTTTGCGTGACTTTGATGGTCCAACCTTGACTTTCATGGTCCATCCTTTGTCATCATGAGAGCCAAAAGGGCCAATAAGTTCTCGTGTCTGAAGGGCACTGGACAGATAACTGGTGTGAGAAAATGAACAGATGTTGGAGCTTGTCTTAAATGTTGTGCCCAGCCTCGGGTGTGTGATTTCCTGGTCTGGTGGTGAACCAGCTAGGCTAGAGCTAATGCATTGGGCATATTGGCCTCTCAAGTCGTGAAGACTTTTGGCTTTAGTTGGGGGGGGGGGGGATAGGGCTTGTAAGGGGGTATGATGATTCTGTAACCATTTTTGTCATCTCGTGAAGTAACATTGTTACTTTGATCAGTGAGCGTGAAGGGTGCACGGTTTGACCTGACGTACAACGTATAGAGATGCCCAGGCAAATAAGCCACCAAACTTCAAGGCCGCTCGCGAACCCCTCATGCATCCAACACTACGTTGTCTGGTAACTAAGAATTCCCCAAACCTCCCTTTGGAGGGGAACCCAATTATTGCAACACTTCAGGACGTATACGCCCCTCCCTTTGCCAGAACTATGGTACGCCCGGCATGCACCCAGCCTATCACAAGTGTGTGTGTGTGTGTGTGTGTGTGTGTGTGTGTGTGTGTGTGTGTGTGTGTGTGTGTGTGTGTGTGTGTGTGTGTGTGCGCGCGCGCGCAGTGGGAGTAATTTACTGACTGAGTTGGGAGTAAGAAATGTATTTAGGGGAGTAAGGTCTCTTTTTCCATGGGAATATTTTATAAGCAAATACAAATATTTTTTACTGTAAAACAAATGTTTTTCTAATATTTATTTTCACTTAGTTATTCATGCACAATAAAAGATGCATTTGTACCTCCTCAGATCAGGCAGTAAAAATATACCTTCCTGACTGTGACGCTAAACGTACTACGGATAAAAACCTGTCCATGGAGCTGTTGTGTGGGTAAAAGCAGGCGGGCACGCTACTATGGGTCGGTTTCCTTTTTAATGTTGGAAGTATTTTTGTACTCCCTATTCTTCACCCCTTGTCTGCCGGGCTGCTCTTATCTTCCCTCTCGTTTTCTTTCCTCCAAGAGACGGATACCCCTGGACAGGGCAGAATATGCCACACTGTGGTCAATCCCGGTGCTCTGAAACTGCTATGGTGGTGATTTGGCACGGTATAAAAGCCATTAACATAACTGGTCAAAGGCAAGGTTAGCTTTAGTTTACGCATGAAGTGGCACAAATGCAACTTTCCCATCTCCATTCCAACTGAAAATGGAATCTTGGCTAGCGACAGTGACGCAGAAGATTTCTTTTTTGGATGGAGTCGTAAATGGCGACCTTCCGTTGACCCTGGGGGGGGGGGGGGTTTGCAGGGGCTACCCTGTATCTCCCACGCTTCTGTTTATCTGAGAAAGGCGCAAAGGACTTCTGGTACTGTGTGCCGACCCTCGTGCCTCTTTGGGGGGGCGGGGGGGGCGTTGCTAGGCTTGTGGGAATGGAATGTCCCATCTACAGCTCTGTTGCCACAGCGTGCGCCTCTGGGTCGAGCTTCTCGCAAACAAACGCCTCCGTAAATCCTAAGTCTGAGCGCGAGAGGAATGCCCCTTTCCCCTGAACATTCCCGGATCATAAGGCAATGTTCTGTAGGGCTGGTCGCGCGCGCCGGTCTCTGGCTGACCGTGTTGCATAACATCCTGACGCGCAGGAAGTTCTGACCCCCATCCCCACCTCACCATTGCTTCCTCCACCCTCCCCCCTTGGAATACTTATTTGCAGGCGAGTGGTCTGCTTGTCATCATGATTGACCACTCGCTCCTCTGCACCCCTCAGACACTTTGCTGATTTGGGGGGCGGGGGGGGTTCTGGGGGCTATAACCCCAGGTCTTTGGTTGTAGCTCTGGGCTAGCTAGCCTTTTGGTTGTAGCCCCCCCCCCCCCCCCCCCCAGTCCCGACATTAGCGTAGCCGGGATTGTTTCCAGACCTAGCAACACCCCTGACGCCCTCCCTTCATCCACTCCACCCCCTCCCCCAAATAAACGGTGCATTGTCACTGTGTGTCAGTGGTCTTCAAACTGTGGGGCTGGCCGAAGGATTTTCCAGTGGGGCTTAAAGCGCTTCCAAAAGCGAGGACAGTGACTGCTATTAGTAGAAAATGCAAGCGGGTTTGACCTTGGGTGGGAGGAGCAACAATACTTATACTGAAGGGTGGGGGGCAAGGGGGACGTTCTGCGCATAACGTTTTAAATACCACTGCTGTGAATCGACAGAGAGAAGCTCGTTCTTGATGCAGTATTTGTTCACACTTCTGTGGCTTGGAGATGCCTTTAGCCAGGTGTCCTTCCTTCCTCCCTCAACTTCCAGGCAGGGAGGGGTCCGTCACACTTCTAAGTGCTACAATAGGTGTTAATCCTTGCTGCGAAGATTCAAACTTGCCAAGTGTAGGCTTCCCTCAGTTCCCAGCCCAGCACGTCACTTGTGAGCTAGCCGTTCCATTCATGGCATCGGAAGTGCCCTAGGTGTTTGTGTTTTTTTTTTTCCATTTTAATTATTTATTCCACCCCCCCCCCCCTTTCCTGATGGATTGCACTTGAGACCCTGTTCCTATCACCTGTTAGCAAGCACATTTCTGTGGCATGGTATCTGCACAGATTCTGCCCCAGCCCTTCCCACCCTTTCTTGACCACTCTTAAGCAGATCTGGATGTGTTGGTCACTATGTCGGCTCTAACCCATGCACCACTGGGTCGTGCACGCACTCCCAGGTTTTGCACTGACGCAACGCGGCCGAGCCTCGCGTGTCTCTAGGGCCTTGGAACCTGGAACCTGGAATCTGGAACTGAAGGCAGAAGCGGTGGCTTTGTGGATTAAACCACCATTTACGTCCAAAATGAAAAGGTCAGATCTTTGGGGAAGTAATTTGGCACGACTTGGCGATCTGGACAACCGCCACGGCACAGCCTACCCGTCGCCTGCACGAATGTTCTGATGATGAGGATGGGGAACCTTTCAGCCAGCTGGCTGGTAGGTTTGTTTTCACTGATTGTCGAGTTACACACCCACAGGTTTTAAACGCCCGAGCCTGAGGCCGGAATCTGGCTGTTGATCTTCTCTGCATGCCCACAATCCAATCTGGTAGCATCCCATGGCTCTCCACTCTGACGGCAACCTCCACGTGCACCCTGTCGCAAATCAGGGTGATCATAAGCCATGTGTTTAAACATTTGTTTGGCCTGCTAATAGTCAGTGCACTCACTTGAGGATTCCCAAAGACTGCACATGCTGTTCAAGCATCCTTAATCTTTCAGGTCTCTTGTCACCCTACTTAAGGTTGATCAGATTTAAAAAGTAAAAAACTGGGACTAACTCTTGAAACGGACTGTAAAGGCACTACACTTCTGTAGTGGTTGGAGGAGAAAGGTTGTGTGCTTGTGGATTAAACACATTTCTCACTCACTATACCAATTCGTAAAATGCTGCATTTCTTTTGTGTAGGATTGCCCATTCCTGCCTGCTATGAAGATTCGCTACTAAAAAAACGGGCCCACTGCATTTTCCAATGAGAAAATATTCGTGAGAATGGAGGACGGAGCACCCAATACCAAGACAGTCCCAGGGGGAAAAAACGGGACGTCTGGACACTTTTAGTGTCCCTGTGTTCTGAATCGACAGTTCCTACCCCGCCCTCATTGGAAAACGTCTAAATTCAGATTTTTGAGCTACGCAAACCTTAAAATCCATTGGTTCTGGATGATTGGACTGGCTGCCTTGTTTGGGCTAGAGTTGCCCAATGTCTTATTGTAGAGTAGTGTAGCATCACCTACTTACTTGGATTTATGTCCCGTAATGTTGGGGCCTGGCCTAAATGTTACGGCTCCAGAAATCCCAGGTGTTCTCCTGAATTGCAGAGGCCTTTTTGGTTGTAGTTGGACAAATGCCGCCTGGAATGCTGGGAAATTGTAGGACACCCAGGGCCGGTGAAGACTCTTGACACATGTCTTGTGCATGCTTGACATGCCACTGTTGTGGTCTTGAAGTCAGTCACATGACTGACTCTTTCTGCCTACTTCGCACTTTTCCCAAAAGCCTGGGCTGGTTGGCATTCCCTGTCTTCCCAGGCGTTCTCACGTGCGTGGCATTTTTGGGACTGAGGAGGTTAAGGAATTTCGAAGCCGGACAGTGTTTTCCTTACATCAGATACTGACTGGATTATCTATAATGGAAGCCGGTCAGCTGACAGATATGTTCACTGAAGTCAAACATAAGATTTCTTAGTAAAAATAAATAAATAAATATATATATATATATATATTTGTTTTGGGGCAGGCGAAGTGCATGTTTGCAGGGATTGAATCCAGGGAGTTGGTACAGACCTTTTTTGTTGTTTTTTACGCTAGCACTCCCTTTATTTATTTTTTGTATATATATATATATATATATATATATATTTTCATTTGACTGCTTTGTGCTTCACAGGCAAATGTAAGGGACCTGAAATCCAGGTCTGGAGAAGACCTGTGCCTTGTGGGGTGGCAGGGACCATGTCCTGTATCATTGGACATTCATAGAGTGGCATGGTCAGTGCTTTTAAACGGGCATGTAATTGCCTGGTCCGAGTATCTCCTCTTCTTTACTATGAAAGACATAGTACCAGCACTTCTCAGTGGGAAGCTAATACTTTTAGTGGAGGAGTACTAGTGCTGCACAACAGTAAGCCGGTCCGAGCACCTGAACTACTTTCTTTTGCATTTCAAACTCTGGTTAGGGTGCTATACAAGTCCCATCCCTCACTAAGTGGACAGTGTGACTAACCAACGTCCGGGGCACCAATGGTACATGGATGAATATCGGTTTCTAAACCATCAATTAGCCCCACACCTCTAATACACCAGATGGGATCCAAACCGACTGGAAACGCAAGCAAATTATAAACCACCTTGTCCAATTTAGGTAACGTGAACGGAACAGCAGGCTGATCTCCACAAGATCGTTGGTTAGTTGCAACACAGCAAAAATACAACCATTACCCAGTAATGAAAGGGACTGTCCAGTCAAGTTTGTATACAAATATCTACTTGATTATTATTCAAGACCGTTCTAGCACACTACAAAATACAACTGCCCCTGTAAAGCAATGCAGAGGACAGACGATTTCAAGAAGGAAGAGGTGCACTCTGGATACTGGCAGGCAGGTAGTTGGTAAAGTAATTAATTGCATTAGTTCAAGGATACTTGGTTTCAACACAAAGGGAGCAATGGGTCATAAAATGTCACTAGGGGCCTTCAGAGAGGGACCACAGGGAAGGAACCACAATGTAGTTCTTGGTGCTCGACAGGGTCAAAGTCTGTTTCAGGGTGCTTTGCAGCTCCTTTGACCGTTCAAGACTGGAGACTGCTGCAGGTATCAGGCAGCAGGCAGTTGAGCAAGCAAGGCTGTACGGACGGCTGCAGGCTGACCTACACAGCGGCTCGGGTCAGGAATTGTCTTAGTGCTGGTTGGCGATGCTGAAGCACTGGTGAGGCATCTCTGATGATGATCGTGACAACAGTCTGTGGGGTTCGACTGGCTCGAATGTCCTTAAGGTGGATGTTGGTTGATGCACTCCTAGCTTCTTCACTGGGCTTGTGTTGTCCTCTAAAGGGGGGGATGGCCTAAAGCTGAAAGGGTGTTGCAGGCACCGGCCTTGTCCTCGGTTTGGTTCAGAAACACTCTGGCACTTCCCACCTAGGAAGCTTGCTTGCAGAGCCCAGCAGGGCATGCTGTGTGCTCACTGGGTACCGGTTCTGGAGCTGATGGAGATACTGAAACCAGAGGTCCCTTCATCTGTTCCCTGGGAGAAGTTTAGGGGAGGGATCTTGCTTCCCTCTTTCGAAATCCTGGCCTTCCTTCACTGGTGTAAACTGTAAGGCAGACTATACCTTCAGCCAGTGTGCAATGCTGAGTTCTATTGCCAAGTCTTCAGATGATCTGCCCAAAAGAGGGGCTCAGCCTTCTTTCAAAGCCAAATGGACTACATGGATTGGTGCAGTCTAAGCCTACCTTAATGAACCAATCGTAGGTCCCCACCAACAATCTCCTGTATGCATGAGGTCATAACCAGAGTGCTTTGCTACAGAAAAGGTCAAGGGGTGAAAACATATAAGAAGTCGCACCCATCTTCCTGTCTGCTGTAAATCAAAGGGTCTCTCTAGTTAATTGAGCTCTCTGTGGTTCCAGATGGAAGCGGCAGGTCTCCACTAAAGCTGCAGCAAGACCAAACTTTTGGTCTCCGCTAAACCACATACTTGTACCTTATGAATGTGGGGGGCCTTGTGGGGAATGACTACTGTAAACACATAGTTCCTGACAAGACCAGTCACTGTCCTTGATACCTACCCTGTACACCCCTGAGCTGGGGTGATTGCTAAATTCCTGACCTTGGCCCTGCACTGCCACTTAACCACTCTGTGTAGTGGACCAGAAGGTAGTGTTGTCTCCTTTTCCCACTCTAATACCACTGCTGACAGTTCTTGGAGCATTGCTTTTTTCTTTCCCCTGGGTGGAAGTTATCAATCGCAAACAAAGATCTATCTACGGCCTTTCCAAAGGCTCTGACGTGTAATGGGCGCGTTGCTACTTCAGTATGCCATGTTTCGTTACTTAAGTGGTGGTGGCGGTGCGGTGCTGACGGGAAAGTAAACCGCTCGCACACAAAGCATTTCACTCCCAGGCTAAATATGCATTTAACATACTTTTCGACTCCTCCCGTCCTCTGCAATGCCCTTGTGCCTCGTTCAGTGATCACAGCCGCCTCGGAACCGTTTCATGTTGCAAACGTCGCCGTAATTGTTGACACATGAGGGCCGACCTGAGCCAAGTCACGTGGTCACCGGCGGTGGGAAAAGAGGCCGGGAAAGAAAACACACAGAACGCAAACACTGCTGTGGTCGGGCCCTGAAACTTGGTACGCTCTGAAGCCAAACCAGACTTTTTGACACAAAAAAACAGCAGTGCTGGCAAGGTGGGAGGGGTGGGGGGGAATGCGTGGCACGGCTGTGCGTCGGCTGCAGGCCCAGGAATTTCATTTTTTTTATACAGCAATTTGGGAAGCAAAAGTACCGCGGCAATTGTACTGTGGAGGGTGCTCCCTCCCTGGATGTTGATTTGCTAACTGCGTCCTAATCTTGGAGGGGGCGAGGGAGGTCGCATCTGCAATGCTATTTTTGGTGCTACCTCTCTGGCATTCATCTGGTGACTGAAACCTCCCTGGAATTGCTCGTGTACCACAAAAGTGACTGTGTGCTCTATTCTGCATAATGGTAGTATTTTTAATATTATCCAGCGTGAAGTGAATTTTAATAACTTGGCCTGTTTGTGTAGCCGTTGACTAAATTTGCACGCGCCATGTCCAAAACGCTCAGCAGCCGCCACATCACACCCTTGCGTAGAAAGTGCCACAGCACCTGGGTCAGGGATGAGAATCTGTGCATTTAACCGAGAGCTGTACGTTGCAGGGCCCGTTGCTCTGAATCAACCCAGTACCCAAATCTGGAGTTGGGGGACCTGAATTGTGGCTTTGGCAATGGCTGCAAAAGATCGGTCTACCCCATAGCTGCCAAACGACCCAACGTCCTACCAGAAGCCCTGGCTGTTCACTTGGCAGCGCTTTGCATTCTGGAGCTTGGAGCTTTCTTTAAACCCAGAATCCTGATGGTGTAAAATCCAGGACTAGCTCATGGGGGGTCACACATTGAGTGGCTGCACCGTGGCACCTTCGGAAGTGGATGTCTTCTGCACATCTGGCCTTGATTGTGTTCCGAGAGCTGCTGGGTTTGAGGCCTTGTCGGTTTCTCTGGAAATGTTGCAATCGCGGTCTTCCTGGCTCTGTATTCTAGCACCAACTATCGCTATAAGATTCTAATCTTTCCTTTGCAGCACTACTTCTCTCCCCACCGCCCCCCCCCTTAGTGGAGAAGATGGGGGAGGGGTATTGTAAATGATGTGCAGTTGCTTATAGCACAGAGGCTTGCTTTGCTGGAGCAGAGTTCTATGAACAAACTTACCAGGCATGAGTAAACGAAAGTCGCACCCTTTTGACCGCTTTCGGCTTTAGCGATTTGTGTCCCATACTAGATGACGACAAAAATGGGTCCCCCCCCCCCCCAATCGGAGCAGATATTTGGTGGCCAGTTCTTTATATCCGAGCACCCGCATTTGGGATCCTGCATAGGTGGTTTGGGAAATGGCCGCCAGCCACAAAGAGGTCTGTCGCTATGGTGGTAGCGGATGGTGTTTGGGAGGTTCTGTGCCCTGATTTCAGCGAGCATGTTATTGTAGGTTAAATGCAAGTGCCTGGAGGGAGTCTTCTCTGCAATCCAAGGGCAGCCGCAGCTGTTATGTATGCTTACCTTGGTAGGAGTTACGGCTCGTGGAAACTTTTTGAGGTAGGAAGAATTTTGGGTTGAGGATGGGCCTGCCACTTGATTATTTGGTGGTGGCTGTCATAGGATGAAGAAATGGTGTGGAGTATGTGTGGTGTGGGAGTCGTAGTGTTCCTTGAAGCCGAGTAATAGAAGTGAGGAACTGGAGACGATGGTGGTTATTTTTGGTTTTCTTCCTGATGCATGACTAAATAAAATATTAAAAAAATGTATTCTGTCTTTTCTGCCTCTGTTTCTGCAGCGGACCTACATCTTTACCTTTCTTCTGAGCTCCCGCGTCTTCATCCACCCCCACGAGCTGCTGGCCAAGGTTGGGCAGATCTGCATCCAGCAGAAGCAGCAACTGGAGACGGGCGCTGGTGCCGACAAGGTAACTGCACAAGGGCCTCCCAACAAAAAAGGGCCTGCTTATGGATTTTTTTTTTTTCTTCCACCCATATTTGTGAGGCCGCAGTCTTTTAAAAATGTGCTTGCACAAGACTGTAAGTGGGAGTCTGGTCTGCTCGGGGTCCGAAATTAGGGGAGCAATAGACTTGAAGGTATCCCAGGGCACATCTGACACGATGTGCGCATCCCACGGACCCACCACGATCCTTAAGCAGCGGGGGAATTCAACTTCCGGAATCCACGTACAATCAGTTGCCATTGCTATTATTTGATGTCCCAGGAAAAAGTGCACCATGAAACGACAGTGTGCATCGAAAACGGACATATTCCAGATGTTCATGGAGCACCACCACCACGTTTCGCCCCTTTTTAGTGCCCATATACTATTGAGGTGGCTTACACAGAGAGCGGTGACTCATGAAGGAGAGTGGCTAACATAGAACATCCAGCCCTTCAGATACGGGGTGTGTCTGCCACCTTTACTCCCTGGAAAAAAAAATTGGCAAGTACTTCCAAAAATTACAAACGGGGTAAAAATACTCCCAACTAAAATTAGGAAACGGGCAAGTAGAATATTGCACCCCTGCTTTCACCCTCACAGCTCCGTGCATATGTTTGGACCAGTAATGCACGTAGTACCACAGGAAGGGAACTACTATTTTAACTGCCTGATTGTGAGAATTAAACATGTATCTTTTTTAATAAGCATGAAAAAATAGGTGCAAAGAAATTATTATTAGAAACACTTCCGTTTTTCAGTTAAAACCTATTTTTACTTGCTTATAAAATATTCCCTAAAAAAAAAAATCGGTTTACTCCCAACTTAAAAAAATATGGAATAACATACTCCCACTTTCAAATCATATCTGCAGCACTGAGAATATTCATTGTAATATACACCATAGAAACTCTGTTTTTTTTTTTTTTTTAGGCATCATGGATGCATTTTTGTTGACGGGCACAGTGGGAGCCATAGATTTGCCCCATTTGTCCAAATATCGAGGCAGTGGTTGGAGAGCAACACAGTGTACAGAATAGTATGAATGCAGGGACGGCTCTTGGGCCTTTCAATCAAAATGGGCCTCGTGGCTCGGGGGGGCCCAGTGGATCTGCGCCATGTTGGCAGTAACATGACACTGAAACATGGTGCAGTGTGGCGCATGTTACGGGCACTCACCTACCGCTAGCAGAATATAGCAACCTTGTTATCACCTCGCCTCGTTATGCAGGACTCCCCGTCATTAGCACCCTGCTGTCAAACGGCGAATCGTGGCATTTCAGCAGAATGTTGGTGTGTCTGCTCCCTGCTGGCAGCCTGCCCCATGACCTACTGCGATTACCCACCTCGCTACTTTCGTTTGACTCACGGTTTTTCACACCCTTTAAGAGCAGGAGTTGGGTTGGGAAGGGGGGCGCAAACATTGTGTTGAAATGGGCACCCACCAGACCTGGCAGATCTTCAGACGGCCCTACATGGGGTGGGAGTGAAGACTAGGCGTGTTGTGTATGGCTGTCATAGGTAGCCATACACAAGTTTGGCAATATTCCCTGTGGCAATACCGCCAAACATTTTTACCATTCACAATCCTGGAAGGCCACCCGGGTACAAATGAGTGACTGTTCTGCAGATTAATTTGGTAGTGCCGGATGTTAGCGGTGAAGCGGCCATAAATGGCCAAAGCCAAACTTGCATTGCATCCTTGGTATATTTTTTTAGTTTGTAGGTAGTCTCTCGTGATCCCCTGAAAGCTGGGCCATACAGGACAGTGCAAGGTTTGGAAAAAGAGTGCTGGGAGAGGCCATATGTTAAACAGATCATAGATGGGTAACTTTAACCCACCTCTGGGTTCCGGGTGAAGGTCGAGTTGTCAGTTTTGTCTCAGAACCCCTCGATGTAATGGGCCCCTATAGTTGATGGCTACTTATCTAGAATTCTATATATTTAATCCCCAGGGAGTTTCACGTGCTTCTCTAATCCACTAGAGCAAATCTTGAGCTATGTTTGTCACTTGGGAGTGATTGGTCACCTTATCGTTCCATTATATACCTACCCTCATTCAATGTTTAAAGAAAATAGTAGGTTTGGACTAGTTCTAGTTTGAGCAAACTGCCACACATCAGGTTCAAGAGTGTCACTTTCTCTTTATGACTACATTATTGGTTTTTGGGGTGGGTCTGCACTATCCTTGGTTGGTTTGTGACCTCAGCCCTAAATCACCGGAAGTAATATCAGTCAAATTAAACGCAGGCTACTTGCACCCATATACTCCTAGCATTCTCAATATCCATAATACAAAGGTTTTTAAACCAGAAACTTCTATTTTTCAAAATCCATAACGTCCAACGTGTGTTTGTGGACCGTGTTCAATACAACTCCTCCAAAATAATTGAACTTCCAGTGTCTCTTAGCACTCTAATTTCCATAAATGTAATCTTGTCTGCCTTTATCTCATCATTGTGTAATGCTGTAGTATTTAGCCTCTAACGAGGTAAGTGGGTCGTCTTCTTCATGTGCTGGGAGATTAATATCAGATCCCTTATAGGCAAACTGCGGTGTCAGCCTTTGTCTCAAAGTTGTGTCAGATTAATTCTGCCACGAGTGTCTTCTTTTTCCTGTGCTGGTAGGTTAGAGCCAGCTCCCCGATGGGAGAACTGCAGCTTTCTGCACGGAACCTGCCGGCATATGCATAGGAAGATACTCTTGCTGGAATAGTGGCAGAACATGAATCTGTGACGCAAAAATGACTAGATTCATTTATGAGAATTACACGAGTGCTAAGAGGTATTGTAAATGCAATTATTTTGGAGGCATTGGATTGATCAAATGGGAACACAGTCCACGTAAACCCTGAGGAAGGCCACGAGGTGGCTGAAACACGTGTTGGGTGCTATGGGTTTTGGCAAATAGAACAAGTTTCTTGTTTCAAAACGTTTGAAGTGGCTTTATATTATTGGTAATGAGAATGCTGGGAGTGGTGTGTGCATAGCCTTGGTTTAATTTGACTCACATGCAATGGTATGTTGCATACCACAGTGCTTGTGCTGCCTGTGAAAGGCACTTTTTGAGACGGTAGGTTTCAAAGTTGCTAGGCCATCTTAACTGCTGTCTCTTTAAATAAAATGAACCGCTGTGATTTAAGGGCGTAGGTGATGTCAGAGGTCGGGTTGCACTGATGAGCACCGAACTGTGATCGGCACTAGGCATTGCTTTACTGTCTACCTTGTCATCGACAAATCTAGCTGCTCTGAGCTCCGCTTCCTTTACAGGAGGCGGCCTCCAGCATCTGAATCCTTTACCGGAAAGACCACATGCAAGCTGACGGGCCCTATTCCATTTGGGGGAAGGGAGAACCCCTCCCGATCAGGTTTTAACTTGGCATTCTGGGACTTGTGCTGGTAGGTTTGTAACTGGGGAAAGTGGTCTGGAATAACCTCTCCCAAATGGAAGGGGCACGCATGGGAGCAATGTTCATGGATCACTTCTGCATCAGCAGTTAGCTATTTCAAGTGATGTCACCTGTTGCCTCTTTCCCAATCTCCGGCGTTCCATACCTTACCTTGTGTATAGGTGTGCTCAACGGGACAAGGCCAAAAAGTATTAGTAATGGTGACTAAGCTCGTCATCCCTCAATTGTTGTCTGGAGTGCAACTGCCAGGTACACAGTGAAACTGGAATCCATGAAGCGAGACCAGCCATCTAGTGAAACTTGCCACCATCTTGCATGATATGGCAGGCGTGTTTTGTAGGTGGGTCAAACCACGTAGTTTCTTTGCCCCAAAAAAAAATGTATCCACATATTTCATAAAAGATTCGCACATGGTGAAAAAAAAAAGTAGGGGCAGATCCTTAAAATCGTTTCTTCAGTTTGAATGAGAGTCCTTGCTTCACCTCAACAATTTCCTCCCTGTGTCCCCTAGATTTATAGGTTAATAACACTCCAAAAAACAATACCCTGTTTTCTTGGGGGCCGAGTAAGTGTCGGGGTAAGTAGGTAGGTAGGTGGGCCAGGGAGGGAGGGAGGGAGGGGGGGTGGGTGGGTGGGTGGATGGATGGGTGTGTGTGTGTGTTTTCCCGCTTTCTCTAAAGAAGTCTTGAGGTTCTCAACACCACCAAAAGGGAAGATGTAAATACATTGTAGTTATATGTTTCTACATTATTTAGTTGGATTGGGGATGCATGTGAGATTTTTTCGAAAACAACCTTTGTTCTTCGCCGTGGTTCCAGTTCTTCTATGAACAGTAATGCAAAAAAGTCTTGCGTAAAATAATAGTTTGGAATGGGAGCTGGCGCAGCCGGCTGGCCTTCTCGGTGCCTCTAGTCTGGCGCCGGGCCACGGTGCTGCGCCACGTAGGCCTCTGCTGATTATCCTCCAGCCTTGGACGTCACGGTGGCGTACGGTGGCGTGCTGCGGCTCCTGTGAAGAGAAGCTGCAGGGCCGGACTATGTGTACTATTCCCTCAAGTTCAAGCGCCTGTTCTCGCGGGCATTCTTTGGGAGGCCCCGCTGCATTCCTGCGCCAGCAGCTGTCAGACTGAGGCGAGGGAGGCTGCCCGTCCCGCGCGCGCGTTCCTAGACCTGTGACTCACGCGCCACGGCTTCATTGCAAGGCACTTGACTGGCAGCACTGTGACGCATTATCTGTACGGCACACGCGAACGTCTCTAGCGACTCCACTTCATTCAGCTGGGGTTTTATTTTATGGAAAATGTTTACATTTTTGGGGGGCGGGAGAGGCGTTTTTCCTTCATTTTTTTAATGTAACTTATGTATTCCTTTTGCTTAAAACATGTCGGCTTTTGTCCTGGATTAATCTTTGATCAGGCCAGTGGTGGAAATGGAAAAACATTAAATGGATCCCACAAGGGCCGAGGCGGGGGCGGACATCTGAGGGGGCGGAGCTGGCAGTTGAACTTCACTCAAACGAAGATGTTCAAAATAATAGTTTAAATTATGCAATGTCTTTCATGCTTCTAATTTCCAAACTCCATAGGTACATCAATTGCACTTTAAATCACTTCCATGACAGTGGTGCACCTATGCCATCGGTAATGAAGTTTTTAGTATAGAAGGCCACTGTGGCATGAGGTAATTAAAGGAACTTGCCAATGTTAACGCAATTTTAGTGGTTTCGTTGGGATGCGAACTCCAATCTCCTGGTTACACAGGTGCCACCTTGGACACTGAATTGGCCACGATAACTCCCAGTACAACTTTAAGCCAGTCCTCTGTGACCACCAACGGCCATTTTCTACTGCCCACAAAGCTATAGGACCACCGTTCGAAAGTGCTTTAGCTAATTGAATACACGACGTGGCCTGGGTCGCAGCTTCTTCTTGTGGAAGCCAAGACATCTGAACACATTTCTCTTAGATCTCTGGGAATGGTACATCCAGACCGCAGCTCTACACGAACCTCACATGCGTACTGTGGCATACTCTGCGTGTGCATGTTTAGCCCCAACTTCTTCCCGACTGGCCACCTGGCTTTTATTTATTTATTCCAGTGTAAGTGTGCACATGCAGATTTAAAGCTGAAATATTGCACCGGCATTTGCGTATATATAATGGCCCTTAATGATCACGCTATGCCAGGGGTCTGCAACCTTTGGCTCTCCAGGTGTTTTGGACAACAACTCCCACCAGTCCTAACCAGCATTTTCAATGGTGGGCAGAGTCGGACTGGGGCATTGTCTCGGGCACCAATGAAAAAGTGGCCCACTGTTGCAAAGTGCAATTTATTCCTTTTGTGACAGAATGTTTGAGTAGTATCCAAGGGGGAGGTTTTTGATCAAATTGTGCATTTTAAAGGTATTTATTCAGCGACTCTGGTCAAAACTACTAACCGGATGGCAAAGTAATGTATCAAACTGGCCCACATGGGTCAACAAAAATGGCCTGTTTTGACCAAAAAAAAAACGGCCCACACTAGCATTTTGTGTTTTTGGCTCGGGCATGCCCTATAGGCCAGTCCGAGCCTGATGGTGGGGTCATCATAGGAGTTGTAGTCCAAAACCGCTGGAGTCAAAGGTTTCTGTCCACTGCGCTATGCTCACTGTCTGGTCCAATCTTGTGGCCACATCGTCTTTTTAAAACTGAAGTTGTTGTTTTTGTTCTCCTTGCAAGCGTGGTGCCCCATATACAACAACAACAAAAAAATCCCTTCTGATATACGCATGGGTCTCATTTTAGGGGGGGGCAGGGGTGTTTGTACCCAACTTTCATGGCACACCATTTTGTCCCCATTCATTTGGCCGGGGCAAGTTTTCTGCAGATGTCATGTCCCCCCCCCCCCCACCCACCCCAACTTTTTCAGCAGTGTTACTCCACTGGATACACAACCTTTGCACGCCACGCATCCTTATCTGTTATTTTTCTTCTTTTTTTGTTTTCTGGTTTTGAAATGCAGTAGTGTGTCTTAGAGATTTGTGGGTACTCGATCTCTACGGCAGGCCTTCTGTAGAGAGGCGCCATCTTTGCAACTCGAAATCCTGGGCTCGTGGCGAAATAAATCGCTTGCTTTTGGGTTGTCTTAATCTTTCTTCTATGGCACAGTTTGCTCTCTACTATTCACCCAATCGCAGGTGCACGTTTCTGTACGTCAGTCTCAAAGGGACCCCGAACGAATGATCTGTGTTTACTCATGTTTGAGATGGTCTTAGTGAAGCGCTCTGCTACATGAAATGCCTAAAACAAAAGCGTGGACAGCAGTCAAAAGTATGAACTTTTGCGAGTACGTCACCCCCACCTCATTTTAATGCACTCGCTGTGGTTTGCTCCCACTTACACCCCCCCCCCCCCCCAAGTTCAGCACTGCTGCTTCCTACAGCAGCCAGTGGCTGTGCGAGCACAGGAACCCCGCAGGGAGAATAAGTATCAAATGGTCTTGCAGCGACGCCGTGTAGCCTGTTTGCAGGCCTGCATGCCCGCACGCCGCAGGTGCCGAGCCACACTCCGTGTATTGAACTAGCCAACCCCAGGCCGCCGCTTCGGTTATCGCCACCGCTGCGTGCGTCAAGCGAAGCCAAGGCCTCGGCGGCGCTGCTTCCTGCCAGAGGCACGAGGGTAGGAATGCTGGCCGCTCGCCCCGATCTTGCGGTCCTCGCTGAGAACATCTTGTTTACAAGCAAGCGCTCCATGCCCGTGCCATTGGGTCCTTACAAGGCCCACTTCCGGCGGCTTCTCTGACGCATAGTAGCCTATTGGGGGGGTATGGGAGGGGGGGGGGCACTGACTCGGACCCAGCCCCTTTGTGAAGGCCTTCGCCTGTCCTAATCCTCCATGGTAGCTAAACCACAACGCACACGTGTATGTAGTTGCTGCGGGCATGAGTGGTATTTAACAATGATGACGTAGCCATACATCGTACTTAAGAAGCCAGTGGCGCTGGCCCTTTAAGGGCGCACGCTAACAAAGTCGAGCTGCCAAACGCCTGCCAAGTATTCATTTTTAGTTGACATCCCAACCCGGCTGCTTTTGAAAGTTGGTCTTGGAATAATTTAAAAGAAAAATGTTTTAAATCCTGTGCATTCTCCTGTTGTGTGAAATGTCTCACATGTGCTCAGCGTTCTGATGGAATGTGACTGACCCGGTCTTATAAAGCGCGATATATACCACTTTTTTTTTATTTATTTTTTTTATTTGGTGAGGAGTTCATCCTGCCACTGCTGTATAGATGTGTGCCAGGGGGAGTATCCCACGTTTCCCAGCATGTTTGAGGTGTTCATTTGAGGGCCATGGCTAACAAAGTGCTGGGTTTGGTTGGCCTCGCGGCATCCTGCAGGTCATGGTGGTACTGGTTTTTATTTAGAACGTTTGCTGCTTTAGTCGGAATCCTCGCGCTTCTAAGCGCCTAAACCACAACTGTTACTATTAACAAATGCGCGTGGGTTCAAATTACCAGGAGCATCCGTGGGTGTGCTATTGGCTTGTGTCCGGCCTTTCACCGATGCACCGGGGCCCGCCACGCCAGGGTTTGTACAGCTTCCTGCAGGCCAGAGCTACTAGACTGATATGTACTGGTTGGGCTGTTTCAGCGCACATTGCCGGGGCGGCGTGAGGTGATGGAAAAATCTGTCTTTCCTATTGGGCGGTCCTTAACTGCACATTAAAGGTCAACGCGGCCGCCTGGTGGTCACAGCGAGACACCGCCACTACCCCCCCCCCCCTCCCGTATTATTTATGCTCGTTAAACTCCTGACAACCCTGTGTGGACTGCGGCCGATAAACCGGTCTACCTTCTCGTTACGCGCTGCACGTTTCAACCCCCGGAGCAGCTTGAAAGGTCAAGTCGATCATGGAGCGAACAAGCCGCCGCGTTCTCGGCTCAACCTGTTCCCGAACGGCTGAATTGCTGCTGGTGTTAGAACACGGTATGTTGGGTCCTCTGCGCACACACGAATTTGTATTTATTTTTCCGCTGTCACTCGGCTCAGAATTGGCACACCACCCACGCGCAAGCTGTTGTGCTGCACAGTAGACGTTACACACTGACACACGCCAAACCACATTCCCATCAATGCTGTGCCGCGTGACACCTCATGCCATTCAGCAATACATTCCGTGCCACATAGGAATCTTACAGTTTGTGTGTGCCACCCGCTGCAACAGACTTGCTCGGTGGCGCTACATAGCATGGATAATTCCGCGCCAAATGTGTGTGTGTATATAATTTTTTTTAATGTTCAATTGCATTGTTAAAGCACATCATTCACCTCTCCAATAGTTTTGATTCCGATGGCTGGCATAGTGGCGAGGCGTTGTTTCGCTACATCCTGCCACTGTTGAGTATTCTGGCTAGGGCTCATGGGAGTTGTAGTCCAAAACGTCTGGCGAGAGTTTTCAGACCCTGCTCTTGTATGATTTGAGGCTCATTTGCGATCAGGCTTTGGTGCCTTCCGCGATGGCTAGGTGGCAGTGCTGAAACAATGGTGCAAGTGGGTGCATTTCATTCTGCGCTCCCAGTACACCTTGAGCAGCCATATCCTATAAGCAAGACAACTGGTTGGGTCTATGGGCGCTCTCCACTGACTTCCTGGTGGCAGTTCTGCCTGGAAGTCCTTGAGGGATGCTAGGAGATTTAGATATCATTATACAAGAGTCGGAATTGAATCCCTCTTGAGTTCAGCTACTGTAGGGGGTCATCTGCTTGCTCCAGCCTAGTCACCCATCTGTAGGCAGTGCCATGACGTGTTGATATTCCTGTACCACACAGCATAACTCTCTGTGGCATAGACTAAGGGAGTTACCATCATCACCCAGTATGGACAGGACCATGGCACAGTGTGCTGCCATCCATGCCTCACATTTTGTCTCGTTTCGTGCCACATTTGGTCATCGGTTTCATGCAGTAAAATACCTTATTTTTTAAATCCCTGTCCTCTTCCGACACCCTTCCCCCTCCTGTGTATTGGGAGCACACTGAAATCCATTGCTGTGAGCTTTTTTTGCAAGCTCCCTCTTTGTGTGGTGTCTTCAGGCACCTTCCCTTAGAATGAAGGCTACCAGGACGCATAGGTGACTGCGGTTGTATGTGTTTTGATGGGGCCTTTCTTGAACTGATGCAATCCACCTATTGGATTTGACAGCTGTGGTGAGACTCCTGCATAGCAAAAGTAAACATTCTATATTTTGACATTCCGCGGCATCTCCACGTTGGCTGAGGGCCACAGCGATTCTGATCTCCAAAAGGTTTGGTTAGTTTGGTTAGTCTGGTAGTACCGATGACCAATGTATGTTAACATGCTAAAAGGAACCTTTCTGAAAATTAATTTATTTGTGTGTAATTTAATTGGTTATTTATGACGTGCTTAATGCCGAAGAGGTTTCTAAGTGCAGATCCAGGAATCAAACCTGTGTTGCTCTGTGTCGTCTTGATTCCAAGACGAACGCATTGCCACTGACCTTTACTAAGCGTATATGGTCTGTAAAAACCTTTCCTTGCGTGGGTGGACATCTGGTTGCGTTTCAGAACCTTTTAGGCTCTCATTAAGATGGTAATGTGAAAAGGGGCAGTATATCGAAATGCTGCCCACAGGAAAACCATACTGCTATAGTATGGGAACTAAGATATGTCATCTAGAATTATTATTTTCCCTGGGGCTTTCATGTTATTCTAAGCCGATCCAAACCACAGGAAGACTATTATAAGGTAAGTAACATTTGTTCTGTAGGTGGTGGTAAACTTTTTTTTTTTTTTTAAACTTCTAGGCTTCAATGCAGAAACACAAGCTTTTTAATGAGGAAAATCGAAATAGGCTCACAACCCTTGCATTCCGTGCACAAAAACGTTCCCACTATTCTTCTGAGAATGTAAAAACTGTGCAATCCTCTTTCATCCCACAATGTGTTTGGGGTCTATTTTAGTTTAAAAATGAGGAAAGGAATACCTTCATACTGTTCCAGTTCCCCATTGTTATTGCCAACCTGGCAGATTCACAGGATTATCATATTCAATATCGGTAATAAGCACATTGTTTGTATCATGCAGATATGCATCGCTGTTTTGAGGGCCTAGTGGTGACCCCGTTGGCACAGCTTAAGATGTCTCTCTCTCTCCCTCCCTTTGCAGGCCAAGCTGAAGTCTTTTGCTGCCAAGATCATACAGCTGCTTAAGGAGTGGACCGAGACCTTCCCGTATGACTTCCAGGATGAGAAGACTATGCGGGAGCTGAAGGAGATTGCCCACAGGATCACGCAGTGTGATGAGGTACATGCTAAACCACCACCACAACAAGAGGGGAGGAGCAAGGGAAATGAAGCCCACATCTAGCGATCCCTCAAATGGGCTGAGAAGCCTTCATCAACAAACGAAACGGTGCTAAGGGGCGTGCCACCCTGTTGCTTTGAAGTGAATGCCAACCAAACGTTGGTTAAGACAACCAGAAGCCTCAGCCAAACTCCTGAGACAAATGTAAAAAAAATGACCATTTTATTAATATCAAAACGATCTTAAAAGTGCAATCAAAATACGCAGAGTAATAGGTGATCATTACTCAATAGTTTTGTCATCTGCACGGTGCAAAACAGTGACAGTTTATCGTATTCAGGGCATTTAGTTTGCATTATTTTTTTTTTTTTTGTTCATAGAAAAGTGTCTTGTGCTGTGAAAAATCCAAGCAGTAAACCACATCAAGCACTCCTTCATACTACTCCTCTCTCACTCCTACACCTTCTTACTTCATCAAACCCATCCCATGCTAAACCACCACTTTGGAAAAGAGATCACATTTCAGAACAAAGCGTCGCATGCCTTGGCTTGCCAGATGATTAATTTTTTACTATGGCTCGCATGATGCCTTGCCATTGATGGGAGTTGCAGTCCAAAATTTCCAAAGAGCTATAGGTTGGAGACCCCTGTAAAAGTGAACATTTTTTGTAATGATGATTGTCGGGCTTATCTTGGAGGACAAACCCGTATTTAGCACGCCATCGGTCAAGGCTGTATTGCATATGTGGCCAGAAGCTCCATCCTGTTTCCCAACATGTATCGACCAGTCCATGGCGTGAGTGGCCAATACAGTTTGTCCAATATGCACATACCTGCATGCCCATCATGAAAAGACCACATGGTGTAGCCCAGTGGTCTTCAAACTTTTTTGGCCAGGGCCCCCCTGAGCAAAATTTGGGCAGGTCGGGACCCCCCAGAAATGCCAAATGGACAGTATATATTGCGCGCCGTCACCTGCTCCCATCAAAGTCGCTGGGCTCCCTCATCCCACTCCTACCCAGTCGCTGGTCTCTCCCCACCCCATCACACACCCAGGGCTCTCCCCACTCTGCTCCCATCACTATCCCATGGTTCCCGCCCATTGTGCTCCCACCATAGTCCCTCGGTTCCCCCATCCCGTTCCCAACACAGTCTGAGGGCCAGTGGCGGCTGGTGAATCTTTTTTAAGTGGAGGGGCATTAAGGGGAGGTTCGGGGGGGTTTCCCCCTGTGAATTTTTTTTTAAATAATAGGTTAAAATGTTGCATTGTAGAGCATACTTTTAACAAAAAATGGGTAAATAGCCAAACAGTTTGCAATTGTTGCTGGGAGTCCAGGCATTGATATTTTATTTCTATCGCGCTCGTACACAAGTGTTTCAGAGCGTGACAAGGCAAGGGAGGGGAACAGAGGAGAATAAAACAGCGATCTTACTAGGCCCAGTGACATTGAGAACGCGCAAGTGTGAGGGGAAAAGTGCATGGAAGGGGGGAGAAGTGGAAAGTGCGAAGCAGAGGAGAAACAGATAAATAACAATAAATAAATAATAAAGGCAACAAACAGTGGTAGTGCAGCCAGCAATTTGCAAGTGCTACGTTTAAGGCAGCAGACAGGGTAGGTCTGATAAGTGCAGGAAGAAAGATGGTTCTCCTCAAGTTTTAGAGTGGCAGGGCGCTGTTCCAGAGGGAGGCCCCAGCCGAAGACGGAGATCTACCCCCAGCTCGTTTCTTTGATAAACGACTGACCCTGAGGGAGTTGGAGGTAGAGGAGTGAAGAGCTCGAGAGGGGAGGTATTTGCGGAGGAATAGCTGAAGGTATTTTGGACCCAGGCCCCAGAAAGCCTTGTGGACAAGGCAGAGGGTTTTGAATGATAGATGTCCGGTAAAAAGATACCATCCCTGTCCCCTGGGCCCCACTGGTCCTAACGCAATGAACATGATTATGTGTATATGCAAGGCGCTGCACATTCATACAGCAATCACTCTATCATTCACATGAGCATCCATCACCATACACTCACAACGCATCCATACACATGTTTAAATAAAAACAATGAACATAAACGTACCTTCTGCATTGGCCTGTGTGTGGGTGCTGAAACGGCCTGCTCCAGCTGCTCTGTCCGTATGTGCGAGGAGGCGCAGGAGCTCCCCCTCGGACATACAGACATGCAGTGCCCCAGCCAGCATTTCCAATGAGCTATGCAATGCTGGCGAAGCAAAACGCCCCAGCACTTGCATGGCTCAGTGAGCATGTGCGGCTGGGGAACTAAACTGAACTGTCAAAGGGAAACAGTGTTTCCCTTTGACAGTTCAGCCAGCCCAGGAGCACTCCATTAGCTGGATAAAGCAGCTGAGGGAGTGCTCACTGTTTCACTGGGCTGGCTCCTTAGCTCCTCCATAATGGGTGAGGGGCCACTGGGTGGGCGCCTCTTGCCATTATGGATGAGCCGCCAGGCTCGGACAGGCCTATAGGGCAATGCCTGTACCAAAAATGTAAAATGCTAGTTTGGGCCAATCAAAATGGGCCACCATTTTGGCCAATGTGGACCATTTTGATGAGTTACTTAACTATGCAGTTAGTAATGTTGACCATTGTTGCTGAATATATCACAATTTACTTACATTTTAACACAAAGCACCCCTTTGGGTACTATTGAAACAGTGGGCTTCATAACTACTCTGGCGGTAGCTGTGCCGGTAAAACCGGCACGGCTGCCACTGGAGTTGCATCCGGGTCTGGCACCCGCGAATGGGCAATTACTAGGTCATGCCGAGTTAGGCGGACATGATAATTGCCCTTTCGAAGGTGCCGGTAGATCCCCATTCCCATTTGAGCCCCATATGGCTCAAATGGGAATGGGGAGCTCGGATGCACCGGCACCGTTAATAACGGTGCTGGTGCATCCGACGAGCTGAGGTCAGACCTGGCGGGGGCTGTCAAGCACCCACGAGCACAACTCTTACTATGGCGGAACGGTAGCAACGGTGCCGGTAGCTTACCAGCACCGTTGTTACTGGTCCGCCATAGTAGTAATGAGGCCCAGTCTGTGACTAAAGGAATGAATATCCATTTACAACTGTGGGCCACTTGTTCATTGTTGCCTGAGACAGTTTCATGCTTCAGCCCGCCCATGTGGGCCACCCCTGCCCATTTCTTCCAATCTAAAAAAAAAATCTTTTTTCATGCTGAGCTCTCAGGGCCCCCCTGGGATGCACCCGCGGACCCCTAGGGGGTCGCGACCCACAGTTTGAATACCACTGGTGTAGCCTTTTTTTCCCGAATGTGTGAACCACCAACCACCTCCTTGTTTTTTTCCAGCTTGGATCACTGTTTCTTAATTCTGCACAGCATGTATGGGAGGCCCGGTTGGCCCAGTCTGCGAAGAGAACCGCAATTGCCTCCCCTAACCCCCACCCCACCCTACCCACCAAGTGGAATGGCAAATCGGAGCGCCCCTTTGCAGTAGGAAGTCAGATGCTGCTGCTTTTTGGATATTTTTAAACCTGCCAGGGACGGCCACCTTTAACTGAGTAGAATAGGAGGATCGCCCACTGGTGTGCGTTCACCAGCATTCTCCTGATCTAACTGACTTACTCAATGTGGCTGGTGTTTGATAATTATTTCACAAGAATGGGCTTTAAGTTCTTCAAGGCTGGCCATGCGCGCGCCACAGCATAAATCGCATATTTCCTAGAGCTTGCACAGCAGCAAGAGGCCATCGTAGCACATGAAGTGCTTTGGTGTCCACCCTTTCTGGCAATGGGTCGGGACACCCCCACTCAGTTAATCTTCACTCGTTTCATGGGTGCGAATCTCAGAACGTGTACAGCAGTGCTGCCACACACCATTGAGCACACTCTTCTAGTGCACGCTTTCTGCCCTCCATAATATATGCAATTGAGTTTGTTTCGAGGACAGAGCACACTTCCTTTCACCTGGAATTTGGGTCAGACATTATCTCGAGCAGTGCTATTCAAACGTGTTCATACCGAGCGCCCCTCCTCCCTCCCCCCCCTTGGTAAAGAATGTTTCTGCACCCCCCCCCCCCCCCCCCGCTTGGGCAGGGGAGGGAGGCAAAGGATGTCCACGTAGGGGTTGGTTTGGAGGGGGTGGCTCAGTCTCTTTAAAAAAAAAAAAAAGATGAAGGGTACTGCTTTTAACAGAAAATAGAAGCATTCGAAAATCTGCATATATTTTATATTAAAAACAGTCCTCTTAATCGCTTTTCTGTCCTGCTGTACATCCTCCGCCCCTCCCTATAGGGGGGGGGGGGCAGCCCCCCATTTTGAGGACAGCCGATCCAGAGACTGGCTGCGAAAACATTTTGCACTTCAGAAAAATTGTCAGGCTATTTATAAGCCAGTGCAAATTGCTAGGCCGCAGGCACAAGTGCCTTGTTTAGAAGTGCCAAGTGAAATTGGAAAAACCGGTTCAGTAACACTGGCGGAGCGGGGGTGGAAGCGATACCGGCGACATCTGATAAATAGCCGCCGTCGAGGAAGAACTGGAGTTTCGGAATTGACCACAGTGAGTGACATGGTAGCGACCGCCAGCCGCGCCTCCCAAAAAGGGATACCTTCGGCTTCTGAAATACAGTTGCAACCTGGGTGACTTGCGTGGTGGTATTGGGAGTCTTGGTAAAAGCTGTTGCAACAATTATCAGTCTCGTTATTTTTGAGGCCTACTAAATCCTGTGCGTAGTTTTCGAAATATGCCTGGACACAGTGCTTTAAATGTGCTTGTTTTTGGCAATATTGAGGACTGGCACTTCTCCAAGCTTAGCGGTCCTCGATGGTGTTCCCTTCTTCCCGCTCCACTCTGTAGGCTAAGAGCAGAGGCGAACATGAAGGCATGCCCATTGCTTCTTCCGGCTCCACTCTGTAGACTAAGAGCAGAGGCGAACATGAAGGCATGCCCATTGCTTCTTCCCGCTCCACTCTGTAGACTAAGAGCAGAGGCGAACATGAAGGCATGCCCATTGCTTCTAGACGCATTGGTTTGTTCTCAGCAAAGCATTTTCTGATGTGTGAATGTTGAGGTGATTGATAAGGTGATGGAGTATTGTGGAACTAGAAGCCCTCACGCAGCCCAGTTTCCTTGCAAAAATGTGCCTTCTAAAATGAGTGAGCTCAAAACTCAATTTGAATGCTTGGTTTATGGCCATGTGTGCTAGTTTAGCATGCAAAAAAAGAATGGGTTTGTTTGTGCCCATCTTAATAATTTTGGCAGGTAACCTTATCACGCACGTTTCTTTTATTGTGTGCCTTTAAGTGCTGAACGTTTATGCATTGTTTTGCATTCTGTGACTCGTCTTTCATTCAGAATCTGGAAAATTGAGCTACACGTTTTGGCTACACGGGTTTATACATTTACAGATTGTTCTACTATGTGATGTGTGCACTGTACACGTTATTTCTATAAGATTATAGTTCTTGAGAGCCAAAACCTCTATTTCTACCAGCTAGAGCTTGGAAGGTAAGTGCCAAAATTACATTGGAGGTTTAAATCCCTGCTTCACTAAATAATTTTCCAAGGATCGCACAATTGGATCTCACTGCAGTGTAGCTGCAAACATCGTTTCCCATGCCTAATACTGAAGTTGTAGGGCCAGTCTCTTCAACGCCAAACCATACAGGAAGTGACTGTCCTAATCATTTTAACTTACTCAATAAGTATGAGGGTCCAATTGCATTAGTATATTTGCTATTTAATCATTTTTCACTGTGATTAGTTGCATAACACAAACATATTTCAATATGGAGAAATCGTGATTGATTTCACATTTTGTGTGTGAAGATGTTTGACATGTTGACCATAGCTTCTGTATCCCAAACAAGAAAACAATGCCATGCCACCATGGTGGCAATTTCTGCGGTGAACATGCTGCATAACATAACTTTATAATATCCATCGACTTTGGGCAAGATGGCCCACATTGTGTCACACTTTCCTCCTTTTGAATTTGGTAAATAAGCGCCACTGAGCAGGTGAGCAAGACACTTTTATTGACACTCTATCACATTTACGTAACACCCAGACCCAGCGGTATCACAGCATTTGTGCAGTAGGTTGGCAGGGAGGAGAGACATGAAACTATAGTCATACTTTAAATGCCAGTTTTTTAAGGTTGTGTACGATTGTTCATTTCTGATTGTCGGTAGCAGAATTCAAGAGGGTGGGGCCCTGTGACACCAAAGCTAACGCCACTTGCTCTCCTCTTTCTGTAGCGAGGAGTGAAAAGCGCAGTGCTGGATGCCGATCATAGTGAGTGCAAATGGTTTTTCGTGGCTGTCGATTCAGGCTTTCATGGGACAGTCACTGGACTTCACGTCTGGTAGCAGAGATGTGATCAGATCGGCATAAGCCAAGAGCAGCACGCAGGGCCTTCTTCTGTAGCAGCTGAAGTTTGGCTGAGTTAGCTGCAGTAGTACCCATAAGGAGTACATTGCAATAATCCAATTTACTAATCCTGAGCGCTCTGGTGAGCGTAAGGCAATTGTGGGGGGGTGGAGGGAGGGGAGAAATTGTCTGCTCAAGAAGAGTTTGGAAGTGTGGTCCGTGGCTGACTATAGCATACTGATATGTTTCGTGATGGATAACTCAGCATCCAGGTGAACAAATGTTTTAACAACATTTAAGGACCGGTATGTCAGAGCCATGAATGCAGATGATGGAGAAGGCTTTTTAATCGGTGGGGTAACCTACAATGAGCAGTTCAGTCTTATCATTAAGACAACGCTTGTGGGAGGCCATCCAGAGTTCTGTTTATGGTAACCGTCACATGAGTGATTACGGGAGATTGGAATGGGTTAAGTTTGTGGAGATGATTCCAAGGGAGTCCAGCAGATTGGAGAGGGGCTTAGTGTAGGTGTTGTTCAGGGTGGGTCAGAGGCAGGATCCTTGGGGAGGCCAAAAGGAACCTGAATGTGATCAGCAGCTGCCTCACGAATGAACACTATAAAGTGCAGTCACTGAGGAAGGATTTGATCCAAGTTGTAGCATCCAGTGTGAAGTGAGTGGCAAATGAGGTGCAGGCAGAGTGTGTCATGGTCCATGAGGTCAAGCGCAGCAGAGGGGTCCATGGCTAGGTTTCCTGCATACATACAATAATACAAATGTACATTTTGTGAAGCCTCTGATTTGTCAAATTGAAATCTATGAAACACAGTAGATGTGTGGCAGAAACCTTTATTTATTTATTTTTAAACCTTGCATGCCTATGATTGAATTACCTGCAGAGTGGGTCGACGGGGAAAATTGCTAAGAAAAAAGCCCATGAAATGCTGCTTATTTGTGATTTAGCATCCAACTAAAACCATGAATGTGGTGGAGCCGTCTGTTTGTTATCATTGAGATCTGCATCTGGGTTTCCCCAGGGTCTTCTGAAGACACCTGAGTGCATTCCTACTAGTCTTGGGGTTAAGGCGATGCCTATAAAAAAACAAACATGATTCTCTTTATTTGTAGTAAAGAAATGCTAGCTCTTTGTATTAACCTCCAAACTATAAAGGATGGTCTAACAATGACGCTGCCCCGGTGCTCCTTAGTGCAGGTTGGTGGTATGCAAGGAGATTGCGTTTGATGAGGCTGTTCACGTTGGCCCATGAATGTTGGTACATGCTCATCCTGTAGTGTGCTTCATTTCCCACCTACAGGAAAATGCCACGGTGAAGAAGACCATTGCTCAGATGACGCAAACCCTAGTGAGGGCGCTTGCAGCTCGAGGTCAGTTCCAGGACATCCGGGAGAAAATCCGGCAGCCTGTGCCGGACAAGGGCACCATCATGAAGAACAAGCCTCAGTCCGCGCAGAAGGACATCCTGAGCGTGTGCAGTGAGCCATCTGTCCTGGCGCAGCAGCTGACCTACATCGAACTGGTGAGGGCTACGGCAGTGGATGAGATCAAGCACTTTTGGGTTTGTCTGCCTGGTGCAGATCTCGAGTTTTGAGGGGGGGTGGATCTAGTCTAGAGCTCCAGGTCCTGCAAATTCGATCTGAAACCTGAATGTTCGAACTCAAGAGTTCGAAATTGAGGGGAGCTGTGAACTATTTAGCTCCTGCTTCAAGCCTAGGCGAGTCTGATGAGCTTAAAACCCACAACTACCAGGAGCTACTTTTGGCTCCCTGGGCAAATGGTGCCTTACAAACATGCATATGTGACATTAAGTTTGAGAATGCGGATAAAGAAGATTTAGGACACATCTATTACACATTTAAACGCAATGAATCCTGCAAAATGGACAAAAAGTTAGTGTGCAACTCATATGGCTGTGAGATTTGTGGTGCGCTGGGTACTCAATAGCTCATGCCTAACGGGTGATGCCCGACACCCAGGAGCTGGTTTTGGATCCTGCTCATTGTAGCTTAATTTCGAAACCTGGGTACTTGAGTCAGTTTATGGGGTCAGATATTTATGCACTGGGAACCAGAATTCAATGTTCTGTCTGAAATCTGTTTTTCGGGGAATAGAATGGAAGTCTGGCATCACTCTTGAGAAAAAAATCAAAAGCCTTATTTTTTTTTTGGGTGAGGTATAAAAATGAGTGACCTGAGATCGGACGCTCTAGGCCTGACTACTCGGTGTTCCCAGATTAGCGTCTACCTTCCTTTATCTCTGATTCAGATCCTGCGGTTGGTTAAACTCCTCACACAATTATTCTCCCTGATTTATTGTAATGTACTGATTACAACTGTAGGTTGTTGGTACGGAACCTAAAATATGACGGCTTACCACATGAGTGATGGATCATGGGGAAACATATCCTAGAATGATGAAATAAGTGGTGTGTTGCATGGGGTATAGCCTAGAACAGTCTGGCTTGGAATATAGATGGTGCAAGTCAGAGTTCCATAGAGATTCTATTGAAGATGCAAATCAAAATGCAGGTTTTTTGTACATCATGAACCACCTTTGGGGAGTTTCCAAAGTATATTGAAGGATTATCACTGTGTTTGTGGCAGGGATCTCCAATCTTTTGCTCTCTGGAAGTTTTGAACTACATCTCCCATCAGCCTTAGCCAGCAAAGTCAATGGTGAAGGATCATAGGTGCAGCAGTCTAAACATCTGCAGAGTCAAAGGTTGCAGACCACTGATGGGATGTTGCATGCCTTCTCAGATCCAACAAATGTGTCCAACTGCATCAAACCCATTGGAGTGTCCCAATACTGTAGTCTGTGCTCTTTGGAGTCATCTGCGTACATATTTCTTCTGTATTGATGTTGATTGGATATCAGCAACCAGGATGCATTTTTAATTTCTTTTTCTCCCACACTAGGAGCGATTGGGGAATATTTATCCTGAGGATCTGATGCAGATAGTCTGCCACATGGACTCATTGGACAACCATAAGGTATGAATGAGAGGAGAGGCTGTCTACTAGTGTTTGCAAAAACGAGGGAGGGACTTCTCGGAGGTGGAGTTATGCCTTTAGTTCAAGATCCTGCCAACATCATAAATGGTGGGAGACAGAGAAATCGAACATTCCTGGGTACCAAAGAAAATGGTAACCGATGGTCCCTCAGCCCTTAAAAGTTTGGAGTCCACGACATTGTCCCCACCAAGCTTACACCTGTATCAAAATCCTGTGTTTTTATAGGTGGAAATTCTTTCCCTTGTAGAAATTGCCTTCAGAATAGTAGGACTTGTTAAATAGATGCTGGTGTTTAATACAGGGAGAATTAATAGGTGGTGCCAGGGAAAGGGATGCAGCTAGAACCACAATGTGGTGTTGGTCTAGTTCTCCTTGGTGTCGGTCCTTCCGCGGATACTGCCTCTTTTCTTTCTAGTCCTTCATGTATTTTTTTCTTTTTCTCCATGTGTAGTTTCCTATCGTATCTTTCCTGCACGTTGTTGATGTGATCTGCTTTTGGTTCTATCTAGAATCTTGTTTGTCTGTCCTTTGTACTTTCTGTAAGTGTACATCACTCCTGATCCCTGCACTGATGGCCCACTCTTGTCTGTTATGTACTGCTTGCTCGATCTCCCGCTTTCTTGATCCATTCTAGCTCTTCATTGGATTTCTGCCCATTAGTGAATCTTTTCTTTCTCTATACTCTCCTGTCTCATTCTCGGTTTTGCCCGCCTAATGGAGTTACACTCCCACATTCCCGCCATCCCCCTTTCCCACTACCGAGCTGTACAATCTTTCATATCTTTTACTTGCCACAGTTTCATTTTAATTTCGCAAAGTCCACATGCCTATCCTGTTCTTGCGTGTTCGCTTGTTCCAGCATGTCTTGATCTCCTGTCCTATATGCTTGCCTCTCTCTGCCTTCAGTGTGCCCTCCGCTTTACCTCTGCCCTGCCTGTAGCCAGTTATGTTGCTCCCTTAATGTGAATGTGAGCAGTTATGCCAAATCTGCACTATTGCCTTTGTTTTGCTCCCATCCTCACTCTCCACTTTTTTTCAGTGCCGGAGTACAGACATGGGCAAGACCTACAACCTGGAGGCCTACGACAACTGGTTTAACTGCCTCAGCATGCTCGTGGCCACGGAAATCTGCAGGGTAAGTTTTTGTGGGATATTGTCGGGTTTACCGGGTTGCTGGATAACCATGTTTTACATGACCATTGCCCTCTGCCTCAAAAGTGGGCAACGATCACCTAGAGCGTGCTCTCAAACGTTACCACCTGATTCTGTAAGGGCTATTAATTTGCACACATGCCACTGAAAGCTTGTAGATGCTCTAGTATTGCCGTGGAACAATAACGCACACAGCCTTTGACAATAGCAGGAACACACACAATTTTGTCAACTTCTTCCCAAAGAGCATTCGGGGATAGATGGTGACTGCATAATTGTGTAAATAAATGTGGTGAATTTACAAGTGATTTAGGCAGAATAAACCCACTCCAGGCCCTACACCAGACCATTATACCCATGATTCACCAGGGTGCCCTTCCTTCTGGACCAGTATGTTCCTAGAAATCCATTTACTGGGAGACCTTAGGCCCTTGGGGAATGAGATTCAGAATCGCAAGTTGAGGCACCCACGCTTAAGCGCTTCATCACAATCTTCTGATCTTTGCTTATTGCTCCACTCATTGGGTGCCCCAGCCTCCTCGAGGGCCAGGCCTGGCAGAGAAGATGCAGGCTAAAGTCATTGCACTCATGAGGACGTTATTCTTTGCATGTTGCAGGTGGTGAAAAAGAAGCATCGAACGCGGGTGGTGGAGTTCTTCATCGATGTGGCGCGGGAGTGTTTCAACATCGGCAACTTCAACTCCATGATGGCCATCATCTGTAAGTACCAACAGGAAGGGCTCCCAGGCATGCTGGAGGCCTCTGACTAGCATTAACTGCTCTACCCCTCCCCCACCCCCTCACATTTAGACTGGACCACTGAGGTTGGGTCCTACTGCCGATCACAAGCGATGCCTCCGGTCAGCTGCCTTCAGATCCTCTTTCCCACTGAACACCCAAAGTCTGATTTTACTGTCAAAAATGAAAATGGTGCTCCTTTTAAACGGCACTGTGGGCGTGTTCTGCATAGTTTCTTCTTTGAGATGGGTGGGAGTTCCCGGAAAGGTTACATTTCCCCTTCTAATTTACCCATGCACCCGATGGATGCACTGGAGCAGGAACATATGGGGAGTAGGAGGAAGCTGGGAGCTGTGTGGCATAAGGTGATGGTTGGAGTGATGCGTATACTTCTGGTTCTCTTTTGGGGGGGCAATCCCCCTACAACCTTGGGGTGCAACACACTGGCAAATTAATGAAACCAGGAAGGATATTTGAACCTTGTTTGGTGCATTATCCGCGGAGTACATTTTTCTCGAGCCATCGTGTGATGTTTCTGTGTGTGGTGACTCTGGGCCTGACCTTATAAAGGGAGTCTGGTCCCATCAGCAGATGTCAACACGATTAATCCCTTATATGTTGATATTCGACCACGCCATTTACATGAACCTAAAATAAGCTTTGTATTTTTCTCTGCAGCTGGTATGAACCTCAGTCCTGTGGCCCGGCTTAAAAAGACGTGGTCCAAAGTGAAGACTGCCAAATTCGATGTTTTGGAGGTATGTTCAACATTCACTTCTCCATTTTTATTACAGCTCCTTTAGAGCATGGCTCGAAGTCGCTTTGCCCTCCTACCAGTGGGCGGGAGCGCGGGAGCGGTGCTCCTCTACTTCTTTTAAATAGGTTTTACCGTTCATATACTAAGAAACCATTCCGGAACGGTTTCGTTTTAAAATAAAGGTGTAGGAACACATTGAAACTTGCACTTTCAGTGCACTGCACTGGACGTTCCCTTAAACATCAGGCGCATCTGTTTTGGGGTTCGTATCGTGCATGGGAGGGGGTGCATCAGTGGGGTTTGTGGGGAGAGGAGCAGGCCAGTAGGGAACATGGTTCCACTACACTTCGACCACTGCCTCCTACCCTGTTCAGAATCACTGCAGGTGTGCTGCATTATGCAAAACGCCTTAGTAAACTCTTTCTTGACTTTGTTTGAAAATTGCCTTAAATAGGCTTCATCAACTATAAAGTTGCTCCCCTGCAAAAGAGGGAGCATATTTCACTCCCCAATGTTTGGACTAAACAATGGAACGTGTTTGAAGCCTCATCACATAATTCCAGATACTGAGGTAAAGAGCCGCTGCTCGAGGTCACAATATGCTCGTGAAAAGGCTGGGGATAAAGGAGCTCGCTGCCAGAATATGTATGCAGTCTCACTTTAGGCATGAATACTGGTGGTCAGACTTCTAATGGGGGAAACCTTTGCGCCTTCCATCGAATTTTAGTAGACCTCTCTCGTCACCAGTTCATCCGCTCTTCCTCTGGTTTAAGAGTGTAGCTTCATCCTCAGTTGCACATCAGGGTTAGACTATTTCCTTTCATTCCCCTCTTAGTCTTGGTGGCTCCTCATTACGTTCCCCCTTATCGCATCTGTAAATCCCAAGTATCTACTCCCTGCCCATCCCCCAACCCACTGCTCTAAAGCTGTTTCTTGAATCTGAAGTTTCATCCTAGACAAAGGCAGTGCAGGAAGACTGTTCTGTGTGATTTCATCGAGTTTATTTCGTCGAATTCGATGCCGTTTTTTTTAAAAAAAAAAAAAATATCCTCCATTTCAATGCTGGGGGAGACCACTCCTCCCTAGTCTCCCTGACCCCCCCCCGCCCCCCCTCATCCAAATTACCTTTATCCCGCCACCCCCCCCCCCCACATACATTTATGGCCAAATGTGGCTTAAAAAATGCACCTAATTCGAATTTGGCAATTTGTACTTCGACAAATTCTCCCTATTCCCAGGAAAACGGTTCTGTCCTCTAGAGTCAGAGGGGGTGATCACTTCACAAGATGTTAAAGCACCAAATATTCTGGTTGAAGGAGGGTTATTCTCGTTTTGTTAGTTCGCCTCAATACGTGGAAAGTGATGTCACGAGCCATCAAGACATGGCACCAATCCAGAGCTGCACATTCAGAAAGGTTTTCCTCTTTCCAATGTTGGGTGGGCAATCTTACGTTTCCAATAAAACGTATGCAAACATTAAACTGATGCGCACACAGGGGGAAAAGGATTAGAAATGCAGTATTTAAAATTTCAAAAACTTCCTGGAGTGAACAAAGCAAGCTATTTAAAGAAAAATCCGCAGCAGTACGTCCATTTGATGATATGAGAAAGTAGAATATGTCCTTTGAGTCAATTCACACATGCCACAGCATCACCCAGCGGCCATAGCAGGAAGTTCACCTACATTTCCCAGCCTCCTGCGCAAAAAGCATGTAGGCTTGCGCGCATTATCACAATGCGTGCCTTTAGGTCCAGAAAATGTGACTTGGCTCAAATCGCGAATTCTACTTTCACCTTTCAAGTAAAAGCTATTTTGGAGGGGCGGGGTGGGGAGTGGAGCGCGCGGGGGGGGGGGGGGGGGGGGGGTCTTCAAGCCGTTTTAAAGCCTCCATCGCTAAGATGCAAGGAGTGCTTCCCGCTCGTAAGTGTACTAAATCCTGACCTGTGAAGGCCTTTATTCTTATTAGAAGCCCCGTGTAGGACTGTGCTATGTGGTGTAAACGGTCCATGCAATCCACCCCTTGCATAGTCCACATGGCCGGGATTCCAATTGCTTTCCAGACGGGGGTGGGGGGGTCAGGGGGGTGCAGTCTGTGCTATACGTCATCATCTTTTCGCGAGTGGGTGGAGGGGAGGTTAAAAGGCCGAGCCAGCCTTTGTTCCTGGAAGTCTAGCCTTAACAGAAGTCTCGCAGCTGTGGGTCTCGCACAGTTGAGCTGCGCGCATGGCCGCAGCCTTGGGGCGTTGATGAAGATGTAAACCAGGTTTGGGTGGTCTTGGCTCCTATTCAGAGATTCCAGTCTCCAAGCAACCAAGCTGGCTGCAGGATTACGCTCAGAAACACACAAGGGCTGCCCCTGTAAAACTCCACCCTTTCGCTACATGTGTGTAGGTTTTTCATTTTTGGGATTTGGCAGCAGTTGGTTCGGCCTGCTCGTGGTGGTGGAGTTTGGTACTGTGCGCTCTATATACTAGTAAGGCTGCGGTTTGCCAAAATAATGCGTTTGTGAACAACACGCACAATGTGTAACCTTGTTTGTGCAAACGATCTGATTAAAAAATAGCCGCTATTGTCTGAAGGGGAAAGGAAAAGTGAGATGCTCTGGCGGGATATTGGAACGTGGTAGTTTAAATGTATTATAAAAATTAATTTCAATTTGGAAGTGGTTTATCAGTGGTCGAAACAATGTTCCTCTGCCACGCCCCCTTTTCTGCTTCATGCAATCGCCCATACAGCAATTCCCACCGCCCCCCTCAATTCAAGCACTTAACTGGGTTCTTGCAGTCCTCCCCACCCCCCACTCCAAAAATCAGTGAGTTAGAAAAGTTCTCTCAAAACTAAGAAAACGCAGTGAAGGAGTATACATTTAAATGACCACTTTTTTTTTTCTTTATTGATTTAGCTGAAATTAATCAACTTTTCAATACATTTAACATGAAATGTATTAACATTCACAAGGTCATAAAGTAACTCATTGTTAATTAGAATGACCAAATCTAAAAGAAACTAAAATGGCTGCAGGACACGATAAAAAGGAAAAAATCTGGAACAAAACGAGACCATCAACACAACCATTTGTGTGTCATTGCCCCCCACAGCGTGCAGCTTTATGCAGCCTCCCCTTCACCCACCATTCCCACCTCTTAAGGGGCATGTACATAACGATAGTCGCTGATAGGCCCGCCCCTCCCATTACCTGCAAACACCTCTGTGCCTAAAAAAGCCCCTTACACCTACACTTAGCCAGCACTTGTGAAATAGCACAACGTCGTTTACTGGCCTTTCCTTCCTTCCTGGGTCACATAACTATGAACGATTTTCCCCAAGAAGTAAGGGAACGCTGTACCCTTTAGTTCCCTCCCACTTTGACCTCTGTGGTTTATCGCTGTAGACTCTGCTGAAATGGTATACGCTGCCCTTACCTCTCTGCAGCGTTGTGCCCACAGGCATTATGCGCTGCTGGTCTGTTCAGTATGCCTCTTATTTGGGTTCCCAGAAAATGGTTTGAAGAAGTCGTAGGTTGGGAGGAGTCTAAATGAAATGACTGTAATGTAACTGACCCTCCATACCTGTGTCCAGTGCAGATCATGGCCATGTCAGTTTATAGATGGTCTACCGTACAGTACTGCTATTGTCCAGCTCAGTGGTGCTCCTTTCATTCAACCTTTTGAAGGTTGAAAGGTTAACCCTATTAAAATCTGACCGCCAGATTCAACACGTATTTCTGCAGTAGATGTGCCCCGCAATATTTCAACCGTACTTGAGCCGGTGCCCAACCCGGCGGGAAGTGTGCGCCTGATATGAAAGCGGAATCTGATGGCATGTGGTTAACGAATTGACCCTGTCCTTCTGTCCTCTAGCCTACAAATACCACCAGCTGTGATTTTACTTTTCTTGGCTTTTCCCAACAGCATCACATGGACCCCTCCAGCAACTTCTGCAATTACCGTACGGCCCTGCAGGGGGCAGCACAGCGATCGCAGACGGCAAACAGCAGCCGAGAGAAAATCGTCATCCCCGTCTTTAATTTATTCATCAAGGACATCTTCTTCCTGCACAAAGTGCACACCAACCGCCTGCCAAGCGAGCAGATCAACTTCAAGGTGAGTCGCTGGGGCCGGCCAGCCGGTCCTCTTGCTGGAAAAGGCACTCGGTGTGGTGAAAGCCAGTTCTTTTCCAAGTTTATTTATTTATTTTATTTATATATGCTTCTATAGCGCCGTAAGCCCGCAGGCATCAGGGCTTATTACATTTGTATAGCGCACAGCAGCCCTTGGGCATCTAGGCGCTGTTACTTGATAGGAGCTTAGTTACAGGGAGCGGGCACACGGGAGCAGCAGTTATCCATTGAACACATATAGAGCCAATCTACATTAGGATGCATGTAATCTACATATAGGCATGGTACGTTTATGTGAAAACGGTTTTGGCTGGAGATTGTTTCCCCTCCATCATGTTCCCAATATTCTAGGACTGGAGTTGGATTAGTAAATGAATGCAGGCCTACTATATTCTGATTGCACAAGCGTTTTGCGATGACAGTATTCCTCTTTTTGATAAAACCACTGGCGTGCATACCGGTGCCAAAAGTCCTGAGATCAATGCCCCCACTATAGAGTCGGGGAACCACCCTCTGTCACCCGCCAACAGCATGAGCTTCGTCTGAGCATTCCCAACCCCATGGCTTATCACACGGTTAAGTCATGACCATGAAAAAGACAGTAAAATGTCTCAGCATTTTTGGTTTTGGGCATAACATCAACAAATGTGTGTTTAATAAAATGCTGGATAATTTAGTTTTGTTCCATTTTGAAGATTTGGGTAGCACAAACTCAATTGTTAAACTGATTCCAAGAAAAACCAATCGGCTAGGGGTGTATGTTTGCAAATTCAGGGTGCTCTTATTGTAGCCATTGTCCATTTGGCCAGCTACAATGGGGACCATCTGAGCTGGAGTCCTCTTTGGCTGTGGGAGTGATGCTGGCAGGCAGGGTTCTGGGCTGGTGGAGAAGGCCACACGAGTGACTGCAAATAGTTTTGTGGGTAGCGTCTCTTTCTCTGGTCTTCCACCGTCCCCGAGTTAAAATGCGTTCCATACATGCTGGCGAGTGACCTTCCTGTAGGATGGGGAGCGCTCCTGATACAGCTAAAGATTTTCGTTTCCCCAGTGGATGTTCCTCTGATAACCCCATACTGAAGAGCAGATGTCACCTAGACCATATTTAATAGATCCATAAGCAAAGCTTTTAAAACGTGTCACCCACCGAAACTCGGACAGAGTGAGAGTGCCGAGAGATGAGAGCAACCCCAGGACCAGACCCCCTTTTCTTCTGTATTTGCCAATCCTTTCCAGATCCTAAATTGAGAAGTTTGTTTACAATCCTGGTCGATAAAACCTGGCCCATTCTTTATTCAAGGCATGGTACAGTAGTGGTATGTGCTGCGGCTTATCAAAGGCAGAGTGCTCTTTATCCCCTTACTTGGTGAAGCACAAGAATGGATGCAAAGCACAGGGCAGACTCTTCTAATTAAACTCATTTTTTAATAAGTTGGATTCACGGCCACTGATTGGTTATTTCAGATATTGATTGACCTCGCTAACCAGTGGCCCACCCTGTTTTTAAAGATATACTTTGGGGTATACAGTGGTTTATCAACCCTCTCTCTTCTATAGCCACATAGCATGCAGACTTGAAGTATGACATAAACAAGTTTTATTGAGTTGTGTAACTTGTTTTTTGTTTTGCCTGGTTAGTGTTTTGTAGGGTTTTCTGGTGGCCTGTCGCTACTTTTACAAAAGTGGCATTCGGTAGAGCTTGAGGGACATAAGAGGACACTTGTCGTGTGGTGATTAACGTGCCCATGTTTTTTGATGCCTAACTTCAAGTGGTGCAGAAGCTGGGGCACAAACTGCTGTTGCAATAGTTTGTACAATGTCCTGCAGAATTGCCAGAGAAATTGTGTGATACCTGGGAAAACTTTGAAGCAAGTTCTGTAAAAAACGTATGTGCGCGCTTCTTGTGGGGGGGGCTATTTACTAAATGGGCCACTTTGTGTGCGCTGCCGCACATAAAGCGCAGTGTCCTGTGCACCAGCGTGCTTAGTTTACTAAATAGGCGCCCTCGTGCTGCCATTTCCTGAACTCTTCCAATCTTTGTCCTTGCAGAAATTCTGGGAGATTTCTCGACAGATCCACGACTTCTTGACCTGGAAGCAGGTGGAGTGCCCCTTCGAGAAAGACAAGAAGATCCAGACGTACCTGCTCTCCGCCCCCATCTACACCGAAGAGGGTAAGCCCTGCTCAAACTTTCCTTCAGTAGCTGCTTCCCTCTGCTGAAGTGTGTGTGTGTGGGCTGATTGTGACCGGGTAAATAACTATAGCAAACTGACTTGCACAGAGAGGAGTCAGAAATGCTGGATGAGGTAAGTGATTCAAGCACCTGTGACTTGCAATCGCAGGGGATGCTGGGGCGTAGGCAGGGCAATGGCGGCAGGATGAGCACGCAGCTATGTAGCTGCTCCAACGAGTGCTTTTTACTCATGAATGCAGTCCCTAGGCTGAGCAGCCAGAATTGCCTCGCATGTTGCTAAGGGAGCATAATAATACTGCTACCTTTCATGTATGCTAGCTTAATGATGCATTCAGTAATCCCTTTCAGCAGGGCCCACAATTTGCACTAGCCATTGGCTAATGATTGACTTTTGGCGTGTACAATTGTCTGCTGTGGATTTTTAGAATTAAGGTGGTGAGTGGCTTTTTTTATGGCTGGCTAGTAACTTGCAACTTGACATTGTTACCCCCTCCTGCTTTTAGCAGTATTGTGTCTTTTTGCTGATCCCATTTTTCTGACTGTCTTGCCACAGGAGTTTTGCTGAAAATTCCCATCGAAATTCTTTTGGGGGGGAGGAGGGGAAGCTCAAGGGTTGGGGGGGGGGTAAATAAAAAAAAAAAATTAAGGGGGGGGCATGGTGTGGGAAGCCCCCCCCCCCAAAAAAAATTATGTAAAAATGTCACTGACTTTTTTGGCAAACCTCACGTGACAAAACACCTGTCAGAAAAGCGGGTCGACAAAATGACATGGAACCCTTTTAGCATAGCGGAATGGATATTTAAGAGTGATCTGAATTTTCGAGTGTGCTTTAAATCAATATTCTCCTATAATTGTCTAAAAATCGCTAATCTAATGGGATTGGGGGAATGTGTAGAAGTGTGTGTCTAATATTTTACAGTAATAGTACGATGATCTGAAATGGTGCGGGGCGCCCACTTAAGAAATGCTCTTCCTCCCCAGCTCTGTACCTGGCTTCCTTTGAGAGCGAAGGCCCTGAGAACCACATGGAGAAGGACAGCTGGAAGACGCTCAGGTATCCGCTTTGCACCAGCGTTGGGTAACTTTAGTACAATGCTGCCATATGAGTATTGGCCTATCTAGTTACTGGGGGAAAAACATTCTAGTTTTCATGACCAGCACAGATAATCGACAACTAGAAGGGCGCAACAGGCCCGATAACAGAAACGTTCCACTGGTGCAAGTGCAAATTTACACAGAATTCGACTAAGGCAAAGATTTCCCTAGTGCTAAAAACATTGGCGCCAAGTTAGAAATCCTTTGCACTGTGAGAAGTTACAATTTGCCTGGTATGAATCTAAAGTATTACCATGCAAACTTACACTGGTCAGGGAGCAAAGGTTTTCTAATGTGTCTCCAATGTTTTTAGCACTAGGGCAAACTTTGCCCTGTTAATGCTGTGCACCCTTGCACTAGTGCCACATTTCTGTAATCTGGCCCCCGTACGCTATTCACTTTGCCGGTTGTGTTGAAATGTACTGCAGGATCATTTACTGGGTATCCCCCTTGTAAGTCAAGGTATTACAGATGCATGCTAAATGTTTATATTGTATTGAGAAAACAAATTATTCAAAAAATAGCTATGACCTTGATTACCTACATGGGCCCATGGGTGGGTCCTGCGCAAGGGTTGTGTTCATATGGGACCGCATCAGATTTTGAGTTGAGGTCCAGTTTGGTTTGTATTCTAAAGTATGCAGCGACTGCCATATATGAACGAACACGTGGCTAAATGGTCTACATTTCCCAATGTTTAGGAGATGGTGATGCAATCAATACACGTGTTTTTCCTGAATTACCAAGAGATTTCTAGATATTCTATAAGGCCACTGATAAGCATAGGTCTATAGGTATTCCCTGGTAAAGGGTTAGTATCAAATCTTAAGCCTATATGTGACTTGTCTTTGTGATGAAGTTATGTGGCAGGACGTGCTGTTTCTGTAAAAGAGCCAGCCAAAAATATGGGGAGGCTTAATGGGGGCGGGCGGGAAGTGTGTTCTCCCATTGACCACCTGAACACAGTGGTACATGCCAGACCATCCAGCTGGTGACAACACTTGTATTTAGGATGGATGTGCTTTCATGCCTTTTTGATTTTCAATAGTCCTAAAACTAGCATGTTCTGGCCTAGGCTGTAATGAGGCCGAACTTCTCCAAGGGACCCATGAATAATCGCGAATCACTGAGCCAACCGTTTTGTGCCCAACGAATATTTATTGGTAACTTTTAGGGCTGTGAACAAGTCTCACCCCCCCACCCCCCACCCATACCTCAAGCACTCCCAAGAATGGATGAAACTTGCAGTCCTGCAATATGATTTAGTCCACTTGTTTTCCCTCTCCTATTTAACCAGTATATTGGCGTATGTGATTCCATAGTAACCTCGACTCGTGGCTATTTTGGCAAGTGGCTGCAGAACCCTAGGAGGACTAGCCATATTACGATCGTGTGCAGGCTATTGGCGTTAATTGATAACACTATTGTGCCCTTCTACAGTGCTCCATGCATCATTCTATAAATGCTTCATAAAAGGTGTGTAATCTATAAAATGATTATTAACCTTAGAAGGATGAAAGCTAAAACGTGGTTGTAGACCCTCCTGAGTGGGAGAAATTCCAAGGAACCCGGTATTTGTCCCATGTTCAGGGCTCCCACGGTATTTTTTAATTTTTTTTTGGTAATGGGTTAAGTCGATCCTGCTACTGGATTCGAACCTAAAAAATGTAGGCAGACCTCATGGCGGATACAAATGCTTTACATGTGCACTTATCCACCCATGGCACTCCTTTATAGTGGCTGGAAGGAGCCTCACCACATACACCTATTAAAAAACAGATGGTGTAGCATGGTAGGCAGATCCTGGTTCTGCATTACATGAGCGGGATTTAGCATAATGTAAGATATTTCCATGTGCACTGTAATTTATTCAAATGCCATTTTGATTAATAAGCCTTCTCTCCTAACAATGTCATTTACGGGTAATATCGGGAGGATAGCTTGGGGGCAACGTCGCCTTGGAAGCCAGACGATGCAGAGCAACACAGGCTTGATTCCCTGGGTCCGGGCTTAGAAACCTCTGGGTATTAAATAACCAATTACAGTAACTTGTAGCGAACCACTATAAATATAGCAAAATACATGGTAACTATACACCAACCTAGTTGGGCAAATGCCCAAAAGCTTCCAAAAATGTGAGAATTGGGTGCCAATGGGAGAAAATGTACTTGGAAAATGAAGTGTTCTTCCCGAATATTCATGTGGCTTTTCCCCATCCCCGAGGGAATTAAATCTGTACTGAGAAATGTTGAAAATACATCAAGTTTATATTTCGTTTTCCTTCTATTTGCAGGAGTACCCTTTTGAATAGGGCTTGACCTCTTCCATCGGCAGTGAAGCGCGTGCAAGAAATGCTTATTGCGCCTAAAGGACAAAGTTTGGAATGAGTCCGACCTCACTGGCTGAGGCGGAGTTTGTAAATAACTTTTATGAAGGAGAAAAAAATAAGAAAATTGGATATATTATAAATATATATATATTTCGTGAGTCAAATTTCCGGCACTTAAAAAAACATTGAGGAGAAACTTATATTTTTTGTTGCAAACTGAAGGGCAGGGCCCTATTTACCAAGAGTGGAGGCGAATTGTGAGCAAGAGGTCGTCGGCCTTTCTTTCCACAAGCGGAAGACTGTGACGAGGTGAGATTTCTGACCGGGAAATTCTGATCTTGCCCTCCCAGTGTTGTGAAACATCAGCTTTACAAATGCTATTGAAGCTTATACGAGTGAAGGATGCGCAGGACCAGACGAGTTGAAGATGTCAAGTTCTGTGCAGAAGAGGCCAAACGCCCCCAAACTGTGACGGCGCGGGACAGTCGGCAGGTGCACTGAAGGACCTACCATGGAAGGGGACCAATGGAGGGTTGTTGAAATGTTAGGGGATGGACGGTGGGAGATCGCCTCCGCTGGTGAGATGATTGGCAGAGTGAAAGATCTCCCACCCAATTAAAAGCCAGGCAGGCAATCTAAAGCTACCTGTATTCTTTGACTTATGGCAGGTTGGTTAGTTTCCCTTTAACTTTTACCCCATTCACCGCCCAATGGTGCCATATGCAAGCAGTAAAGCACGGATGCCACTTTTGCGGGCCGTCCAATCATTGACTACATGGAAGGGACGATTGACTACATGGAAGGGACGGGGGGGGGGTAGGGGGGGGGGGAATATGAGGTGTCAGCTGGTTCAATAAAAACTCTTATTACTTGAAAGTGAATCCCTGAAGGTGGCGGGGCAATAACCTACAGAGGAGATGCGGCTATTATCTTTTGTGAGGGGATGGTTCCTTAAGTGGGTTATGAGTTAGTACATGCAGGGCTGCCTATGTGGTCACAGTGTGTTCTGGAGGAGGAGTGGGGGAGGGAGGAAACCCATCTGTAAAAGTGCATAAAGACACAAGCCATGCGAAGTAAATCTACCTGTGGCAGCCGAGGTTTAGAACGTCTTTCCTTCTGGAATCCTTTTTGGTTCATGCACAATCTGTTCTTAATAGTACTTGCAAAACAATTACTTCTGGGAGTTTTGAATCTGGACCTATACTCTGTTCTGTGCAAAATGGTCACATGAGACAGATCTCTTTGCTCCATGGTGTAGGGTAATGTATGTCCCTAACGATAACCCTGAGGTTGTCTAACTGACCAAATAGAGGTGGTATGGACAGATGTTTGCACTGCTGGACGCCAGCAATATGAAACGGTTCTCTGGTAAACCCACTGGCTGTACTGAATATTGTGGAAGCCAAGTTTGATTTAGATTTGGGTATGGTAAGAACTCGCAAACTCCATCTGCCCTTCCCACCCACGAAACACATTCAGAGCACGAGAGTTCATTGTTTGGTGGCTTTGGTAGGCTATTCATTGGAATCTGTGCAGAACTTCACTGTCAAGACTTTTAACCAGACACATGGCTTCCTAGATGCCAATGCTTTGTGCATGTTGACCTTACCCAATGGGCCCTTCAGAACCAATCATTTTATAAAGGTGACCTGTGGACACTTGTCTTTGTAGGCGAGTGTCTGAATGGAGGCACACACAACCCTGTGCATGTGCCTCTTTTGACCTGTGTACGGTGTCGTCGCAGATCCTATCGTGGGTTCCATTTCAGTGTGGTATCTGGAGTACTTCCCAGGGCTGAAGTATAAGGTTTCCAAAGAGATTCTTGTACTTGAGCTGTGCAGCTAGTTTTAGTGACCACCCCAACCCCCATTACCCACTTGAACACATCTCTACAATGCTGAAAGTGTGTCCGATACAGTGGCTAGTACATTCTAGTTGGTAGTCGTTTGGTTTGGGACTGCTCCCAGTGACTGCCATTCCTATGAAGTTGAGCTGGTTGAGTGTTGTGCGCATCACCTCATTCACTCGCTCTGCTTCTCTTACTTAGCTGAGGGGGCATTGGAGGGGCTTTCTCCTGATCACATGCATGGCTCTTTAGTCATAGCCACGAGCCCCTAATCTTGCAACTCACCTGTGCTCGCAGTTGAAGCACAAAGGGAGAGTGTGCCAGTGCAACGGAAGACCCAGATTGGGTGGTCTTTGCTCTATGGGGCTGATGCCTGTACATAAAGATCCAAAATGTGTTGGTACCAATAGATTATGTTATGGTGTTCGGCTGTGTAAACTGACATTGCTCTGTTCCCCCTTATTACACCACCGGAGGAAGCCGTTTTGCTTTTGACTTGGTTGCAGTGTTTATGGACTGACCAAACATTACGCCTTCTGCAGTCCGACTAATTGGAGAATTGAACACCTACACAAATTAGACTTCTTTTGCCAAAACGCCTGGTGTGCAAGTCCGTATCCAAGAATATAACGTTCTGTTCTTCCTCTTGCTTAGACTCCACTCTTCATTTGGGTCCCCACCTAGCGCCCCTCCACTGGGTTCCTTTACCAACTCCTGCGGCTCTATTAATTTGATGGTAAATGCGTTGATCCGCTAGAATGCCTTTGATTTGGCAGAGCAGACTTAACACGTCCACCTGCTCTTCCAGGTCCGCCCATCAAATCGACTTGGGGATCGGCAGAAAAAACCACCTGGATTTACCACCTGGTGAAAGTAGGTGGATTCCCTAAGATGCCATTGAAAATGCCTCCTGCAATCGTTAAGGGAGGCAATAGCTATTTTCCTCAAACAAGTGGGAGACCGTGCCTTTGTAGTACTACACTTTGCCAATATATGGTGGAAAATAGCATAGAGGCACTTTCTTTTCGTTGCGCAAACGTGCAGGCATAGCCGGTTCCCTCTGTGGTATTTATAATTTGAGGGTAAGAGTCATGCCCGTCAACGTTTCAATCTTTCCAATTGTTTTGACGGGTCCTAGGGGCGGACCAGGGGGGTGGGGGTGGGTGGCATTATGCTGGATTAGCAATTGAAAGTAATTGTATGTAAAGGTCATTGAAACCCACATCGCATCCAAAAATCACACTTTACTGTAAGGCTACTCATTTTGCCAATAGTTGACATTTAAGAGTCTTTTCTATAGCAAAGAAATCCAGCGAGGAGGGCAGTGCTGGCGTTGGTTTACTGCAAAGGGTACAAAGAGGGAGGGGGTGGTGTTGAATAGCTGGGCTCGGATGCAGATTCCATGGCAACGGAGGGATGCTTCTGTACTGATGGCAGGGAAGGGAGGTTGTTTACTAGAACATCCAGAATACAGGCTGGCTCTGATTCTACACTCTGCTGCTAAACATGTTCCTGTGTCGAGTCCTTGAGCTTACAAATATGCGTACTGTATTATTACAGTGTTTTTTGCACTTTCAAATCGAAGTGTTCTTTCTGGGTACAGGACGCCTGGGAACACTACAAAAGGGATTGTATATCTGCTTTGTGTGTATTTTTGTTTTCTTTTTAAAAAAAAAAAAAAAAAAAAAAAGGAAGCTAAAATGGTAGAAATTATATATTTGAAATGTACTTTTGGAACACTGTGCTTTGTGTTCTGCGAACAAGCTTTCCTATGCGACTGCAGCTGGTCACCCACTCTCTCCGTATGTTGCTTTTAGATAATGCAACTCGCACCCCGGTATTAATCATTGTGTTTTTCTTCTTGAGTTGGCTACGCTCTGAAAATCTACATTCTTTTGCTGTTCTAAAATCACTGGTTAACTAATAGGCTGTACCATAATGCAGATTAGTCCGTGTGTTGACTGGATGTGCTTGTGTTAATAAAATACTGCAATGCTTCTAAATCACTGTGAGCTGCTCCCTTGTGTCCCAACTGGTGCGAGTTGTTTTTCTTGCGTTATTTACATTTTGTTTAATGTAGGTGTTCCTTTTCACTTGGCCAAATTACCAATAATCCGATCGGAAGGAAAACCTGATGGGTGAATTATCAAGTAGGCTCGGAACAGACATTGCCCAGAGATGAGACTCCAGGGATTAGCCTAAAGACTAACAAGTCTTGTATTTGTTTTATATAGCGCCTTAAACCAAGGTGCTTTACAATGAACAACAGCATATACATTAAACAAGGAACAGTAGAAGCAATAACGATAAACATGAGTCAAACCAGAAAATCAGCATGTAGAACAATTTACATATGAGAAGGAAGAGGAGAGGAGGGGGTGGATAAAAAAAAAGGGTAAAGAGGGTAGTGAGTGAAATGAGTAGTAGGAAGAAGGGAACTTGAGAAGAAAAGGGGGAAAGAAGGGGATCAGGGAGGGGAATGAGTGAGGAGCGGAAGGAAGGGAGTTCCAGTGTAAGGGGGCAAGGAGTTGAAAGGAACGGAAACAAGAGGAGGCACAGGGAGGAGCGGGAACTGAAAGTAGGAAGAGATCGGCAGAACGAAGGGAGTGAGAGGGGGTGTAAAATGACAGAAGAGAGGAGAGGTAAGGAGGAGCAAGGTCATGAAGAGATTTAAAGACCAGACAAAGGAAGTGAAATTTAAGTTGGGAATGGAAAGGAAGCCATTTTAGCTGAGAAAGTGAGTCTTCAAGGAGGAATCGGAAAAGGGTTGTTTGATTTGGAGGGATGAACGTGTTAGTGGTACCCCACAAGTTGCAAAACCTAGAAATCCACTGCGCCACAGGATGTCCTCTTTGTTGTGAGCTTGACCGCAATGGTTCTTTTATTATGGTATGTAAGGAGCACAGCGCTCGCTTCAAGAAGCAGCAGAGCGCTTTACAGAGGTATGCAACAATACAGATACATAATGGAGCGCTTTATAGAGGTATGCAACAATACAGAAACATATGGAGCGCTTTACAGAGATATACAACAATACAGATGCATAACTGAGCGCTTTACAGAGGTATGCAACAATAAAGCACTCCGTTATGCATCTGTACAGAGGTATGCAACAATACAGGTACATAACGGAGCGCTTTACAGAGGTATGCAACAATACAGATACATAACGGAGCGCTTTACAGCGGTATACAACAATACAGATGCAAAATGGAGCGCTTTACAGAGGTATGCAACAATAAAGCACTCCGTTATGCATCTGTACAGAGGTATGCAACAATACAGATGCATAACGGAGCGCTTTACAGAGGTATACAACAGTACAGATGCATAACGCTAGCCTTTCTGAGTAGCCAAACTTGGCTTCCTAATCCTATCGTTCAGTGCATCCCACCAAGTGACTGTACGGCCTGTTCAATACACACTGGTGTCCAGATAGTCTTGGGGTGGCGAACGTTGCGGGAGGAAATGGCAACTCCAGTTGTAATTTGTCAATATAAACATTCTTCAAGGACCAGGTATGGCAAGAATAGCAATCATGGACACTCGGAACAGGAGGAACTGTGACTCCTTTCTCCCTTCTACATGCAAAACAGGGGGTGTGGGGGGGTTATGGGAGTCTCTCTACCGTCTTTAGTCACAAGTCTCAACCAGATTTTGCCGTCTACATTACAGTTTCAGATGTAAGGAAATCAATTCTATAAAGGTAACCAGATGTACTGCAATATTAGATGTCTGATACAAGCCACCACTGTAGAAGACCGCACAAGCCACAAACTCTAGGATTGCAGGCCACAGCTCAAGTGCTGAAATATCTGAACCGTACCTCTGCAAATGACAACGTTGCTACTCCTAAATGTAGCATACATGAGGCATAGCCTACATGCAAAAAGGCATAGAATAGTATACTCTTTATTTAATCTCAAAGGATGTCTTGGTGACTGGACAAGCTAACAACCCTATATGCAGAGACACACTTACCGTAACACCCACCCCTCCCTCTGTTCATAAGGCTCCCCTCATATGGAAGTAGAACATTCTCATTTCAGAACATAAGCGGGTTGACCCTCAGACCCTGATGGAGTGACCGATGTTGCAGCCATTTCAGAGTCGCACCAAATATAGTGAGAGACAATGGCAGGATTTTGATGAATGTAATGATGGTGCTCTTTCCGTTTTCAAAATACTCAAAATGTTCAGATTTGACAAATGGAAAGATGTATTTTCTATGGTCTAAAATGCATTTTTTTTTTTTTTTTTTTTTTTATTTGCACAGCAGCCAGGAACCTTCATTGTTCCCATTTGTCCCATTCCCCTTTCTCATAAGGGTGTTTCAAAAGATTACAATAGGAGTGTACGAGACAGGCCATATTAGAATGATGATCTTAATTCAGAAAACAGTTTCCCTGGTTATTTTTTATATAGTTTTCATAATGTGCTTTCGGCAGTAAGACGAATGTAACATTCTTACGAAAACTACAATACATACTGGCACTGATCAATAACTAGTTTGCAATGTTCGTGGCATTACATAATTTCCTTTCAATCGCTTGTTTTGCTGAGAATGCTAATTTGTCTCTGAAAATGTCCTTCCTGCTTGGAAAGGGGCGTGCTTGGATTAAACCGAATGACCTGTTTCTATGAGCAGTAGGGGAGCACAGAAATTTTTAGAGACGCAGCGTCCTGTTTCTCTGGTCCCTTACATGGTCTGTCAGAACTCAGCACCCGACTCCCACAAATCCTATCTGCACCCTCTTAAACCCCCCCCCCAATTCGGGCAAGTTGCCCTAAATGGGATGGCCGCATTGCTGCAGGGCACACGTATACACAATTAACGGGTGTCTAGTCAAATGGTCGACAGACAAAGGGTCGACAGTCAAAAAATCGACACAATTTGGTCGACAGGTCAAATAATCGATTTTTTTTAATTTTTTTTTAGTTATGTATATTTTTTTAGGTTTTCGTTTAGGGGAAAAAAAGTGGTTTTTAGCAAAAAAAAAGGGGGGGTTAAAAAAAATGTGAAAAAAACACATTCGATCATTTGACCTGTCGACCTTTTGGTGTCGACCATTTATCCTGTCGACCATTTAGATTCGATCATTTGACCTACAACCCAATTACATCGACAAACATCACGCCAGTCCCAACATCTAGGGTGCCTCTGCCACTCCTATTCAATGTTTGACCATAAAAAACAGAGCAGCCCCTCCTTCGAGATGGATCTGGTTTTGCTGCGGTCAACAGTGACTGCAAGGGCTCTAGCAAATGTGCAGCCATCCATGCAACTCTTGCCCAGAGAGAGACTACCTATAAATTGCCATTTAATGCATTTTGGGGACCAGTTTAAGAAATGTAATTCACGCGACTTATTTAAAAGTGACAGAGGGACACGTTGGTAATATTTTACACATTGAAAAATAAATCCCCGAAAACATTTTGAATGGCTTTTTGGGTACACCACATTAATCTCAAATCTAATCAATCTGGGCTATATGTTTTATAAATTAATAAGTATCCCTGAAACATATGACTGTCTGGGTTATGATCTGATGGGCTATTTCTAACGCGCTTTTTACCCAGATGTTTCTAAGTGAGGACCTGAGGATCGAACATGTGTTGCTCCGTGTCGTCTTTCTTCCAAGGCGAGCACGCTGCCCCTGAGCTATTCTCCCGAGACCTAACAGCAATTCGCTCCTGGCTGTTTTGTAACCTTCCCTCCTGGTGTAGACCTTGAAAGCGTACTGCAGTTACCTGGTGGGAGTCTAGAATGTCAAGGCCATGGAAAAAGTGCTGTAAATGGGCGTGTTACAAATAATTGCTGTTTTCCCTTTTGTCTATTGTAATAGTTTGTGGAACCTCCAAGATTGCATCCATCAACAAGAGCCCACCATTACAGATGGACATGGCAAGTGGTTGTATATGGTGCAGACTGGATCAATACATGTGAATTAAGCACCATGTATCGTTACAGTGATCTTGCCTGCTTTCCTCCAAAAAAACTTCTCTCCCAGCGTACCTAGTACGCTCTCCTGCTCTAAAATATAGAGCAGGAATAATGCGTCTGCGCTTTAATCTATGGGCTACTATGGAAGTCAGGGCTAAACGTAGACTAGTTAGACCAGACCAAAATATCTGTAGATTTTGTCAAGCCCCATCGAAAGGTGAAACACTGGCTCATTTATTTACAGAATGTTTATCACTGAGTGTTAACAGACGAATTGCCTTTGCTAGACATTGTCAATATTTGGGTAATCTCTCACAGGATGAATGCTGGTCGGTCCTGTTGAGTACAAACAACATTGCAATCCAAATAGCAGCTGTTAATTTTCTCATCAGTCTTAAACTAGACAATTAATCCAAGCAAGAATCTAATTAAATGTTGCATATTCTAGCTTCTTCACATCCTTTTAAGTGGTGAATAATGTATACAAAATGCTGTCGTCTAAGATTTATACAATGATTGTTGAAATTTATGTTAAATGTTGTATTTTTTACTCTTTTCTTTTCTGTGTTTGAAAGGTTGATTAAATTCAACCAAATCAATAAAAAAAAAAAAAAAAAAAATATGGTGCAATGTGTGCCATTTTGGCAGCCTCTTGAAGCCAGATCCTGTAAAATGGTTAGTGAGAGAAGAGGAAAGATGACCTCTGCGACTCTTTCTATTCTCCACTCTGGCACGACTCACTCTGCAAACCACACACTCTGTTTGATCTGCCCCCCCCCCTCTCTATCCCATTCACCACTCCTCTCTCTCCTGGGAATCACTTTCTCCTTTCCTCCCATCTCTCCCTCTACACCTCTGGCCAAGCCAACTCCAGCACTACCACCTACCTTCTCGGTCATCCGACCCATGAAGTGTGTGTCAGTTGAGGCTTTTGCCTCTGGTTGACTCGCATCTTGACACAGCCCTTTCCATGCTCCACTCTTCTATCTCTGATGGTCTTGATGTTCTTGCCCCTGTCATGAGGATCTGCTTGAAGCCCAAAGCCACGTGCAACTCCTGGCATGACTCTGACCTTGTCACCCTTAAACACAAGTGCAGGGTGGCTGAGAGGAAATGGCTACCGTCTTGTACATGCTCTCACAAACTGGCCTGCCGCCTGCTCCAAAGAGAATACCGGCTCTCTGTCCACACTAAGAAGAGAACCCACATCCAAGCCTGTGTCGCTGCAGCATCCAATAACTTGGTTGAATGTTTTAAAATCTGCAAGTAGCTGGCCAATCCTGCAGCAGTGTTTACCTCTCCTGTAACCTCCCAGGCCCTCTGCATGGCCCTGGCTTCTCCTTTCATCTCTAGAACCCAGGACATCCTGTCCATCCACTCGTCCTCTTCTCCTCCTCCCCCTCTACTCTCTCTTCTACCTCTGCCCCCCCTGTGGCCACCTCCCCTCCCTCATTCTCTTCCTTACCCCCATTCTCCCCTGACAAGCTTTCTAGACCAATCCGATCTATGAAAGTCTTGTAAAAACAGGTTCTTCCAGAACCATCAAGGACCACAATGACACCCTTGCTCCTGCCCTGGCTGACCTCTACAACCATGCCTTTGTCACTGGAATCTTCCCTTCAACCCCTAAAGCATTCTCTTGTGCACCCTCTTCTCAAGAACCCTCAGCTTCCCCCTCTTGCCCAGCTAACTATTACTGATCTCCATCACTCCTTTCCTGAGCAAACTCCAGGAAAAGCTGGCCATCTCCCAGCTTAACCTTCACCTGAATCAGTTGGTTTTCTCCATGACCCATCAGTCTGGCTTCAGAGCAGCCAGAAGCACAGAAACTGTGCTCTTGAACATCCATGAAGACCTGCTCTCTAACCTTAATTCTAATCTTCCCTCTGTCCTTCTTTTAATCAATCTCTCTTCTGCCTTTGACACAGTCAACCATGCCATCTCTGATCAGGGCCTGGCCTGGCTGACCTCATTTCTCTCTGATCAACCCTCCCAGGTCCAACTTGGTTCCTTCCTTTCATCTATCTCACTCTCCTCCTCTGGTGTTCCCCAGGGAGTCTAACCGCTCTCCCTGGCTGTTCAAACAATTCCTGGCACCTCTCACCCACCGCATTGTCTGCTCCAACTTTCAGTGCTATGCGGATGATACTTTCAGTGCTATGCGGATGATACTCAGCTTGTTTTCAGGCTCCCCTCTGCCACCTCTTCTTCGTTCCTCTGTCTGTCTGCTGCCAAAGAGTGGTGTGCTGCTAACGATTTCTGCCTAAATGTCAGTAAAACGGAGGTTCTCCCCATCAGCACACCTGCACCCTCATTTCCAGACACACACTGGCTGGCCTCCATTGGCCCTCTTCCTGCTCCCACCTGTGAGACTAAGAACCTCTGGGTCATTTTCAACTCCACACTCTACTTTTCTCCTCACATTTTACTTTTCTCCTCACATTTCTGATGTCTCTAAGAAGTAAAACTACCAACTGCACCTCCTCAGAGGTATTTTTCTCCTTCCCCCAGAAGCTCACTGTCTCTAGAGCTCTGGTTCTCTCTAGACTGGATTACTGCAACAGCGTCTTTTTCTAACTCTGCCTGCTTCTACTCTCTGCAACTCATCCAGAACAGGACTGTGAGACCTGTCCTTGGTCTCAAGCCCAGAGCTCTTATCTCTCCTGCACTGAAATATCTGCATTGGCTCCCAGTGGCAACAATGATTATGTTCAAAACCCTCTGCATTGTCCACAAGGCCTTCTGGGGCCTTGGGTCCTCAATACTTCAAACTCTCTTCGCAAATACCTTCCTACTCGAGCTCTTCGCTCCTCCATCTCCAACTCCCTAAGGGTGAGTCGCTTCTCCAAGCAACGAGTTGGTGGTAGATATCTTTCTTCGGCTGGGGCCTCCTTCTATGAAACTTGAGAACCATATCTGGTTCCGGAAGCACCTCAAGACTTTCCTCTTTGCCTCTGCCTCCTCTCTTCCTCTCCCCTGCTGATTTCCTGTCTGATAGTGCACTGGTGACCTGGCTACCCTCTGATTTGGTGGCCAGGTCCCTGCCTGCTCACTTGCACACCCGCACGGCCTCCCAGCAACACTCACAGTTGGGTCTGTAACCCTACAGTCCTACCTGCGCTTTGGACACCTGCTGTCTGCACTTACCCTTGTACCTGCCACCTGCTGGACGCACTTCTTGTTATTGTTTTGATCCCTTGTACAGCACTGCCCCCCCGTTTATCCTGGCACTTTTCCCCTGCACTTGTGCGATCTCCAATGTCACATGGCCTATTGAGATCATTGTCTCTGTCCTCCATCTGTTTCCCCTTCCTTGCCTCGTCGCGCCTTGAAACACTTGTGTATAGGCGCGTTACAAATGCCATATCATGTGAAATCTGTGTGCGCAAAACCCATTGACTGTTATGTGATGCCGTTTTTATACTGTGCCTGAGTATCCATATATATATAACCTGTGGTGGCCCTTTCTAGTTTTTTCAAAAAGTCCTGAAATGAGTAGTTACACGGATGCATGATGGGCTTGAGCTGTCCACCCGCCTATGTTTGAAATGAGAAAGCGTTGGGTGTTTAAATAACCTACCATACATATACATCTGTGATTGCCTTGCTGTTAGAAGTGACGGAACCCAGAGTTGATGGTGGCAGGTGAATGCAGAGGACTGTGAAGAGAAACGGAATATGTGGGGGAAGCCCATCGCGCATAACACATCTAAATACTGTGGTTTGTGCGTGATGGGGTGGGGGCAGGATGGTGTATCTTCAGCAAGAGAATTAATGTAGAGGTAACGTTGAAAAAATAATGCATGTCATGCTAGGCAAGTCAAAAGAAGCCTTCACTTAAGGACTGGATTCAAGGTGGTTATTAGTCCATTGTCTTCCTTTCTCAACCTGGGCTGCAGGTACCCTGCCCCGTCAAAGGGGGGGCAACAGAGATGTAGTCTGCTTACCAGGTTATGCTTGCAGGTTTCATTTGGCCATTCTGGCATTTTTCATGTATGTAATGTCGCTAACATGTTCTACGGGTGTTTGAGGGGTTCTACATGTCAACATATGACAGCCCTTCTACAAAATGACATGTGTGAAACTACAAAACATGACAATCTTACAATGTGTCATAACATTCTAGTATAACAAAATTTGCATTGTGTCCAGATATTTGGGTGGGTAATGTAACGGTTTATTGAGAGGCCACCCTCAACACAGGGAGTTCCTTCTCTTCCCAAGCAAAGTGTCACACAAACAGTTAATGTCAGTTTCTTTATTGAGCCCTAGCTCAGCCTCATATCATGCCCCTTGGATCTCTACCCCTCAACTACCAATGAGCCAAGAACCAGACTGGTGTACAGGAAATAAATGTGTATTTATTTGACTTATAGGTAATAGAATCACTCTAAACTACACACGCCAACCTCGTGGTGGCTCACAATTAACTTCTTGTCACACAAATCAATCACACCATTGGGTTGGGACAAACGCAAATTACAATACAGTTCTATCTACAAATTTCACTTCAAGAAATCATTGGTGCTGGGCAGTGAACACAATCAATTTACCAATGTAGTTCTGTGCAATTTTGATTTTCCTGCGTGCTTAAAAGGCTAGCAGTTTGGCTTACAGATTTGGACAAGTGCATCTGGCAATTATTTCACCCACGCATTATCTTTGCTCAAAATAAAAATAGGGTTATTTAGCAGTGGATTTTTGAAAAAGGTAGCAGGCACTCCCACTTTGAGAGTTTGCATCACCTTTTGCTCACTGTACCTTTCACAGATGGGGAAATATCCATTTGCATAATCAGCCTTTGTCCCACCCACAAGGGCGGGACAAAGATTTCCCATCTGTGAAAGCTACAGTGAGCAAAAAGCGATGGCTGCAAACCTGTTCTGTGGTTTTTCCCCCCCCCTTTGAGAGTTATCATGCCATGTTCTTTCTGGAGAGGGGTACCTGCTACCTTTTTTATGATTTAGTAGTGGGTTTTTCAGACACCCCCTGACACGTCTGTGTTGGCAAAAAAATTAGATGATTGAAGAATTTTGGATTTCAGACGCCCGCTACCTAAAGGCATGTGTTGGGGAAGCTGAACTGAAAGATTACCCAATTAAATTAGTCTATACTTTTCAGCGCACATTGGGAATGAGCTTTGGTCATTTGAATTGTAACAAAAATCTCCCAGTGATGTTCTGCCAAGTGGAATTAAATCAATATGTTTAGTTAAATAGGCTAAGGATCTACACAATTCTGCACGCCCCACCCACCCACTAATCGGGGAAAGGTTTTAAGGCAAGCAGATTCCCCCACCTTTTGGTTTCAATTGGCTCAATTCTACTTGCATCGAAAGCCTCTGTTTAAAGTTCTGGAAAGCCAGCTGCATATCAGGACCCTCTTGGAGAACAGGGCAGGGGTCTAGTCACTCCACTCACAAGGATGGCCCCCAGATTGTCACCATAGGACCCAGTCAGCTTTTTTTTAGGCCATAATTCAATAGACCGCTTCACCCAGATCCAATGCTCAGCAATCTCCTCTGTTGTTTCCTAGCGGCTGTCAGAATGTACATTTCAGCAGCTCTGTCCATTACTCATCGTGCATAAACTTTATATACTAGTGATGACGCCCTCGAGTTTACAATCTTTGGCAGTGCCCTGCAAGAGTTCTTGCAAATAGGATCAGACAGTTACCCTTCTCTCTCCACCCAAATCCAAACTCTCTCTCTGTATTGGTTTAGGATTCTGGAGCAGACATATGGCAACTTCCATTTGAAATCCCTGTTTGTTCCCATGTCACATTTTGGCAAAAATCTAGTTGTGTCAAAAATGTTGTGATTTACAAGTAACTGCCATAATGGATATATTTTCCAATGTCAGCTAATCCTGGGGAATTTAATAAAACGACAGCCGGGGGTGCATCATGTTGCATGGCTGTTTGCCAATTTGTTAATGCATTTTTGTAAAAGCTGAAAAAATTGGCAAATAGTTATGGGGTCTTTTCCTGTGCATGTCATTTGCTGGTCTCCAGCTCGCTCTTCGCCTTATTTACATTGGATAAACCTGTAAAACAGGGAAGTCACACCTCATGAGCTGGAATCGTCATTGGAAATTTCGCCCACCATATCCCATAAGACTCATTCAGACTGGCCCAGAACAAGTAGTGTGAACCTAGCTCTGCTGCAGTGGAGTGCTGTACACAAGGGTGGCTGGGACCAAAAGAGGCTCTGGAAATAATTTTCAAGTGGCCCCATATTGCACATTTTCTGCAAGCCCAACCCGTTGCCTATGAGGAAAATGTGGAAATAAAATAGGTTGCCATATAAGAGACCAAGTGTGCAGAGTGCTACTGTGTGATCTCCGGAGTTCCCTGTAGGCCAGTCCACCTGTGGGTGTATGTGCATTAGCGAGAACCAGATGTGTACATTTACAAGACCATTCTAGAGCGGTGCTAATCCTGGAACAGTGGAGCCTAAACCAGACCAAGGAATTCCCTGAAAAGCGGGCCCTTTTCTTTTCTGAACTACAATGGGTCTGGACATAATTGTCACTTACCCCATGCTTCTGAAATACACGTGTGATGCTAAGGTTTATTAAAAGCTAGTTGTTTGGTGGGATGACCATACTACCATATTGGTGGTGACTTGTATATGTTAACTCACGCAATCCCTCCCATTCTCAAAACCGTTCATCAAAGCACTTAATTGCCTCAAAGTGTAACTTTTCCCTGTTTAGATCGTCTTCCCTGTGCTGCATAGGGAACCTATGTGAGCCCCCACCGCTTTTTTTTTGTTACCAGGTGTTTGCTTCTATCATCAGTATTCTCTGAAATAAGTAAGGGAGAGGACCTACAATCCAGTGAGGGCTCTGCACTTGAGTAGGGCCAATGAAGCACAGCACTATTGTTCCTCTATCGTGAACTACCTACTGGAGTTCCTCATAAGGCAGTCTGCCGTGATCTCAGTCTGCATAGTTAGAACATCTTGCCAAGACTATACCAAGGAACGCATAGAGAACTATGCATCCCTTCTAGTAAAGAGCTGGCCTCTTAAAGGGGTGGGCGAGCCAGACGTGCACTGCCGCATGAGACATTGAGAAGGTGCGCTTTTCTATTGTGGTTCTGCCCCTCTACCACAACCTTGAGTTCCAGAGCTCTCGAAATTCCCTTTGCCATACAGTCCTGTTTTTCTCCTTTTTGAATTCCGGGTCTTGTAGTTTTAATTTAATATAGGGGGGAAAAATTATTAGTCTCAGAATTCAATAGGTAGCCTTTCTCTAGAGCTACCCGTCCCCTGTGAGCAGTACGCCTTGGACACCCCAAACCAAATTGCGAAACACTTTATCCTAATGGCATTTTTAGAAACGACCAGTAAGCTCATTCGGGTTTGAAGTGAAGCAGTACTGACATCTAGTGGTTCAAAATTCATTTGCAGGCTTTCCCCTTAACTATAGCATGGTTTGTGCTAAAATATGTTCGTTCTTGAAGGGGCGTGAAGGGTCCATTAGTCGGCGTCGTGGCCCAGGTTAAAGAGGCTATCCAAATACTTTTTCTACGGTGAACTGTAAGCTAAGCATGCCCTCTTCCTGCTCAAAGTGGCCCGTTCTGCCTCCAAAAACACCACCTTTAGCAGGGCTGGAAGTTGACACAATTTACTGGGGGGGGGGGGGGGAAGACTCCCGCGCCCCCCTTTCGCACGTACGGCTGGAAGACTGTCAGTGGTGTGGTTGGTACTGCGGGGTGGAGCTAGGTGTCGAATAATGTGGGTGCCCTGAATAGAGATTTCTGTATGCTTTGCATAAAAACAAGTGCATTTTGGGAAGATAAGAATGAACACCAATTTATCAAATATGTCTAAGAGTAATTCAAATGTGCATTCATGTTGAGCATGCAATGCACACTTGGTATGATTATTATTAAATATGTACACTGCGCAGCACGCCCATAGGCCCCAGATGCTCATTTAATCTGTCATAATAGTCACCAAATGGGCCTCGAATCGACACGGAACAGCGTTCTGCCAAGACCGTGTTTGTGGGAGCGCAGCTCCATCTTGTTCTGGCCAATTCCTTCCCTTAGTCCTTTACCAGCAAAAAACAGTTTGCACTAAGCAATCCATTACATTCTTGAAATCTTCCATCAAACACTCCCACAAATGTGGTCCTCTTTCTTGCACATTTCCAGTGTTACTATGTATCGCACTCTTCACACCCTGTAATGCTTTCACACTCACCGGGCTGACTTCTGCACTTCAGTTCCACTGGGCTGTTCGTTCCGAGGTCAGGGTCTCATTGCCTGCTCCTCAAACATACCTGGACTGTCTCCCTGGCCCAGGGGAATGAGCATTCACAATTGCCGGTCCCGTAGAGGACCAGCACACCTCTCAGCTCCCACATACAGACTCTTTTTGGCTCCCTTGACACATGGCTCCCTCGCCATGCTTCTGCTATTTCGCACTGCAGTTTTCCAGCGTCTCGGCTTCCTAATGTCTCCAGTCCTGGCAGCTCTGACATCTGTACTCCTCCTAACGCCTTCTCCTGCTTGCTCTCCTACTCGCTCATCCATCTGTGTCAGACCACACCATTTATAAGTGAAAAGACCAGTAAAGTGGGGTCAGGTGTGAATGGTTACTTTTAAATGCCTGACCCTGCCTGACTCCATTATTGGGGCAACTTGAGTTATTTCGATGGTAGGTTGCCCTTATTTTCCCCATGCTAGTCCTACGGGTAATCTTTACTGATCTTGGTTGCCTCTTCCTCGTCTCAGTATTTGTTAGAAATGGGGAGGGGGAGATGGAGTGAGATGGGACTTGACATTGATAGGCTATGTTGTTACAAGATGATTGGTAAAGAATATGGGAAGACCTCTCTTTTTGTTAAATTATTCTCTGTTACCCACCGGGATATGCAAGCCTAGGCCTGCATAGCCCTTCCCATGATCTGAATGGGAGGAAAAGACCAAGCAGCATTGGATTTGAGCTTCTGGCTTTGTCTTACTTGACTTCCCCTGTTCCCTAGGGTTGCTCCGGTATAATTGGTTTGTCTCTTTCTTGGTTTAGGGATAATGGGGCCTGCATAAGCCACAAAGGCTTCGGGGTTTTCTCTACCCATTGTCCCATTGGAATACTACGTCTCTCCTAGGTATTCTCTTGGGAGCAGTCCTGGTCTCCCCTACCCAGTTGATGCTCCCTCACTTGTCCACCCACAGGGTTGGAATCCAAAAGCGATGGCCCTCCCCTTGCCACCTGAATAGAGGATTTTTGGGGTCTATATGGGAGAACTAGGTTTCTCACAATGCTCAAAAGGAATGAACGTATGAATTAGTAGCACAGGCATGTTTGATAAATTGGTGGTCATTCTTGTGTTCCTAGAATGCAGTGTGTTTTTATGCAAAGCAGCTAGCATTCTATAGTCATGGCACGCACATCATTCAACACTTGGCTCTGCCTCCAGTCCTGCCCACAACACTGACAATCTGCCCCCCTTGCCCAAATAGGAGAGGTTTGGGGGGGGGTCCTCCCAGGAAATGTTAATTTCCAGTGCTGGCTTGACAGTGCTATGGGTAGGATGATGCTTGCCATTAGACGCAACCACTGAACGTTCTGCTTCTACTGAAGTCTCATTAAATCGAAGAGCAGGCAGCTTGTGGCAGAGTGAGGTGTTTTCATGGGAGACATGCGTGTCAACCATAAGGCAAAAGAACCTCTACGGCTGCCATGATTGAGTTTGATTCCTTCTGCAGCACCCTTAGCCACTTTCCTTCGGGGTATTCAACCAACAGATGTCCAGTCTCATCTTTAGCTCTACCTATCTCCGTCAGGTGGCTATGCCAGAAAAGAATGAGGGATTTTATTTTTAGAACTTCAACCACTGGGCTTTTTAGTCATGCTTTACAATCAAACTGGCATCGAAGGCTTTGAACACAGGCCTTCACTGGCATGTTGGCAAACTAGCTGCACCTATTGGTCTGTGGATGGGTCTTCGCTACTTGGTGCATTGAGTCTGCACCCGGAAGAAGCTGGCAGGTTCTCCACTTTATTTTTAAATGGGTAGTGAGGGAGGGAGGGAGGGAGCGAAGGTGTCCATTCTCTCTTTCCAGTTATACCTGTTTTCCTGTTGCTTTATTCTCCGGATTTTTTTGCTTCAAGGTAAAAAAAAAAAAAGCACAAGTGAAAAAACATGCAGTCGTATTCCCACAAATGAAAACGCGTCACATTATGTGACCCCCCCCCCCTTTCACTCCATTGATGTGCCAAAGTGAACATCCTCCTCTCCTCATTAACCATATATTTGATATGATTCCTTGCGCCCCCCCACCCCCCACCTCCCTAGCTTTTCACCCACAGACTTATCAGAGCAGTTGTGGAGAAACCGAGTATATAATAAAAGGGTTTTTAGATGTGAAATGTAATATGGCAAACTCTAAATGAAGCGTGTATTGGATGATCAGTAAAAGTGTGAATAAGCTTTAACACGCTCCCCTTATCCAATAGATGTCTCATTGAGTTAATGCACACCCTGCTATTTCAGGGACCTGCAACTTGTGTCTCCCATATTTTCAGGACTACATCTCGCATCAGTTTTATATATATTTTTTTAATGCAGAAAAACGTGCCGGATGTATCATTTTAAAGAATATTATTCCCTTTAATGTTTAGTGCGGAGTTTCAATCATGTATATAAAAAACAATTAATAAAATCAAGAGACAGACAGCAACAATAATTGGGCCCAACACAATAGTAAAAAGGTCCAAACGGAATAATCAACAGACATCCACCCACAATGGAACACATGCCACATCCATAACCCGTTCAATGAGCATATATATTGGATTAGAACTCCCATGAGCCATCAACAGTGACTCTGCTGGCTAGGGCAGATACTTTTTTTTAGTTGAAAACATCTGCAGAAACAATGGCTACAGAACCGTGAGATGTGGTGATGCAGAGACTGGGCCTGGCATTGTAGGACTCCAGCTCTCCAAAACCTTAACACAAATCTCGCCCACCCTCCTCTCCATCTGAAAAGCCTCAACATCATACAGTCCACCAGCCAAAACCACGAATTACCTATTGCCCCACCAGTCACTGATTTAGAGGAGTACAGAGTTTTCGAATGCATAATTTCATGCAATGTTAGGCACTGGTAGCTTGTAGTCGGCCACCCCATTGACTAGGACAGCCCACTAAAGTCCGATCCTCAGTGAGGGCCATCCGGAGAGTAAAACTACCCAGTAATCCTAGCCAATTCAGTAATATATGCAAAAACACATCATCTGTTACTATCTGGCGTAGAGGGCCATTAACAGCTAAGCTGCGGCAAGCGAAGCATGAACACAAGGCCTTTCAGGGAGAGCTGGAGGGTGCCACCCTCTACATTTGTCATCAGTAGCCAAATGGAGAATTTTGAAGCTCAAAAGGATGTAGAGGACGCTCCAATTGGGACAAGTAGTATTCCAACCGTACAGAGGAGGGGACTGCACTGCACGGAACACAGGGGCATGTCTCTGCAACAGAACTTTGAGCCGCCCGATACAAATCCTCAATACACTGGAGGCACAGACCTAATCCTCACCACCAAAGCAGTTCCTGAGACGGTAAAGGTCATTTGTAAGAGTGGAACTAGCAACATTCTAAAACCTATACCAGTAGAAATGGCACCAGTTCCGCATATTGTCAGGGAATATGTAAACACACCAGATTACACAATAACCAGGAGATCTAATGCAATGTGTTGGTACTGTGCTTGATAACAGCCTATCTGCATTGCCAGAAAATAAAATGCAATTGTATGTGCTATTATCTGACATTTTACTTCCAAAACATCCCTGTGGGGTTCTACCCAGATGGCTGTCAGTAATAGAAGTGTGTTGTGAAGATTTTTCAAGTGGGTGCTGATCTAACGTTCATTGTGCCACCTTGCCATGAGCGCTGCGCAAATATACCACGGCGTGCTCCGAGATGCTAGAGATCCGCTCAGCGTGCAAGGCTGCTAGTTTCCACATTGGTTACAGTTTCAAGCTACAATGGCAACCTTTCTACAGGGCATGCTAGTTTCACATTACATGCAAAAAATGTGATGCCAGTTACGCCTTGGCACACACACCACTATCTTGTTTTGCCTCAGCTAAGGACATTGTCAAGGCAGTTTCCACACTGCCTCTACACAATTAACAAGCCAGTTTCACACAGGCTGCACCAGGGAGCAAGCAAGTCACCGGGGGTGTTTCTAGGTCTGGAAAAAGATCTGGGGCTACGCTAATGTCGGGACAGTCAGGACTCTGGGCTAGCTAGCCTAAAAAATCATTATGTTAAAGTTATTTATGCTGCCCACCGCTGCCATTTGCATGGTCTTCAGGCGCTTTGGGGGAGTCTGAAAATAAGAGGAAGGGTTGGGTTTGTTAGTGCGTACAGAGGAAGAGTGCACACATGCTTTGCTGTTGTTCTGGTAGTTTCAGTTCAGAAATATCGGTCACCTTGTATGGGTTTTCTTCCAGGTGCTATTGGTCAGTGGACATGCATGCACTTGAATCAATAACGGTGGTGGTCTGTGTATGTGGCGAAGGGGCGCCATGACTGTGGCACCCCTGTATGTGTTCTTGGAGAAGGTGTGGAGTTTGGTGGCCGTGTGTGTGTTGCGTATTCAGTGTGTGGATGGCATAGTTGGTTAGTGTGTGCTACGTTTGCAGGAGTATGGGGAGTTTTAGTAGGTAAAGATCTGGTTGTTCCTCGTGGTGTAGGACTGAATTATCGAACAGATTTGTCAGTAAACTGGGAACTGGAGTGGCATGACCACTACTGGTTGGACGAATTGCTTGGATGATGTGGCCATGACATCATGAGGTGAGCGCCGGTATTTTGTGCTGTACATTGGCATTGGAGCTGCATGATGGGCCATGGCTGGGTGCATTAGGTCGGCAAATCAAAGATCCACGTGTTCATGCTTTCCTGAAGGTCAGGCATTCCTCCATAGTGCATATTCGCTTTGGAAGGGAGTTCAGAGTTTTGCTGAAAATGTATGATCCACTATATTTCATTTTCAAATATTGTTTGGGTTCAAGATGCATGGCATTGCTAGAAATCAGGGCCCTTCTTGTTCTGCAGGTTAAGATTTAGTTTCTTGCATGAACTCTGCTGCTTGGGCTTGAATTTCTCAGTGAACAATGCAGAGGGTTTTGAAATAGATACTTTTCCTGACTGTTAGCCATTGCAGAAATCTTAGTGCTGGTGTGATGTGCTCTCTCGCTGAGTCTTAGGAGGAGTGTTGCTGCTGCTGCATTCTTGATCCTGATCCATTGTAGGTTTTTGATAAGGTAGTCGGGCATTCCAAGGTAAATACTGTTGGCAGAATCCATTCTTGGCATGAGGAGTAAGATAATGGTGAGTGCTCTGTGTGGGAAGGTGAGAAAGAGTGATATATGCGTGATAGTACATAGGTGGAAGACACATGTATTTACTACTGTTTTGACCTGAGGTTCTAGCGTTGGGTTGTTGTGCATGAAAATTATGAGATTTTGTATTACTTTGGATACTACAGGTCTGATTCACATCTCAGTGGGCCATAGTATATGAGAGTGTATAGAGAGGTTCTTGGCCAGAATCATGATTTCAGTTTTGCCCTGATTGATTTTAAGGCTGTTGCTCCTCATCTGGGCATCGATTTGTGAGAGGCAGTTGGCGAGGGTTTGGTCCGTTTCCTTGCTGGTGTCCGTTTCAAGCTGACTTCGAGAAAATTCAATTTCACATCCGCAGGTCAAATATCAAGTCATTTACACCGTACTCCAGAACATGTCTCGAGGCTAATTGTGCCCACAAACATAAATATGTACGTTTCATACTGCACTCAGAAAAGGCTCCATTTCCATTTCAAAAGACAATAGAATATTATCATGGCGGTCTCATAGCACACTGAAATATGCCAATTTCGTACCACCTCCAGAAAATTGACATGCTCAGTTCAGCTGTGTCATTACAGTTATTACCAAGGTAAGCATTTTGTCCTAATAGTTTTGATATTGTCCCAAGACAATGCAGCTTTTCCAGCGACATTGCTCCCAGAATATTACTATGCCAGTTGGCATATCTTCCAGATAACTGCCATGCCAGTTTCTACAGCCACTTTCCAAAGCTTCACATTGTTTTGCCATTGCATTGCCCCAAGAGATGACCTTGCCATTTTCACATTTCCTTCAGAAAAGAGGCATGTCATTTTCACAGCACCCCCATAAAAATGCCACATGCTAGCTTCAAATTTCCGTCAAAGGAATTCCACATGCATCCAGAAGATTGTCAAGTTGCACCAGAAACTATTTTAGCATCTCTTATACCAAGAAAATTGTAGCACCTGTTTCACGTGGACAACCGAAAATTGTCATGTGTTCGAACACACTTTATTCCACAATAAATACCATAAAAGCAGCAATACATATATTCTAATACACCATAAAATATCATTCATGTTTAGCAAATACCAATCATTACATACTATTAATTCATAGATAAAACAGGGATAACATGAGATGTTAATATCAGGTATATCATAAAAACAGGCCATCATAGAATTAACACCACAGTCTTACAATATCAATTTTGCTCTTCTTAACCAGACCCCATGAAGAAATGTTACAACATAATAAACCTTGTTCACATTTGTTGTACTGTTACAATATACCAAGGCCTCTTCCATATGCAAAATACTCTTCAATCTAAAAAGGGGTATCCCGGTAATGCCTCCTAAGACCCTGGTATCACAGACAAATAAGTAATTAAGTAAAATAAAATGACCATTTCCTCTAGGTTGCCACAGAATTTAAATTGAGTGTCTAGTGGACTGGTCTATTTTGCAGTGAAGGCAGCCACCTTAAGAGCATTTGTACCTAGTTGAACGAATAATGCACGTGCATACCCGTGAGTCACGCAATCTAAATAGGGCTCAAAGTCGACTATTTTATCAATAATTAAGGAGCTCCAGACTTTAGAGCGGTGCACACCGTTTTCATATTCCTGATTATAGATTCACCGAATTTTGTTTTAATTGCATCCTTTGAGCCAACTGGTAAACCCTCTAGACATGAGCAAATGTTTGGCAACTCCAGGTACACTGTGTGTATGTATTTGAACCATGGCAATTAACTCGATCCAAGCACATTTTGTAAATTTATAAGCATTGCAGTGTATTTCGCAGGTTCAGGCATGCACCACAATTGGGTCAAAAATAGCAGTGTCTTACTAGCTGCTCCGTCACACAGGGGCATAAGGTTACATTCCCAGTGCAAGCATGCCATTGGAGGTTGCTTTGATTGCATGAGTAAGGACCTCAGGAACTGGTTGGCGGCCACCTTAATTTGATTGCACGGGCAATGACCCCGCAGCTCAGCTCCATATAAAGTAGCTGCCCACCCCTACATTTTATACAGTTTCAGGGCAGTGGCAATTGCTCCTCTCCCATGAGAACTAAAGAAACAACGTATTACACTAATGTACTTTTCCAAGGTGGTCAGAGCCATGGTACAATTTGCAGACAAGGATAGATCTTCCCCAAACCACTAAATAATCACTAAAAAAAGATTTGCTCTAAAACATGCTCATCAATTCAAATCCTTAAATTTATGTTCTTGCTACATTTGCGGCTGGGCACCATTACCTTTGGTTTCACTATTTTAAGTTCCATAGAAAGTTCACTACACGTCTTAATGAACGAATTGCGCCTTAAACCTATAGGGGTAGTGGATAGCAGTACTGCATCATCTGCATAAAAAAGTGCAGGGAATGTATCAGACCCAAGTTTAAGGGGGATCTAGACAACGCACCTGCAATTCTTCAATGATCACATTAATGTGACCGGCGCAATATAATTAAATGTACAGACAGAAAAGGAGCGGGGGAAACACACACCCATGCCGCACCCCATCTCTACCGGGAAGGTTTTGGTGGTTTCGCCACCCAATCCCCATCTTACTGGGGTCCATTATTGCTGCAAAGTGCTTTAATATTGAAAAGCAGTGGCCCTGGGATACCCTTAGCCTTCCATATTGACGACAATTTATTACGTGAAACGCTATCAAATGCTGTGTGTAAGTCCACAAAGACAGCAACGATATTGTTATTTTGCAGGAAAATGTATTTTGACAGAACTGCATACAGTCGAAGGCATTGGTCCACTGTGCCAATGCCAGACTGGAATGCAGCCTGCAAATGGTTGATATGATTACCCATTACCCTCTTGGACCCAACGCTGTAGTCGTGCCAACAGTACCTTTGCACAGACCTTTCGCACTGCATCAAGTAGTGAGAATGGTCTCTCGTTAACCGAGTCCTTCTTATAACCCTTCTTATACAAGCGGATGATATTCACTTCACGCCACAACATCCCCATTCTCGAATCAAGGTCAAATACCTGTGTTAAAAGGTGCGCCCAAATGGCTGGCTTGTCTTTTAACAAGTCGATTGGGATTCCATCTGGTCCCGGTGCTTTCTCGCTAGCTGTTAGTGATAGATTCACAGAATGTTATCCAGTTGATTTCTCATTACTTAAATAAATGTCATGTCGGTGTATTGATGTCATGGAAGGGTCCCCCAGCAACTTTCACAATGACCCCTGAAAATTACTATGCCAGTTTCACATTGTTGACGGGTATTTGGGGCTGTGCGGCTCCTCTATCCTTGGTGCGGGCAACCAGCCTCTGATTCTATGGTGCCACTTTTGACTTGGTGTCCAGAGTGTCCCATGGGTGTACCCCTTGCTAGAGACAAACATTAAGGCAGAAAAGCATTAAAAACGAGAGCCATCAGATTCAACTCTGAGAACAGATGCAGCTGACACCAAAAAAATATGGCAATCATGGAGGCAAAGAATGACAAGTGTTCTGACATGTCTTCTTTCCTGCTGATAGGTCTATTCATACTGCTTTTTAGTCAACTGACAGGTAGTACATGCCATCCTTGAAGGCTTAGAAGTTGTCCCAAACATCAGGTGGAAAGGAAGGAATGCTATGAAGTATGGAAGACCTTTTGGGAAAGTATACCACCTTGTATTCGGTCAGTCCAGGACCAAATCCAAGATGCTGCTAAAGAGGCAAAGCCGCTAGGGCCGACAAAAGCCATGCTTAGCAATCCCATGTCCCTAATGCCATGGGCCACACATCTAGCTCTGAAACCTGGACCCACAAACATCATCCTAAATCTACCACGATGCTGAGGGATGCCACAATGATTGTGGCACGTGATCGTTTTCACCAAAAGATTGTGCCACAGGAGTAGGTCACCACCACATGCAAGGTAGAGCCATTGGGTGCACCAGACTGCTGCTTCTTTCACACATTACCATGCATTGAGCAAAGTCCACAGGAATTCTTTCATATTCACACACATGCACAAATATGCACGTGTTAATGTTTAGCAGTGATAGAAGTGCACCAAAAAAGTAATGGAACTGTGACCTTGTAACAGGACGGGGTAGGTAGACTAGTGCAACACGTGACATGACATTGCAACTGGGGCAGGCTAATGACAGCGGTAACACTGTATTTCTTTTTCTTTTTCTTTTTCTCAGTCTGTCAGTCAGTGTGCCCAGGGCTGTCAGAAGATGTGGTGAGGCCCGGGACAAAACATTTGGTGAGGCCCCCTTACAATTATTTGCACTCGGCCAGCAGCGGCACCTCCGCAAACAGGAGACTCGAGAAATCTACCCTTGAGTTTGTGTGCAGGATCCCAAATATGTTTTATTACTACAACTCCAAATCAACTACAGCACATTTAGATTGCTCTACTGAAGAAAGGTTCATGCCAGACTAATTTTTTTATCATATGAATAAATATAAATAATATGGCATGAGCTCTCCACTGCGCCACCTCCAATTCTCTGAGGGTCAGTCACTTTTCCAAGCAAAGAGTTGAGGGCAGATCTCTTTCTTCGGCTGGGGCCTCCCTCTAACAGCCTCCCTGCCTCGCTGAAACTTGTGGAGAACCATCTCCGTATCCAGAAGCACCTCAAAACCTGTCTTTGCTTCTACCTTCTCTATTCCTCTCCCTTGCTGATCACCTGCCTGATCCATGCATTGGTCACCTGGTCAAGCTCTGAATTTGGGCCCAGGTCCCTTCCTGTCCTGTTGCAATCCCGCACTGCTTCTTGGCTCCCCTGCACTTGTGGTCTGTATCTGTAACCCTACAGTTCCCGCTCTTGCTCTTATTCTCCACCCGGTGGCTGCACTTATGAGTACCCACACTTGCCACCCGTTGGCTGCACTCTTGTTTCTCCTTTGTTACTGCACTTCTGCATCCTACCCCACCCTCTGCACTTCTCCCCTCCCCCTTGCCTGCTCGTGTGCGATCTGAATAACACAAGGCCTAGTAAGATTTGTGTTTTGTCCTACTCTTTTGTTTCTCCCTCCTTGCCTTCTCGCGCCTAGAAACATCTGTGTACAGGCACTTTATAAATGCCATATCATATCATTAAGGAGCACCCTGCCCCTGTGTGCGCATTAAAACACACATCATACACAGTGACAAATGACGCACAGTGGAGGCTGGCACATTTCTGAACTTAAGAGGCTTAAATGTTTGTGCCAATTAGGCAGGATCAACAGAGCACAGTGAGGGAGCCCAAACCAAACAAGGGTTGCTTGAGGGGGGGGCTCTCACTCCCAAGAAAATGTTTGAAAGATTGGGTTAAAAGTATGCATTTTACAGCACTTTCTTTGCAAAATTGGGTAGAAATCCATACAGTTTGCATTTGGTTTTGTATGGGAGCACATGGAAATTCCCCAAAGTAGCAAATCATAAATTGTGCATAGGAACATTTTCCAATACATTTCATGCCGCCTTTCCACGTGAGATATGCTAGTATAAAAATATATTCATGCTGGTTGTTCTAATTATAAATGCCATACCACAGAAAGTATATCCAGGCTGACTGTGTACCATAAGTGTTATTACTGGCTAGATTGGACTACATTCAATGTGGGCCAATTTAGCCAAGTAGTATGTTTGATTTAACCTTGATGCATAGTCCTGTGCATCAATGGTAAAGGAAAAAGAGCACTGGCAATGCTAACAGTTTGGACATTTGTGTAGGCATGGGAAAGGCACTTCTGTGTTGGTATTAGCTGGCCATTGATAGTGCCAGTGCAAAATGGTTTGAGTACCTCAGCAGCTAATAGTGCCTGGTAAATGCCTAATACTTATACACAAGTCAAAACTGTTGGCTTTGCCAATGCTTATTATTAAAAGGACTTCAGCAAAAGACACGCAGGGTGTTTTTAAATTAATTGGCCAAAGGCAGACCTGATTAAGACCTTTTTATTACACCCGCTACGTGTTTACAACTCCAATGAAGTCATGAACTCTCAGAAGACTCCTTTGAGGAAACACTTGCAGGCACATTGAGGGCTAAGTTTGATGGCAAGGCATGTGTAAAGCTAGCTCAAAGAGTTGCAGTGAGAAGGTGTTTTGGGTGGGGAGGGCAGGAACTGGGTGAGAATTGCCATAGGGATTAGCATGGCCATGAGAAGTCACTTCACTGTTAGCACCTGCATTCATATCCATACATTTTTAGGTAATTGAAATCGTGATGTGGGGTTAGCACTTGCATGCTAGGGGAGTGATTAGAAGGGAAGTGGTGACATGAGACATCTCATTCTCACAGCAGTCCTTAAGTGTGACGTTTCAGAAATGAAGGCAAGAGGTAGCTGCTTGTAACATTGAAGCTTCACAAGAATAGTCTCATTCAAAATGCCGAAAGATGTTAGGTGCCCCCACACAAGGAAGTTTGCCCCTTCCTCACAGCCTCTGACGTTAGCGCCTCTCCCAACATTTGAAGTGTTAGTCCCCTTTCCGCCCTGACATTTTAGCCTGGGTGCACCTCTGATGCCATGAACCCACCCGTTAATGAAGTGGCCCCAGGGCGCGTACATTTAGGGGTGGTGCTGAACACTCACTCACAAAAAACACTTTCACCCATGCATTCATCCACCAGTTACACAACTCCATACATGCATGTATACATAAACCCAAACACAGCATTGACACAAACACCAACATGCACGCATGCATTCATACATACACATATACATACTAATTTAAATACACATATACACTTTTAATTTAAAATAAAAAAACATTTACCTTACGTCCATGTACCCTTAAAAAGCATCCACGCAGCCGACACAAAGACATGCTGCCTGACAAGAGAGAACTCCTCTCCTGTCAGTCAGCGTGGTCATGCTGAGCAACGTGAACACACTGACTGACGAGAGAACTCCTCTCCCATCAGTCAGCATGGTCATGCTGAGCAACGTGAACACACTGACTGAAGAGAGAGTACTCCTCTCCTGTCAGTGAGTGTGGTCATGCTGAGCAACGTGAACACACTGACTGACGAGAGAACTCCTCTCCCATCAGTCAGCATAGTCATGCTGAGCAACGTGAACACACTGACTGACAAGAGAGAACTCCTCTCCTGTCAGTCCGCGTGGTCATGCTGAGCAACGTGAACACACTGACTAACGAGAGAGAACTCCTCTCCCGTCAGTCAGTGTGGTCATGCTGAGCAACGTGAACACACTGATTGACAAGAGAGAACTCCTCTCCCGTCAGTCAGTGTGGTCACGCTGAGCAACGTGAACACACTGACAAGAGAGAACTTCTCTCCCATCAGTTAGCGTGATCACACTGACAACGTGAACACACTGACTGACAAGAGAGTACTCCTCTCCTGTCAGTCAGTGTGGTCATGCTGAGCAACATGAACACACTGACTGACAAGAGAGAACTCCTCTCCTGTCAGTCAGTGTGGTCATGCTGAGCAACGTGAACACACTGACTGACAGGAGAGGAGTCCTCTCTTGTCATTCAGCATGTCCACGTTTTCAGCTGAATGACGGGAGGCAGCAGAGCTCACTTCTGAGCCCTGCTGCCTCCCCTTATTTTGCTGTTTGTTGCGGAGCCAAACGGTTTCGCAACAAACAGCAAAATCATTGCAGGGGCAGAGCGCAGACAGCACAGTCCTCCGTGTGAATAAAGGACACGGGAGACTGTGCTGCCTTCTCCTTAGGAGAGAGGGCCGCGAGGTCCCCCGCAAGCGCGAGGCCCGGGGCAGTTTGCCCCCCCTGCACCCCTCTCGTGACGGACCTGAGTGTGCCTATATATTGCTTAGACTTGCGGACCTTAACTTCACTCGAACCTTTACCTAACTTCTACCTGAACAGGTGCCTTTTTGGAAGCTCCCTGGAATTAGAAAAACTTGCGTTGTCAGGAACAGAACTTGATAATTTACTTCAAGTCCTGGGTCCCAAGATTGAAAGTCTAATCTCCTCTGACCTGATAGAGTTTTAGATATAGTCTGTGATGCTCCATAGGCCAAAACATTCCATCCTGGGGATTTACTTCATGATGCTATCCTTAAAGTACACAGGAGCAGCTCCATGGATGCATTTGAAAAGAATGCGACACATTTTAAGATGAACTCTCAACTGTACTAGAAACCATAGCCAGTTCCTGTGAACAGCTTAGACATGATCACTTTACCAACATCCAGAAATCAATCGGTATGTAGCCACCTGGAGTCTAAAGTTTCATTCAATTACCCCCTCCCAGGAGTTCACTGCAATGGACCAAGTGACTAGTCACTAAGCTTCTACTGCAACTGCACACTTGTCCAGGGACATGAGTGGACCGATTTTATATAGCCACCATATATTAAAATGCCATCTCTTGAAAATAGCATGGAAATTTTAGAAACAATATTGTCTTGGCATTTAACCAGAGATGCTAACTTGACAAGTTTTGCAAACATCAGGGGGAAATGGAGTGTGCAAGAGATTCCTTCCCAATGTTAGCAGGATCTCCTCCATCTTCCCCTGGCTACGATGGAGCCAGTTAGAATTCATCCAGGCTATGTCACTTAGGCTTCATAACTCTGCAGTCAGATTTGAGTTTAGCTGCAACTGCAATAGCATGGTAAAGTGAAGAAGTATGCTTTAACTTCCAAAAGTACTGTTCCGGAAAGGTGAAAAAGGTTGTAAAAAGTAGTGCAACTGTTAACAATAAAAAAGAAAAAGTAATGGAACTCCGCTCCTGTCTTTTCCCGCGTACTTCGATCTCTGATGTTTAGTGAGCACACACTCACTAAACATTAACAAAAAACATCAGTAGCAAAGTATTCTGTTCCTCACTGAGCGAGTCCTCGCTGGCATTTGTGCATGACCGCCTCAATTTTGTATGCATGGGCTAGACTGACTGAAGTCCCAATACAAAGACTCTCTGCACCCTACACTGCCCCAGCTTGATTGCAGAATCGGGTAAGAGCTGCAGTCAACAAGCCTCACCCAGCACGTGACGGGCAGAGACATGAGGTGACGAAAGAGCCCCTTCTACCCCCCCCACCCTTCAACACAGTATATGGTCGAATCGGGGAAATGGGATGCTGATTTTCTACCTGGCAGTTCTAAGTGCCCTTAAAATCTGTTGTTGTGCTACAGAAATAAAATCAGAAGAAGGTCCCACCCCGGGTGCCACATTCAAAATCACAGGGAAAGAAAGACTAAGTCGACATACCATGAAGTGCACCTGCAGTGATCGGCTGTCCCCAACCTTCGGGATAAACTTCAGATCTAGGAAAAGCTTTGCTCCAGTTGGTCTTGGTTTTGCATTCAGGCACATTAAAGTGTGATTAATGTGAGATGGCTGCAGACAATGCAGAGAGTGGGTGATTGGGAGCACGATTTTCCCTTATGGTGGTGCAGTTGGTGGGTAAGCGGAACTGGAAGGGGATTCCAAATCTTGATAATAAACTTCAAAGCCAGATTTGAATTGTTCATGCTCGCATTACATTGCACGCTGGTAATTGCAGGTTTCTGTTTACGACGGGGAAAATAAACCCAGGGCTGAAGTCGAGGGTGCACGCGGGTGGACACCGTCCACCCACTATTTTCAGAGGGTGGACGCCGTCCCACCTGGGTATTTTAGAGGCCTGGCCATGTGCATAATAATATAACTTACATTTCATTTTTGTAATCTGCCATCCCCTGGAATCAACCATGGTCGCAAAGTTAACAGGCTGCAGTCTTTACCATTACACCAAACATGCAGTGCTCAAGAAAAGGCAGGCAAACACAGTGTTAAAAGCAGAAAGGCCAGACCTGGATCTGTGTAACAGAAATACTTTAATTTAATTGGCTGTTTACCAGCCATTGAAATTTGTCAATCACTGAGTGTGGGTGGGTGCAGTGGCTCACGAGAGCCAGAAAGGAGAAAAGTGAACCTGTGCGTGCTTGTGGCCTTCCTTGCCTGCTTCCTGGTAAGCAAACACCCCATTCCTTAGTTTCTTTCATACTTCACGTTTTGTCCCTCCTGCATTGAGGGGACCGAGAGTCAGGTGGGCTACTAGGCCCCGGTCTTCCAGGGAGAGGCCTGGGCCTACAAGCTTCAAGTTCAATTTACAGCTTCAGGCTATGGTCGCCAGTGCGGGCTCGATTATATTAGCATAATAATATAATCGAGCCTGCACTGGCGACCGTAGCCTGAAGCTTTTAAGTTAATATAATTGAGCCTGCACTGGCGACCGTAGCTTGGAGCTTTTAAGTTGAACTTGAAGCTCCTAGGCCCCGGCCTCTCCCTGGATGCAAGACCCCAGCTGCACTGAACATAACGTGAGGAGACAGAGGTGGGGGGGGAAAATGAGAAGGAGGTAGAGAAGGATGTGGATTGGCAGGGTCAGGAGAGGTATGCAACGGGGGGTGTGGCAGGGAGTGTTCAGACCCGCTTTACACTGACGTAGCTAGTGCTCCTATACGTCATTCAATTACGTTTTATTGTTCCTATACTTTTATTTTAAAAAGAAACCGTTCTGGAATGGTTTCGTTTTAAAATAAAACTGTAGGAAGAAGTGAAACTTTCACTTTCAGTGCACTGCACTGAGCGTTCCCCTAAACAGCAGGAGCATGGGTTTCGGGGTTTGTAATCTGCGTGTGGGGGGGGGGGGGGCAATGGGGTTTGTGAGGAGCAGTGTAGGCCAGTAGAGAACACAGTTCCACTAATTTTCGTACACTTTGACCACTGACTGACTTCCTATAATTAAAGGTGCTGCACGTCTGCAATAGGATTTTCTGGCCCTAGTAAGGACTTTTTCAGAAGATGTTTATTACCCACAGTGGAAGAGCAGTGGCTTGATTTATGGGAGTCCAGTCCTTTTTCTATGGAAAGTATCTCCTGGGGTTACCTGGCCAACCGCATTTATCCGAGGAAAGAAAGCGCTGTGACATGAGAGCAGTGCAGTCCTGTACCCTTGCAGGGAAAGGGCTGCCTAAATGCACCACTGCACCTGAGAGGGGAGCACTGAGCATACAACTGAAAAAACAAAGGGGTGCATGGGGGATACCTTCACAGGAAAGTAGCGAGAATGGGCTTTGCCATTGAAGGCGAGAGAGGTGCACAAAGAATTACGGGGGGCAGGGAGGGGGCCTTATGGAATGCTACACACGAGACATGACATGTCACTGCAAGAATGAGGTACAGCTCTCATCCCATCACGGATTTGTTGGGGGTTGCCTGATGTTGAAATGCCTGTTCAACTTCAACTTTGCATTAAATACATTGCACAAGGTGAACTTTGTGCATGGTCTCATTGTAAATATGATGCTAACTGTACAAACCTTGTATTTTAATTAGCAGGGATTCCAATGGGGCTCCAGCTATGAGTGATGGGTAGAGGAGGATTGGAGACATCACTGCCAGAGAGGGGAGATGATAGCATGGGACATGCCAGTTCAAGAGGGGGGTGATAGCATTGAAGGAGAGAGGGTGACGTAGGAAGGACCACTACAGGGCAGTGAAGGAGAAGATATTTCATCAGGGGAGCAGGGTACATGGCAGATAACCCTGTAGTAGTGATTTCAGTTTAACGGCTTCATTAGCAAAGTGCCTTTACATAAGGAACCACCCTGGAGAACCTGCGTCTAGGCGCAGATCTATTATAAGCATCAAACAGATAAGGAGATTCAGCATATCAAACAACGAGCACAAATTATAAGAGACAGGTTTGAAGTTGTTCTGAAATACTTCCAAAGAACTCACTACGTGAATTTCCATAGGCAGTTGATTCCACCGTTTGGAATTGCCACAGAAAAACATCTGGATTGGACAAACTACATCTATTTTCTGATCTAAGGCTTGTAGTTGACTTGTCCCATGTTAAGAGGGAATACATGTAAGATGTAGCTAACTCATGCTTTTGAAAACGAAGCATAATATCTTAAAGATAATCTGTTGATGCACAGGAAGCCAATGGAGTTCTTGACGATAGGGGGAGAGAAGGTGAAAAATAAGACAGACTGCTCAATTTTGCACCAGCTCATCAGTTAATCCTACATACAGCACGTTGTCATTTGTTTATTTATTGTATTTATTCAATTGTTTGTTTAAAAAGCGCTTAATACCCGAGAAAGCGTGGATCCAGGATTTGAAAGTCTGCTGCTCTTTGCCCATTGCCCCTGTGCTATCCTCTGCCCACAATCCAGGTAGCAGTTTATAACCCAGCCTCTGAGACGTACTCAGGGGTGATTGGGAACTCGAGAGATTTCTTGGTAGGCCTCTGCACCCTGTGCCTCTTTTGTGTGGTATTTCTAAATTTTACCATAGGAAAAGGGTTGGGCATGCTGAAAATATGTAATATGGGGCACTTTAAAATTATTTCCAGGGCCTATTTTGGTTCCCAGCCCAGTTCACCCCTGGCTATGGCCTGCCATCAATTGTCACATGCCCTTCCATGGACTCCATTTTGCAGAGGAAAGTAACGTCTCCAAGCACAGGCCACTGAGGCATGTGTCGTGGCTCGCAGAGCAAAGTGAATTGGAAACATTGAATTCAATTAACACGCAAGTAAATTAAATGGATGATAATGAAATTGCAGTGATGTTATACATTCAAAGGTTCGCGCCAAGCGTGACAGAATCATGTTCAGCCTGGGGTTGCTGGTGTCTAGGGTCATCCAACAAAACTCATAGGGTTTGTAAGCAACCATTACTACTGAGCCCGGAGGTGTACAATAGCAAACCACTTCATGGATTTGCTGCAGGAAAAAAGCAGCTGTCATGCTTAACTTCCACAGATCTTGCAAGGACTGTGCTTTAGCTCCTACATTTCCCTAAGGTACTAAATGAGTGCCAAGGTCCCGCGATATTAGAACATTGGCCCCCCCTCAACCTTTAAAAGGATATTGACTTCTTTTTGGAGGGTGCAGCTAAGGTTTCAGACTTGTAAATAGGGTGGGCATGGTACAGAAAGCCGTGCAGCCGGAACAGGGTACCGACAGTGTACAGAAGCCCACTCCCTAGATCGTAAGTTTCTAAAATGCCACTTAATTGCAAGGCAAAAGAGCTCAACTTGAGGCTCTGCCATATAATCCAAGGGTGCCCTAACCAAGAAAACTGTACAAAATTCATCCAAACTAGCCTCCTCTCCCCCTTAAACAATTCAACCTTTCCTCCATGACTTCTCACCCCCTACAACCCTCCCCAAAGTCCCCTTTAACGTCTTGCTGACCAATAGGATCTCCTGTGGGGCAGAAAAGGTTCCTGTTCAGAAACCATGAAACTATGAGGCCAATTCACAAAATGGCCTCCTGGACATACCCTGCCTACTTGCAGTTTTTATTTATGCAGCATGTGTACTGTGTGCTTTTGTTCCTCAGGATTCTGGCACGTACATTGCTGGGACTCGTGCTCCATGCCTGTGAATCAAGAAAGAGGTGAGCAGTGTGACCAAACTAGCCCGTAGGTGAGCAGTGTCTGGGGTGTGTAAGACAAGGCCCCTGCTGCACTTGTTGATATGCTGCAGACAAACCGAGGCACTCCGCCCGCACCCTGTATACAGCATGTGTGATTATGCCTTTGCATTCCTTCATTCGCACAGACCTTTATGTGGATGCAAAACCGTCATTTTAATTGTCTATTTAAACAGTGGGGTACAACATTTAATTTATTGTCTCTAATCTCTCCTTTCCTGTGCAAACTCCTGGAAAAGCTAGCCATCTCCCAGCTTAATCCTCACACTGAATCTGTTGGTTGTCTCCATGACCAGCCTGGCTTCAGAGCAGCCAGAAGCACGTTAACTGCTCTACTGAACCTCCGTGAAGACCTGCTCTCCAACCTTGATTCTAATCCCCCCTCTGTTCTCATCTTACTCAGTCTCTCTTCTGGGTTTGACATTGTAAAAGATGCCATCCTGCTCAATCGCCTCTGTGATAACCTGGGTATCACCGAACAGGCCCTGGCCTGGCTGACCTTGTTCCTCTCTGATTGACCCTCCCAGGTCTGACTTGGGTCCTTCCTTTTCTCTATCTCATTCTCTACCTGTGGTTTTCCTCATGGGTCTAACCTCTATGCACGGCTGTTGAACCAATATGTGGCACCTCCCCACCCCCCTGCATTGCTGCTCTCTGCTCCAACTTTCAGTGCTATGCGGATGACACTCAGCTTGTTTTCAGACTCCCCTCTGCCACCTCTTCCTCTTCTCGGACTGTCTGTCTGCTATCCAGGAGTGGTGTGCTGCCAACGATCTCTGCCTTAATGCCAGTAAAATGGAGATTCTCCTCATCGGCACACCTGCACCCTCCTTTCCTGTCACCCTGGCAGGCCTCCCTTGGCCCTCTTCCTGCTCCCACCTGTGAGGCTAAGAACCTCTTCGACTCCACCTTCCCCTTTTCTCCTCACATCTCGGATGTCTCTAAGAAGTCAAACTACCAACTGCACCTCCTCAGAGGTATTCTTCCTTTCCTTTCCTTCCCCCAGAAGCTCACTGTCTCTAGAACTCTGGTTCTCTCTAGACTGGACTACTGCAACATCCTCTTTCTAAATCAGCTTGCTTCTAGTCTCCGCCCCCTGCAACTCATCAAAACAGGACTGTGAGACTTGTCCTTGGCCTCAAGCCCAGGTATCTTATCTCTCCAGCACTGAAATCTCTGCATTGGCTCCCAGTGGCTGCAAGGATGATGTTCAAGACCCTCTGCATTGTCCACAAGGCTTTCTGGGGCCAGAGTCCTCAATACCTCCAACTGTCTCTTCGTAAATACCGTCCTACTCGAGCTCTTCGCTCCTCCACCTCCAACATCCTCGGGGTGAGTTGCTTCCCCAAGCAACGCGTTTCTTCGGCTGGGGCCTCCCTCTGCAACAGCCTCCCTGCCTCACTGAAACTTGAGGAGAACCATCTATGGTTCCCAAAGCACCTCAAGACCTTCCTCTTTGCTTCTGCCATCTCGCTTCCTCTCTTCCTCTCCCCTGCTGATGTCCTGTCTGATACTGCACTTGCCATCTGGCTACCCTCTCATTTCGGGTCCAGGTCCCTGCCCTCCCATGCTCTAAAATATGATTGTTTTTGTGATGCATCTTAACAGGGTATTTGGTCAGTAACTCAATCAAATGGAGGCCCACGGGCATATCCCAGAAGACCTAGATGCCCCTGCCATGGACCATCTTCCTCCACAGCATGAGAGGGCCTGGTTGCGAGCCCAGCCAGGAGATGACAAAGGTCAACAGAGTCTCATCAAGCATTGGCCCCACCAACACTTTGCCTCTCTTCCCCATCGTGGAGGCGGCATCAGCAGTATTCAGTCGGAAATTCAGGGAGGAGCATGTCCAGTGAAATCCACGTCCCAGCTTATCCACAAATAGAAGCTGTATTGGTCACACATGATGAGTTTGCTGTTCTACAAAAGGACACTCTCTTGCCCGAGTGTTGGGACCTGAATCAGTGGGCACAATTCGAGGAGAAGTATCCATGGCTAAGCGTAAAAAATCGTCTTCTTGGGTGCACAATATTCAGTGAAGTTAAACTACTTGGAGTGTCGGTGTCCTGAGGAGTTAGCATTTCCAAGGAATGGATCTCTGGGAATATAGCTCCATGTGGCACAACAAAGGCTAGCAAGCTGATTTCATTACGCAAGAAAATGCATAAGCGCAGAGTATCTGAAGCGCACATATAGGCATGTACAATCCAAGTTGAGTCTAAGAAAGAGGTGCTGCGGTCTGCCATTGTTGAGCAACAAAAACATTGTTTTGCATCAACCCTGAAGGTGTTTTGCACTTTTTATTTCTGTGCCAAAAATAATCGTCCCTTTTTAGACTTCCCAGATCTGATTGGGATGAGGGCTGCTACTGAAGCAGACATGGGGTCTATTCTACATAGCCAATACACTGCAGCACAAATAGCTGATTGCATTGCTTCTGAAATGCGTAGGAAGCTTTGCTCAATTATTCTGGAATGGGCTCCAAAAATGTCAATTTTTATTGATCAATCCACAACTGTTTCATCTCATTCAGTTTTAATTGTTTATATTCATTCTTCGATTGGTGGTAAAGAGCCTATCACCTTTTTCCTTGATTTGCTAGAATTGGCTGGACGAGATGCGCAGTCTATTGAAGGCTCACTTTTAAATTGTTTGTCCAAACATGGGCTTTCCCATGAGTCCCTTGCAGAAAATTTGATAGGGGTATGCAGTGATGGGGCAAGTGTTATGCTAGGACGAAACTCTGGTGTGCTTGAGAGGTTAGCTGAAAAATATCCCTGTATTGTGGAATGGCACTGTTTTTGCCACCGCATTGAGTTGAGCGTGTCTGATACTGTTCATTCTGTCCCTGGTCTGAAACATCTGACATGTTTTGAAAAGCTGTATGCGGTCTACAACCAATCGCCCCAAAATCAACGTGAACTTTCAGAATGTGCAAAGGATTTGGAAGCTCAAATTCTTAGGATTGCAAAAATCTTTTCTATTTGGTGGATTGCTTCGAGCCAGAGGGCTATTCGAGCAGTATGGGAGTCATACCTGGCACTTCATAATCATTTCCTGAGGGCAAGCGCATGTACTTCACGTGACAGCAAGCATCGTGCTACATTCATTGGGCTCAATAAAATCATAACATCTGAGGATTTTCTTCTTCATTTAGCTGGTATTGCAGATGCAGTAAGTGAAGTTGGGCTTCTTTCTGAAGCTTTGCAGAGGGATGATGTGACTCTTCCGAGAGCCTATCAGCTCATCAACCAAACTGTGCGGGCCATTGAAAGATACAAGAATGTGCCTGGTAAACATCTGAAAGAAGTAACGGATTCCATTGCAAAAGGGTCCTTTAAAGGGGTGACTATCAATTAGGAGGAGTCAAGAGGACAGGCTAGAATAGATCTTCCTCAATTTTACCAGAATTTGGCAGATAATTTACATTCACGATTATATGCCATGACTGCAAGTAATAGGTCAACCAATAGTCCTTGGGCTGATGAATTTGAGGCACTTGCTGCCCAGATAGAGGGCGAACATAAGCTGGAAATCCTGTGCAGGAGATTTTCGCTGAATTACAAATCTATAGGTGAAGGTTTCCGGGACTACATTGACAACGGTGGGGATGAAGTTCCCAAACAGCTGCAACCCCTCATGAGGGCAGTAAACACCCTGCCAGTAACATCTAGTGACTGTGAAAGGGGTTTCAGTACAATGAACTTGATCCTGTCACCTGTAAGGAATGTTTATAAACCTAATGGGCCCTCCTCTGCCACTTTGTAATCCTCTGCCGTATGTGAACAGGTGGCTGTCTTCACATCGCAATGCAGATGATAACCAGTCACGCAAAGAAGATCCTGCAACCCACTATAACAAAAGGTATGCAGATGTGTGGGAGTTTCTTTGATGCCAGCATTTGTTAACATGCACAAATCCCTGATGAAGTGAAATTAGTTAATTTGAAGACTGTTAAAAGTTGATTTTGTGTACATTCAATAAAACAGGATGTTAATAGTTAATAATTCAGCTCGTAATCTTGATGTTATTTTTGATTCTTCAGTTGTTCTCTACTCATATCCTCCATTTCTTGTTCCTGTCGCTACCACCTCTTTATTATTATAAAAGCTCATTGCTTTCTTACCTTTCCTTGTGCTAAGCTTCTCCTCTCCTCTTCAGTGTTTACTGGTCTGTTCTACTGTTCTTCTCTTCTTTTGGTCTTTCTGCATCTCATCTTGCTCCTTTTGGCTTCATTTATCATTCTTCTAATCAAGTTCTTTGTACTCTTGCTCCTCGACACTCAATCACTTCTGCTCTCCACTCCTTGCATTGGCTTTCGTTTGAATATCACATATTTTCTTAATTTTCTTTGTGTTGTTTTTAAGGGCCCCATATCTTCTGTAGTTTCTTGTTATTCTCCAGCTTGTTCACTTTGTTCTGAATCTTTTTTCTGTTGTCTGTTTTGTTCATTTGCTCTTCTTGCCCCACTTCTCTTGCTCTTCCTTCTATTTATTCTTTTCAAGTCCTGTTTAAAAACATATCTCCTTGTTGATCTTTGGTTTTCTGTTCATGTAAATTGTACCATTGTTTACTCTGTACAGCGCTTGGGCGATGAAGCGCAATAGAAGTTCAATAAAAATACAAAAGAAAAAAATAATGAAATTGGTATTTGGTACAGTTCAGCAGACAACAACACTCATCCAGGAGAAAAAATACCTTAGTCCCAATTCCTGCATGAAGCTTTGTTTTGGTTTGGGTGAAACAAAACCGAGTCTGTGTCGACTATGTTTTCTCTGGCTTGGATGCACCACAGGAAATGCAGTCTACTGGGCCAGATGTGTGTAGTAGTCTGTGACAAGGGCACATCGCAACAGATGGCACTTCCGGCGATGGCACTTCCCGTTGGCTATGCTAATGAGTCCCCCACTTCTTTTTTTAGGACTTGACCCCTGAATAAACCTACACTCACACTTTTATTGTGCGCTCAACATGTTACTATAACCAGTGCGGAAATAGATATAATTTACTGGGGGAACTCCCCATACCCCCACACGATTTGTGCATGCGAACTGGGAAGATTGTCAGTGATGTAGATTCAAAACCATCAAGGACCACATTGACAACCTCGCTCTAGCCTTACCTGACTTTTGCAATCATTCTTTTGCCATTGGAACCTTCCCTTCCCCCCTGAAGCAATCTCTTGTGAACCCCCTTCTTAAGAAACCCTCAGCCAACCCCTCCTGTCTGGCTAACTATCCCCCGATCTCCATGACTCGTTTCCTGGGCAAACTCTTGGAAAAGCTGGCCATCTCCCAGCTTAATCTTCACACTGAATCTGTTGGTTGTCTCCATGACCATCAGTCTGGCTTCAGAGAAGCCAGAAGAACAGAAACTGCTCTCCTGAACATCCGCGTAGACCTGCTCTCTAACCTGGATGCCAATCACAATAATACAAAAATTCTGTATTGTTTGGTATGGCGCCTTTTTATTAAACATTCATATTGTTGTTTACAGCAATAAAAATGTCTTGCAGTTCATTTCCACTTGGGTCTAAATTGATTATATCCTAAATACTCTCTTTAGGATCTTAAAAATTTCAGTTGTAATTGTGTCCTTAATGTCCACTTCTGATGTCCTTTTTTACCCTTTTGTTCGGCTTGGTTGTATCCTAAATCTCCTCTTTAGAATTTGTAAGTTGCCTAAATATCCTTGATTAGGTTGTGTCCTTATAATTTGATTGTATCCTTGTTGTACTCTATTGTCCTCTCGATTTGGTTGTGTCCTTGTTGTTCTCTATTGTCCTCGACACGTGTTTCCCCGTCTTTATATCTGACGGTTGGATGCCAATCACCTCTGTCCTCAACTTACTTGATCTCTCTTCTGCTTTTTACATGGTCAACCATGCCATCCTGCTCAACCGGCTCTGTGGAAACTTGGGTATCACTGAACAGGCCCTGGCCTGACTGACCTCTTTCGTCTCTGTCCAGCTCTCCCAGGTCCAACTTGGGTCCTTTCTCTCCTCTATCTCACTCTCTACTTGTGGTTTTTCCCAGGGATCTAACCTTTCTCCCTGGCTGTTCAACCAATACCTGGCACCTCTCGCCCACCGCATTGATGCTCTCTGTTCAAACTTTTAGTGTTATGCAGATGACACTCATCTCACTTTCAGGCTCCCCTCAGCCGCCTCTTCTGCCTCTCTCATCCCAGATGGTCTGTCTGCAATCCAGGAGTGGTGTGCCACCATTGATCTCTACCTTAATGGCAGTAAGACAGAGATCCTCATCGGCACACCTACATCTTCCTTTCACCTCACTCTCTGGCCATCCACTCTGGGCCTTCTTCTTGCTCCCACCTGTGAGGATACAAACCTCCGGGTCATCTTTGACTACACACTCTCCTTCTCTCCTCACATCTCTGACGTCTCTAAGAAGTCAAACTACCAGCTGCTCCTCCTCTGTCTCCATAGCTCTGGTTCTCTGTAGGCTGGAGTACTGCAACAGCCTCTTTCTAAATCTGCCTGCCTCTACTCTCCGACCTCAAATACTCATCCAGAACAGGACTGAGACTTTTCCTTGGCCTCAAGCCCAGGGATCGTATCCCTCCAGCCCTGAAATCTCTCCATTGGCTCCCAGTGGCAGCAAGTATCCAAGACCCTCTGCATTGTCCACAAGGCCTTCTGGGGCATGGGACTGCAATACCTCCAACTCTCTCTTTGGAAATATCTTCCAACTCAAGCTCTTCACTCCTCCGCCTCCAATTCCTTGAGGGTCAGTCGCTTCTCCAAGCAACGAGTTGGGGGCAGATCCCTTTCTTCGGCTGGCGCCTCCCTGTGGAACAGCCTCCCTGCCTCTCTAAAGCTTGAGCAGATCTATCTCTGGTTCCAGAAGCACCTCATGACCTTCCTATTTGCTTCTGCCTTCTCTCTTTCTCTCCCCTGCTGATCGCTTGTCTGATACTGCACTGGTCGCCTGGTTACCCTCTGAGCTCGGGCCCAGGTCCCTGCCCACCCTTCACTGCCTCCTGGCATCCCCTGTACTTGTGGTCTGTATCTGCAACCCTACAATCCCCTTACCTGCATTTATTGACACCTGCTGTCTGCATTTTTTTTTTTTTTATTTGGTTTTATTGGTTTTAACAAAGGAACAAACAAGATGGAATACATGTTACGTGTTTCACCATAGTAAGCATATGTTTGCAGAACAAGGAAGATATATTTGTTGTTAAAAGAAGAACAAGCATGGTTATGCAGCATATGTTACATTGGGTACCTCAGAGTATATCCATCTTAGTCTAATGAACCCTACCCTCCCCCCTCCCCCCTCCCTTTCTTGATTGAGCACACATCCATTGAAGTTTGTGAAGGCATGGGGATTTCCAAAGTGTTTTATTCAGAGGTCCATTGCGTGGTCGGTCAGGTGCTTCTTATTGCAGAGTCTCTTCCATTGTTTTCTGTCGAGTGTTGCCCTTTCATCAGGGTCCGATAGATTCCTCCGCTTGGAGCCCAGAGTCTATTATGAGATATTTATTTTTAAAGTCCATCCATAGAGCTTCGCATTGGGCGGCTTTGCCGTGCAGGGAGGCGGTTATTGTCTCCATTAAATAGATGTTTGTGGCTAGGGCGATCCATTCCCTCTTACCGGGTGACTTTGCTGATTTCCATTTAATCACTAAGAGGGCCCTGGCTGCGAGCAGTAAATAGGGGGTCAAGCCTTTCACTCTGGTCCATTCATCTTCATCTTTTTCGAGGCCAAACAGTATTAGGTAGGGATCGGGGTCTCTTTGGATACCTTCTATTTCTTTAATCCACCCCAGGACCTCGTTCCAGAATACTTTGATGTGTTGGCAGCCCCACCACATGTGCCAGTAATTGGCTATTTCTCCGCATTCCCTCCAACATGTTGGACTCATTGTTTGGGACATTTTGGAAAGTCTAAGGGGGTCGTATTGCCATCTGTGTAGCAGTTTGATGGCATGAAGCTTGTATTGACTTGATATGGACGTTTTGGAGGCTGCCTTACACATTGTTTCCCATAGGTTGGAATGCATTTCTTCCCCAAAGTCTTTTTCCCATCTCTTCCGCAGGGGTTCCGTTGAACCGTTTCCCGCCGCTATTAATTCTTGGTACATTGCGGATATGAGGCCTTTCATCTCGGATTTAGAGTCCAGGATTTTCTCAAATGGGGTGAGATCTCTGTTTAGTTTGTCTCTCCATTCTGCCTTCGTTAAGACCCCTTTCAGTTGGATGTACTGGAATGTAGATAGGGTGCCTATACCCAGCGCTTCCGTTAGATCTGGTAAAGTGATAAACGCGTCTTTTTTCTGTAGCTGTCCTACTCTCTCCAGGCCTGCCTCGTACCATGTCTGGAATCTGCCCACATCAGGTATATGGTTGTTTATGCCAGGCGACCATAAGTGGCTGAGCGGGGATGGCCAGGTGGTGATTTTGCGCATTTCTTTGCCTATGCGCCAAATACTCCATATAGTGCTTAGGATAGGGTGGCCCTTGGTTTTCCGTTGAACCCTTTTGTGCGGGGTCCAGAGCCATTCCGATACTGTGGCAGGAGACAGATAATGATTGTCCATTTGGACCCATTGGAGGCTAGTATGGTCTCTAAGGTGTGGGATCAGGACACGCAGCTGAGCAGCTTTGTAGTAGGTTCTCAGGTCAGGAAGCCCGACTCCTCCCTTGTCCTTGGGGAGCGTTAGTGTGTTGTATGGGATTCTTGGTTTCTTCCCCTGCCATATGAATCTTACCATGATCTTTTTGGTTTCAATAAAAAACTCTTTGGGTATCTCAACCGGTAGCATTTGGAATGGGTACAGGAAACGGGGAAGGCATACCATCTTAACTGCATTGATTCGACCAAGCCAGGAGATCGTGAGCTTCTCCCATTTTTTGAGGTCGGCTGCGAATCGCTGGAGGAGCGGAGGAAAATTGGCTTTGAAAAGATCATCCAGGGTTTTGGTGATCTGTATGCCCAGATATTGTAGTGTGGCATGTTCGAGCTTGAGGCCAAACGGGAGGAACTTGGCGTCATTAACTTCTGCGGTTCCCTGAAGGGGGAACAAAATGGACTTGGTCCTATTTACCTTAAACCCAGCGAATTGGCCATATTCATCCATTAATTTGAGGGCATGAGGGATGGACTCTGTGGGGTTAGTTATGTGGAGGAGAATGTCATCTGCATAGAGGGCGGCTTTGTACTCTGTTGGCCCTAGCCGCATCCCCTCTATCAAAGGGTCCGCTCTCATCTTTTGTGCCAGGGGTTCTAGTGAGAGTGCAAACAGAATTGCGGAGAGGGGGCATCCCTGTCTAGTCCCGCGATGCAGTTCGAACCACCTGGAGTATTCCCCGTTAACGAATATCGCTGCCATGGGGGATGTGTATAATGCTCATATTCCCTTTCTAGTTCTCGGGCCTATTCCCACTTTCTGCAGGACCGCTCCCAGAAAATCCCACTCCACTCTATCAAAGGCCTTCTCGGCATCAATCGATAGTAGGACAGGGTCGCCAGGGAGGTCATGGGCCGTGTGGATGAGGTGTAGTGTTTTGCGCATAGAATCAGCTCCCTGTCTCCCCAGTATAAACCCGACCTGGTCCGGGTGGATCAGGCGGGGCATTAGCGTTTCCAGTCTGGCAGCTATTACCCGAGCATAGATTTTGGCGTCGAGATTGAGGAGGGAAATGGGACGGTATGATCCACAGCACTTGGGGTCTCTCCCTTCCTTGGGGATCACTGTTATAAGTGCTCTTTTAAAGGAGGCTGGAGCCACACCTGTTTCTATGATTTCATTAAATAGTTCCGTTAGGAAGGGTGTTAGTTGGTTGCTGAAAGTTTTATAAAACCCAGCAGTGTAACCATCCTCCCCTGGGGACTTGCCGAGCGTTAACCTTTTAATTGCATCATGGATCTCCTGTTCACTAATGGGGGAGTCGAGGAGCTCGGTGTCAGCATGCGTTATTGTAGGCATAGTGATCGGGGATAAGTAAGCGGTTATGTCTAACTGGCCAGGGGTTATTTCGGAGGTGAAGAGTTTCTCATAAAAATTGGCAAAGGATTCCGGGATAGTCTGGGGGGTCTGGGAAAGGGGGACAGAGTCATCCAGTATTTTGGTCACCCTGCGCTCTGTCCTTTGTTCTCTGAGCCTGGCAGCTAATAGAGCATCGGCCTTGTCTCCTTTTTCGTAAAATTTCTGTTTTAAAAACTGCAGTTTGCGTACTACTTGGTCGCGCTCTAACAGCCTAAGTTCTTCCCTTTTCTGTTGGGCTATTTTCATTCTGTCTGGGTCTACCTCTGGGTCTTCCCTTATCTCACCCTCCAATTGACATATTTCGGTCCGTAGCCTATGTTCTATAATCTTCCGCTCCCTTTTTTTGGAGGACCCCTCTCGGATCAGAATGCCTCTCCATGTGGCCTTCCCTGCCTCCCATACCATTTGTTTGGAGACCTCCCCATTATTATTTATTTTAAAATATTCGTCAATTTCGGTCTCCATGGTGGTTTTGAAGACCTGATCTTTCCAAAGAGACTCGTTACATCGCCACTTTCCTCCGTTGACAGGTAGGTCCGCCCAATTGATATCGGTCAGAACCATGTCGTGGTCGGACCAGGTTATTGGGACTATGTCAGATTGCTGTGTCGTGGTTGTGAGAGCACTTGAGAGATATATATAGTCAATCCGTGTAAATGTGTGATGGGGGTTTGAGTAGAAGGTATATCCGCTTTCGGTGGGGTGCATGAGTCTCCACACGTCCTTCATGTCGTATAGAGCCATCATTGCAGCCAATTCGGTGGGCTCCCTCTTGTTTTGTTGTCTCGCTTCAGGTCTGCCTGGCTTCCAATCCTTGTGCGGGTCAGCCCATTGATTAAAGTCTCCTCCCAGGATGATATGCCCTGTGGCTTCTAGCATTATTTTAGGGATCGTTTTCTCAAGGAATGCAACCTGACCAGTGTTGGGTGCGTATACGGTGGCAATAGTCACCTGAGATTTTGCTATTTTGCCCGTTATGAGCAGGGCACGGCCCCCGACGTCGGACCATGTTTTATCCACTTCAAAGTTGATTCCTTTCTTGAGTAGAATTCCAACACCGCCTCTTCTGAGTGGGCCCGAACCCCAAAACTCGAGGCCTCCTCGCTTCCCCAGGATGCTCCGCTCCTCGCCCCTAGCATACTTGGTCTCCTGCAGGAGGAGTATGTCAATATTGGATCTACGAAATTCCCTAAGGACCAAGGATCTTTTAGTCGGGGAGTTCAAGCCTTTCACATTGATAGTCCCGACCCTGAGTGAGTCTCTCACCATGTGTTCATCAGATGTCGCCATTGTTGGGTACTTTTAGAGGATCGCTCACTTCAGGTGGCCAGACCGGTGTTTGATTCTTCCATCCCATGCCTTTGGTGGTAAAGCAAATTCGTTCAGATGTTGGTGCTACTGTTCTCAAGTTCCTCTTTTCCCTTCCCCCCCTTCCCCCCCTCTCCCTGAGTTGATGGTGTTCAAGTGAACCCAAGAACTGAAAGTGTGCCATTTTAGGCGCTTTGACGGCGTCCAATTCGGACTTGGTGGAAATGTTCAGTCCAGTATTGGACCACCAGTGGAGACCGTTACATCACGGTCCGATTCGGATATACTACCATAACATACCATTGAGCCCCCTTATCCCCCAGTCCCCCCACCCCCCATCATACTTTAATTCAACAATAACATTAAGAAAAGGGGAAACAAAGGTGTAACGATACGTGTGCACTCCGGCTCTTTTCTTCCGAAGCTCATTTCCCTCCTACTTCAGGAGGGGGTTTTGCGGCCGAGCGTCGTCGTCCAGCAAGTGAGCTCCTCCCTCTGTGACGATGGATGATCGTTTCCGAACATTTGCAGGCGTGGGTTGCAGTCAGTTAGCTTGCAAGGTTCTTGAGATTCTCTTTCATTTTCCATTTTCGGGCGTATTGTTTGGTCGCATGAATTTCCTTGATCCTTTCACTCTTTTTCTTCTACTTCTAGGACCCTGAAGTTCCCATTGCATTACCGCTTGTTCATGCCCGTCCCTTTCACCTCCTCTAGGGGCCGTTCCGAGGATGTCCGCAATGCAGTCCTTGATCTCTTGCTCTGAACGAAGGACAATCTTCGAGCTACCGTGTTCAAATGTGAGGGAGAAAGGATATCCCCACCTGTATCTTGTGCCCTGTTCCTTGAGCCACTTCGTCAGGGGGCTGCAGAGGCGCCTCAGTGCCAGTGTAAGTGAGGATAGGTCCTGGAAGATGGTGATTTGCGCACCTCCCAGTGTAAGCGAGTCCCCGGATCTGGCCTTCATCAGGATCCTGTTCCTGTCCTGATACCGATGAAACCTTGCTAGGACAGAGCGTGGTCCACCAGGGGGCCCACCAGCCCTGTGTATCCGCTCCGTTTTAGGTTCATCTATCTCCTCGTCTGCCATTAAGATCTTTATGATGTTGTGTATTGTGGTTTTGAGTGAGTCCTCCGTTTCCCCCTCGGATTCCGGAATTCCGAAAAAGCGGAGGTTGCTCCTTCTCTCTCTGTTTTCCAAATCATCCATTTTGAGGCGTATCTCCTCTTCCCTTCGTTCGATGTTACGGATCCTCATGTCCATTTGGGCTTCAAGGGTGTCAATCGAGGCCTGATTGTTCTCCACACCTTCTAACCTTTCCTCGAAATTGTCCATTCTCTGGGTGATCCTGTCGATTTTACCGCCTAGGTTGGCTCCGAGTGACTTTATCTCACTTAGCAATGCAGCAATGTCCCCTTTGGTGGCAGCGGCTCCCGCTTCCGCGGCGTCTGTTGACATTGTTGCTTTCTGTCGAGGATTCGGGGAGGATGGGGCGTAGGTGTATTTGGCGAGCCTACTTTTTGCGCTCATGGGGTGGGTCCCAGATCAGAGGAGGCACACGCCCCGTAGTCGGGGGCCTTACCCTCTTTGTCGGAGCGTGGGTGCCCACCTAGCAGGTTGAAAGTCCAAGGCACAGGGGACAATCCACTTTGTTGGTATTCCGCGAGGCGAGCGCTGGGCGTGGTGTATCCGGCAACGTCTTGGGTGGGAGTATCCCCCAAAAGGGTGTCTTCGTCTGGTTTGGGTGCTTGTTGCAGGGTTAATAGCAGATGAAGGCTGGTGGAGGTAACGGTGCAATAAGGGTGACAGCCCTTGACGGCGCTTCTGGGTGTTTCGTGGTGTGGCAGGAATCAAGGGAAAGCGTTGGGGAGGGTCATATGCTCATTGATGGCCTTGATGCCCAGTGTCTTATAGGTGGGGTATCCATTCAATCGTGGGTATGTGGGGCCCCAATGATTGAGGCCTATGTGTTTTATTATCTCCTTTCCTCTCCCCTCTCCCCTCTCCCCTTTCCTTTATTTGGGGGGATTGCGCTGTTTCCACACAATCAGGTGAGTGTTGAGGGGTGGATGGGTCCGTGGGCGGATCTCTTCTTCGTTCCGCGTACTCCTCCCCGAGCGTGAGTCTCTGGCGGGTGTCTGGAGCCGCGCCCGCAGGGCCTCTCGCGTGATACGCGGTTCCTCGAGGAGAGGAGAGGCGGCGCGTAGCTCCCGCTTCCCGCGACCGCTGGGGTGAAGGGGGGCACGGGGTGATCACTGTTCACAGGGGGTGTTGGGGGGGGGACGGCCGCGTACCTTTCTCCCTTAGGCGGGCTCGCCCCGTGACCCAGTGGTCGCCTCCTTCAGCGCGGGCACCCGTGGCGTCGGCGTCTCCGCTGGCCCCTCCCGGGTAGAAAGCTGCTGTCTCAGGGGGATAGGCAGAGGAGGCTCCACCAGTCCCGGAGGTCCGAGGCCTGCCACTCGTTGCTGCCCAGGGAACTGGAGCGCCGCGGGGCCGTCACACGTCGCACGCGTTGAAAGGCACTTATCTCAGCCTTCCGAGCTCCGTTTTGGATCGGATTTTTTGCCGGCATGGGGGGGTGATCCTCCGACTACTGCTCCACTATTTTGTTCGTGGGGGGGGGTCCCAAGGAGGGGGCTCAATCCGCCTTATGGACCTACGGTGTCGGAGCTCACACAGAGGGAGGATCCATCCGTGCGCCCCCTGGTGGCCAGTCTTCGCTGTCTGCATTTTTAACACTCTTACTTGCCACTTTTTGGCTGCACAACTTGTTTGTGATCCCATGTCCGGCACTTGCCCATCCCCCCCAGCACTTCTCCCATCCCCTCTCCCCTGCACTTGCGTGATCTCACTGTCACTAGGCCTAGTAAGAATGTTGTTTTTGTCCTCACTGTTTCCCCTCCATTGCCTCGTCGTGCCTTTATGTATAGGCGCGTTATAGATGCCATATCATATTATTGTCAGACTGTCTACTACCAGCACTCTGGTGCGGAGCCAAGTGTTGAATAATGTGGGTGCCCTGAATATAGAATGCTAGCTGCTTTAAATATAAACAAAGTGCATTTTTGGGAACATAAGAATGACATCAATTTATCAAACATATCTGTGATAGAAATCAAACGTGTGTTCCGTCTGGGCATGCAATGCACATTTGGTATGGTGCTCATTTCATCTGTCCGAATAGTCAACATGACCGTCAAATGCATGCAAAGCGTGAGACCTATGCAGAGCTTTGGACTGTTCAGCTTTGGACTGTTTCATTGAGTATGGACTTTTGAGCAAAGGGTGACTTTCAGATGCCCTTAGCTGCACGCATTGAGACAGAGCGTTCAGGAGACTTGCAGCAGTTTGGGTCAGAGAATGTACTCAACTTGGGCGAGTTTGGCCTTTGGTCTGCACGGAACGGCGCTCTGGCATTTTGCCAGAGCACAGCTACACCTTGTTCCGGCCCAATTCCTTCCCTGACTAGAACTATTAATAGTTGGCACGTTTAATATCTAGTTTGTGCATGTTTCAAGTGATGTCTACAAACAATCTTATTCTATTTCAGCTCTGTGTTTGTCCCACTTTTTAAAAGCCTATCACTTGGCTGTTATCTCTCCTTGCCCAAACCCACGTCCAAGAGTACTTTCTTCTTTAATCAGCTAATACCTTCCAAGGCATAAAACAAAGGGGTGGAATCAATGGGAAAGTGCATACTAAGCACTGCCTGATTGTTTATGGTCTTTCCATCGAATTTTTCGCATTGAGGGACATTTCCATCGAATATTTTGCAACGAAAAAAGGTGCATCTAATTCTTCTTTTGTTTTTATTTATTTATTTTAAATTGGGTGGGGTTTCGCACCAACCCCCCATTTTTTACCTTTTGAAAACACCACAACAAAAATTAACCCTTTATCCCCAAAACATGCATTCAATGCATATAACACCATGCCTACCTCACGGAAAGTGCACGTGGGTGGCTCCAGTTCCCCCCGCCCCCAGCAGCCCTGCCTCCTCACCTAAGACTCATTGAGTCCCAACTAGCCTTTCGTAAGGCTATCAAAACCAGACTTTTTGTGTAAACTAAATCTGTTTCCTCCACTGCGTATATACCTGCCAAACTGTAACTAAGAGCCATCTGGCACCTGTATGTAATCTTGAATCTGTGTATCCTCTGTAACAGTGCCTCGATGCCTTATGGGCTGCAAGTGCGCTTAACAAAAGCAAATAAATAAATAAATATTTTTTCACTGCAAAACCCTCGATGAAAAAGAATTGGATGGAAAGTTATTCGATGCAAAGTCCAGATACCATGCCCGATTATAGAGCTGCCAGCGAGATGACTACATAGTAAGTTAGAATGCAGAGCAAGTTAAGAGAAGGGTTTTTACTATGCTGCTATGACGAGAACGGTCCCAGTGGCCTACTTTCTGCCTCACTCTGCAGTTATTAGTTTGTCAACCTGTTCTGCAGTTAAGCAAGCATTTTCACCACACAGGGAATTGTTTCGACACCACGGGTGTTGCAATAATGTCTACTCACGGTAATTTCCTTTTCGTGCCTGTTTTAGGGAGGGAGAGTGGCACGCCATCCACACAGCTCCTGCATGATTAACTGCGATGGACGCCGGAGATAGGAGTGGAAGGGGAGGCGCAGAAGTGGACTTGCCACTCTTCTCATGTGAAGAAAAACCTGCTGCTAAGTGAAGATTTGGTGTTCCTTTTCATGTTACTTGTTGAATTTGGCAAGGGATTCCATAGTACTAAAATCTACACACTGATGACCTCACTGCGATTCCGGTCCTTTTGAAGTGAATTCCACCTAAACAGTGTTTCTGAGTTGATTGCGGGTCTCTCTTAGGCACATACCCGACAATGGTCAACTGGTATTGGGCGTGGCTTTTCTGCGGGTAGCTCGGTGTACTGACTGCAAGACCTTCAATCCAGTCATTCATTTTACTGACAACCAAAGTGGCTCGTGAGGAGGTCAGTTTGCCTAAGCCCCATGGTGAACCTGGCTGCTCAATTCTGGCGGAGTCTGTTAAAGCTGTTGATATTTGCACCCTCTAGTGATCAAGGACCATCAGTGCAGTCACAATAAAAAATGGCCCCACCATTCACTGATAAGCAACACTATTGTTAATCTAAAGTCTAACCAGTGGGTTGAAGCAACACTATTCGGAAAGAGGTAGCGACGCCGAACAATCGGGCTGAATTCTAACTGTGGGTGGAAGTGTTAGGACATACAATATAACATTTTAAGAGAGATATTGACAATACAATCATATCCCAGTTATTTTTAAGTGAAATAACATTTATTGTCAACAACGCACACACAATGTAGGGATGTGTATGGTCTGCACAAACTAGAGTTTTAGAGCTGTAAATGTTAATGTAGAAAATGGCATCATGCTTTGTTGACTTCTGTAAGGTCTATCTCGTAAGAGCTACAGTCTCTTAGTGGGGCAGGACTAGCATTGTGGGGTGGGGGCTGCTATTTAATCTCGGTCCTTTTAGTGCATGGAGCAGGCAAAGTTGCAGAACTGGTTGATCAGTATTTTAGGTGAGCTTTTCCTGTGGGAAAAGACTTAAATGAAAAGGGTTGACAGAGAGCACCACAGTTCACACTCCTGACTGGAGGAACCAGTGTCCAAGACAAACCTAGACAAGGCTGTGGTAATGAAGACTCCTGGATTTGTCTGCATCCAGCACTTTAGAGCAGACACAAGCAAGGCCAGTCAGAGCCCACACTTGTCCAGAAAGGGTAAACAACATCTTTGCTCACCCGCGAGGAGAAGGCCTCAATGAATGAGAGCGCAGAGACTAGTGCTCCCAAAAGACAGCTTATAGAGCTACTCACATGTGGATGTCTTCATGTTGCACAGATTAATTTTTACACCAGTGTGGAGGGCCCTATCACGGGAAGCACCACTGTAGGTCACAATCGCAGGTAAACGGGAGGAGCTCCAGGACATAACGGTTCAGTTGCGTTCTGCGAGGATAACTACGGGCATGCTGTCCTACTAGACTTGCAGGTTCCTGGATCTATCCTGCCTCCAAATGGATCTCTTGCCAACCAGGTGCAGGCCAATAAGGAAATGTCTACATAGCAGACCTGTATAGAATGGCGACGCGTGCCACACTATATTTTCTCTGCAGGGATATGAGGAGTGAGTTCGGAACAAAAGGATTATCTCCAAAAGCAGGACAGACTCACTTAAACCTTCAGCCAATCAGAAGATGTGGCTTCACTGAACTCTTGTCAGTTGATCCTGCCTTCGAGAAACCATGAGGAGTTGTTTCAAGTTAATAGTGTCCACCGGCAGTAGAACGCAGACGCTGAACAAGAACTCACTGAGGGTGGTGTGAGTTTTCATCAGCCAAATAATTCCTTCTTTCTTTAACACACAATCCTCAAGTGCAGTCTTCACAAGAGCTAATTTCATGATGTTTCTGCAAACAATTGGGGTGTCACTCAGTTAAAAATAAATTTAAAAAGGATTAACGGCCACTTCAAAGCCAAGGAGAAAAACCTTTTGAATTTATTAACGCTCATTTCCCTTCTTTTTTAAATTTGTATTTATTTTTAATTTTCAGGAAAATAAAAGATCTTCAGCCTGTAACAATGAACAGAGCAGCAGAGGACCGAATTTAAAAGATTGAAAAAATAATTTACCTAGGCCACACTCGTGCCTCTTCCACACACCCCAAATTTGCTGAAAGATTGAGCCCTTTTCTATTTAGAGTAAACCTTTTTTTTTTATTTTTTTAAAGTTTGCCATATCACTGTTCTGTGCATCACATTCCCTAAAAAAGCTGTCAGGAAAGCATGCAATTTCTTGTACTCAAATTCTTTCAAACCAAGAAACTTTCCTCCCAGAATTCTGTAGACCCTGACAACTGAAGAAGAGATTCAGTGTGTCCGCGCTGCCTTCACCGTGCCATGTGGAAGGAATCACCTGTTAAGTTTAGCTGTAGAAAAACCAACTCAAACCCGCCTACTCTGGCGAGGTGTAGCATTGATACAATATGTTCGGTTGATCCTCTACCAGAGGTTGAGGCCATTTTGTTCCATTGCGACTTGGAGCAAATTAGATAATTTCTCATACATTTTACAGCTTGGTATGTCGTTCAATGGACCATTGCATCCTCTACAGGGAGCTGCGTTTGACTTTGTGGTCACAGGTTTAAATCCCAGCAGGTCCACTCAGCCCTTCACCCTACTGAGGCTGATACAATTAGTACCATTGAGTTGGGTAAAAATAAACATCTGTTATTATTGCGGAGATGCCTCCTGGGATAAACTTGTGCTCTATAAATACACAGGTTATGTTAGCATTGCTATCAATTAAATATATTGACGATATGAACGCAGTTCTATTTTGCCTTTATTGTTTTAGGAAACATTGAAATATCGGTTTCATTACTATAATCCATATCAATTGAAGTTTCCATAGCCTCTTTAAACAGGATCCCCATAAGGGGACAAAAAAGGGGGCGGGGGCAGTATACAGTTCTAGGAGGATGCTGTCAGGCCCCAGTGCTTTGTTTTTTCTGCAAAGCCTTTAGAATGTCTGATAGTTCATTCACACAGTAACCTCGGCCTTCAGACGGTTGGGTCAAGTAGCTTCTTAAAGGGAGAGTGTTAAAAGATCTTTAAAGCCTCTTCATGATTATGCTGGCCTTTTAAACACAGGTTTGAATAAAATTGTCTGAGATATCGACAATTGTGATCTTGACCTATATGACCCCATTTATCTTAAATTGCCTCTATCTGGGTTTTGGCTTTAGCTTCCTTTGCTTGATTTGCCAGCTGGTAGTAGTTTCAGAAAAATGCATGCACTTACAGAGCTTGTTCAAAAAAGTACACCAAGTTATCCTGGGTATATTGTGTTCAGATCAAAGGTTTATGGCTGTGTGGTGAAACTGGGGTGACCCAGGGGGCTGGGGGCAACCACACGCTACATGATGTAAGAGGAAAGGGGAGGGACCCCAGACTCCCGCAAGCACATCACCTACGTAAGAAGGTATAAATATCCAGAACAGGACAAGGGATGCTTGGATAGGGGAATTGTCTGTCATGTGTAAGAAGGTGACCTAGAGAAGAGGAAATACTAGGGTAAACGTCAGGGAGACATGACGAAAGCTATAGGAAGTTTATCAGCCAACAGCGGTGGACCATAGGCTTAGGAAAAGGAAGAAGGGGGTTAATTCCCAAAAATACCCATTGTCCTGAAATGTGTGGACCCCACCCTGAAAGAACCCACTGTCCCTGTAAAGAACCAGCAAAGTCATTACAGAGTTGCCTCCCCATCTTCTTAACCCATCATATTTACTTTGTTGGCTCATACATTCAGTCCATGAAACTTTATTCCACCAACACAGCTGCTCAAACCCCTCCTCACCCTTAAAACTGCCAGAATGTATTTATTAATTAGTACAATTTATCATTTTTAAGGCTTTTGTACAACCATCAAGAAATGGCAAAGTAATAGAAATTCACAATAAATACAGACATTCTTCAGAAAATGATGAAACATTAATAATTAACAATACATACAGAAATTCATCAGATATGATTAAAAAACAATATCAATTGACCTGATGATAAAATCAATTACAAAATTCAATATATAATAGAAAAAAGTTTTTACATTTCCACCCACATTTTGGTAAAATGTTAGATCAAATGAATATTATTTCCTTCTAAATATTCTGCCCAAACAGAGCTTAAATCTTGTTGTATACCGTTATTACCACTCCATTCACTCGGAGCATTGCAGACTAACAAGAAATGTCTCGCAGTTTCTAAAAGACGTTCCCCACAATTCTACAAGTCCACATACTCCTTGCGAAGGCCTGCCGCCCCCCCAGTACCTCCATCATACTAACCAAATTTTATGTAATATGTAATTATGTATGTATGATCCAATTGTCAGGGTAAAATACAAAATAAGAGCCAGGACATGTGAAATTCAGAAAGCACTTATGTAATCATAGGCTAATGTTAGTAGAAAGATTCACCAGATTTTGTTCCAGATCAACATCATAGATCTGCGCTTTAAGGGTAGCTGTATGTTTAGGAGAGGGCCTTTCAGCATGGATAATGTCAAACTGCTCAAACCAAAGACACAGATCTTTGTACAATTTTTAAATGACTAAAATGGCACAGCCCGGTGTAACACTCTGAATTACCAAACAATTAAGATGTAGTGATGTTCTTGTGGGGGCCAAAAGTATTTTCAACATAAGATTGAGTCTGCTAACTTGAATGGCACTATGACTAGTAGGCAAATGAAATTCAAGGTATACAAATTCAGTTGAAACAGATGTAGGCAAGTGAAGAATGTCTTTTTAGATGCTTCCTTTCAATTTTCAAACCTCGCTCAATATGCCTAAGTGCCCGAATCTCAGAGACATAGAGAATTACAGAACAAATATTGGCTTTATATACATGATTCAAAGAAGCCAGAGAACAATCCAGATTATATTTAGCAAATCTTTGTATGGCCCTGATTAATTGTTGTACTTTTACCTCAACTTGCATGACATGATTATTCCATGAAAGGTGTTGGTCCCAAGTAATCATAGTGATTGATGTGTTCGATCTTTTGATCACCAATCCTCAAGAACAATCTCTTACCAGACCTTATCAAGCCAGGAGTGAACACCATAGCTTTAATTTAAATAAATAAATAAGCAATCATGTCATTGATATTAATAGACAGATCATTTAATTTCACATAGTCAAAAAGGTTGTCCGCTAGATGTTGAAGGCCCTGTGGCACAGCATCAAGCAATACTAAATCATCTGCATATGCCAGCCATGAGACCCTATGACTTCCTATGGTGAGAGGTTTAGACTTCGCATTCAATAATGCATCAGAAAGGTCTGCGAGATAAAGGTTAAAAGGTATGGGAGCCAATATACATCCCTGCATTAATCCTACACTATTATTAAAGGAATTCGTAGTCTCACCTGAGTTCGATGTTATTATTTTAATTTTGGTGCAGCAATATAAGGCAATAATCATCTTAAGCAGACCCAGTAGGATACCCCAATCAAAAATCTTTTGCCATAGTATTTCCGTGCAGATGGTATCAAGGGTGGCACTAAAGTCAGCATATGTCATCTTTTTCCTCGTCACCCAATTATAATCAATGATGTCAATTAACGTAAGTATTTTAGTCCGCGTGCCAGCACCCTTCACAAAACCTGTCTGATATATGGGTATAAGGTTAGCGTATTCCGCCCAAGATGTTAATTCTAATAAGACCCTGGCAAAAATGTTGGCCTTTGCGTAAAGCATTGCCAGGAGCCTATTGTATTAAGGGTCAGGTATGGATCCTTTTTTGTAAATCGGTACAATGACACTTTGGTGCCAGGTCCAAGGGATCAAATTGGTCCGACTAATAGAATGAAATTGATGGAAGAGTAAATTATCCCAGTGTACTCCAAGACCCCCAGCCGGCCCATAGAGCCAAGGCTTGCTCAGAAGTACTTTAAGATGAGATAGCTACACCCTTGAGATAGATGGGGGAGCAGATTCATTACCCCAACACCAATCAATAAGGACAACTCAATGGTTTGGCAAAGGGAGCCCATTTAATGACAAGTACAGAAAATGGGGAGTCATGGATATCAGCAGTGATGCTGATATCGTCCTTCTCGCTTCAAACTCCAACGAACTTCATACAAGTTGTAACATTTATACTCAAAAATCGTCATCACTGACCTGTAACACTCGAAAGTTAACATGCAATTCTATTGGTTAGGAAAAGGTAACTTTACTGTAGGTACTATATCTGTATATGGTAATGGAGTGAGGGTATTAGGTAAACTCTGTCAGGTGGGCATCTAAGCCCTTCCTTCAAAAATGACTACTGTAGACATCACTAAAAGTACGATGTCTCATTGGTTCTACTAACTATAGGACCCTAGATTATTTGGTCCATTGTTATTGGGTTGGCACCAACTCCATGCATACTTTTCCACTTCGCTTAGCAGCATACAGAATGGTCGGCCAGGTGTGGGGTGCCCCTTAGTTACCCGGCCTTCCTCCAATTATGGTTACAATCAATCATCACTTTAGTGTCCATGTGTCAATTAGTTCACTGTGGTTGGCCTCAAGACTGCATCTTCTGTCTGGAAAAGTTCTGATATATCCGCCTGGTTAGGTGCCAACCATATGTGTGAACCCTCGCTTCTTCTTGCTCGGTTGGTCACGTGATTCATACACTGTGATTTTGTCTCTTTTCTCTCAATTTGTGTATTTGATTCTCATTTAGCCCACCACCTGCCTAAGTCTTCTTATCTTGACCTTTCAGTGGCAGGATATTCTGTTCTCAGTTTCAATTAGATGTAGCTACTGTTCGCTTCTTTTATTAGTATGACCTTGGCTTTCCTGGCACGAGTTGCCTCTGCTGAATTTCGATTCAGCCATCTCTTCTCGTTTTGCTAAATATTAATCTTTTCTTCTTTGGCCTTTAGGAACCTGCTTTTTGTGCAAAGGAGAAATACACTTATAATACTGTGCTTTATTTTGAGGTAGATTATGTATAATGGCGCTTGCCGCACTATTCTTCTACTAAGCATGGCAAGCCGCACTGTTTTCTTAGCTTTCTTGCAGTTCTAAGCATATTTGCAGGTGTAAACTGGTCAAATGCCTTCATCTTGCTTACAGCTTTAACCTTCTTTGCATTTCGACATCGTCCTTTCACTTTAAGTTCACAATATCCTTATTCACGACGTTTCGTCTCTTTGTGTCATTCTCTGGTCATCATTTCTTCTATCTGTGAGTCAGTCCGGGTTCTTGTGATCTCACCATTCGTCTTCTATTAAGACCTTTTTGGTTTCTTCCGGGACTGTACTTGGGCAATCTTCATTTCGTCTCATTTGTTGGTAGGGTTTCCTCAATGGATACCATACTGTCCATGGTTTCCTTGGTACTGGTACTTCAATAAGTGCTGTTCTTCTGATAGGCACTGGGCAGAGCCCTACTGCGGCTCTCTGCTGGTTTATTTGCTCATCATACGTCACATATCTCAGTGTGAATATTCCTGGAACTTCAAAATGGATGATTGGAGTGCATGCTTTATTTGGGACCTCCTCTACACTCCCCCCTCTGGGTGATTCATCAACCACTTTCACTTCCATCTTTGGATTCATCTTACTCGGTTCTTCTGTATTCATCTTCACTCCACCGCCTGGGTTCATTCCTTCTTCATCTTCTGGATCTATGCATGATGGTTTGAAGAAGTGTCTCTTTGGAGTCCATATCTTTATTAATCCTTTCAGGCTTCCTGCAGTCCTTACATGTTCGTCTTTATTCCATGTCATTAGTTGACATTGTCCATTTGGGCTACAGTAAACCTATCTTCCCACATAGTTTCGATGCTTCCTGGGGTAGAGAAACTTTGCTCCCTCTGGTGCTTGAATGCTGGACGTCACAAAGTTTTTAATTTCCTCATCAGTCAGGTCTTTAGACTTCCATCCTTGCTTGACATCAATCATGATCTTCATCCCTATGGCTTTTTTTGCAGTCTTCTTGCATTGAGAGATTACTATCTTGATAACACAAAACCCTAGTAATAACATCCCTAGCAGGGCTCCCAGGAATTGAATGCATCTGCCATCCATTGTGGGACCCACGAGAATAGTGATCCAAACCAGCTGTCATCATCCACTTTGTCAGTTTCATCAATCATCTGGTTATGCAGTTTTGTCAGCATACCTATGGCTTCTGTTAAAGTTCCATTTTCCTCATCGTGTGAAGGTGTATATGTGCAACATGATTCCACGATTTTTGCACAAACTCCTCCATCCATAGCTGTCATCATGTCAAGCACATATCTGTTCTGGAGAGTCATCAGTTGGATTGTTCTTAACTCTTCTTTGATTGCATTGAATCATTTTATGGTGGTGGTGATGGTCTGCAGTAACTCCCAAATGGTTATCTGCAATCACTTAGTATTTGCTCCAACCTGAATTCCTGGCATGAAAATAGTTGTGAACACTGATGAGGTGAGGCTGAACAGCCTGTGTTCATATGGGATTGCATGAAAGGCTTCTTCTGATTTGGCAGAGAAGTAATTCTCTCTCTTCATCCGAGTTAGCAGATCCACAGATCTCCTTTTCCTCAGGTGAGCATCTGCTTTCGGGAAACTGTCAATGTTCAGGTCACTTTTCGGGATCACCAATGCTGGAAAGTGGACATTCACTGTTGGGCATATACTTCCCCAGTTTTTCGACAGTCTGATGTAGGCTTTGGATCCACATGCCCAATAATGATACATAATTACTGCAGTTCTGTGCACCATTCCCGGAGCATCAAAAACTCATCCACAGTTCTGGTTCTCTCCCATTTTTCTTGTGCCATTATTCCTGAAGCGGAATTTTGGGTTTTCTAGTGGCACTATCTGCAGGGTGCCTCCTCTGTCTTCAACCCATGTCAGTAGTTTTGCAAGCTTTGGCCATAATGGCTTGCATCCATTCTGTACGATGTCGATGGTGCCTTGGTAACAACCAGTGACCATCCAGGCTCTACATATTACTACTCCTTTCTCCCATCCGTCTGGTGAAAACACTGTTCCCCAAATCTGCATTTGGCCTCTGTTCTTCCAACTTTGAGCCTCTTCTGGAGTTTTTCTTTGGACATTTAGCTTTGGGTTCACTTCTCATCTGATTCCTGCTCCTTTAACTCAAGGCTTCTCGTACCGGATTACACGGTTCCTAGTATGAGGTCTGTTTCTTGTCTTCATGTCTTGAACATAATCATCTTCATTGGGATAGGCTGTTTCAGTTGCCCACATCAGTGAGGCATCACTACCCATGAACTGGCCCCTGGTCTTGCACATGGCTATGTGCGAAAGACAGTGTGCTGTCTGGACATCAATTTCTACAGCTACGAAGATCTTGGACATCCCCATGCTGTATGGTAGGAGTGCACAAACAAAGCATTCCCCTTCTGAATTTCGTGTTCCAACTTCTTTCATGTGCTGGTACCAAATGTTGTTTCCCAAATGTGCTGTGCTGTCCAGGTAATCGTTTTGTTTCTTGTCATCTCCGTGCATGCTCCTCTTGATTCTTAAGGTTTTCATGTAGTTTGCTATTACTACATCCCTGAATGTATCTGTATGGCTCTTTCTTGCTGGAGGATCCTCGGGTATCCCGGTCCATGGTGCAGGCCCCCTCATTTGTGCCATTTGAGTTGAGGAAAGTCTGGCAATTCTTTCTATTACCTCTTGCCTTTTTCTGGCTCTGGCTAATGATTCTGCTATCAGCTGTGATCTACAATTTTCTTTGAGTTTGTCTTCATCTCCATCAGTGTCGTCTCAGGGGTGTTTATTATTGTTATTTCTTTATGTTTCTTCTCCAACTCCTCTTGTCTTTCCTCAGTGTCTGTCGTGGAGTTTCTCATAGTATGCAGACTTTTCATCTCTGATGTTTTGGATTGTGGCTCTGCAGTCATTGACGACACTAGGCCTGTTGCATGTGCATTCTGTGTTTGCATGTGTGTAGTTGTCTGTAATCTTGTCACATTCATGCTTTGCCCACCCTGTCTCCGGCTTTCTCTTTTGTTTGTTACCACAAGTGTGCGTGTGTCATTGCTATCACATCCATTTCAAGTTCATTCATTCCACCATCAGATCTTCTAGGAACGGGAATGACTATGTAAGGTCTGGGTGCCTTTGTAGGCTTCATGCGTGCATTATTAGGTGGGTAAAGTGGAATTGGAACGCTTTGTACACCAATGAAAAATGCAGTTCTGATCGTTAATGATCGTAAAACAATGATGAATATAATATACAAATATATTATGCCCGTGTATGTCAGGCGGCAGCATTTACTTCCAGAGGAATAGGGACGGTGTTCCTCCTACGGGAGGACGAGGTTGCTGCTCTGGCTTCCCATCTCGATCATTCACTAAAATGTTAATTCTTACAATACTCCTATAAACAATATTGTCTTTCGGATTCTTTGTTGTGAGTTTCAGGTGTTACACAAGTGTCCCCCCTCTTGTGAATAATGAATTGTATATTATCTCAGGATACAGTTATTTTACTAAAATATGGGAAGTGTCAAAATTAAGTGACAATCCAGCAAGTCCTATTACTGTGCATGTTCAAAGTATGTCAGTTGCCAGTCCGTGCCCCTGATCTGCTTTAGTCCTGCAAATATGTTGCCTTTGTCAATGGAAAATAGGAAGGGAAATCTCTGGCAATGCTCTCTCGATCTGTCCCTTGGCGGAAAGCTTTTATAATCTCCTCAGATAGTTCTGCTGATGGTTAGAGAGTTCCATTTGTATTACTATTCCATGCAAGAGCATGCCCATTGTGCAAGATTGGCTGGGTCTCTGATGAATGTGAGGACGTCAACATCAATTGGTCTCCCCACTTGCTCTGGAAAATCAATGACTAAACGAAAGAGAACATTGTGGGCCAATCTACTGTCTTCTGTGGACAGGGACATCTTTCCGTTTTCCTGGTGTTCAGGACTGTATGCTTTCACTTCACTGTAGACAATGTCTGCACTGTCTGTTTGCGTGGAGTGCAACTAAGATCACGATTTTATTTAGAAGTGTGCTCAGACGTTCTGTATTTGCTGGATCTCGGAGAAACGTGAGTGTGTCTGTCGTTCTTCTGACAAGATTTGTACAGTCTTCGATTATTCGAAAGAACAATGTATTGACAAGCTCATTTACTTCCTTCTCTGCTTGGGACATTTGGCTTCTCTTCACTGTATTCAGGAAGTAGGAGAAATTGTTCAGCAATTACAGTAAGCAATCTTCTTATTGTCTTTTTGTTTTTGGATCTTGACACTGGTGCTTCTCCCCACCACTGACGGGTACGATCTTAGAAGTAGATTAAAATATGTCACCACATCTTTAGTAATGTCGCTACTGTGGGACACCATAAGCGATTCCGAATAGGGTCTCGGTGTGAAATGAATCTGGATACTGTATTTTCTTCCAATTTATGTGTCCCCGATCAAAATTTGGCATGTTATTTCCTCGTCATAGTTTTAATGTGTCTTGATTCAAAGTTCAAGTTCACAGACGACGTTGTGGCTTATACGTGCAATTCTCTTCTTCACCCTGCAACTAGGATGCACAGAGTGTCCTTCATTTTTTTGTCCTTATCTCCTTTTTTGCTCAGAGGTAGTGTCCAATTTTAGGCCACAATTTGCAAACAGTTCTTTGTCTTTGTCTGGCTAGTCATGTGTCCTTTTTCTTCATCATGGATCACGTCTGCATGTGCTGTGGTTCTTCCCCGTCATTCGTAGTCTCCTCACGTTGGGGTGCAGACAACAAACCTTCTCTGATGTAAGGTTTGATATCGCCCAGAAAAATCCAAGCTCTCCTGCCTTGTAGTTTCACTGCGGAAGTAGTGCAGTCCTCCACTGTAAAGGGACCATTAAATCTTGGCTCGCCCCACCTTTTCCTCGTATGGTTCCTTACACGGACGGTATCTCCAGGGAAAATGGATGGTACACAAAGTCCTTGAGCTGTGTCTGCAGTAGTATCTCCTTCAGTGTTCCGTGCTGCCCTGCACCCTTTTCGACGTCGCTGCAGCTGGTCTGAAATTACAGTAAGGCAAGATGTCATGCAATTCAGGTAATTTTGCATTTCAGGCCCTAAGATTTCTCCTGTGGACTGGGCATCACATCTAGCTCTATCTCGGGGTGTCAGGGGAGTACGCATTCTTCTTCCTGTGGCTATCCCGTGTGGCGTAAGATGATGGTCGGACCTGCGTTGGTTCCTGAGTGCATACATTGCCAAAGGAAGGCAGTGCATCCATCCCTTTCTTTGAGTAAACTTCAGCTTGGCTATCCTTTCCTTTAATAAGCCATTGAGCTTCTCCCGTTACCTTGCGGATGATATGCTGATAAGAACTTGTGCTTTATACCAAGCAGCAAGCTAATCTGTTTGAATGTCTCATTTACAAAGTGAGGTCCATTATCTGATCACATGACTTCACACACCCCCGCCCCAGCTTGGGAACACTTCTCTCACAAAAAATGTGGCCGCACAGGTAGAGTCTGGGTGTTTACATGGACCTGCCTCTATCCATCTAGAGAATGGACACACCACAACAATTAAGTATCTGTACGCGTTACATACTTGAATCATGTCAACGTAATAGACGTGGAAGTGCTGAAAAGGCCCATTTGGCCCGGGGATGACTCCTCTCATTACTTTTAATGTACGCCCAGCTGTGAATTGTTGGCAGGTTATACAGTTCACTATATAAAATACAACGTGTTCTGTTAAATTCGGTATGAACCAGTCTTCTGCGAGCGTTGCTACAAGATTCTCTTTGGTCATATGTGCTGGGTAATGTAGCTGCTTCAGTGCTAATTTTAACAAGGCTATAGGCATCGATAGTTTACCAGTGCAGTCTTGCTGCCACAAACTGTCAGAGGGGTTTAAAGAACACCCTCGCCGTTTCCAAAGATTTTTCTCTTCCTGTGGTGCCTCCGCTTGGAGTTCCATTAACTGTGTTTGCCCTAGATTGTTATAGCTTTCAGGTGTAGTTCGTGCAACTATCATTCTCTCATTGGTATGGGTGACTTCCACTTCCATGATCGTCTCATTCTTGGATGCCATACGTTTGGCTTCCATATCTGCTGCTTGGTTTCCGCATGAGATAAAATGTCCCTTTCATGTGGGCGGTGCATTTCACGACCACTATGCCCACTGGGAGCTGTAGTGCCTTGATCAGCCTGTTCAATAAGGCTGCATGCTGCACTGGCGTGCCATCCGCTCGGAGGTAGCCCCTCCTTTTCCAGCGTGCTAAGCCTGTGTGCACTGTTGACGCAGAGTCACTGTACACCGTTACTTCCTGGTCTGCGTGATTCTCAATGGCGAGTATCTAAGTCAATAATTCTGCAGCCTGTGCTGAATAGTGAGATGGTATTCGTGCACTAAGGAGTACTTGAAATTCTCAATTTGCGGTGTGTTTCATTACCGTGACGCCTGTATATCTTTGCCCCTCATTTTGATTGATTCTTGAAGAACCGTCAATAAAGACACTTTCTTCTTCTGCCAAAGCATTTCCTTTCACCCTGGGAATCTCATCATAGAATTCTTCATAGTTTGCACAGTCATGGATCGGTTCTCCTTCAGTGACTGGCTCTGCTATAAAATAGCTGGGTTTACTATCTTACATCGGACTACTTTAATAGATGGATTCAATATGATCATTTCATAAGCAGAAGCTCTCTGAGATGTCAATGTACCCTTAGGTTTCTCTAGGATAGCAAATAGTGCATGCTCGACGTACAACGTCATTGAGCATCCCATTACAATGGTTGTAGCCTTCTCTATGGCGAACGCTGCAGCACCTAAACTTTGTTCACACGGGAAATGGCCTTTCATCACCGGGTCCAAATTGACACTGTAATATGCCAGGGGCTTGTACCCCAATGTGGTTCTCTGTGTGAGCACTGCCGTCATAACGCTGCCATTTGTGTGAGAAAACAGGTAAAATTCCTCTGCATAATTAGGAATCCCTAGAACTGGTGATGTGCAAGTAGCTTTTTTAAGTTCAGCAAATCCTTCCTCCATGGTCTCAGACCATTCAATCTTTTCTTTCGTCCCTTGGGCCGTCTTTAGGACCTGAAGTAAAGACTTAGTGTAAGAGCTATAGTCGAAGACCCATGCCCTGACATATTTGCACAGGCCTACAATGCTCTGCATCTGTTTTATCGTGTGTGGCTTAGCCGTGTTCAGTATGGCTTCAGCCCTTTCTGGGGTCACTCTTGTTTCCCTCATGTGAGATCAACTGGCCTATGTAAAGCACTTCTTGTTGACAATATTGTAGCATTTCCTTGTCAACCTTATATCCTTTCTCAGCAGTATAGTTAATTGCTGAATAGAATTGTGCCTGCATTGCTCCTCTGTCATGCTGCAGATTAAGATTTCATCCACATATTGCAAGACAATGCTTTCTAATGCAATATTGCTTAGGTCCATCTGCAGGACTCTGTTAGAAATAGAAGGAGACTCACAGTACCCTTGTGGTAGCCTCTTGCTTTTCAGACGCATCTGTCTGAATGTGAATGGCATCAGATCTTGTGAGTCATGGTGCAATGGAATTGAGAAAAAATAATTTTTCAAGTCATTCACTGTGAAATATTTTTCCTCAACAGGTATATTACACAAGATTGTAGCAGGGTTCGGGACTAAAGGGAACTCGGCCTCAACAATATCATTTATTGGGCGTAAATCCTGCATTAGCCTCCAAGACCCTCCCTTACTTTTTTCACAGGGTAAACTGGTGTATTACATGACGACTCTGACATCACTAAGATGCCCTGTTTCATCATAGCCGAAATTGTCTTAAAAATTCCTTCATCTGCCTCTCTGGACATCGGATATTGTCGTGCTTTTGGTAGAATTGCGCCTGGTTTCAATTTGATTTTCACTTCCACAACCCCTTTCAATAGGCCTACGTCATAAGGTCCTGTGGTCCACACTGAGACAGGCACCTGGGCCATGTCGTCATCAAAATATTCAGGACGGTTACGTGCCATCATCATTCTCTGAGGCACTTCTCTTTTGATCATTCTCACCCAAAAGGTGAGACTCACTTCCACCATTGTCTCTCCCATATCTGCTTGCTCTTCAAACAGATCGTCATCAGTGACGTCAGTCAATTGATATCCTTCCTCAATGGCGATTACTGTGCACCATTGTTGGCCTTCGTTGTCATAACCATCTATCAAGGCCATTCTCCATCGTACTGAAGCTGTATGTATCATCAAGGGAAATACTTATCCCTTCTCCCCGTGCATTGGCATTCTTGGTCTAAATAGAAAATCATCTGAGGTTCTCATTATTCTGTCTGCAAGGTCTGGCAGCCCTGCCATTAGTATGTGCATGCCATACGTGAATCTTTCTGGCTCTAATGGTATAGCCCTCATGGCTGTGTGTCCTGCGTATGCTCCAATCATTTTGCATACATTTGAATAATGCATTCCTGGATTTGAACATATTATGCCTTCCTCCATGAATGAGATTGTCATGTTTAACTTTGTCATTAAATCTCAACCCAAAATGTTTACTGGGGTCTGTCGTGAAGGGAACATGACTTGTAGCTCCTGTGAAACAGTATTTATGGTCTCGCTGGACAAGGAAAATTTGCCTTCACGTATACATGAGCGTGCTGCACCCGTGTCGACTAAGAAGGAATATTCTTTATCCCCTATAACGTCATCCACCCTAGGTTCCTGATGAGGGTCTGGTGTTACTGATAGGATAGACCACATTGGGGTTCCCAGTGAGCTGTCCTAATCCATATATAGCTTGGGCCCACTGTGTGCTGATGGATTTCCACCATTGGCAGTCTTATTTCCCATTCCAGGGTTCATGGTCTGTCCTGAGCTCATCGTTTGTGACAATTGCAGCAGTGACTGTTGGGACTGCCCTTGTGGAAAACTCACTATATTCTGAGGTTGCAAACCATGTTGTGCTCCTGGCACTTGTTGTTGCACTGTGTGATTCTGTGCAACTCCCTGTTGTAAAGGCGCAGGTGGATTCACCATGCCCGCCCCTATTCCTTGACCGTTTTGCATCATGCCTTGAATTCTGCATGTGCGCGCTAAATGCCCTGTCATCCCACACAACCAACATACTGGCGGTGGTCAGATTAATTGCCCATTTGACATATCTTTATTGCCCTTTTTAATATTTTGAAAACCTCCTTGATTATTTTGAAAACCTCCCTGATTGCTCTGCCATCCTCTTCCTCTTCCCCTTGGGTAAAACCCTGCATTGCCCAGATTATTCTGTTGTGGATTATTGACCTGCTGCATGCTCGATTCAGCTGTGCTAGTTGTCATGGCTCCCTCAAGAGCATATTTTGACAATTTCTTCTACACCAATTTCGCTTACTCTCCCTTTCGTGCAGCTTCCTTTTTGTGATTCTTTTCCTGCAATAGATTGCAATAGTGTGCGATGGTCAGCTGTATTTCTGACCAAGGTTTAGCCTTGATTCCTACCAATTTCTTGAGCTGTTTCTGTAATGGCTCTGGCAGCCCTTGGCACAATATATGGTAGGACACAGGTATAGATTTCGTCCAAGATTCATGAGTCTCGAGTACCCACGTGTCTTGAAAATGCTGTATGTAAATTAACAGATCCGCAGACTCCTTCATTTTACGTGTCATTATAGCTCCCATATCCGAAGTGTCTGGGTAAAGCACTCGTAGTGCCTTCCATACTGCAGCTCTACAATTGGTAAATGGAGGTCCATCATGCGCGGTATTGATAGTGGTCACACCGGGGTAACCCACCTGTGTCCACACATCGTCTGCTCTCTCACCAAGTATGGCAATTCGGAGACCCTTGATATCCCCTATAGCTAACCTACTCCCTCCTGTCATTTTTTCTAACTCGTGTATCCATTTTCCGCTCCCAATGTCAGCATTGGAAGCTTGTTTTTCAAATATTTTCGATCCATGTGTCGCCATGGAATATATTGCGGTCTCGCCCCCCCTTTCTCTAGTAACAGAAATTGTGATTAATAGCTCGCTCTCTCTTCTCTCATTGTTCTCCTGTCTATTGCAGGGGTAATATTCCTGCATCGCCACCTGCCTGGCAATGTCCTTAGTCTGTTCACATAGGGTGGTGATGACACCCTCCTCTGACCGTGAGATACTTCTTTGTGTCGGTCTGACTGTGTGGCTGACTCTGATGCCCTCAGCACAGACTCACTAGTGTCTGACCATCGTATCCCTTTCTCCCTTGGGAGTCATCTTTCGCTCCTTCTCTCTTCCTCCTTTTCATCTCCTCCCTTTCTGAGTCAGACATTGTCTGTGCCCAATTCGTGCCACTTCTTGCATCTTCTTTATTCCCACTTATTTCTAATTTATCCAGGGATAGTTCACTATTCCCATTACTTCGGGAAACATTCTCAGTGTCGTAAAGTTGAGTGCTCTCTAGGCGCTCGTCTTCCCCCTCCCCTTGTGGTATTTGTTCTAACCCCATTTCGTCATATAGTCTTTCGATCATTTCTCCGATGTTTCTGGTGTCGAAGTCATCTTCAATATTTGCCCTAGACGTGCCTGGTACTGAATCATACGCAGGGAAGAATTATTCGATGTCTTCCCAATCTACTACTGATCAGGTTCTTTAACCTCTCTCCCCAGATATTCAAGATTGCGTGCTCTCTGTCTTTGCTTACTTTCTACATCGTCAAAGAAATTCTCTACTGTTCCTCGCCTCTTCTCTGACCCTATCTTCTTCCTTTTTCTTTTCATTTCTACGTTCATATGCCCTTCGGATTTCCTCATCCCTTTGTATCTTTATTCTCTTCTCTTGTATTCTTTGCTCTTCCTCTGACCTTTGCTGCTGCTGTCTGTATTGATCATTGGCTGCTCTCTGTTTACGATCGAGCTGTCTTTCTTGCTCTTTGCGATATAGCTGTTCTCGCCTGTGTCTATCGTTCTTTCTTATTCTTTCATCTCTTACTTCTTTCTATTTCTCTTTTCTCTGTACATAATCTAGCCTCTCTCTTTGCTTTGCATCATCAATGCCTTTGCCATCAAATTTCAATAGAATTTACCCTCCCATCCATTTGTTTTTTGCAAATGCTATCTCATCAGTTCAATCTTCATTTCCTTTCCATATTTTGCCTTCTCTCTCCTTATCGAGAAATGCACTTGTCTGTGTCCGATCCCTTCTTTCATCATCACGTCTCTCCCTGTCCCTTGGGACTGTGGAGGTAATATCCTTTTCTTTTCCTTGAATTTCGTCACTACTTTGCATACGTGACTCATATGCCGGGTTGCTATACCCTGTAGCTGCTTTAAATTCTCTCAGCCGGTAAAACCCCTCATTTTTATTGTCTTCAATCTTCATTTCGGCTGGGGCGGGTGGTGTGGTAGGCTTATCAACCCCCTCTGTGCATACATTAAGTATCCAATCTATTGGCGGCTCCTCTCCCTTCTGTTGTTCATACATCTTCCAAAGTTCTAGAACATCTAGGCGTTTGTCTAACTTTTTGCCCGTGTATGTGGCATGCAAGTATACAGCGCACTTCCTACGACTACTAAAAGAGATCAACATAGATGAAACAAATTTGATACTATTCACACTAGACGTCAACATCCTATACACATCAATTCCTCATCAAGCAGGCATAGAAGCTTTGGAATGGCTATTACTGGGACAGAATGAAACACTAATACATAAAGTCTTCGCCATTTAACTGATCAGGATTATCCCATACAACAACTACTTCAGATTCAACAGCAAATACTATCTCCAAATATCAGGCACACTGATGGCCTCATCGGTAGCACCATCCTAAGCGAATATATTCATGTTTCACTTCGAACATCACCACATTCTACATAAAGAACCTTGGAAAAACAAAATTAAATTCTGGAAGCGGTTTATTGACGACATCTTCGGAATCTCGCAAGGAACAAGTCAAGAACTTCAAGATTTCCTCACATACCTCAACAACTGCCAGGAAGGTATTCCCTTCACGTTTGAAATTGGAAAACCGGGTGTCCACTTCTTGGATGTTCAAGTCGAAATAAGAAATACAGAATTCTACACAAACATCTACAGAAAACCTACAGATGTGAACAGTGTTCTACACTTTGGCAGTTTCCACCCACTTCACTTAAAAGACAATCTTCCATATGGCCAATTTCTACGCCTAAAAAAGATTGCATCCGACCCTATGGCATTGCAATCAGAACAGGAAATCATGAAAGAGAGATTTAAGAATAGAGGTTTCCCAGAAGATACGATCAATAAAGCTTTGGCACGAACAAACATTACAACAAGAGAGGATCTACTACAGGAAAAACTGAAGAAAGAACAGACCAGATTAATTCACACCTTAAAATACTCTAGCCAAAGCTACCAGGTGAAAAGAATAATCAATAAGAACTGGGACCTTATAAAATCAGACCCCAACCTGAACAAACTATTCCCTGACCCACCAATGCTGGCCTACAAACGGGGCAAGAATCTGAAAGATAGCCTTATTAGGGCAGAAAGACCGAAAAAAGCCACACAAACCACATTGAAAACACAGAAGACAGGAACCCATGCATGTCAAAATTGCCAACATTGCTCCAATTCAATCAAGGATGAACACATAAGACACCCCAACAGTGGCAAGAAAATTATGTTGAAAGACTTTGCGACTTGCGAAAGCAAGAACATCATCTACGGACTGAAATGCCCTTGTGGCAAGTACTATGTGTGGAAGACCATAAGAAAAGTACGGGATAGATGGACAGAACACAAGTCAAACATACAGACGGGCAACATCAAATCCCCAGTAGCAATACATTTTAAGGAAAATGGACAAAATATCTCCCAACTCAGAGTAGTTGTACTAGAAGTGATTCGACCAGCACCCAGAGGAGGAGATATGGCCAAAAGATTGGCACAAAGAGAATTATATTGGATCCATACTCTGGACGCAATAACCCCATTAGGTCTCAACGAAGATTTCTACTTGGGTGCATACTTATAGAACAACCAAAAAACCAATAGATAACAATTTCAAGAATAGTCACGATTAGTTTGCTCTTCAGATATAGGGTGCTCATTGTTTTAGGCACCACAGAGTATTTAATACATTTAGAGAGTTCATTGTATGAGGGAGAAAATGGACAAGGTCCCTCAAACCACAATATAGATGTCATAACAGGACCAAGTTGTGTTTCCCATTAGAATGTAAGTCACAATGACAAGGTCATTTTTGTTGAATAGTAGATCATATTGTACATAAAATGTGTATAACCTGACAGAATGTAAGTCTCCTACAGGAAATCATTGTACAAGTTTGAAACGATGTATCACTTGTGGGACCATGCTTTACCTAGACATCCCACAATGTAAAGTATCCCACAGGTTATCAATTTGTTATACTTGATTATTCACCATCAGAAATCTATACCAGGAAATTCTTCCCTTACCATCCCAGCTCCCTAAACCCATAACCCCATTTAACCTTCTGTCTCTGTCTAGTAACCGTGTTACTTTCACTTCTATGGCATGGTTTTTACTCCGTGATCACAGATAACAAACTCCTCGTGTCCAAGCGGACCACTATCAAAATCTTTTTGTTTATTACGCATGAACATCTTCTGTCATATTTAGAACAAAAATTACTTTGTTTATATCCGTGACGTCATGTCATGCCACAACGTAATGACGTCATTACTTAGCACCGTACGGCCATTTTGATCTTTACTAACGTCATGCTACAGACGCGCAGAGAACCTCCACACTATTGGGATCATAGCCAGAGGTAAGTAGCATTCAACCTTTGCTGACAACACCCTACCCTACCCTTTACCCTCACTTACCTGTTCTTCTATCACTTAGGCTAACGGTACAAAAACTCACCTTTTCCCTAGCAAAAGGAACGCCATAAGAACGCATTGAATTACCTGATATCTCTCACCTTAAGTTGTACACTGCATACAACAGCGATTTCTGGAACCTTATCTAGGGTAAGAACTTACTTACTCTCACTACCATCAAGCACTTTATCAGTGTTTACCAACTTCCAATCTGACCTATGTATAAGCTATTTTGTCTTATAATTGTTAAACTCTCTCGGGCATAAATGCCATTAAGACCACACACTTCCATACTCCATAGCAAACTTTTGTAAGACTATTAGGGTACCATGCCCTCACACGAAACTATCCCCTTGACCAACTGTGATACAGTACCTACAGATAATCCATAGCCTTTGTTTGATGATTCCACTTTGGTTTTTAGACTAACGGTCTGCTTTGGACCGTATTCAGCTTAGACAAGTATGTTGACAAGTATTCTATTTGAGATTAGCAGAGTCAATGTTGAAAATAAGTTACAATTATTAGAATGACTAGACAGCTGTATATAGTATCACAAGAACCACTTTTTTCTATGTTTTCCTTTTGAACATAAACATGTTACCATTATATATGCAACACAGTAACAAAAAGTACTCTACTATAAATGTATTTATGTTTTTTTAAATGTTTCTATAGATGTGTTGCATAATGTTGAATATACCCCTGAAGAAGAGATGTTTATCTCGAAACGCGTTGGGCTGTCTATGTAATTTTGAACAATAAAAATACCTTTGAAGAAATATCCTCATCTTTGAGATCTATCATTGGAAACTACAATATGCTTGTCTGCCAGCAATTATAATTGAATGTATGAATTGACTTCAAAACTTTTCCTAAATGTTTGGCTCATTTATGAGCTTGGGATAGTATGCAGGGGACGGGAGTTCCTTAATCAGGAACTTATCTTGTTCACGCATGCAAGTATGTCATCATGTGTTGCAAAACAGCTTTAGATAAGGACCCACCCTGTGGCCATGGCATAAACATTTTGTGGGCGGTCCCCTTAATCCACTCTGTACTGTATTTTTTCAGCTTAGGTGCATGTTTCGGCAATTGTTTGAATAGGTGTGCCAATGGAGTTATGTTGTCCATGCTTAAATCTATTCCCTTTCTCCTTATATAACACTTGTCAAAGCTTCATGTGACTTAAACAATTCCCACAATATGAGCGAACACCAATCACTGCAAGCTCCAATCCAGATTTTCTCCTAAAATGTTATATCTTCTATTTTACTCAAAAAACATCAATGTGTATACTATAATATCTCAGTTATTCAACCGCGTAAAATTTAAATCAGTTCTTCTAAAGAAAATGTTCAATTTATGATGTCACAACAAACAACATGTAAGACAGACGTTTAATAGACTAGACGAACACCAGCTGGTCACATGTATCTCTGCCTCTAAAATGTACTTTGACATGGAGTTTAAACGTATCCCTTTCGCGGCATCTTTAATCACGGTGGTAGTCTATTTGTTCCCCTTTTATTTGGGACTCTGGATACACATTTCTTCTAAACGCTTTATTAAAGCGTAGGCATAAGGCGAATCCTCTCTCTTCTCGGGTGTCCTCCCCGGTATCTTTTCTCTAGTTACTTCTCAGTGATTCTTGAGTCATTATTCCCTTCCCCTTAGATATATGCATTCTTCTCTACTTCTAGCTATATTTAATTTTCTCCACCTCCCTCTGTTACCTTTTCCCTTTACTTGTTCTAAATCATGCACTTTTGCCAAAACACTTAGGGCCTCATCACGACTTTGGCAGTAACCCTTAAATCCGGCAGTCACGCTATTACCGCTGGATTTAAGGGTATGCCAAATCAGGGCTTCGGCGGATTTCTCCCCAGCCGTGAGCTTTATTTGGGACCGCCTCTACACCACCATTCAGGATCAGCTTTTATAAGAGCATCAGAAGTGTCGTCCAGGCCAGGGGCATGGAAGTTCTTCAGAGATCTTATAATATTAGGCAAGTCTCTCAAAGATAAGGTAAAGTGCCAAAATGCCGCACTCAAGTCAACTGTAAAAGTAGCTGGCAAGGGTTTACCAATGTGTTCTTAATAAGTAGCACTGCCCAGCTATCAGAGGTCACAATACCACACCCCAGCGGAATACCGTCAGAGACCTGACTAATTGCCAAAATTGCTGATGATCCCCCGTTTGAAGCATGACTACTAGTGCCTGTTCTAGTTATCAATATCCAAACATGTATTCTCAAATTATTCTTGGCTAGGCAATTGTTTTATCGTATGTGTGCCTACGCGGGCCATAAGCAGTTAATTGCGTGCCATGGTTTAAGGCCTCCACAAATTGATTTTGCATATTAACCAAAATACCAGGAAAAAAATACAAGATAAAACTAGAGGCGCTGAGTACTTCACTAGGATCTTTAGCGTCACATTTGTAAATTTCAGTCAGCGGGGTGGCATCCCCAGGTATGCCAAGAGCTACAATAAGGGCATCCATTGGTATAGTAGACCAATGTTGTATGGCCAAGCGTATGCCTGTAGCATTCCAGGAAAGCCTATTTCATCCTTCATTCACTCCAATTACACCTATTGAATTTGCAATTGCAGCAGCCCATGAAAAATGTGTTGTATCTTAAAGTACCTAATACCAACCCAGGATTGCCAGCTGCATCATTCCCTTGGCAGCCAGCTGAAGACAGTCGTGTCCATGAGGGTGTATGTGGCCACTGAACCCTGCTGCACCCAAGCATAGAATATTCACATTTGGTTTCATGTTTAAAGGACTGGCATGGGCTACCCTGTGGCCAAATACCATACATATCCAGTGGGCTAGCCAAATTACACACAAACACACACCCAACATAATTAACAGTCGCAAACGACAAACAATCCCATGCACTGGACCATACCTCTACGTATACAACATGCCAGTGCACACAACCAACAACCACAACCTTAATACCAGCCAATCTACACATAAAATGCACAAACACGCGTCCAACTTAACAGACATTCACGTACAACAAACAACTTGTGCATTGGGCCTCACCCTTACAGATACAATAAACCAGTGCTTGCAATCAACCCACCTGCAACCCAATACACTCAGACCCAGTTTCACTGGTTCTGGGCCTATCCTAGCACTCTATCCACACAAACCCACCCCGTCCGCTTTCTTGCAGAGTCACATGAACGCCTATACTGCCTGTTTGGTGGAAACGGTGCACGGTATAAGTCAACATAACATAACTTGAAGAACAATCCTCCCAGTCTCTGTGAGAGAGCCACAGGGACTGACAACAAACGACATCAGACTGGCCTGGAATTCAAAATTGGGTGCAACCCTTTTAAGGGTACCATCTATGGAGCTGAGCTTAGGGGCACGGACCAACCATAACAACTGTGAAAAGCTGTTCAAATCTGAAGAGTAAATTACTGCACACAGCCTATGAAACCACACAGCGAAGCACAGGTTGGTATTTGTTGTACGGTCGGGCCAGGCTCCTACAAGAGCAGCCCTGATTCAGTGCCAAATGTAGGCATTGGAAGGAGGACAAGGTTGGCAAGCAGGAGTAGAGAAGAAGGGTGAGCAAGAGAACGCAAGGAGAGCGAGAATTGAGGGATGAAGAGGGCATCATTGGGAGAGAAGTTAGGCCTAGAGAGGGAAATAAGAAGAGGCAGTGAACATCAGACAAGGAGGCAGACTGTAAGAGGACAATAGAAAGGGAGCGAACAAATTGGAGAGTGAAGTGGACAGAGGAAACAATTAGAGGAAACCAAAGACAAGTGAACAGCAAAGAATAAAGGAGAATAAAAGAGTATACGAGGGTGAAGCACAAAACCACCCAGAGAAGAAGAAACTCTAAAGGGGGAAGTCAAATTCCCTGATCATTGCAGTACATCAAGGAGTTCAGAGCAGTAGAGAGTAAAGCAGGCCAGTACGTTGTGAAAAGGTCTAGGGAAAGCCATTGGGGAGTGCTCATACACAACATACTCACGCAAAAAGCCTTGGGTCCCAGTGTGATCTGGAAAACCCTGCCTCGGGAGTAGCAATACCTGAAGCAACCCAGACTGGGAGGTGAAAACCCAGCATCTTAACATTGTCAGCGACAGAAGAAAGAACGACAGAAGCTCTGAAAGAAGTGCATAGGATACTCACAATCCTGCTCACTGTGAGTAATTTGCATTTGGCTTCCAGAAGGCTGGAAGACCAGGGAAGTGAGGGGAGGACTGACAGACTGCGGTCCTCAGGCAAGCTGCAGTTCGTTTTGATTTCTTTGGTAAGTCCTCATTCATTCACCAGAACATCCCACGCCCTGGGTCTTTTTTGTGTTGAAAAAGAAACCAATTGAACCACACTTCATTAGTCCAGCGTTGTTGGTTAATCCCTTTGTCATGATTTTATATATATATCCATATAGTAAAAGGATTATGCTTCATAGTATACTAAGGTACTGGGCTCATGGGGATTAAGTATTAAGTACCAAGACAATAAAGTGATCCATTCAGATTTTTCTGGCTCACTCTATCCAAGGGGTGCTGCAAATCGATTTTTCTGTCACATTACTGGTGGCTGGTGAGTTTTTTAATTGGAGGTTTTGAAATGTTTCCCATGAATATGAAGGAGTAAACAAGCATAGTGAAAGAGCCCAAACGAATCAAAAGGAGGCAGGACATATTTGGAAAATAATGGGTGAATAGGGTGAATTTTACAACACTCTGTGAAGAATTGGGTAAAAAGGCCACACAGTTGATTGGTTGTGTAGCGTAACACATGAAGAAATCCCGCAAATGCCAAGTCCCCAACAGTGCACAGGAGCATTTTGAAATGCATTTGTCTGCAATACATACCATTATTAAAACATTTCATTTTCTTGCTAATTGACCTAATTATAGTGGTCCTAATTGACCTTCTGCACAATTGACCTTTATATTATTTTTGTTATTTTATATATGTATTGGGTTGGTTTTGGATTATAAATAATATAAGGGGATTGGATGGGGGGTTGCCGGGGATTTTGGATTGGCTGGTGGGCTGTGGGGGTTTCCCCCACATATATGACCTAATTGACCTTCTAAATTAGGTCAATTCTCCAGAGGTCAATTGTGAAAAGGTCAATTTGTATACAACCTGCTTGGATTAACTAGGTAAACCAGACATGAGACATAACCTTTTATTTTCAGTAGCATTTGCTGTAACGTTCTTCCTGCTTCACAGTGTGAGAAATAATAGCTTGGCCTATTACCCAAAATCAAGGGCACTTGCTCATCAACCTTGCAAGGATCAACACCTAAGTCTGCACCTCCAGGTTTTATGCCTACAACCTAATAGCTGTACACAGGGAAACACCCCAAAAGACTGAATAAAAAAGTCGTAATGGGACATTTGATCGAATTTTGGCCGAGCAAAAAGTTCGAACAGCGAGAAATTTGATCAAACGCCCCATTTGGTGACATTACGTTGAACAAGGGAGGCAGAGGCTGTGGGGGTGTCCCCCACACACTTGTTTACCATGACAGCAGGGTTTGCAGGGGATTCCCCCACACCCTTTTCGCATAAATAAAAAAAGAAAAAGGACCCTGCAACACCTGTTCTGAATCACATTTGTGATTGGGAACTGGTGTCGCAGGGACACGGCCAGTAGGCAGCACACAGCGGAGTGTGCAGCTGATGATTAACTAAAGGGGGTGGGTGGGATAAGGATATCCAAAATGGACACATGAAGAAAAAACTAATGTTATTTTCAAACAAATAATATTAATACTTTTCTTCCTCTGTCATTTCGGATACAGGAAATTCACCCAAATTTGTACACCGATCTCTGAAGCAGGTGCATTAACCCAATGTGTTCTGTCGTTCGCTCTTCTATGGAAAACAGGAATAAAGGAGGCATTGGGCAGTAGTTTAAAATAAGCACTTTAAGTAATTCTTAAAGCAAGGCTGACCTCATTGGCCCCTTTAAAGGAAAACCTTGGACGTTCAATGTTGAACTTAACACAGAAAAACAATGGAAATGAAGAGAAAAGCAGAACGTTCAGTCTTTCCTTGTCAGGCTAGAGTAACTCACGTGGTTTTAGAGAGGCAGATGTACATGTCATCACTAGTGCCCACCCCCTCACCTCCCTCACACTGGAAGAACAGCAAGAGAGCATATTGTGTGACACCAGGTATCGTCCCAATACCGCATCGAAGATATCAGAGATGTTATGCACTCAGACAACCATATTGAATGTGTGGTAGAAGGATGTCTGCATATACCACTGACTGAACTTAGAAGAGCTATAAGTGAAATCAAACCAGAGTAAAGTGACCTCATGAAGAGAAGACACTAGAATGCACTGAAATGATAGACGAATACTTAAAGAATGAAGATGTAACTGAAGTGACAAGAGAAACATGTACGCAAAGAAGATAAGAAGAGAATCAGCAGATGTATTTATGCAGAAACGCAAGGTGGATGAGACATATAGAAGCTTGCTGCAGGAGAAAATATAATGCAAGTAAAGCGGTCATGATGGATTGATGGACATCGGTTTCGTATAATAGTAAGCTAAGAAGCTTAAAGGAGAGAGACCATGGCTGCAGAGCTGACATGCACTGGAAAAGCTTTGTGCGAAGAACAGAGAATATCTGTTTGGCTTGGGATAATGGATGCAACATCAAGAAGAAAATTGGAAGGCACAAGGGTAGTCAAAGAGGATAAGCTACATACACATGACGTATTTCTCATAAATTAAGTAAAGGAGAAAACATTTGCAAGTTCCAAGTATTGAGCAAATTAAAGATGCAGAGAGCATATGCAAGACAGAGCAACCAACTCTTCAGAGGCCAAAAGGAGTAATAGCGCCAAGCTTAATAGCGTTAAATAGCACTAAATAAAAGGCCAAAATGGACAACATCGTGGTCTCCTCACATGTGGTGAAAGACTCGAAAACAAGGCCTATTACTTAAGCTCCAACTGAAGATAGTGATTTACCTACACTCCCTAAAAAGACCCAAGGAAGAGAACAGTCAGCAAGGTCAACTACAGAGACAAAGCCTTGGCTTATGACCTAACTGATGAGAGATGGTAGGCTACTTGACCAAGTTGTCAATGTCCTGACATTGTTCCTTGCACCTGGGTTTCATTTTTCTTATGTGCTGCTAACAAACCGAATGTCCAGGGTTGAGAGAGAATGCCAACCAATCCTGAAAGCCTATGTAGCAGTGTCCCATACATTGTTGCAAAAAAAGCCAATCACTTGCTGTTATTCTGCTATTAATCTGTATTACACATAGTAAGAGCCAATTATATTACTAACACCTAAATAAAGTATAGGTATATATGTTCCCTTAACCAATCCCTCCTTGCGATAGGTTATAACGATCTGCCACGTAGGATGACGTCTGGCCTCTAATGGCCCTCTTCCTGCTCCCACCAGTGAGGATAAAAAGCTTGGGGTCATCTTCGAATCCACGCTTTCCTTCTCTCCTCACATCTCTGACGTCTCTAAGAAGTCACACTACCAGCTGAACCTCCTCAGAGGTATTCTTCCTTTCGTCTCCTTCGCCCAGAAGCTCACTGTCTCCAGAGCTCTGGTTCTCTCTAGGCTGATCTACTGCAACAGCCTCTTTCTAAATCTGCCTGCCTCTACCCTTTGCCCTCTGCAACTCATCCAAAACAGGACTGCAAAACTTGTCCTTGGCCTCAAGCCCAGGGCTCGTATCTCTCCTGGAATGAAATCTCTGCACTGGCTCCCAGTTGCAGAGAAGACTAAGTTCAAAACCCTCTGCATTGTCCACAGGGCCTTCTGGGACTTGGGGCCTCAATACCTTCAACTATCTCTTCCTAAATATCTTCTGTCTCGAGCTCTTCATTCAACCGCTAACTCCCTCATGGTTAGTCGCTTCTCCAAGCAGCGGGTTGGTGGTAGATCTCTTTCTTCTGCTGGGCCTCCCTCTGGAACAGCCTCCATGCCTCTCTGAAACTTGAGGGGAGCCATCTCCGGTTCCGGAAGCACCTCAAGTCCTTCCTCTTTGCTTCTGCTTTCTCTCCTCCTCTCCCCTGTTGATCACCTGGCTGAATCTAAACTGCACTGGTTACCTGGCTTCCCTCTGATCTCGGGCCCAGGTCCCATCCCCGCCAGTTGCACACCTGCACTGCCCCCCTGGCAACACTTGCACTTCAGGGACTGTTTCTGTTGGCCCCTGATGTCTGCACTTACCCTTGTACTTACCACTAGCTAGCCACACTTTTTACTCATTGTCTTATCTACTGTATTTATTATTTATTATCTTTATTTATTTTACTGTTACCCTATGCATTGCACTGTGCCCTCCCCTTTTCCCCTCCCCTGCACTTGTGCGATCTCAATGTCACCTGGCCTAGTATGATCGCTATCTCTGTCTTCTCTCTGTTTCCCCTCCCTTGCCTCGTCGCACCTTGAAACACTTGTGTATAGGCGCGTTATAAATGCCATATCATATCATATCATAGCTGACATACATCAAGGTTTAAAGCCTTTGTGTAATCGAAATGTAGATGAGAGTGAGTGAGCTGCAATCTGTTTGTTCAACAGATTTCCCTCCTTTATTTGAGCTGATAATAAAGTAGTATGTTGCCATGTTCTTTGAGTCTGTCAGGCACTTGGATGGCTCCAGGTCCAACTGCACATAGTATTATTTTTCATCATGTATTCTGGGACTTGTGCTACTGTCTTGATAATGAGCAAAGAAAATAAACAAGTAGCAAAATGCAAATAATAAGCACAGGGCTGAATGAGGAACTCACCCATGGCATTGACGAATGTGAGATCTCTTTAACAGCATAGAGCAGCAAAAAAACAAAGCTGTTTGATCAGGTTATAAAAAGCAAACCATACCCTGGAAAAATAATACATTTGCCTTTATTTTGGTAGAGCTCTTTCTAACATCTCTCTCTTTGAGTTTGATGCATTAAAAAATGTGTTTTAATCCTACAGGTATGTAAGTACATTGCTGGAGACTGGGATCTTTGGGTGCCAGGGGAAGCCACCAGCTACATCCGTGGACTGCAACTTTTGGTCCCAAGATGTTTTGGACTACAACTCTCTTAACCGCCTACCCAGAATATTCAATGGTGTGGGAATCATGGGAGTCGTCCAAAACACCTGTAGAGCCACATGTTGCAGACCCCTGAGCTATATGGTCTGGCCCCTGGGGTTGGTACATGGAGGATCCACCAGAGTTCTCTTAGTCTACCCTCGGGCGAGCCACTCCGCTTCTTGTCATTAGAAGAAGTTATCCGAAAAGGAATTGTATGAAAAGTGACAGGCATTCCCCTGTAGTGGCACAGTTATAGCAAAGCATGGCCAGGGGAAAGAAACCCTGTGAAAATGCACCTATGGAATGATGAATACACAGTGCCACACATATGGAGGCTTGCCGCCTGCCCCCAGCTCTCTCCTTGAGTTCGCCCGTGGATCCAAATGCCTAAGCGAGTGCAATGCCAATAAACAAGCCCTGGAGTGGCTCGTGAAGGGAAGCCCAAAGAAGAAAGAGGGGAGAGAGAGAGAGAGAGAGAGAGAGAGAGAGAGAGAGAGAGAGAGAGAGAGAGAGAGAGAGAGAGAGAGAGAGAGAGAGAGAGAGAGAGAGAGAGAGAGAGAGAGAGAGAGAGAGAGAGAGAGAGAGAGAGAGAGAGAGAGAGAGAGAGAGAGAGAGAGAGAGAGAGAGAGAGAGAGAGAGAGAGAGAGAGAGAGAGAGAGAGAGAGAGAGAGAGAGAGAGAGAGAGAGAGAGAGAGAGAGAGAGAGCACAGAACAATCCTGTGTCCAGTGAACAAATGCAGTCAGGAGAGGCTCCAGCACCCAGAGTGCGAGATAGCCTGCTGCCATATTTCTTCAGCCTGATTCCAAGATGGTGGACACCCTATTTGAGTGATTGGGCAATGGAAGTTTGGACCTGCGCCAAATTAGATTATTGGATGAAGCACAACACATCATTACACAGAGAAGTAAGGAATCCACACGCAGGAATGAGGTGGAATCATTGGACATAGACCAGTCACACAAATCTAACTAATGTGACACAGAATCACAAATCCAAGCTCCCAGTGCAACAATGCGTGCTCAAGCCCAACTATTAAAGGAGGTAGAATGCTCTATACTGTTCGGAGTTAGGATATCTTTCTATCGAGTTGATGTTAAAGCAGAAAGAGCAGGAGAGACCAGGATGTGACCAAGTCACATAGGCCACACTGAGAGCTGAGAAACAGTATTTGGCTAAGCCAACTATGCCACACTGTAAGAAAGCTCAAACTTGCAGAAAAGAACAAGCCTTTTGAGTGCCTTGCCCAGAAGCTGGCGAGAGCCCGTGGATACTAGAATGAGAGGTTGTGTCTCTACTTAATGTTTTTCTTCTCTCCTGTGACAGAGGGAGATTTATAAAGAGTGAGCCTCTCTAGAAAGCAATGAGGAACTGTTCAAGTATAGGGTGGGGTAAAATAAGAGGGCAGGTGGGTTGGCCTTGAAGAACAGAGTCTTCATTACCTAGCTGAAGGACATGCCTGTCTGGATGGCATCACATTTACAGCAACAGCCTCCAGCAGATGCATCTGCGTCGTCGAGCAGCTATCCTGCAGGGATTACAGAAGAGAATAATCCCCCATGCACACCTGGAGGCATGGAAGCAGCGTCTGATACAGCGATGTGCGACACATTGCCCTTCCTGAGGTAATCCTGCTCTGCAACACTGTTTGTGCATTTAAGACCATTCCCCAAGAGTAGGAGATTGGCCGTGATAAAATGGCCACCACACAAGCTCTGAATTCGACGGGCCCTGGTGTATGGTGCCAAGTCCTCATTTTATCTGCATCTGGTTGGCCCGTACGGCTCACAAAGATGGCCAATGGCCTCTGCCGGCAGGCAGAGCCCGGCCAAAACACAAAGCAAGACATTCCTTGTACCTATGCTGCTAATGTCTTTTAAGCCTCCCAAAATCGGAGCTTGTTCCTATGACCCGCTTCCTACCACCTATTGTCCTACTTGTTCCCACCACCTATAGCCATGCACCCAGCATCCGCTCTGGTGAATTCACCAAAGCTATGTTGCGATCTGTAAAACCACTTTGCACTCCCCACTTAGCGCCAACCTGTCTGCAACAGATAGTAGGGTGGTGAGGTTTCCTGCAGAGGCATGTAACTGCTCCTCTACAATCTGATGATCAGTGCTAAAACACAAAATAAGGTGATGTACTATTTACCAATAGACCTGCGTACGGGAGGGATTAGAAACGAAGACCATAAAATACTGCAGTATAACAATACGCAAGGCAAAGAAATACCTTGGTGAAGGAATAGTGGCCAGTTATAGATAAAAGGAAGTGCACTTACTGGCAAAGGATGAGTTGAAGGATTGATAGGGTGCAAAGCATACGTACTCCTAGGACATTCTGAAGAGGTGTTAAAGCACGCAAATAACCAGTGCCTAAAAGAATGGCCTGAATCTATGAAACAGGTCACCTGGGTAGAAGATGAGGGGGGACCAGTGCAGATAAGACCACTGAAAAACATGACCCTATGATAGCACTGTGAAGGTTGAAATGAATACAGGGTGTGGGGGCATTTTTGACATGCCAGGCATGAAAGTAAGTACAGCATTGATAATAGACCACTGTTGGGCTTGTGGTCTAAAGCCCTACATGCAGCTGTCTCCAAATTGGGGAGGCATCTGCGCTATAGTAGTAATAAGCACACTGGCTTTGGTGGTGTCTCGAAGTGAGGTACAAATTGAAGATTTCCCCCTGATGCAATAAAAAGTCTTGCACACTAAAACACAGCACGAGGGAAAATAATGTTTCTGCAAGGTCAATAGAGGACTATGAGGACATACCAGATGAATATAACTGTTTGGCAAAGCAGCAATAGTGTTTACTTACTACTTCACGTGAAGAAAGTAATGGTGCACTCCGGGTATTTGGGACATACATTCTTAGATCTCTTAAGAGATTAAAAGAAAAATTAAAGATGCGTGGGAGGAACTGTGATCTTGGCACAAAATCACCACAAAATACAACGATTCTTTGAAGCAGGATGATTTGTTTTTTCATCTTCATTGCTATAACGTTATGAATATTTACCTGTCTTGGTTTTCAACTGGTGTATATAATAACTGGTTTATATATTATCTTTTCTACAGACCTTTTAGGCTCTTGAAGACGAGGAGAGATTCCTCGAAACGCGTCAGCCACAGAGAACGGATTTACATCTTTGCTTTACTTTGTACATTTACTTTTTGCCTGTAAATCAAAGAACATATATTTTTTTTTATAAACAATCTTTTTGTCATGGATATTTTAACATGGTCAACTTGATCTACACAAAACCAAGCTTTCCAAAAACAAGATTAGCTGGTTTAACCAGCAGTTGGTAGTGTGCAGGGGACGGGAGGGTTCCAATGTTGAATCTTCTTTTTCGTTGTACTTACTACTTTTCCCCTGGCTTAGAAGCAGGGGTAAAATTCCAAGTGGTTACAGATAATCAGGTGGGAGTTGCTGCAAACAATAAACACAACTATAAAAGGATTCAATGCCATCAAAGAAGAATTGAGGGCAGTGAGACTAATGGCCCTTCAAAACAGGTATGTCCTTGATCTGATAACGGCCTTGGAGGGAGACATTTGCGGAACATTAGGGCAATATTGCTGCACATACATACCAGCAAACGATTATGAGATTGCTACCCTTACAGAGGCTATCACAGCCTTTTAAAATCTGTACACTAAGATGGTGACCAAGGTGGAAGAGATTGACAATGATGACTGGTTTGAATACTTGTTTTCATTGATACACACCTGGTTAGCAAACACATTAAAAATTCTAGTGGCCATAGTGGTACTAGTACTATTAGCTTTCTGTGGGTGAGGATAACAATAAGCCAATGCAAAAAGACTGAAAAATAAGGGCCCGCTCCAACCGAATGCCGCAAAGTTGAGAAATGTTACTCACTCAGACAACCGTACCCCTTTTATCCCAGGCATGTAAAGCAGGACGTGGAGACAATTTAAGCTGAAGATGACAAAAGCATTCAAACTAACGTTGTAACAGTAACAAGCACATGCAGTAGACACGAAGCAAACATGCACTCTATACACATGAAGAACACTTACACTAGGTAATGTGTGCATTTATACAGGAAGAATATTAACATAGCATCTACAGACATGAAGAACACCAACATAACCAATGTATAAGTTGAATGCAACATGAACGGCACGCAAAGAAAAGATTGCTAACATAGAAATAAGAGTGTCATTGGGCAGCCATCTTCTTAGAAATGGAAGCTGCAGCATGTTTCTGAATGAACAAACGACTCAGACCCTCAGGAAAACTCAAAAGGCTTAATCCATGGAAATACATATCAGTGCAGAGCTCAGACAGTAGCTGGCAATTATTGCCAAGGTTAGAGTGAAATGAGGGAGGATGGGAACGGCAGAACGACGGCAGAGACACAAGCAGGATACTCACAGATTAATTAAGGTTTTATAACAATTCAACCAGTCTTTGTTAGCCAGGTGCAGTAAGACAGCAAGCCACGAGACTCTATGGAGAACAACTCAAGATTGTCTCTGCTGGAAACAGGAAGAAGAACAACACACAGGTAATAGTAGCTAAAACCACAATAAATAGATGGTATTTCCATTTCATACACGGTCTTCTAACATGTGGCCTATAATTGGAGAGCACTAACTATTCATTAGAAGTCATCATAGATAGTACACCTGCAGTACTCCCTAAAAACACACACAGACGAGAGGTGCCACGCAAGGCCAAGTGCAAAGGGATGGCGGTATCATGGCCTGAGAATGAGGGATGGTAACTTTATTAACTAAACCAAAAACAGTTCTTGGGGCTCTTTCCCCCTACCATTTATCTGGCTCATCTTGATAACCTGCCTATCAGAACCCTTAGTCTCATGCCGCCCATTAAGTAGTATGCGAACCAATCACTTATTGTAGAGACTATTTATTTATTTCAATTTATAAAGCGCACAGCGACCCTGAGGCATTGTGGCACTGTTACAGAAGATTTGCTTGTACAAAGGAAGCGAGCAACGCTGTCTTGTTTAGCTTTATCAATATTGGGGTGGTGTCAGGTGGAGCCTTCAGTTATGTGTAATCCAATTAAATGTTTAACGCCTATATAATCTATATGTAGCCAAACCCACTATCCTACCCCCGTTCCTTGTAGGTAATGTAAACTGAGATTATGTCATGACATCATTGATGACACATTTATAGTACTTAAACAATTGTTTTTTATTAGCTTGTCAAGAGCAATAAGATTTTAATACTTGTATGCTGTCACAAGTTTTTTTTGATGATAATAAAGCTGGATTTTGCCTTGCACTTTGTCTACTCTGTCTTTGAGTCTGGGTTGGGCTGACTCCAATTCCTCTGGGTGTGTTTGGGACTTTGGCACTGCCTTAACATGGGTAAGATGGTAATTGCCACACATGGCGCACTTCTGAGGACCAGGCCCTCACACTCACAAAAAAATGTGGATTTTCTCAAATTCAGGAAACCCCTTAAAACTGTAATCGTCAATCAGGCGTTTCCACTATCAGGATCGTGAATTCATTGATTCCGCCACTGCTGAGCAGTTGACCTTGTTCCCTCTAGCACATATGAGAGCAGCTGTTGTGATAATGCTGTGAGCATGTCTGGGTCCCACGAATGCATTTTGTGCCAACACTAGAGTTGAGTCTTACTGTGCCCCTATTGCCTGATACCCCCAAAACTCTTGGCCCCTGGGATTATACTTCGCAGCCACCCACACCTACCTTTCCTTGTTTTATGAAGCAAATCTAAATGCGAGAGCTCAATATATAAAATGAATAACTAAAAACTGCAAGTACCACAATGCATCATGCCTGAATAAATGTGATAAACTGACACAGTTATGTCAAAGTAATGAGTACTACCCGTGGTCTTCCAGGATGTTTTTGTTTTACAACATTGCAATTAAGATACAGCTAAACATGAAGAGAAACAAACTTATTAATTTGCAACATGACGCTTAATACTGGTGTTAAATTGGTTTCAAGAAATATCTGTTTCGATAATTCTCTCCTGAATTAGTTCCTGTCCTTCCATCTGTAATTTCTGTGATATTCGTTGTCTTGTGGCCTGTGTGTTGAGAGTCTTGTGTGTTTACGTTTTGCGCCCTGATGCCAAATAAATAAACAAATAAACAAGCGCTATTAATCTTGGCTGATATGGAAACGGAATCACTGGGAGATTAAGTGATTTGCCCAGGAAAACACAAGTGGGCCTAGTGTGGATGGTTGGGATAGGACATTAATCTCACGGTTCCCCAGTCAACTACTCTAGACCTCAACCACACTTTTGGGCAGTCTCCGATTTCATCCATGAAAAGTGCTCTCCTTTTTTTGTGATGGCTCAGTATATTTCCTTCCATGAATGAGACTCTGTGGCATGTCTGGAAGGCAGCCCGGAGGCGGAGGAGGCAGCTGCCCACCTACCTCCCAGTCCCCAATGGCTGTCTATCCACTCTAGCCCCTGCGTGCTTGGCTCGAGCGATTCTGCTCATCCCCAGCACTGTGAATAAGGCCGCTACTCGGACCCTAGAGCCAACAAATGGGAGTATGAGTGGGTGGGGTTAGGAGCAGGCCCTGGAGTGCTGCTGGGTAAACAGCACTCACAGAGGGCCACGGCGTTCCCCTCTCAGGCAGGTGTGTCATCCAATGAGTAATCCTAGTGGGGGTCTCTTTAAAGAGCGAGTGCATTCTGGTACCCGTATTGCTGTGGTGCGCCTGCATTGATGGTGGCAGAATGTGTTCTGATAAATGCAGCCATATGACAACACTTTCCAGCCAACGTCAGTGTGCGTTTTGGGACATGTCATTTTCTTGGGTTCTCTGTATTGAAGGGGGTAGTGTTGGGGGCTGCTCCGGTCCACCGGGCAGCCCCATACTCGGGTCGGGTGGCACCCGACAGGGCACCCGTAGGTGCGGCGGTCACGCCGACTGGATTGGGGGTGGGGGTTCATCCCACCCGCTCCGGGACACCGGAGCTCCACACATGGCCGGCTGGCAACCGGCTCACCGCGGCCCCGGCTCTGGGGGCACCCAGGCCGGGGTCGCCACCCTGGCCCGAGTCACAGGGCCTGGGAAACACACAGGGACGGTGTTGCCCGGCAGGGGCACCGTCCGGACGGCGTTGCTGGGCAGGGGCACCGTCCTGGAGCTGGGCCCCGTCCTTGGGCCCAGCACACGTGGTGGGGCGCCACCATGGCGCTAACACAAGAACACACACACACCACGGAGTCTTGTTGGTCTCGACTGACGAGCCCGGAAACAGCTCGTTCTTTTTATTAGCTAGGTCACGTGGTTCCCCACGTGACCAAGACAAACACACTGGACGATCCCATGTCCCCTTACAGGGGTGACATGCAACAGGTAGGATGCATCCTGGGACGTGTGCTCTGCACCTCTGCAATGAGTTACAAAGATGTCATTTGGGGATATGTTTGTGAGCAAGTGCAGTGAATGAAGCAAGGCGCATTCTGTAACGTATCATCGGGTGGCAGACCCTTTGCTGAGCGAGGCAGAGTGCATTCTGGAACATGTAGTCATGTGTGCAACCTGTGCATTATGGAACTTGGTGGGAGTACCTTGGCATATGCTGGATGAATCCGAGCATGTATGACGTCACTTGGCATATAACGTCTTTGGGCACTCCAGGCTGTCTCTGCCACGTGATGACCGCACAGTGTCACGTGAGACGGGCACTTGGTATATGATGGCTATATCTTGGTATGTGGACTGAAAGTTACATTAAATAAAGCCAGTCTTATTCAATGCATGCTACTTATAGCACACTAAGGGCACAGGCTGACACAGGCAAGAGAAATATATGGCTCATTGAAAGAAGTGTGTGCTGCCAAAGTAACACGCAGATCAGGAATGTCACCGTCCCGAGGTATTTTAATAGATTGCCATCACGTTGCGTAATAGTTTCGACTATTATTCACAACATTTGAACTGCATTTCCTTCTGTGGCAAACGTTGTGTAATAATGTGCTAGCGATTTAATTGACTTCCAGTCCTCCCTCGTGTATCCATCTATTCTTCAAATGTATATTTAGGACACTCGTTTGGTCATTAAACGCCCTGTCACATCCGCTGGATGCCAAGGAGTGTACTGCAGGTGAATAACAGAACAACTATTCAGAAACATCGTAAAACACATTTAAAGATCGAAACTATTGTGTTTCAAATTCCGTAACGTGCCGGCATAATAAGTCACTTTTAAAAGGAACGCATTAAGACATCATTGATTAGTTCTGATCGATATGGAAAGGCAGGAACTTGCAAATCATTCTCCAGGAAGCGAAGTCAAGCTGACCTCCTGTGTTCAACGCGGTGTGCGTCACTTGCGCCACCACGTGGCTATTTGTAGAACCAACACAATTTCACTACAAATGTTCGATTTTTAGATTATAAACGAGAATTTTCGTAGTGAGCAAGCTTAAAAAAAGGGACATTCATCGGTGAGCTGCGCGTTGTCGTCTCTGACCCTGTTTTACGGATGAAGCCCGTTGATTTTGGGCTCTTCGGCCATGTGGGTTCTTCATGGTAACAGCAACCTATTTTTGTAACTGCACCTCATAGGGGGTGTGCCTATAGGGGTGCATGGCAAACTGGAACAACGACCCTCCCTATTTGACACCCCCCCACCAAATAGGTGCTCTGCCCCCGACCTGTAGCTAACGCTACTTTCAGCTGTAAAGGTGTTCCTTAGTGTTGTGAATGGGAAAAGGACACGGGCCCTTTAAGGGAAGCTGAAAGGGAAAGAGGGAGAGGGGCGGGGTGGGAGGAGGATGGGAGGCGGGAAGGTTGGGGGCGTCAGTTAGAGTTTAATAAAGTTTGTGAGAAGACGTGCCGTGGGTCCGTGCTTTATTTACGGCCCACCCAGGCCTGTAACAACTGGCAAGGAACACGGAGGAACCCGCCCGAGAAGAACCGTGGTACGCAGCAGAGTTGCGGAGGGACTCTACACTGCAGGAGAAAAATGGTGATGCTGGTGAAGAGGTCCGGCGGCCCCCACCAGAAGAGAGCTGGTCGAGAGGGGATGTACGCAGCAGCCGGAGTCGAGGAGGGACCCGGCGCCTCAAGAGCCCAACAGAAGTGTGGCGCAGGACGTGAAATAAAAAGAGCAGTCGTAGAGGGATCCAGCGCCATAGGGGGGAAGACCCGTGGCGCAGGAGGACAACCGCAGCATACAACCAGAGTCAAAGAGGGACCCGGCGCAGCGGCATACAGCGCGAGTCAGTGAGGGACCCGGAGCTGTGACACGAAGGAGGACTGCAGCGTGGGAGGGGCCAAAGAGTGGCGACCTAGCGAGATGGCCAGAGAGTGGCAGAACCGCAAGGAACAGGACACCAGACGCGTATGAACATTCGGAATTGAATCCAGGTGCCCGTCGCCCATGAAGGTACAAGGAGACGCAGTCTGAGCCAGAGGAAACCCCTGGACACCCACACAAACGAAAGAAATATATAAAACGGAGCGGAGCAGGCCGGAAAGTCCACAGCAAGCACTCAGGTACGGAGAGCAGAGGGCCTGGCTCAGTAAAGGGACGACATAATAGTGATACTGTAACCAAAGTCACAAGACACGAAGCAAGCATCAGTCATAGTCATAAGCCACTAGAAAGAGAGGAAAGACACAAAGCAAGCATCATTCATAGTCATAAGCCACTAGAAAGCGAGGAAAGACACCAAGCAAGCATCAGACACAATCATAAGCCACTAGAAAACGAGGCCACAAAACAAACACCAGTCGTTATACAAGCCACTTGAACATGAGGGCACAAAGGCACGTGCCAGTCTTTGCGACAATCGCAACCAAATTCAGTCGACATGTCACAGCCAGGAGACGCAGCAGTGGACACCACGGCGCCCGCAACACCAGGGGTGACACCTACCAACCCTGTATCGTTCCTTCGCCGCCCGAACCCATTCGCACTAGAACCACAGGACAATCAAGGCCAGAGATGGCAAGAATGGATGGACGAGTTTGAAGAATTCATGAGGGCAGTAGGAAACCAGGATGCGCCCAACAAACTAGACATCTACACAAACTTGGTCGGGAAAGACATTAAGAGCGTCATCAAGACCATCCCGCAAGCTGAAAGAACGATATACCCGAAACTCATTGAAGCCATCAACAGCTGTCTAGTAGTAGTCCTGAACAGAGACTACAAACGCTATATCTTCAATCAGTGCACCCAGATGCCTCAAGAAAAAGTCAGACAGTTCATCCTACGCCTCCAGAGTAAAATCACATATTGTGTCTTTGCCAACTTTAATGACGACAAAGCCATCCACCTGAGAGTCATAGAAGGATGCTTGTCATCAATATTTCGCAAACACTTGCTGAAAAAACCGTTACCTCTGAAGGAAATAGCTGAACTGGCCAGAGTGTACGAAAGAGTGGACATCCAAGCGGCCCACATTGAGAAGCCGAAAAAGATAGACTCCATCGCAGCCATCACCACCAGTCAAGCAAGCCGCCAGTACACCAACACATACAGACAAGACCAATGGAACAATGCAAGACGCCCGCCACCAGAAAGACAATGCTACCGGTGCGGATTTGAATTCCCACACAAGGGCCAATGCCCCGCAATAGGACAAATGTGCATGAGGTGTGGCCAAGAAAACCACTTTCAGAGCATGTTCCGGGAAAAGACAACCCCACTACCAGCATACCGGCCACCCAACCAACAAGCAACTCCGAGAAGATTCGAGGTGCCGAGACCTTTCAACCCAAGATCATACCCGGAACGAGAGCACACCAAGCCCGCCACCAACCCCATGCCCGCGAACAATGCTGGGTTCATCAGGGCAGTAGAAAACCTACAGGTGGACCAGGCAGACGAGACATACGCCAACCAGGAACAGATATACCAAATGCAAGCATATCCCGAAGAAGAACACCAAAGGGAGAGTGCCACCAGAGACCCCTACGAAAACCCACCAATTGAAGAACACTCGATGGAACAGGCACAATATGCGGAATACGACCGGTATAGCAAGGAATACGTCTAACTCATCTCAGATGCCTCAGATGACGACACAGCACCCAGAGTGACGGTTCACTTAGGAGGAATAGACACACCGTTTCTGGTAGACACGGGCACAACCGTTAATGTCATGAACCACCTGACATACCAACACTTAGAAGACAAGTTCCCGTTGCAACCGTTGCATGCTCAAATATTCCAGTGGGGCGCAGCACAGCCGCTAATGTCAAAAGGACAATTTGCATGTGACCTCATCCACAGAGGAAAAAGAACACAGACAATGATACACGTCATCCACAGTCCAGCAATGGGAAGATGCCTCCTGAGCCACAAAACCGCTCTCACCCTAGGCCTCATTGACATCCACTACGACGAATCAGAAGCCATTCAAGGTATACCGCCCGGCACCCAACTGATACAGGCCATCCACCACGGAGCCCTAAACATCGAAGACCTGAAATCCACCTATCCAACCTTATTTGAAGGAGTGGGCATGCTAAAGAACAATGTCATCAAGCTCCACATAGACCCAAAGATACGGCCAGTACCACAGCACCCCAGGCGAGTAGGGTTTCACTTACAAGCGAAAGTAACCCACAAACTGCAGACACTACTGGACAATGATATCATAGAAAGAGCAACAGGACCCACACCATGGGTGTCGCCACTCGTAGTCGTCCCCAAGGCAGACGGATGCCTCCGCCTCTGCGTGGACATGAGGATCCCCAATACAGCCATCCAACGGGAGAGACACCTCGGCCCTAACATTGAGGACATGTTCATCAGACTCAACCACGGCACCAAATTTTCGAAATTGGATCTCAACCAGGGATACCACCAACTCATCATCGATCCCGCATCCAGACCCATCACCACATTCACCACCCATGAAGGCCTGTTTCGATACAAATGACTTAACTTTGGGATCTCATCCGCTGCCGAAATCTTCCAGGAAACAATCCACAGATTAATTTGCCCTGTCATCAACGCGTTCAATTACAGTGACGACATTATCATATTTGGTGTCACCCAAGACCAACACGACACAGCCCTACACCAGGTCTGCCGCATCCTCCAAGACGCCGGACTTACACTCAACAGCCAGAAGTGCGAAATCAACACACGCACCCTATGTTTTTTTGGGCAAATTTTTTCAGACCAATGCATCAGGGCGGATCCAGAAAAGATCTGCGCCATAACAAACCTGCCCAGTCCAAAGGACGTCTCCGAACTCTGCTCGTTCCTGGGCATGGCCGGATACTGTGCTCGCTACCTCCCACAATATGCCTCACTCACGTACCCACTGCGCAACTGCTAAAAAAAGATCAACACTTCCTATGGACAGACCACTGCCAACAGGCTTTCTCCACCAAAAAACAAGAGCTTGCTGCCAATCGCCAACTAGCGTATTTCAATCCGCAATGGCAAACCGAAATAACTGTGGACGCCAGTCCAATGGGGCTAGGTGCAATTCTGGCTCAAACGGATCCACAGGACAACACCAAAACCCACATTGAAGCGTACGCCAGCCGTGCGCTCAACACCACCGAACAAGCATACTTACAGGCAGAGTGGAAGAGCCTGGCGGCCGTATGGGCGTGCGAAAAGTTTCACCATTTCGTCATCGGACAAACTTTCACCCTCACAACAGACCACCAGGCCCTGCTGGCCCTCTTTGGCAACCCAAGGATCAAAATGCCTCCGCGCATTGAATGATGGGGCCTCCGCCTCCAAGAATATGACTATACCGTCATCCACAAACCTGGAGGCGATGCGAACCCAGCGGACTATCTCTCACGACACCCGGACGGAGCATCCGACACCACAATGCAGGGAGAAGCCGACGGATACGGCGCATACCTGGCACAGAATGCCCTTCCCCCAGCCATCACTGCACAACTATTTGCAGAAAACAGCAGGGCTGACCCCACCATCAAGGCAGCCGTCCACCTCACCAACACGAACAAGTGGTGACAGGCGGCCAACAAACACTTTGAGCCGGGGGAGGAGGGGGAGTTGACAGAAGAGACCTAGCCAGAATGGAGAGAATACACAATGAACTAGCCACGACAAGCCAAGGCACGCTACTCAGAGGGAACCGCCTGGTAGCAACCAAAAGCCTAAGGAAGCCATTAGTCATGAACGCACATGAAGGCCATCGAGGCGTGGCCAACACAAAAAAGATACTGCGGAAACAGGTGTGGTTCCCCCACATGGACACCATTGTGGATGACATACTAAGACACTGTAACCCGTGCCAAGTGAACGTAGCCGGTGCACCATCCTGGCCTTTGCGCATAGTTCCACTCCCCGATGGACCGTGGCAGCGCATAGCACTCGACTTCTATGGCCCTCTGGAAGAGGGAGGCCACCTGCTAGTGGCCATAGACGAGTACCCCCGGTTCCCACTAGTGAAGCACGTACAGTCCACAGCCTTCCACCATGTGGTAGGTGTAGTAGATGAGCTGTTCAGCGAGTGGGGCATCCCCAACGTAGTGAAAACGGACAATGGATCCCCATTTCAAGGACAAGAATTTAAGAAATTTGCAGCACACCTTGGATTCCACCATCAAAAGGTCATGCCACTCTGGCCCCAGGCCAATGGGATGGTGGAACGATTCATGGCGACCATCAAACACACGTGCCAGAAAGCGGCGACTGATCAAGCCTCGATGCCACAGGCCATCTCACAAATGTTACGAAGCTATAGGCACACTCCAGCCGAACTCAAGATCAAGTATAAACCACAGTCCCGGCTTCCCCAACTCGAGGACTACACACCAGAGGAGGACGAGGAGATACGACAACGAGAAGCCGAAATAAGACAAAGGGCCAAAGAATGGACTGACAGAAAGCGGAAAGCCAAGGAACCCCTGATCCCAGTACGGGAAACTGTGCTGGTCAGGCAAGCCCAACGCCGGAAAACGGACTCTAGACACCGTCCTGAGCCCATGATAGTGACGGAAGTAAAAGGGCCTATGGTCACAGCCTTAGGAGACCAAGGCGAAGTGACCCGAAACGCATCATATTTCAGGCAAATGTTCCAAGAAGATGAGCCCGAGGACATGCCTCTAGAGGAAGAAGATCCCATGGACCCAGAGCCTCCACCAGACCCACCTGAGGAGCCCCTGCCGACAGGCCAGGACAACGACAAGGACGAGCCAGCCGGACGGCCCCACAGGTCAGCCAGGAGGCCCACCCGGCTCATCGAAGAAATGTGAATGCGGACCTAGTCGATAAGTAAGAGGGGGGATGTTGTGAATGGGAAAAGGACACGGGCCCTTTAAGGGAAGCTGAAAGGGAAAGAGGGAGAGGGCCGGGCCGGGAGGAGGAGGGGAAGCGGGAAAGTTGGGGGCGTCAGTTAGAGTTTAATAAAGTTTGTGAGAAGACGTGCCCTGGGTCTGTGCTTTATTTACGGCCCACCCAGGCCTGTAACACTTAGACCAGCCTTTTTTGTTCAGCTTTCCTTTTATCTGGCCTGAAGCAGACACCACGGAAATAGATGGGCCAGGAGTAACATTTGGGGTGGGGCCAACTGTTTTAAAAGTGGGCTTCCCAGATGCTGGTCACATTGGTGTTTGATGAATGTGCTGCATACAATTCAATAGGAAACAACACAAAAGTTGACTTGAAAGTGCAACACGTTTCTTAAATATAAAGCCACCAGTTAATTTCTTTAATCTTGTTTTTCTTGGGGGGGGCGAGCATTTTTATTCAAATTAATTGAACATAGTCATATGACATTAATAGAGCATAACAATTATGCATGCAGTGTAGATTAGGAAAAAAAAACATAATATTAGAGACATATTACAGAAAGAACCAAGGCATATAAGTATAGTTCGTCTTTGAGGGCCGGACAAATCATGAAATACGCAGTTGCCCTGTGCAAGTTTTTGACAGAGGTCTATCCTGAGATTGAAACTGTCAAAGTTTTTCAAATTGTATTTCTTAAACTGTATTTTCTTTTTCTCTTTTTCTCTTTATCTTCTTTTCTTTTTCTTCTTTTTTCTTTTTCTGCTTCTCTTTTTGTCTGACCTACCATAATTATAGGATTATCGGAAAGTAAACTTGTTGCTAAAAAATAGTTGATTCAATTTGAATGCACATAAATAAATAAACATTTTTCTTTTTGTTTTTTATTTTTTACTTGTTTTTATGTAAATAAATATATTTTACAAGAGTCTTGCTTGGTAACGCTCGTTGTCCCAGAGCATCCTTTTTTAAATTTTTTGATGTGCTGGTCTACAGAGGCCAATCATACTTCACTTGACAGTTTGCTGCATTTTACGAGGGTGTCTTGAAGGATCTTTGCCGTTGCGATTGTCCAAGATGTTCTGGCTCCTAATTAGGCGTGGCCTCCACTGCTCTTCTTCGGCGTCGGAGAATGGTTCTAGCAACGGTCGAAGGTATGCTGATCGTATGCTGGCCAGTGACTGGCAGCTGGTTAGCAGATGTCGCACATTTTCGGTTTGGTCCGATATTTTGCACAATCTGCAGGCTTTTTATTCTGATTGGCCTCTGATTTGGAGTATCTCGTTGGTGTGTAGTAGATTCAAACGTGCTCTTAAGAAGAGTTGACGCAGCGGTCTAGTCAGGAATCTCCTTAGAAATTAGGCGATTTCGTTCTGTTTCAATGTTTGTGCTGGGAGGTGGGCGAGGAGTTTGTTCTCATTTGCCTTTTCCAAAGTTGCGATCCAGTCTGAGTCGGCCAGTTCCTTTTGATTTTGCAACGGTTGGAGATTAGTTCTGCTTCCGTGCATGCTATTTGGTCGAGCTGTTTCTTTATCTTTACTGGCCAGTTCGCAAGCATTTTGCAGTTCCTGAAGCGATTTCTGCGTTGATCAGTTGGTATAGCGGGAGGCGTTGTGGAATGATCGTTTTTCTGTACAAGGCGATACTGTTGAACTCTACTGTCGCTTTGAGAGAGACCAGTCCCAACTCCCTCCTTATTGCAGCAATTGCAGTGGATTTTGATAGATTTAGTACTGTCTTCCAAAAGTGGCCCTCTATCTTTTGCCAAAAGTTGTCCGGGATCGTCGGCATTGCTTCACCCCCATATGTGAGTGCAGGGACGACTTTCGACTTGTAGAATTTGATCGTTGGTATCAGAGAAAATCTTCCAAATTTTTTTCCCAAAATTTTGGCAGTGTGTTGACAGTGCTCTCACTTAATTCAAAAAAATTATAGATATATACAATTTTTGAATAGGGGGTAGAAATTTAAAGACAAGCAGGACAGACACAACAGAGGACAGAGGGGGGAGCAAGGGGAAATGGGATAACCTAAAAAATTACACTAATTTTTAGTGCGAAGTGACTTCAGTCGAAAGGAAATCCAACAAAAAGCTATACACTTCAATTCATGTTTGCGCAATAGACATGGAGAGGAGGCGATAGATCTTTCTAATCTGTGTGTGCTACAAATGGAATTCCACCGGATTTTGAGGTTAATATGGACGAGAATCTTTTAGTTAGCTGTAATGGTATGGATAGCAACCAAAATAAAAAAGATCAAACAGATAACAAACATTGATCACTAATATGTGTTGCAATTGTGTACTACCAAAAGAAGAAACTTAAAATTAAAGTAATCTTGTATCTTTAAGGTGTTTCATAGTGCCCCAAACCTTTTCTCAAAACTTATTTACAAACTTGTACTCCATGAACATATGTTTGAATGAACTCCCAGTAAGAGCACAACTCCAGCATTTGTCATTGTGAGCAATTCTACATTTAAAGAGCATGGTGGGAGTGACTAAATTTCTGCGATGAAAGAAGTATAATGTTTAAGTCAAACTTGCGGAGGCAGTGATCTAAGAATTTTTTTCCAATCAGTTGACCTGTTGTTAACCTCAATAGTTAAAGATCATTGCTGTTGCCAACCAAGCCAGCTGCGACCCCCCACTGAGGATCAGGGACAGTTTTCACAGAGAGAGTTTTATAAAAACAATGGAGCAATAAAATGAGGGTTATGCATATGTTGTAATCTTTCATCGCTCAGAGGAGGTGTGCTTACCAATAAGGTCTCAAAGTTATCCATCAAACTGTTAATTTCATTTTGGTGGGAAGACCCATGCAAACCTCTGCCAATCTTGTTACCCTTCCTTTTTTAAGTATGTCATCCCAGTGTGTAGATTCACCCACACACTGAATACGAGCAAGTGACCAGGCCAGACCTTCCCTTGGTCGAAAAGTGCACTTTACAACACACATTTTTTAGAAGCCATAGCAAAAAGCCAGATATTTTACATGCAGCTTTAAGCATATTTCATCTTGGCAACATTTGCTCAACCTGCTGAGCTACCTTGTTTGCTTTCCACTTTAGGCTCTGTTACTGTACTTTAAAATAATTGAACCTCAGAGATGGATTTCTGATTGTGCTCAAAATCACTGAATTCCCAACAGTGCAATTCTTGTACCTAACTTTAAAGCCAACAATGTTTACTCTCCAGCCACCATGACACTGCACACAGATTAATTTAGGATGTGCAGCCAGAAAATGAAACCTGTTACCATCTCTACTGTGGCAAAGTGATTTTCTTGACCGTGTTGCCACAGAACTAAGTGGGAAGTTGCCAGTTTTCTCCCCCTGTACTCATTGCCTGTGGGTGATATTGTTAAACAGATGTCTCTGACTACATATTATTTGAAATTGGAATGGGAGTGAAGTCCATTTAAGTTAAAAGCAGACCGACTCTTGGTGCGTGCATACACTGGCGTAACAGGGGCCCCCGCAGCCCTAGTGGTGTGGGGGGTTTCGCTACCACATGTCCGGGGAGGGGGCTCCACTTGGAGAAAAAAAATGAAAAAAAATATTTTTTCAAAATCTTTTAATTTCTTTTTGAAATCACTCTGCCTACATAAATACATTGTTTCTTTAACAGAAATAATGTCTTTATGAGGACCCAGTGACTACAAAAAGAAACTCTCTTTTTGAAGTCCGAGGGCTATCCCCACTGCATGACATGGAAGACCCCCGGCTGGAGGCCTCCATGTCATGGGCTGGGAGATCTCCATGACTTCAAAAAGAAATAGTTCATTTTTGAAGTCACTCTGCCTTCATAATGAAATGATTTTCGTTATGGTGCGGTCCTTAATGGAAATAATTTCTTTATGAAGTCAGAGTGATTTCAAAAAGAAACAATTCATTTTGAAGTAATAGGGCTCCCCTCAACCCCATGACGTGTGCGTGTGTGAGTGTATTGTGAAAGGGTGCACACAAATGTATGGGTGACTGCGTGTGCGTGTACGGTGAAAGGGTGCACACTTAAATGTATGGGTGGCTGCCTGGGTGTTCCTGCATGGTGAAAGGGTGCACACTTAAATGTATAGGTGGCTGCCTGTGTGAGTGTATGGTGAAATGGTGCACACTTAAATGTATGGGTGGGTGCCTGGGTGTGTGTGCCTGTATGGTGAAAGGGTGCACACTTAAATGTATGGATGGCTGCCTGGGTGTGCCTGCATGGTGAAAGAGTGCACACTTAAATGTTTGGATGGTTGGGTGTGTGTGCATGTATATGGTGAATGGTGTGTGTGCTTGTGTTCAAGGGCACAAGAAAACCTAAATTTTGGGGGGCTGATCCTTCAAATGTTGGGAGAGGCTCTAACTTCACGGGTGGTGGGGGACGGGCAAACTTATTTGTGTGGGGGTGGTATCTAATTTCTTTACGCATTTTAATGAGACTATTCTAGTGCAGCTTCAATGTTACAAGTAGTTAACTCTCTCATTTAAGTGTGAAAGCACCCACTTTTGAACTGCTGTGAGAATGAACAGTCTCCTGTTCCCTTTCTACCCGTCCAATCATTTCCCTGGCATGACAGCACTAAATCCACATCACAATTTAAAATGCCTAAAAATATTGGCATTTGAATGCAGGTACTAACAGTGAAATGCTTTAAGTTAGTAATTGCTGGGCCCTTATTAACAGTGAAACCCGGGTGCCGTTTAAAATCTGTGTCCTGTTCTGACCGGCAACTGCTCTGAAGGTCAGCCAGGTTGAGTCAACATAGCCCAAAATGTCTGGGGGTGAGTGCTGAAGCCCAACTCAATATTGTTAAGCCCCTACTTGTGTTTAATGCCATAATTACATATTGGTAATTGTCATTACTCCTAGCCCTATTCTTACTTGTCCCTGTACTTGTGTAGTGCCTCATACACAAGTACTGGAATGAGGTAGAGGTACATGGAGGTAATGCCTGACTTAGCTACATGTATCTTCATTACTCCTAATCCCACTCTTCCTCATACCAGTGCTTACCTATGAGGCAAGGAGCCTCAAACGTAAGCTCTGGGACAAGGAAAAGGGATGTGAAGGTAATTCTGGGCCAAGGAGCTGATTTTGGAGGTTGGGGTAGGGCATGGGGGGGAGAGGGGATGTGTGGGGGGCGAGATTGTGTGATAAATCATAATGGTTGTCCATGTCCAGGCTAACCAGGCATGATATGTGGTATTAGTGACTAGAGAGGCATTTGATGCAGCCAGTCTAGTCATTCCTCAGTTTGTTATGACTTTTTTTTAGCTGCGCATCTCTGATAAAGCAGTCCTGCTAAGTGTAATTACCTGGCTGGACTGGCATTTGGGTGCTGCCAGTCTAGCCATTTCTTTCTGCGGCATTGTATATTTTTTTGGGCATCTGTGATAAAATGATATGATATAAGTCTAGTATAACATGCCTGTACACATGTGTTTCTAGGCGCGACAAGCAAGGGAGGGAAGATAGAGGGAGGACAAGACAAATGATCTTACTAGGCCTTGTGTCATTCAGATTGTGCAAGTGCGTGAACGAGAAATGCAAGAGGAAAGGGAGGTGGTAAGTGCAAGGAAGAAGGGAGGAGAAAACAGGGCAATAATGCTCTGAGTAAATGCAGCCAGGGCAGTGTGGCTCTGGGTAGTGCAAGGAGAACAATGGACTGTAGGGTTACAGTTAGAGCCCCTAAGTGTGTGGGAGGCCCGGAGGCAGTGCAAGGGTGACTGATCAAGAAAGAGCCTGAACTCAGTGAGACTCTGAGGGTAGCCAAGCAACCAGTCGGTACAGCAGACAGGTAGGTCAGTTAGGTTAGCAGGGGGGGAGAGAGAAAAAGCAGAGAAGAGGAACATTTTGAGCTGCTTCCGGAACATCAGGTGATCCGCTAAAGTTTGAGAGGGGCGGTGGCCATTCCAGAGGGGAGGCATCTGCAGAAGAGAGAGATCTACCCCCCACTTTTGCGCCTGGCGAAGCGTCTAGCCCTTAAAGAGTTGGAGGTAGCTGGGGGAAGGGCTTGAGAAAGAAGGTATTTTGGTGAGAGCATTGGATGTAGTGTGGGCCTGACCACAGAAAGCCTTGTGGACAATGCAAAGGGTCCTGAACTTGATTCCTGCAACCACCTGGAGTCGGTGGAGAGGTTTCAGGGCTGGAGAGGTATGATCCCTGGGCTTGTGGCCAAGAATAAGTCTTGCAGTCTTATTCTAGATTAGTTGGAGATGTCGGAGAGTAGAGGAAGGCAGCTTGAGAAAGAGGCTGTTGGAGTAGTCCAGCCTAGAGAGAAACAGGGCTCTGGAGACAGTGAGCTTCTGGCGGAAAGTGAGAAAGGATAGAGTCCGTTTGAGGAGGAACAGCTGGTAGGTAGTGGGACTTCTTGGCGACGTCCAAGATGCGAGGAGAGAAAGAGAGAGTGGAGTCGAAGATGACACAAAAGGTTGTTTGCCTCGTAGGAAGGCAAAGGAAAAGGGCCCAAGGTGGTCGGCCTGAGTGAGATAGGGAAAGCAGGGGCATGGGTCCCAATTAGAAGGATCTCCATCTTAATGGCATTAAGGCAGAGATAGTTGGAAGTGCACCAATCCTGAATCACGGATAGACAGTCAGGAATGAGCGAGAGATGAGAGGAGCCTGAAGGAAAGCTGAGTGCCATCTGCATAACACTGAAAGTTGGAGCAGAAGGTAGCGATCAGATGGGCCAAAGGGCCCAAGTAGAGGTTGAAAAACCAGGGTGAGAGGATAGAGCTCTGGGGAATGTCACAGGTAGAGAAAGAGGTGGCAGAGAGAAAGGGATCAAGTTGGACTTGGGAGGGGCAGTACAAGAGGAAGGAGGTTAGCCACTCCAGGGCATGATCTGTGATGCCCAGGTTCTCACGTAGTTGATTGATCAGGATGGTGTGGTTGACTGTGTCGAAAGTAGAGGAAAGATCAAGGAGGATTAGGACAGAAGGAATGCTGGAATCAAGGTTGGAGAGCAGATCTTCACAGGAGAGCAGTTTCCGTGTCTGAAGACAGACTGATGCTCATGGAGACAACCAACAGATTCAATGTGGAGAGTAAGCTGGGAGATGGCGTTTTTTTCCAAGAGTTTGCCCAGGAAAGGGCTAATTGAGATTGGACGATAGTTTGCCAGAATGGTAGGATCGGCAGGCGGCTTCTTGAGGAGTGGGTGCACAAGGGAGTGCTTAAAGGGAGAGGGGAACATTCCAGTGGTAAAAGAGTGATTACAAAAATTAGCCAAGGCTGCAGCAAGGGTGTCAATATGGTCCTTGATGGTTCTGGAGGAGCAGGGGAGAACCTATTTGGACAACACTTTCATGGAACGGACTTTTCTAGACACCTTGTCTGTTGTTGTCATATAGAAAGAGGAGAAAGCAGGAAGAGAGGTAGAGATGGCCAAAGGGGGCCGAGAGAGGAAGAGGGAGAGGGAAAGGAGATAGTGGACAGGATGTCCTGAGTTTTAGCAGAGAAGTGAGAGGCCAGAGCCATACAGAGGACCTGGGAGGGAACAGGAGAGGTGGAGACCGCAACTGGTTTGACCAGTTCTGTGCAGATTTTAAAGAGTTTGGCCATGTTTTTAGAGTCCGCAGAGACCCGGGCTTCAATGTGTGCTCTCCTACTGATGAATGTTATTGCTTCGATTGGCATTTTTGTGCAACCAGTCTAGGTATGTCTAAATATTGACTGGCATGCTTTACTGTAATGTTATTACGTGTCTACACTGGTCTACATTGTGCAGCCCTTGGGACATGTTTTCATTGTGGCATGGCATTTTTAATAGCAAAGCATTAATGTTCCTGTGCACTGTTGGTGACTTGCATGTATTGGATTGGTGTTACCCTACAAAATAATTGCAAACACTCTGGCTTTTTAGCCAATTTTTCTCAGAAAGTGTGCTGTATATTGCATAAAAACACATATTTATATATTTATTGTAGTACACAGTGCGGCAAACCCCTTCAGCAGCATGTTCATGCGTATTGTGCAAGCGTGATAATCTAGGCCGGCTCAGAGTGTAGCACGAACCTGGATTTGTTGCTGAGTTGAGGGGGGGCCCTCAGCATGGCTCGCAGGGGGGCCCCCACATTTTGTGTTACGCCACTGCGTGCATACTATTAAGTGGTTGAACTATGAATGGTGTCTTCTCATTTAAGGGATGCTGCATCTTGCTTGTATGTACATCATCTATATAACAAACTGCATGCCTGCCTCAAACAATGACCGAGATCATGCAAAGATTACACATATATAACCCAGTGGGAGGATTAAAACCATCCCAAATGAGCCCATGTCGGATTGAGATGCTAAACCAGCTCCTTTCATCACATTGCATTCTGGTACTTGTATGCCTGGCTTTATAGTCTGAAACTAAAATTACAATTACCGTACACGAATACCGAATACAGTGTGCCTAAAGCAAGTGCTTGAACATCTCAGCCCTAGCACCACATTATAAGGGCTATTTTTTGGTGTATTATTAAAATATAGGGCAAGTAAGTAACAGAGGGCTAGTCCTTTGCCTACCAACGCCATTCATCTAGACTGTTCAGATATTTACAGGGCTAAAAAGGAACTGGAAAAAAGGTGTTTCAGTGGCATGTAGTTAGTTGTCTGTCAATTCCCCCACTGCCCCAGGCACACAACTCCAAACACAGTATCACGATCAATGTACACATAAAAAAGCAAACTAAAACATTCAAGTGCAGTCTAGGGATAGCAGGGCCTGGATAAGAAAAGATAAGGTTCATTGCTGTATAAGCAGGGTGTTTGCAAGTAATCCCCTTACCCCTGACAGAAAAGAATGAGGTTAAGTGGAGCACGGGCAGCATGATTGCCCAGTCAATAGAACTGAAAGCTTCCCTCACACAGAGTAGGTACAGAAATAGCAAGCTACACTGAAACCTACACCTTCCCTTTCTCACCCTCTCTCTGAAATCGCACACCTTTATTGTAAATTTAATGTTTGGGAAAGCTTTTTAGTTCATTGCAGCTAACTCACCTACACCCAAGACTAAGCCTCATAAACGTTTATGTTTGAATGATACCTTCCAACATGGACCTCAGATTCTGGGGCAGACTGCAGTTTCCATAGTTATCTGGGGCCCTGAGCCCAGTATTCCCTGTGAGTGAGCAACCCCAAACATTAAAGCTGACCCATCATTATATATCAGGGGGCATGACAGGGATTTCATTGCAAAAGTAATGCAAGCAGATATTTTCAAAATAAGGATACCTGGCTGTATGATTTCTGATTAAGTGCTTGTCTCTGACATCTGTGTGCCTCCTTTCAATGACACATTTGAATTCTGGCTGGCACCACCTGGCACTTCCTGCCTCAGAAGTTAATCAATTGAATGCCTTTAAGATCCTTCTACTCTTGTGCATCAAGCACACTATGGAACTCACTGCCCGGGTAAATCCGCACCGTAGACAATAACATAGTTTTTGTAAACATCTCTCAAAACCTGGCTGCTCACTAGACCATAACAGACAACCAAGCACGCTGCCACCATTCAAAGACGCACCAATCACAACTTTCAACCTCTAGCCAACCCAAGCGGGGACTATAAGACCATCAAAATCACTCAAATGCACAAGCATGGTGCTGCAACACCCAAGGGATGGACAAATCAGATTGAAACATAATAGGCATCACAAATCTGGAGTCAAAGAACAATTAGAGCACTAACCTCTAAAACCAGGGTGTAATATACACTGACCCATTTATGCCCACCTCACGGATGTGCAATACGTCTGTGCGCAACACTTACATGAAGAACATCTTGGAGACCGGATCCCATTCGAGTCCGTCTCTACAACTTTCTCTCCTCATCAGACATAAGACTCGGACACCACCCCACAATCATAAAATGGATCCCAGAATTGTAGTAATACCACATATTGAGGGATAGCAACATGGTGTGAATTCTACCACTTTAATCTACTGCTAAAATTAGAGACACAAAACGACATCCTCCTTCCACAACTGATTGACCCACCTTTCACTCTACTAGTTAAACTGCTCCCATGGATCAAAACACACATGGCTGATTTACATCTGCTAATGCAACATCAAAAACAGGAAACGTGCTTTACAACTCAAAGCTCATCACACAGCCGGGGCATCGGCAGCTCTATCACATACTGAGCCTCACCAGAGAATTTCCCAACACTATCATCTAATAGATTTTGCGGTTTCCCCCTCTGGACACATATCCAAGTAGCAATGCCACAAACCACGTAGAACAATATCAGCACCAAGGACTCTGTTATTTACGACAAGAACTCATCAGTACCACATGTTTAACACATTGATTCTTGCTCATAGCCACTCTCCTTTTTTCATAGAACCACAAGCCACACAACTATCACACATTTCAGAGATGTTTTATACAAGACCATTTTGCAATACATTACATTACCATTAAGACAATTAAGTTGAAACGTAAAATCAGACAAAAAGATTCAGGAGTCGCACTGGAAATGGACAAAGCAAGACAACGTTTTATGCTAGCTTGCAAAATAGCACCCTATCAGCCCATCGCTAAAATAAACCACACCCGTCTCCAAGTCACCTCCTCCTTATGTTCTCTCATGGTCTGCTCCCTCACAATACATGTCCAGTCTGTCTGGACTCCTTCGCGCCCCAAGGCAGAACAATAATGTGAATTGTGTATATCCGTAGTCCGTCTTCTATTTCCTGTTCGTCTCCTGTCATCACGTGAACCTCCACTTCCGGGTCAGTAGCTCCAGTCTGACAATAACCAGCATAGTCCTCCTTAGGTCAGGGGTGTGGACCCAATTCCCCATGGCGTTTTTCCAGTCGAGAATAAGGTCCCATTGTATGAGCTGGTTTAAGCCAGCAAAATCCAAGATGGATGCCCAGGTGGTCTTCACCCAATGCACGTGTTTAAAGCCATGTTTCAGCAGTCTTTTCGAGCATGTCTCTTTTATAGAGCTCTCGAGGCAAGTCTGCCTAAAGCCAAATAGTGGGGGATTTCTCTATTAATTGTCAGCTATAAAAAAAGAAGAATTACTAGCTCTCAGGCACGTATAACATACGAAATAACACTACCAGTCTCCTTGATGATCGTAGTCATTTTATTGTCTTTATGGCATCATTACAGCACAAATTATATTCTCCTAGTCCTGGGGATCATCTGCATTCACAGCCCCCCCTTTTGCACTTACTGTGCAACTAATCTAGCTCATCTTTCTATACCTCTGCCCAACATTCCCTGATTCACCTGTTTTTCATTTGCACAGGACATTCTATTCTAGTCTACACCTGTCTATGGTTCATTCCTGCTTTTTGTTTGTGCAGGCAAACCATCTACCTTTTCCATTTTGCTTTTACAAAACATGCAATCATCCTCATGGGTCTGAGGGGTTGGCAACCATTTCAGCAGCTCCTGCTGAAGCATTTCACTTTCTTGCTGCAATTCTAGCGGGATAAAAGAGGGTGACAAAAGAGGGGCTCAGGTCGGGGCCAGACCGAAGAGGAGACACGCTGGAGGGTCGTTTTTTCATTACCACGTCTCTGTGCTGGTAGCAGCACTTCATGCAACGCCTGATTGCCCCTGCCAATAGGAAGAGAAAATGCTGTGAGACATACTGTGGTGGTAATGTAAGGTTGTTCATATGCTTCTTTCTTAATGGCACATAAAACATCTCCCTCACTACACACGGTGGCTGTTCAATGCCCCCCCCCCCAAACGCTTCTTTTCCTCTATTATGCGCTTTCTCCTACAAATGTAAGCTCTTGGTCACATCTGTCACATGTCGTACTGCAGTTTCTATGTCCTCCCAATCCACAGATTAGGTGTCATCCCCGGGTGAGAGATCAAGTATCTAGAGGTATTGTTAGGTAGTTTGATTTCCCAAACGTCATGCTGCATCACACATTCCCAGTTGCATCATGCCCATGAGTCCTTTTATTGTAACTGTAATTGTTTATTTGTAAAGCGCTTATACACAGGTAAAGTGCTTCAAAGCCCTTCAAGGTGGGAAGGGAACAAGGGAATACAGTAGTCATTCTTAGGCCTTGAAGTTTCTGAATTATCTAACAAAGATAACTAGCATACTAGGCCTGAGGCATTTCTACTAGTGCAAGTGCACGACAGTAGTGGAGGAGAGAAAGGTGGGGAGGAGAAGGAAAGGGCATACAATCAATAAACTGCTGTACTAGGCCTAATGACTTGTCAGATAGTCCAAGTGCATGACAAGATTGGGGGGTGGGGGCGGGACATACAGAACAATAAACTATTGTACTTGACCTGGCGACAATCAAGTTGATTGATGATTGGTTATCTCTAATGAGCCTATGCACAAGTGTTTCAGGCACAACCAAGCTGGGGGAGGCAAAGGGAGGACAGGACAAATGATCTTGCTAGGCCTAGTGCATTCAAGGTCTTGCAAGTGCACAGACAGGAAGTGTGAGGGAGGGGGAACAATGCACCCAGTCCATCAGGGGCCTGGGTTAATTGCAGAGGTTGCCCCTCTCCTGGAACGTATCCCGAGTGCAGTAGTGCCAGGCAGAGTGCAGAGGCCCGGAGGCAAATGTAGTACTGGCAGGGGAGCCTGGGAACTGTGAGGCTCTGGAGGTGCACCAGGTGACCAGTCAGCAAACCCGAGTAGAGTTGGGGAGGATAAAGGAGGAGGGAAGCAGGAGGGACGAGAAAGGAGGATAGCAGGGGAGAGTGAGAGAGAAAGAGGAAGAGAAGAGGAAGATCTTGAGGAGTTTACAGAACTTTATGAGGTCCTGCTCAAGACGTAGATAGGCAGGGAAGCTGTTCCAGAGGGAGGCACCTGCGGAGGTTAAAGATCTACCCCAAATCTCTGTTTGGAGAAACGGCTCACCAGCAGAGAGTTGGAGGATGCCAAGTGGAGGGCTTTAGAAGGAGAGTATTTAGGAAGAGAGCGTTGTAAATAGTGTGGGCCCCAGAAAGACTTGTGGAATATGCAGAGGGACTTGAACTTGATACTTGCAGGCTCAGGGAGCCAGTGGAGGGATGTCAGCACCAGAGAGATGTGGTCCCTGGGCCTGAGGCCAAGGATAAATCTCGTGTTCTGTTCTGGATAAGTTTAAGAGGTCAGAGAGTAGACATAGGAAGGTTGAGAAAGAGACTGTTGTAGCAGTCCAGTCTAGAGAGTACCAGACCTCTGGAGACGATGAGCCTCTGGCGGAAAGTGAGAAAAGTTAGAATACCTCTGAGGAGGTGTAACTGGTAGTGGGAGTTTTTAGAGATGTCCGAGATGTGAGAAGAGAAGGAGAGAGGAGTTGAAGATGACCCCCAGATTTTTTGCCTCACTCGTTGGTGAGGGTGCAGGACCCAGGGAGGCCAGCCATAGTGAAAGTGGGAAAGCGTGAGTAAGGGTCCCAATGAGGACGATCTCTGTCTTACTGGCATTAAGGCAAAGATCATTTGCAGCACACCAGGACTGAATTGCGGACAGTTAGGGATGAGCGAGGAGGAGGAAGAGGCCAAGGGTAGCCTGAAAGAAAACTGTGTGTCATCCGCATAACACTGACAGTTTGAGGTGAAGGCAGAGATCCTGTGGGCCAAAGGGGCCATGTAGACATTGAAGAACCAGGCCTTCCATGCCTCTGGATGCTCTAAAGTCAGACTGGTGGTCATGGAGACAGCCAACAGTTTCGCATGGAGGGTATATTGAGAGATAGCCAACTTCTCCAAGAGTTTCGACTATTAGTCACAACATTAAAACTGCATTTCATTCTGTGACAAACGTTGTGTAATAATGTGTTCGTGATTTAATTGACTTCCAGTCCTCCCTCGTGTATCCATCTATTCTTCAAATGTATATTTAGGACACTCGTTTGGTCATTAAAAGCCCTGTCACTTCCGCTGAATGCCAGAGTGTGTACTGCAGGTGAATTAACAGAAAAACTATTCAGAAATATTATTAAACACATTTAAAGATCGGAACTGTTGTGTTTCAAATTCCGTAACGTGCTGGCATAATAAGTCACTTTTAAAAGGAACGCATTAAGACATAATTGATTAGTTCTGATCGATATGGAAAGGCAGGAACTTGCAAATCATTCCCCAAGAAGATTGTCCCCCGGGGAAGTCACGCTGACCTCCTGTGTTCAACACGGAGTGCCTCACAAGCGCCACCACGTGGCTATTTGTAGAACCAACACAATTTCACTACAAATGTTCGATTTTTAGATTATAAACGAGTATTTTCGCAGTGAGCAAACTTCAAAAAAAGGGACATTCATCGGTGAGCTGCACGTTGTCGTCTCTGACCCTGTTTTACTGGTGAAGCCCGTTGATTTTGGCCTCTTCGGGTATGTGGGTTCTTCAGGGTAACAGCAACCAATTTTGTAACTGCACCTCGTAGGGGGTGTGCCTATAGAGGTGCAGGGCAAACTGGAGCAACGACCCTCCCTATTTGACGCCCCTCCACCAAATAGGTGCTCTGCCCCCGACCTGTAGCTAAGGTTACTTTCAGCAGCCGTACAGGTGTTCCTTAGACCACCCTTATTTGTTCAGCTTTCCTTTTATCTGGCCTGAAGCAGACACCACGGAAGTAGATGGGCCAGGAGTAACATTTGGGGTGGGGCCAACTGTTTTAAAAGTGGGCTTCCCAGATGCTAGTCACATTGTTGTTTGATGAATGTGCTGCATACAATTCAATAGGAAACAACACAAAGGGTGACTTGAAAGAGCAACACGTTTCTTAAATATAAAGCCACCAGTTCATTTGTTTAACCTTGTTTTTTTTGGGGGGCCGTGGGGGCATTTTTCTTTAAATTAATGGAACATAGTCATATGACATTAATAGAGAGTAACCATTATGCATGCAAAGTAGATTAGTTAAAAAAACATATTAGAGACAAATTACAGAAAGAACCAAGGCACATGAGTATACAATAATAGATATATCACATTTTTGAATAGGGGGTAAAAATATAAAGACAAACAGGACAGGCGCCACGGAGGGGGAGGAAGGGGAAATGGGATAACCTCAAAAATGACACTAATGTTTAGTGAGAAGTGACTTCAATAGAAAGGAAATCCAAAAAACTTCACACTTAAATTCATGTTTGCGCAACAGACATGGAGAGGAGGCAAAACATCTTTCTAATCTGTGTGTGCTACAAATGGAATTCCACCGGATTTTGTGGTAAATATGGTAGAGATTTTTTCAGTTATCTGTAATGGTATGGATAGCAACCAAAATAAAAAGATAAAACAGAAAACAAGCATTGATCACTAATTTGCGTTGCAATTGTGTACTACCAAAAGAAGAAACTTAAAATTAAAGTAATCTTGCATCTTGAAGGTGTTTCATAGTGCCCCAAACCTTTTCTCAAAACTTTTTAACAAACTTGTACTCCATGAACATATGTTTGAATGAACTCCCAGTAACAGTACAACTCCTGCATTTGTCATTGTGAGCAATTCTACATTTAAAGAGCACGGTGGGAGTGACAAAATCCCTGCGATGAAAGAAGTATAATGTTTGAGTCCAACTTGCAGAGGCAGTGATCTAAGAATTTTTTTTCCAATCAGTTGACCTGTTGTTAACCTCAATAGTTAAAGATCATTGCTGTTGCCAACCAAGCCAGCTGCGACCCCCCACTGAGGATCAGGGACAGTTTTCCCAGAGAGAGTTTTATAAAAACAATGAAGCAGTAAAACGAGGGTTATGCATATGTTGTAATCTTTCATCACTGAGAGGAGGTGTGCTCACCAATAAGGTCTCAAAGTTATCCATCAAAGCGTTAATTTCTTTTTGTTGGGAAGACCCACAGAAACCCCTGTCATTCTTGTTACCCTTCCTTTTTTAAGTATGTCATCCCAGTGTGTAGATTCACCCACACACTGAATACGAGCAAGTGACCAGGCCAGACCTTCCCTTGGTCGAAAAGTCCACTTTACAACACAAATTTTTTAGAAGCCATAGCAAAAAGCCCGATATTTTACATGCAGCTTTAAGCATATTTCATCTTGGCAACATTTGCTCAACCTGCTGAGCTACCTTGTTTGCTTTCCACTTTAGGCCCTGTTACTGTACTTTAAAATAATTGAACCTCAGAGATGGATTTCTGATTGTGCTCAAAATCACTGAATTCCCAACAGTGCAATTCTTGTACCTAACTTTAAAGCCAACAATGTTTACTCTCCAGCCACCATGACACTGCACACAGATTAATTTAGGATGTGCAGCCAGAAAATGAAACCTGTAACCATCTCTACTGTGGCAAAGTGATTTTCTTGACCGTGTTGCCACAGAACTAAGTGGGAAGTTGCCAGTTTTCTCCCCCTGTACTCTTTGCCTGTGGGTGATATTGTTAAACAGATGTCTCTGACTACATATTATTTGAAATTGGAATGGGAGTGATGTCCATTTAAGTTAAAAGCAGACCGACTCTTGGTGCGTGCATACTATTAAGTGGTTGAACTATGAATGGTGTCTTCTCATTTAAGGGATGCTGCATCTTGCTTGTATGTACATCATCTATATAACAAACTGCATGCCTGCCTCAAACAATGACCGAGATCATGGAAAGATTACACATATATACCCCAATGGGAGGATTAAAAGCATCCCAAATGAGCCCAGGTCGGGTTAAGGTGCTAAACCAGCTCCTTTCATCACATTGCATTCTGGTACTTGTATGCCTGGCTTTATAGTCTGAAACTAAAATTACAATTACCGTACAAGAATACCGAATGCAGTGTGCCTAAAGCAAGTGCTTGAACATCTCAGCCCTAACACCCCATTATAAGGGCTTTGGTTTGGTGTATTATTAAAATATAGGGCAAGTAAGTAACAGAGGGCTAGTCCTTTGCCCACCAAAGCCATTCATCTAGACGGTTCAGATATTTACAGGGCTAAAAAGGAACTGGAAAAAGGGTGTTTCAGTGGCATGTAGTTAGTCATCTGCCAATTCCCCCACTTCCCCAGGCACACAACTCCAAACACAGTATCACGATCAATGTACACATAAAAAAGCAAACTAAAACATTCAAGTGCAGTCTAGGGATAGCAGGGCCTGGATAAGAAAAGATAAGGTTCATTGCGGCATAAGCAGGGTTTTTGCAAGTAATTCCCTTACTCCCGACAGAAAAGAATGAGGTTAAGTGGAGCACAGGCAGCAACATTACCCAGGCAGTAGAACTGAAAGCTTCCGTCCCACAGAGTAGGTACAGAAATAGCAAGCTACATTGAAACCTACACCTTCTCTTTCACACCCTCTCTCTCACAAATCACACACCTTTATTGTAATTCTAATTTTTGGCAATGCTTTTTATTTCAATGCAGCTAACTCACCTATACCCAAGACTAAGCCTCCTAAACGTTGATGTTTGTATTATACCTTCCAACATGGCCCTCAGATTCTGGGGCAGACTGCAGTTTCCATAGTTATCTGGGGCCCTGAGCCCAGTATTCCCTGTGAGTGAGCCAACCCCACAAGTAATATAAGCAGATATGTTGAAACTAAGGATACCTGGCTGTATGATTTCTGATTAAGGTCTTGTCTCTGACATCTGTGTGCCTCCTTTCATCACACATTTGAATTCTGACTGGCTCCACCTGGCACTTCATCCCTCAGAAGTTAATCAATTGAGTGCCTTTAAGATCCTTCTTCTCATGTGCATCAAGCACACTATGGAACTCACTCCTGCAGGCGGGAGGTGATGTTCCCGCCAGGTCTGACCTGGCGCGTTTAACACCACCCGCCTGCAGGCGGACGAGGAAACACCAGCAGCATTACGAGATGCTGCCGGTGTTTCCATGATCCCCATTCCCATTGAGTCCCCAGTGGGAATGGGGATTAACACCATTCCGCCTCCGTGATTCCCGGGAAACCGTGGTTGTAATGCCCCAGTAATTCCGGGAATCACAGAGGTGGAATGGTAATGCAAGTTCGGCGGTAACCAGGCGGTTTTATCGCCTCGGTTACAGCCGGACTCGTAATGAGGCCCATAGTATTTGTAAACATCTCTCAAAACCTGGCTGCTCACTAGATCATAACAGTCAACCTAGCATGCTGCCACCCTTCAAGGGACACACCAATCAGAACTTCCAACCTCTAGCCAACCCAAACGGGGACTGTAAGACCATCAAAATCACTCCAATGCACCAGCATGGTGCTGAAACACCCACGGGATGGACAAATCAGATTGAAACATAATAGCCATCAAAAATCTGGACACAAATAACAATCAGAGCACTAACCTCTAAAACCAGGGTGAAATAGACACTGTCCCATTTATGCCCACCTCACAGATGTGCAATACGTCTGTGCGCAACACTTACATGAAGAACATCTTGGAGACCTGATACCATTCGAGTCCGTCTCTACAACTTTCTCTCCTCATCAGACATAAGACTCGGACACCACCCCACAATCATAAAATGGATCCCAGAATTGTAGTAATACCACATCTTGAGGGATAGCAACATGGTGTGAATTCTACCGCTTTAATCTCCTGCTAAAATTAGAGGCCCCAAACGACACCCTCCTTCCACAACTGACTGACCCACCTTTCACTTTACTAGTTAAACTACTGACATGGATCAAAACACACATGGCTGATTTACGTCTGCTAACGCAACATCAAAAACAGGAAATTTGCATTACAACTCAAAGCTCATCACGCAGCCTGGGGCGTAGTCGGCTCTATCACATACTGAGCCCCACCAGAGAATTTCCCAACACTATCATCTAATAGATTTTGCGGTTTCCCCCTCTGGACACATATCCAAGTAGCAATGCCACAAACCACGTAGAACAATATGAGCACTCAGGACTCTGTTATTTACGACCAGCACTCATCAGTGCAACATGTTTAACACATCGATTCTTGCTTATAGCCACTCTCCTTTTTTCATACAACCGCAAGCAACACAACTACCACACATTTGAGACCCAAAGTTACTTGGTATGCAAAACAGGGGGTGGGTCTGGGAAGCTCTCTACCAGTACGAACACAGCCCATTGACTTGTTCTTGGGTGCATGGCCCCTGGGAGAGTCTCAGCCAAATCTTTAGCTCACTGTTCTTTTCACAGAGAAGAAATATCCTCACCCTAAATTACCAGGGGACTCATGACATGGACCCCTTGCTCACTGCTCTTAGAGAGACACAGCTTCACCTCACTGATGATGCCCAACTAGGCTGAAACACGTGTATGGGGTTGCTGTGGTACTCTTGTTCAGAAGAGAATTGCCTAGCATTTCGGTGCAGGACTGCTCCTGGGAAGGACAAAGACTGATATGTGGGGATATTTTTTCTCTGTGAAAAGAACAGTGAGCTAAAGACTTGGTCAAACCAAGTGTCATCGCCTACTTCATCGGTTTCATCAATCATTTGATTCTGTAGTTTAGTCAGCATACCTATGGCTTCTGATATAGTTCTGTTTTCTTCATCATGAGAAGGTATAAATGTGCAACATGATTCTCTGCTTTTTGCAAACTCCTCCATCCATGGCTGTGAACATGTCAAGGACGTATCGGTTCTGAAGAGTCATTAGTCGAATCACCCTTAATTCTTCCTTGATCGGGTTGAATCCCTTTATGGTTGCATTGATTGTCTGTAGTAATTCCCATCTGGTTATTTGTAACCATTTAATATTTGCTCCAACTTGAATTCTCAGCGTGCAGATTATCATGAACAATGATGAGGTCTGTTCATATGGAATTGTGTCAAAAGCTTCTATTGATTTGGCAGAGACATCATTTTCTCTTTTCATTCTGCTTCTTACTTCTAAAGATCTCTTCTTCTTCAGATGAGCATTTGCTTTCGGGAAACTGTCAGTGTTCAAATCACTTTTTGGAATCACCAGCGCTGGAACATGGACATTTACTAATGTGCATGTACCTCCCCAGTTTTTCGGCAGTCTGATACATGCTTTGGATCCACATGCCCAATAATGATCCATGGTCACTGCAGTACTGTGTACCATTCCTGGAGCATCAAAGATTTCTCCACAGTGCGGATTTTCTCCCATTTTTCTTCTACCATTGTTTCTGAAGCACAGTTTCAGATTCTCCAATGGCACTATCTGTAAGGGTCCTCTTCTGTCTTCGACCCATGTCAATAGTTTTGCAATTTTCAGCCATAATGGCTTGCATATCTTCTGTGCATTTTCAATTGCTTCTTTGCAGGCTCCGGTGACAATCCATACTCTGCAGATCACTACTCCTTTCTCCCATCCATCTGGTGAAAGCACTGTTCCCCATATTTGCATTTGGCCTCTGTTCTTCCATTTTCTGGCCTCTTCGGCAGATTTTCCTTTGACATCAAATTTTTTATTCACTTCCCATCTAATGCCAGCTCCTTTCACTCCTGGCTTCTCATATCTGATCACATGATTTCTCGTATGGGCTCAGTTTCTTGTCTTTATATCTTGTCAGTAGTAATCTTCATCTGGATCTGTCTTTTCAGTTGCCTATTTAAAGGAAGCATCACTTCCCATAAATTGACCTCTTGTCTTGCACATTGCTACGTTTGATAGACAGTGCGCTATCTGGACGTCAATTTCTACGGCTACAAAGATCTTTGATTTCCCCATGCTGTAGGGTAGGTGTGCGCAAACAAAGCATTCCCCCTCTGAGCTCCGTCTTCCAACTTCTTTCATGTGTTGGTACATATGTTGTTTCCCAAATGCGCTGTGCTGTCCAGGTAATCGTTTAGTTCACTGTCATCTCCTTTTGTGCTTCTCTTGATTCTGAAGGTTTTCATGTAGTTTGCTATCGTCACATCTTTATTAACATCCATGTAGCTTTGTCTCACTGGGGGATTCGCAGGCACTTCCATCCATGGTTCATGACTCTTCATCTGTACCAATGAGGTAGGCAAAAGTCTTGCAATTCTTTCCCTGATCTCCTGTCTTTCCCTGGCTCTGGTTAAGAATGGCCAAGTTGATTCTGCCACTATCTCTGCACGTGGTAATTTTGTGGGACTTGTGCTTGTTCTCTTCATTGGACCAGGTGTGTTTGTCAATGCTGTCTCTGTTGGTTCGTTCTTCAGCTCTTTTGGTCTTTTTGAAAGTTCAGCTTTTCCCCTTTGTCTTTTCTCTTCACTTCTCACAGTTGGTTGCCCTAACTTCTCCCCTTCTTTGGCCTGTTGTTCTGTAGCTATTGAAATTAGATCTGGTGTATGTGCACTCGTCGTTTGCATGCGTGTGGTTGTAAGTAACCTGTTTTCACTCACATTTTGCCGACCCTGTCTGAGGCTTGTAAATGTGCTTGTTACTGCAACTATGTGTGTGTCATTGCTACTCACATCCATCTCAAGTTCACTCACTCCATTGTCAGATCTTCTAGGGACTGGAATGACTACATAGGGTCTGGGTGCCTTCCTGGGCTTCATGTGTGCATCATTAGGTGGGTGCACTGTACTTGTCTACCAATAGAAAATGCAGTTCTTATCATCAGTGACAATAAAACAATGATGAATATAATGCATAAGTACATGATACCCTTATAGGTTAGCCTGCAACATTTACTTCTGGAAAAATAAGGGTGTCTCTCCTCCTGGGGAAGAAAACGGCTGCTATTTTGATTTCTCATCTCAAACATTGTAAGGAAAAAGGCTAACACTTTAATACAATCTTAGGCAATATTATTTCTGGATACTGCTGGTTTCTCATGCCTGGACACTGGATTGTCTGTTATCTCTGGATACAGTTCTCTTTTTCTACGTATGGGGAAATGTGAAAATCGGGTAATGCGGTCAACACGTCTCTTTACTGTGCATGTTCAAAGTAGACGAGTTCCCAGTTGATGCCTCTTATTTGCTTCATCCCAGAAGACATGTTGCGTCCTTGTCGGTGAAACAAGAGTGAGGTCTCTGGCAAAACTCTCTCGATCTGTCCCTCGGCGGGAAGCTTCAAGGTTTCTTCTGGAAACTCTGGTGGAGTTTGGAGAGCTTAATTTGTACAATACCATGCAGGAGCATGTTTAGCTGGGTAGATTTTGCTGGGTCTCTGATGAACGTGAGGACGTCAACACCGGCAGGTCTCCCTACAAGTTCTGGAACTCTTCAATTAGGAGAAATAAGACATTGTTCACCAATCTGCTATCCTCTGGTGACAGGGACATTCACCTAGCCTTTGCTGAATTCTGTAACAGTTTGATACTCACTGTGAGTAGCTTCTACGATTTAGGTTGATGTGGAGAGTGACCTGGATGATGATGCCGTTCAAGAATATGCTCAAGCATTCTGTGTTTACCGGATCTCGAAGAAATGTTAATACATTAGTGTGTCTTCCAACAAAGTTTGGGTGCTCTTCAATTAGACAACAAAATATCACGTTGATGAGTGCATTCACTTCTTCTTCCACTTGGGACATTTGTTTTTTCCTCTCTTTATTCTGGAAGTCGGAAGAACTGCTCGGTGAGCACGGTGAGCAGCCTTCTTATTATCTTGTTGTTTCAGTAACTTGCAGAAATTCAGGGATGCTAGTGAGCCTTCCCACTAGTGATGGGTGTGACCTACAGACTAGGTGAAAGTAGTTCAAACGTCTTTTGTGCTGGCGTGACTGTGGGATGCCATTTGTGAGTCCAAACAATGTTCCTGTCTTGAACAAGTCTGGATACTGTATTTTCTTCCAACTCGTGGGTCTGCGATTGGGATTTTACATATTCTTTTCTTATCAAGGCTTCAGTGTGCCTTAGTCTAAAGTTCAAAGTCAATAATCTACGTTGTGGCTTGCATATGCACTTCTCTTCTTCACCCTGCAACTAGGATGCACATATTTTTTATGTCCTTATCCTCTTCTCTTTTTGCTCATAGGAATGTCCATTTTTAAGCCATAAATTAGCACAAAAGTTCTTTGTCTTTGCTTTGCTCTTGGTCATGCGTCCTTCTTCCTCGTCATGGATCTCGTCTGCATGTGCTATGGTTCTTCCCTGTTGTCTGTAGTCTCTTCGCAGTGGGGTGCAGGCAGGGGTATTTCTCCAATGTATGGCTTGATATCACCCAGAATAGCTCTTCTTCCTTGTAGCTTGACTGCAGATGGAGTGACGTCTTCAACTGTGAACGGTCCATTGAACCTTGGCTCGTCCCACTTTTTACTTGTGTGATTCCTCACCAGGAGGACATTGTCTCCAGGGAAGATTAAAGGAACACATAGACTCTGAGCTGTGTCTGCAGTAGCATCTCCATCTGCGCTCTGTGCTGCCCTGCACCCTTTTCGTCATCACTGGAGCCGGCCTGCAATTACAGTGAGACAAGATGTCATCCAGTTCAATTAATTTTGCATTTCAGACCCTAAGATTTCACTTATCGGCTGAGCATCACACCTAGCTCTGCCTCAGGGTTTCAGGGTAGTGTGCATCCTTCTTCTTGTCGCTATTTCATGCTGCGTAAGGTGATGGTCAGAATCAGGTTGGTTTCTGAGTGCGTACAGTGCCAATGGAAGGCAGTGTAGCAATCCCTTCTTTAGAGTAAGCTTCAACTTGGCTATCCTTTCCTTTAGCAAGCTGTTGAGCTTCTCACAGATCCCATTACCTTGTGGATGATACACCGACGAGAACTTGTGCTTTATACCAAGCAACAAACTAATCTGTTCAAAATCTTTGTTGACAAAGTGAGCCCCATTATCTGATCTCATGACTTCACATACTCCCCACCTGGGACATACCTCTCTCACTAGAAATTTGGCTGCACAGGTAGAGTCTGGGTGTGTACATGGCCCTGCTTCTATCCATCTAGTGGATGGACAAGCAACAACAATTAGATACCTGTACCCGTTACATACTTGAATCATATTGACATAGTCGACATGCAAGTGCTAAAAAGGTCCATTTGGCCTTGGGAACACTCCTCTAATTACTTTTAGTGTGTGCCCAGCCGTGAACTGCTGGCAGATCATACAGTTCATCATAAAAAATGCAACGTGCTCTGCTAAGTTCGGTATAAACCAGTCTTCAGCAATCGTTGCTGCAAGATTCTCTTTTGTCATGTGTGCTGGATAGTGTAACTGTTCCAGTGCTAATTTTAACAGGGTTATGGGCATTATTGTCACCACAAACTTTTGGAGGGGTTTAAAGAACACCCTCGCCGCTTCCAGAGATTCTTCTCTTCCTGTGGTGCCTCCCCTTGGAGTTCCATTAACAGGGTTTGCTCTATGTTATTATAGCTCTCAGGTTCATTTCGTGCAACAATCATCTTTTTGTTTACATCAGTTATTTCTCCATCCATATGCTTGGCCTCTGCGTCTGCTGCTTGATTTCCTTGTGAGATAAAATCTGTCCCCTTCGTGTGGGTGGCGCATTTCACAACTGCTATGCCCCTAGGAGCTGTAGTGCCTTGATGAGCCTGTCCAATAAGGCTGCATGCTGCACTGGCGTGCCGTCCACTCGGAGGTAGCCCATCCTCTTCCAGCGCGCTAGGCCTGCATGCACTGTTGATGTCACATAGGCATAGTCACTGTACACTGTCACTTCCTGGTCTGCATGATTCTCAATCGTGAGTATCAATGCCAATAATTCTGCAGCCTGTGCTGAATAGTGAAATGGTAATCATGCACTAAGGAGCACTCAAAACTCTCCATTTGCCGTGTGCTTCATCACAGCGGGCCTGTGTATCTTTGCCCATCGCTTTGATCGATTCTCGATGAACCATCAACAAAGACAATTTCTCCTCCTGCCAATGCATTTTCTTTCACTCTGGGAATCTCATCATAAAATTCTTCATAGTTTGCGCAGTCATGTATTCGCTCTCCTTCAGTGACTGGCTCTGCTATAAACATAGCTGCGTTCACTATCTTGCATTGAACGATCTTAATCGACGGATTCGATATGATCACTTCATAAGCAGAAGCCCTCTGAGATGTCAACGTGCCCTTTGGCTTCTCTAGAATGGTAAATAGCGTGTGCGTAACATACAACGTCATTAAACATCCCATCACAATGGTTGTCGCTTTGTCCATGGTGAAAGCTGCGGCAGCTAAACTTTGTTCGCACGGGAAGTGGCTTCTCATTACTGGGTCCAAATTCCCACTGTAGTATGCCAGTGGCTTGTACCCCAATGTGGTTCTCTGTATGAGTACTGCCGTCATGACGCTGCCATTCGTGTGTGAGAACAGGTAGAATTCCTCTGCATAGTTGGGAATCCCTAAAACTGGTGTCGTGCAAATGGCTTTCTTGAGCTCAGTAAACCCTTCCTCCATGGTCTCAGATCACACGATTTTTTCTTTCATCACCTTTGCCTTCTTTAGGGCCTGTAACAAGAGCTTGGTATATGAGCTGTAGTCAAAGGCCCACACTCTGACATAATTGCCTAGAAAGCTCGGCATCTGTTTTATCGTGTGTGGCTTGGCTGTGTTCAGTATGGCTCCAGCCCTTTCCGGGGTAACTCTTTTCCCCTTGTGTGAGATCAGCTGGCCTATATACAACACTTCTTGCTGACAATATCGTAACTTTTCTTTGTCCACTTTATATCCTTTCTCAGCCAGTATAGTCAATAGCTGAATAGAATTGTGTCTGCACTTTTCCTCGGTGGTGCTGCAAATTAAGATTTCATCTACATATTGAAAGACAACACCCTCTAATGCGATATTGCTTAAATCCATCTCTAGGACTCTATTGAAAATTGAGGGAGACTCACAGTACCCCTGGGGTAACCTTGTGCTTTCAGGCGCATCTGTCTGAAGGTAAATGATGTCAGATCGTGTGAGTCTCAGTGCAATTGGATTGAGAAAAACACATTTTTCAAGTCAATCACCGTGAAATATTTTGCCTCATCAGGTATATTACATAGAATTGTGGCCGGGTTCGGGACTAAAGGGAACTCGGCCTCTACAATATCGTTTATCGGGCGTAGATCTTGAATTAGCCTCCAAGACCCTCCCTTCGATTTCTTGACAGGATAAACTGTGGTATTGTATGATGACTCTGACGTCACTAAGATGCCCTGTTCCATCATAGTCAAAATTGGTCTTGAAAATTCCCTCATCTGGCTCCCTAGACATGGCATACTGTCGTGCCTTTGGTAAAATAGCTCCTGGCTTCAGTTTAATTTTGACTTCTCCTACTCCTTTCGATAGATCTACGTCATAGGGGCCTGTGGTGCATACTGAGACAGGCACCTGGGCCATTTCGACCTCAAAATATTCAGGACGGGTCTGTGCCAACATCATTCTCTGGGGCACTTCTCTTTTGATCTTCTTCGCCCAAAAAGTGAGATTCACTTTAACTGTTATTTCCTCAGCGTCTGTTCGTTCATCGAACAGATTGTCATCCGTGATGTCAGTCAGCCTGTACCCTTCTTCAATGGCGATCACTGTGCACCACTGTCGGCCTTCATCATCACATCCATCGATCAAAGCAATTTTTCCCCATATGTATTATGGCTGCGTGCATCATCAAGGGAAATACTTGTCCCTTATCCTTGTGCATAGGTGTTCTTGGCTTAAATAGAAACTCATCTGGGGTCCTCATGGTTTTGTCTGCAAGGCCTGGTAGCCATGCCATCAGCACCCGTACTCCGTATGCAAATATTTCTAGCTCCAATGGGATAGCTCTCATGGCTGTGTGTCCTGCGTAAGCTCTAAATATCTCGCATACATTCAAATAGTGCATTCCTGGAGTCGAGCACACTATGCCCTTCTCCGTGAACGAGATTGTCATGTTTACCTTTGTCATTAAGTCTCGTCCCAATATGTTTACTAGGGTTTGCCTTGAATATAACAGTGGCACATTCATGTCACTGTAAGTGTGTCTGTAAAAGGAACATGACTTGTTGCTCCTGTGAAGCCCTAAGTGTTTATAGCATCGCCAGACAAGGAAAACTTGCCTTCACGTATGCACGAGCGTGTCGCACCCGTGTCAACTAAGAAGAAATATTCTTTATCCCCTATAATGATATCCACCCTTGGTTCCTGGTGAGGGTCAGGTGTCACTGATAGGATACAACACATCAGGTTTCCCAGTGAACTGTCCTAGTCCATATACAATCTTGTCCCATTTCATGTGAATGGTCTTCCCCCATCACCAGTGTTAACTCTTATCCCATTGTTCACAGCCTGACCTATACTTGTTGTTTGTGACATTTGCATCAGTGACTGTTGGGACTGTCCTTGTGGACAATTTATCAAATTCTGGGGTTACGAGCTTTGCTGTGCTCCTGACGTTTGTGGTTACACCGTGTGATTTTGCACAACTACATTTCCTCCCTGTTGTATTAACACAGGTGGATTCACCATATCTGCTCTGGTTCCTTGGTCATTTTGCACCATGCCTTGAATTCTGCATGTGTGTGCTAGGATCCCTGTCATCCCACACACCCAACATATTGGTGGTGGTCTGATTATTTGCCCATTTGACATATCCTGACTTCCGTTTTGCATGTTTTGGAAACCTCCCTGATTACTCTGCCATCCTCTTCCTTGAAAGCCTCGCCCTCTGGAGTAAAATCCATTATTGCCCTGATTACCCTGGTGTTGATTATTGGCCTGCTTCATGTTTGATCCGTCTGTGTTAGTTATCATTGCCCCTTCAATGGCATATTTTGACAATTTCCTCTGCACTAACTTCACCTTTTCACCTTTTCGTGTAGCCTCTTTTTTACGATTCTTCTCTTGCAGCAGCTTGCAATAGTACGCTATAGTCAACTGTATTTCAGACCACGGTTTGGCCTCGATTCCTACTAATTTCTTGAGCTGCTTCTGTACCTGATCTGACAGCCCATGGCATAATATATGGTAGAAGACAGGTATAGATTGCCCCCAAGATTCCTGTGTTTCAAGTACCCACACGTCTTGGAAATTCTGAATGTAAAGCAAGGGGTCTTCTGACTGCGTCATTTTCCGTGACATTATAACTTCCATGTCGGAAGTATCCTGATATAGCGATCGCAATGCTTTCCATACTGCGGCTCTGCAATTGTTAAACGGAGCACCATCATGTGCAGTATTAACTGTAGTCACACCAGAGTAACCTGTGCATGTCCACACATCATCAGCTCTATCACCAAGTATGGCGATTAAAAGACCCTTGATATCCCCTATAGCTAACGTGTTCCCTCCCATCATTTTTTCTAACTCATGTATCCATTTTCCAGCTCCTGATGTCAGCAATGGAAGCTTGTTTTTCAGGTTTTCCCAATCCATGTGTGGCCATGGAATATACTGTGGTCTCGCTCCTCCTTTCTCGAGCAACGGAAATTGGGATGCATATTCCTTTCTCTCTTCTCTCATTGTTTTTCTATCTACTGCAGGAATCTGACCATCTTATTCCCTTTCCCCTTGATAAGCGTCTTTCGCGTCTTCTCTCGCTTTCCTTTCCCTCATATTCCTCTCTTTCTGTATCTGACATTATCTGTGCCCAACTTGTGCAACTTCTTGCATCCTCCTTGTTCTTACTGATTTCCAACCTATCTAGGGATAGCTCTCTATTCTTACTATTTAGGGAGACGTCTTCAGAATCATAAAGCTGAGTGCTCTCCAGGTGCTCGTCCTCCCCTCCCCCTTGGGGTACTTGTTCTAGCCCCATTTCATCATATATTCTATCAATAGATTCTCTGATGCTTCTGGTGTCGAAGTCGTCCTCGATATTTGCCCTAAACATGCCTGGTACTGAATCATACTCAGGAAAGAATGTTTTGATGTCTTCCCACTCTACTACTGGATCAGGTTTTTGAACCTCTCTTTCCATATATTGAAGATATCGTGTTCTCTGTCTTCGCTTACGTTCTATGTCGTCATTGAACTCTCTGCTCTTCCTCGCTTCTTCTCTGACTCTATCCTCTTCCTCTCTCTTTGCATTTCTACGTTCATTTGCCCTTTGTATTTCCTCATTCCTTAGTCTCTTTATTCTTATCTCCAGTATCTTTTGCTCATCTTCTATTCGCCTTTGTTCCTGTCTGTCTTGATCATTAGATGTTCTCTGTTTATGAACTTGTCTGTCTTGCTCTTCGCGATATAACTGCTCTCGTCTCTGCCTATCTTTTTCCCATGTTTTTCGTCTCTCAATCCTTTTTCCTGTTCCTTCTCCGTTCTCTGTACATTGTCTAACTTCTCTTTTCAATTCGCGTCATCAATGCTTTTACCATCAAGTTTCAATAGAATCTGACCTCCCATCCATTTGTTCTGTGCGAATGCTATCTCATCAGTTCTATCCTCATTTTCTTTCCATCTTTTGGCTTATCTCTCTGTATCGGGAGATGTACTTGTTTGTACCTGGTCTTTCCTCTCGTTTTCGTGTCTCTCCTTGTCCCTTGGGAGCTTGGAGGCGATATCTCTACCTCTGTCTTTGTCTGGGCTTTCGTCACTACTTTGCGTAGGTGACTCATATGTCGGGTTGATGTACCCCTTAGCTGCTTTAAGCTCTCTTAGCGGATATAATCCTTTGTCCTTACTGCCTTTGATTTTTGTTTCATACGGGCCAGGTGGCGCGGAAGGTGTCTCATCCCCCTCTGTACATATGTTAAGTGTCCAATCTAACGGCGGCTCCTCCTCCTTATCCTCTTGGTAAATCTTCCAAAGCTCTAAACTAGCTAGGCGTTTATCTAACTTTTTACCTTTGTATGTGGTGTGCAAATATGTCGTCATGTGCTGTAGGACCGCTTTAGACAGCGATGCACCCTGGGGCCACGGCATAAACATTTTTTTCATGGTTCCATTAACCCATTCCGGACTGTACTTTTTCAGCTTGGGTGCATGTTTTGGCAACTGTTTGCACAGGTGTACTAATGGAGTCATATCCTCCATGCTTAAATCTGTTCCCCTTTCCTTCATATGACACTTGTTATGCCCTTCTGTTTCTTTAAACAACTCCAACAATATGATCGAGCACCAATCGTCGCAAGCTCCAATCCCATTTTTTCCACAAAAATGATACTTCTTTTTTCAACCAACAAATATCAATTCGTATTCCACAATATCTCAGTTACTCAATGCGTAATTTTTTATGCTCATTCCTTAAAGGAAGAATTTCATCCTATGACGTCACAACACAAAACACATAAGACAGACGTTAACGGACTAGACAAACTCCAGCTGGCTACACAGATAATCTTACCCCGACATGGGGTGTAACCCCATCCCTTTTACAGCATCTTAAACCACTGTGGTCTCCTATTTATTCCTGTTTTATTTAGGACTATGGATGCAGGCTTCTCCTAATTGCTATATTAAGCGAAGGAATTTGGGAGTATCCTTTCTCTTCTCGGGTGTCCTCCCCGGTACTCCCCTCTTTTCTCAGGTATCCTCCTGGTATCCCCCTCTTCTCGGGTGTCCTCTCCGGTATTATTCTCCACTACTTGGTCACCCCTTGAGTTTCTATTTCCTTCCCCATATATATATATATATACATTCTACGCTACTTCTAACTATATTTTGTTTTTTCTTCCTCCTCCCTCCGTTACCTTCGCTTACTTGTTCTGAGGCATGCACTTTTGCCAAAGTATTCAGTCTTTTTCACTCAGCGTTTGCATGTTTTGCTCGATCTTCCTTCTCGCTTGAGTTTCACAAAAATCACATCCTTTATGCTAAAAACCTGTCATCGCTGGTAGAACTGTGTATGGCTCAGGCTGCACGTAGGTGTGAAGGCCCCAACTCTTCTTGCTTGGCAGGTCACGTGTTTTAGGCACAGGTAAATCGCCTCCGTCTCCATGTAATTCATGTATTTGATTTACAGTAAACAAAACCGTTGCTAGACTTGCATTTAATACCATCTATCTGTATCTGGTTCCATCTGGATTTGACACTGGGTTGTACCACAATCACTGATTATACATATGCATATATTTCAAGAGTTCCCCTACACCCATCTCTGGAGACTGCAAATGTTGAATCATAGCACATATTTTATTGTTTAAGCTGTCTGAATAATTACGCTGGGAATCAGTAGAATATGAACACACCTTCACTGACCTGGTATTATTCTTCCCGTCCACTATTGTTCATGAAGAGCACTCTACTCGTACTGGACCTTCCTTCCCCTTACCTACACTGAAACTGAGGATCTTCCATCTCACAAGCCCTGGCCCCACCTCTCTGTGTATAGCCATGGGAAAAGTTAACAATTCGAGAGCAACGCTTCCATTAACACCCAGATCGTTCTGTGCTATCACCACCGTTTCCTGTTCATTTTTTTTACCAATCAATAATTTTTTAAATCATTTTGTTTCTCCCCCTATTAAAAAGAACAAAGTGGCAATAACATATTAGATCAGAAACATGTGAGGGCTCTGGATATAGCAGAATCTGTGTTTCCGGTTACAGAGGTAGCTATGTTGGTAGTTGCACTTGTTTCTCTATTTCTAAGGTTAGTTTGGGACTTTGCTATCGGCTCCTGCCATTTGGAGCTGAGGACTTTCAAATAATCTTCCTCACTCATCCAATTTGGTAGAGCATCACAGGGATATGGGACTACCCCACAGGACATTCGGCTGACCATGGTGTAAATCCAAACCAAAGAGCCCCCTTGCATTCCCATGATTCATTTAGATGACAAATTACCCCTTGCCAATGTACTATCCATCGCGTCTTATAATGCGGCCAAGCCCTGACATCAGCTGATGTTACAACATCAGTCAAATTTTTCCTGGTTAGAATAGTTTATACAACAGAGGACATGATTCTGAGCTTGTGATAAAAGGTGTGTGGAAATACAACATTCCCCCCTCCAGTTTCCAGCACCATCATTCTGAGGTGGGTGGAAATCTTGGAGGGGAGATGTTGTGCTTTCCAGCAGAAAAAGCTGCTAAAATCACACGTTGTGGGGGAAACATGTGCTCCGGTGACATTTTGAGCTTTTCTTGATAGACTGCCACTTATTTAGTTTGAGAAAATTTTTTAAACTTTTGATTAAACTAGAAAAGTGGTGCTGCAGTCTAAGAAAGGCATTGTTTATAAAGGGAAAAAGTGTGCAGTGTAGCTTAACAGCACCTCAAGGGTACTGGATTTTTACTCCTTTCTTTGACGCGCTAAACCAGTGCTACTGGGAGGAGAATCCCCTCCACATGACTGCCCTGATGGTTGCTAGTGCTGTTGTCAAGCAACAATCAGGCAAATGCAAAAGCCAAAGCTAACACTTTCTTACATTTGTACGCACCTCAGAATGAGGTCCATAGTCATGTTCTCCTACAACTACATTGTGTAAGCCAGTATAAATAAACACATCAGCCAGCTAATAGCAACTACACTGCGAGGCCTACCGCCCATTGGCAGTGACTCATGTGCACCCATGTTGGGTGCCCATGAACTTCTACAGCTGAGTTAGAGGTGAGCAGGACAAGGCAGGGCCTTTTCCACATGGGGCCCAGTGCAGTCTTTCTTTGGTGAACCTTTATCAGGACACTGTGACCGGGCTGTGGGGAGTGACCCAGAGAATCTGGTTGCCTTGGCAGGACAGCCTGAACCTGATTGTGAATGAGACTGACAGAAGACATTAATCTCTTGACTTACTCCAAAAGTCGATCATCAGTTAATTGCAAATTATCTGGCACAGTTTTCACCAGTTGTGCTATTGGCAATCTCCATAGAGGATTTCATTTGGGCATAACCCTGTTTCCTTGGCTCGTGTACTCCCCATGCTTAAAAAAAACAAGTTGGAGGGGTTCTGGCCACATCAACCCTGTTTCCTGACACAATCTGGCCAATTTATTTTATAAAATTCTCTCCACTGCCAATTTATTTTATAAAATTCTCTCCACTGCCCCTGCTGACTGCAGGTGGTGAGGGCAATGCAAATTATGTTGAACCTTCAAAGTGAACAACAGTATTTTAATGCTGTTATTGACAAAATGAGTTCCCTGATCGCTGTTAATGCATAAAGGTATCCCAAATCTGGGTGCAAATTCACAAATTAGTATTTTTGCGACACTCAATGCATCTGCCTTTCTACAAGGGTGAGCCTCCTCCCCCCTGAAAAAACATCCACTGTTAGCAGGTATTACCACCGATAATATTTTGGGAACTGTACAAAATAAATGTGTAACCCCAACGAATGGGCAATAGGGTGAGGATGCACCCCTTGTCTGATCAACACACTTTCCCCCAAATTATTCTGTAAGCATATTACACATTTTTGACAGTATTCTTGAGCTCTAGTGGTAAGTTCTGCTGCAAACCAGGATTGTCCCACTATCATTGTCATGCCATTCCTTCCAACATGTGCCTGCTTATGATACATCTTAATTAGCTGCGACACTAGTATTTTTGGAGCCACTAACCGACCCTGTTCATCTCGCCACAGAGAGTTCTCGTGCAACCGGCACCCCTTTCGGATCCACTTATCCTTTTCATTAGACGGCCCAATCTACTGCATATACGCAATATCTTCTATTGTTTTATATGGGGTTTCCTCCTCCACGGTTTGCACTGGCAAGATGTACTCATCATTGCCCTCTAAGATGGCAGCCAATTTGACCAATCGGTCAGCAAAAATATTTCCACAACTAGTAGGGCCATCCAGTGCCTGGCAGGTGGCACACTTGATGGCAATTCACTCCGGTAACATTATAGCATTTAAAAGTCCTGGTACACACCAACTGAATTTTATGAGTGTTTCAGGAGAAGTCAAGAAAACACTCCGTTTCTAGAGTGGCCAAAGTCGTGAGCTACACCAAATGCATATATTGAATCAGTATACATGTTAAAAGATTGCTGAACCGCCAACCGGCAGGCTCGTACAACGGCCACCAATTCAGCCACCTCTGCTGACGTCACCTTGGCAGTTTGCCACTCTCATTCACTTTGCAAGGTGCGCATACCCTGAGACCACCTGACCATTCTGATCTCTAAAAAATTATCTGTCAGCAAAGTACTTGAGATCGGGGTCTAGCTGTGGTACATCAAAGAGGTCTGTGCAGGGCATTACCAAACATTAGTATCCAGCACGCACTGTCCACGGGAAATACTACGCGTGGATTGGCTCATTTCCGACCCATACCACACGGTATTGCCGTGGACGTACAAGCGTGCCTGCCTTTGTTCCCGGTGGGGGCGTGACAGCCCTTAGCCAATGAGGAGGCTCGAAACGGTGCAATCACCGCTCCGACCTTCCCCAAGGCTGGAGGCTGCCTTCATCCCCCGCTGGGGACTTGGGTAAGATTTCTTTTCCCCTCCAACCCCCTCCCCTGCAAACTATCCCCTCCTCTCCCTCCCAACCCTACTTACCTTCTTTTTTCTTTTTTCTCGGGAGCGAACGTGCTGGGAACACTTCTGTTCACAGCGCGTCCGCTCCCGATGGCCACCATGGAAAGGGAAAACGGACTACGTTTTCCCTTTCCCGGCAGCCATTTTATTAGACTTATTTTTATTTTTTTCTGTTTCAAAACGAAGTAGCGTTTCGGAACAGAATAAAATGCCATTAGTACCCTAGTCTAACAGGCCGGGGTACTAATAGCTATAAGACCCTCGGCGGCGGGCCAATACCACCCACGGTAATGCCCCTGGGGCCTTCCTAAGGCCCTCGGTACACTCGGGCCTGTAACCTGGGGCGGTATTGGCCCGTCGCCTCGGGTCTTATTGCCACAGTCTGTCACCGACACACAATTGTGTGGTGGGGTGGAACCATGTGGCTCTGCCTCCTGTGGGGGCAGTAACAGCGATGTTGGGTTCAGAACAGAGCATCTAGACAAGATAATGTGCAAAGAATTTTGTAAAAGTATTTTGTGTTTGCTAGCTCTTGAGACAGATATGTGCTGAGTTTTTGTCTTCAATAATAAAGATACCAATGCATGTGGAACAGCAACCTCTAGTGGTGATCCCAATACAATATCTTCACTTGTTCAACTACCAGAGCTGCAGCCGCTACAGATCGCAAGCAGGGCGGAATTCCTGCTGTCCAACTCTTTACTGTAATATGCTATGGGTCTATGATGGATCCCATGCTTCTGCGTAAGAACAGCCAGAGCAAATCCCTTTCCCTCATGGCAATACAGAGTGAATACTTTTTTGTAATTGGGCATACCCAATCCGGGTGCCTCTGCTAAAAGCCTTTTTATTCTTGTGAATGTCTCTTCTGCTTCTGGTGTCCACTGCAATGGTTTGATAGTCTTCAATTGGGTATAGACCTGGAGCGGTTTAACTATTTCAGCAAATCCAGTGATACATTGCTGGCAGTAACCTACTGACCCTAGAAAAGCTTGCTCTTGCATTGTATTCAGAGGTTTGTGTATATTATAAACTGTCTCTTTTCAAGAGGCGGATATCCGCCGGCATCCCTTCGTGATGTCATGGCCCAGATAATGCACCCTGGGGGCGCATAATTGTAGCTTCTTCTTTGAAGCCTTATGCCCTTTCTCTGCCAATACTGTTAGCAGGACCTTGGTATATTCTTTACAAGCCTCATATGAGGGAGAGGTGATTAACAGATCAACAACATACAGACTTCCCTGGCAATTTTATATCATCGAAATATTTCTTGAGGTGATGTGAAAAGATGGTTAGGGACTCTGTATACCCCTGGGGCGAATGGGTCCAGCACACTATGCAAGAATGCAAACAGGCACTGACTATCCTTATGTATCGAGGCAGAGTAAAAAGCAGCCCTGCAATGGCTCTGTCTGCACCTCACAGACCCGATGTGCCCCCAAGACCTGGCTCTGTCTCCTCACATCAATGGCTGGCCCTCACTGGCCCCACTAAAGCCTGAAGTGATCCTACCTCGAGAGATTATCTTCTCTTGTTTGGGGGGCGGTGGATCTCCATTTGCCTTCCCAGGTGCTGTCCCCCAGCAACGCCAACATCCTCATCGCCATTGATATGTTGGGTACCAGGCCAAGTACGAGACTGACACCAGGTTAGGAACATTAAACATCTTTACTGCATTCCAGCTTTGGGTACAGGAATATATTTAGGCCACTTCAGGTAAGTTACATGGACAGAACATCCACCAGCATCCTCTCTGTCAACTCATCTTCTGAACTGCATTCACAGAACCATTTAGAACATAACATTCTCACACACATCATTCCATGTCAGTCACTCACAGCATTCCGTGCATACAAGGCAGGGTGCAAGGAAAGACAAGACGCAGCATATCTCACCCCTTAAACAACACAAGGCACACCTAAAAAGCCAGAGACATACATACACCTACATACACATGCAACAACACATGTACATCCCTCAACTTCCAAAAGAAATCCTACCAACAATGCACCCGCACAAACCTTGTAGCCATCCTTACCTAGTGGGACAATGCGCACCATAATATGCCACTCCCTTTACTCTACCACCTACCACTAAGGGATAGACACCAACGACTGAATAAAAGGATACCACATCCAACCTTTCAAGCTACTCCAGGCTTCCAGCCCCAAACCACATGACTGAGGCAAAAACCATGTGGTACTAGCATGTAAGGTGTGCCCTGAAACGTACAGACCCACCCCACCACAACCATGCCGTACAAACATGCTAAGTCTGCCCCAGAGGGCACGGAGACTGATCTCCCAAACACCTCTCCGCTGCAACATATCAGGGTACTCCAAAGGGCACGCAGAGCAGATCTCCATAAACACACACGTAGAGCAGATCTCCCAACATGCAGTACACCACACATTCATCATACCATAAACAAAACTCAGTCCCCAAATACAATGTTAACCATTCCAACTGCAGCTGCCCACCATAACATGTGCACCATTTCCAGCATGGCAGGGTAATACAAGTACCCCTGTTAACCGACACCCCACAGAAAGAGTGCTCCAAGTACTCTGAGTGCTGTTGGGTGTCTTGGCCCACGTTCAAGTTATTATGCTGCAACACTTGGTGCTGTGGGTTTAGGAAATCCAAGAGGGCCGAAAAGCCCACATTTGCGCCAGAATCCTGGAGAACTGTGCAGTTTTGCGCACAGCAAAATGGTCCCCTGACCTGCCACCCACCAGTGCGAGCGTGAGGGGCCAAGAGTTCCATGGGTGAAATGTGTGCCAAAGGAGAAACAACAGTGCCGGTGGCTAAAATAAAAAAAGCGCATTGAAATCACCTTTGTTTCTCTGAAATGCAAGCTAAAAATGCCTATTTTAAACATCGCAAGATATTCAAAAATCTCAGTGAACACCAGCAGACATTTGGCAGAATGTAGTCTTGTGTGCATACACAATCTGGAAAGAGAAAGAGCCCAAAACAATGTTTATAACAAAACTGGCTGAGCTGTGTATGTCAGCAGCTGAAGTGAAATTGGACTGAAAGACACTGAAATCTAAATGTTTAAAATAAATGAGTGACCTACTGTTGAGTGTCACATAGTTTGCAACTGTTGAAATGTCATGGTTTTGAACTTAGAATCAGCGTTCTAGCTGCATGTGTAAAAATTGTCAGTTTGATTTGAATGTAGAAAACTGGGTACTAAAGTGACATTTAGCTGAAGCCTGGCTTGAAGAGAGTGAATTCTGCCCGGCAACTACCCCCGACAGGAGTGAAACTTGCTCAGCCACTCTTCCCAGGCCTGGCAGCATTCGGCTGCCCCCACCAAAAGGAGATGACACCTCCCTGATTGAATCAGGGGAGGAGCACCTGGGGACTACAGGAAACTAAACAAAGCACTGTCCCTGGCCCAGGCAAATGTTAAATTAGGGGGGTCGTAAATGGCTTCCTCTTGGAAGGAATCAGGGAGGGGCACTGCATGTGAGCAAGCTGAGCTTGGGGGAAGTGGATAAACCAGAAATTCCACCATGTGCTTTGTAAAACCACACCCCTCGGGGCCAGAGCATAATTTTAAAAAGATGGATAATTCATAGTGCGGACTTGTAAAAATTATATAAATAACATCATCATTGTTGTGATTTTTCTGTGCACATTTTAAGAGGTGTTAGGACCCTGTGGTATGTTCTTGGGGATAGTAGCGGAAAAAAGGTTGTTACTCCAAATGTATGCATGTTAAAAATCTGAAACTTTATCATCTGAAACCCATATCCCTGGTGCACATTTGTGTAAAATCTGGAAAGGTTTAGAGGTCGTTATCTGGATGAAAAGGGGAGAATTCTGTCATAAGTGGACACGACATCTTACAAAGACAGGGATCGGATGGTTTGGTGCTACAGAAAATATGTTAACTGGACGTATAATATTAGAAAAATGGTACATAGATAAATATGTATTTGGATCAGAAATAGATTTGTGTGCAATTTGACAAGGGGAGGATCCTCTGACCATAAACCTACCTCATCACTCTGACTCACAACCCAGTTCCCCCAATCAAGGGAGAGAGGAGGAACTGGCCAATGATAAGTTGAGAGGGTTGGGCATAGAAGATGAGCCGACCCTCCCACTTTCTAAACACATAAAAGGAGACTGTTCAGGACAGGTAGGGACATTCACTTCCCACTGAAAGCTGATTTCTTGCGGAGCGTTTTGCCAGAAGACACCAGATCCAGCACTTAGACTTCAAATCCAGACAGAGACCAGAACTTTGAATTCAGACTTCAGAATTTGTCAGCAGGCCTCAAAATCTTTTGCAAACTGATTCACCCCAGACTTCCAAGGGGCACATCAGAGTAAAACAGCCGGGCTGAGCTGTTTGATTCTGGCCTAAAACCTTGTGCCAGAAACACCCAGAAAGCAGAGCTGTACCCAGAACCAGAGACCAGACCGCCGTGCAGTGCCAAGAACTTTTGCCAGAACCGGAGATCCAGACCGCTGTGCAGTGCCGCAGCAGAGCAGAGCTGACCCAGATCGCTGTGAGCAGAACCAGGCAGAAACCGTCCGTGGCGAGGGAACCGCAGTCCAATCCTGACCCGATCCCTGGCGAAGTCGCATTCCTGTCCAAAATATAGTGTGAGTACCGCCAGAACTGTGCAAAACCCAATCTCTTAGTTTAAAATAATCTAATTCAAACTATTTTAACCTATTGAGAACTGCATCCTAGAAATCTTGTATTCCTTCTGTGATCTCAAACCTGAAAACTGTCATCTGTCATTCTGAGCTTGACTTTTCTTTTGAGAATCTACCTTGACGAAATCGTCCGTATCTCCGGAACTGTTTGTCCTAGGAACGGAATTTAACTGTAATTTTAAAGCTAAGATTCTGGGCTTTCAAACGTACCCAGAACCGACTTTCTATTCATTATACTTTTTTCCAGAATCGCGCTCAACACACTCGGAAAAATTGCCGCGATTTGCTATTTGGCTCAATTTCTTCACTTGTCAAAATAGCAGCTCCTTGCGTTCCTTTGCTGAAATTCGTTTGCAACCTGACAATCATTCATAGAGCATTGCTAAAGTCATCCTGAACTAATTTAAAGTAGCTATCACTCACCCTGAACCTCTAGAGGGAATTAAAATCATGTTAGCATATTTTTCACTTCTTTGCATACCACCTTTAAAGTACTGTGCTGTGTTTAAAATCATCCCTGTTGATCTAAGCTTGCTAGGGGGGAACTGAATTGGGATTGTACTTTGATTGTATTCCTGAAGAACTGTGTGTGTCACTTCCACCTCCTTACATTGCATAAAGGGGGGGGGGTGAATTGCCAAAAGGGGAAAAGTGATTATATTATGTTTTGCTGCAATCATATCAAGTTTATTCCTGTGTTGCTTCTTTTCCACCTTGCATTTCCTTGGACCATATAAAGCATTCTCAGCTACCTTATCCTCTATACTACTCCTAAGTAACTAAACCAGCGTGCTAGTATCATCTCATCCATTGCTGATTACTGCTCATATTCACAAGTGTGATATCAATTATTAATTTATTATAAAAGTGTGATATATATATGCATATATATTGTTTAATTCTCAAATAAACCTTTTAAATTTGAAAAACAAATTTACTTCTTGGCTCAGTGGGGTCAGGGGGATTCTAAGAGAGGGGTGTTATATAAGGGTTGTCATCCAGAGTACACGAACTGGACATAAAAATATATAAATAAGGGCTTCCCTTGAGCAATCCCAGACAAGGCACTGACTTAGTGGGACTGCTTGATTGGAGTCTTTAACAGTGCCGACACCCCACAAGACACCTGTGCTGAAATACCACATTCCACAACTTCAGCAACTCCAATTCAGAAAGCCAAGCATGTCCACACCTCATTATGACACACACACCAGACAATGCAGAACAAATATTCGAGACAGTCATCACAGTTCACTAAACACATTATGATAAACCTCCCTTACTGTTTTACTTAAAGCATTGAAACTATGCGCTTGAAATTCAAATTCGAATTCAATGTTTTTCAGTAAAAAGCCAGCCTGTAGACTAAAATGGTTAACAGAACATGCATCATAACTTGGACATTGCTCTACTAACTTAGCAAGTCCATGTTCCAACTGACTTTAAGACACAAAGGCCCTCATTACAAGTTTGCCGGTCCGGAAAAAATGGTGCCAGTAAGCTTACCGGCACTGTTGTTTCTGGACCGGCAAACTACGAACCTGGAGGCGGGCCCTGTTCAGCCCGCCAGGGTCAGATCAGGCGTGCAGAACTGGCCCCGCCTGCAGACAACCAAGGAAGCAACAGCACCGTTATTAACGGTGCCAGTGCTTCCATGCTCCCCACTCCCAGAGTCCTATGGGACTCTATGGGAATGGGGATCAACATTTTACCAGCGCCGGACTTACCCGACTGCCAGGGCTATAATGCCCTGGTGTTTCCGGCAAGTCAGGCAGCAGTAAATCATTACGGGTCTGGCGGCTACCTGCCGGTTTTACTGCCACGGTTTCCGCTGGACCCGGAATGATATCCAAAGTCCGACCTGTAAAAGAAGGGGTTAAAACATAGCAAAAATTAGTGCACACTAAACCTCAGCAAAAAAATAAAAAACACAAGCACACCAACAGATGTAGAATATTCAACAGGCCTCACATCACACTATTCCAAAACTCTAATGTGAATTCAACTCTTAAGCCTCTCTCTGTTTAGTTGAGATCTACCGTAAAAATGAAAGAAATCAGGATCTATTTCCTGGAGTACCAAAACATTGCTATTTTCGAACTTTACACTTCATCACCATGTAAAGGAAAACATCTTGAAAGAAGAGCTCCTTTCTTCTCCATCACTGCCTCCGGGGGCTGTCCACAAGAGTGTACACATTTTGCCCCACTGTACTTTAGGGAGACAGGACCCCTCCTTCTCTGGCTCTTTTGCTCACAAACCAACTTCCTTCGTCTTCATTCTAGCAAGATTGGCACGTTCCACTGAGATTCCACAAGAGCCATCAATATCACAGGTGTGCCTCACTTATGTAAGTAGGTCTGCCCCTCGCAGTAATATGTTCACCAGTTTCCTCCAGCAAAGTCCCTGTTAGGCCTTCTCTGGCCCACACTGCTTTAATTCTTATGCTGCCACCTGGACATTGGCTCCTTTGCTGCACCTCATGGACACAGCTGGTTCCTGCAGGCACTACTGGTCTTCCTTGGCCTAGGTTGGCTGCCCCTTGCATACTCCAAACTTAGGCTTGAATGCCTCATGCAGCAACGTTGCTGTGTGCCCCTTGCAGCACTGGTTCATCTGTCCCTTGCAGACCTGGTAGTCCCTTGGCCCCACAAAGTCTCTGTCTGCCCCTTGCAGACCTGATAGGCTTTTAGCTCTGCAATAACTCTGTCTGCCCCTTACAGACCCGATGAGCCGCCAGGACCTGGTGCTGCCTCCTCACATCAATGGCTGGCCTCACTGGCCCACTGAAGCATGCAGCATTCCTACCTCGAGAGAGGATTGTAGGGATTTGGTATTATCCTGCATCCTAATGGAACCTTTGGTCAGTGTATTGATTGACAATGGAGTGTTAAGGGATAGAATGTTTATGTGTGACTGGGGTTCTATGTGGTCAGTTGGGAGATGTAAGCCTACCTGGGAGGATGCAGGTGTATGTTGCCCTGAACCCAGATGTACCTGACATTATATGACTATCATAATGTACTGGAACTAAATAAAGAAGTTACTGGAACTTCACCTGAGGTCATGGTCATCTGTGGGGAACAAGGAGTTCTACATTGGCGACGAGGATGCTGGCTGTGCTGGGGGGACAGCATTGAAGATGGCACATACACCTCCCCCCAACCCAAGAAGAAGACCTCCCAGGTAGGGCGAGCGCTTAAAACTGTAGGCGCAGAAGGGCCCAGCGCATGGAACACAGGCGCAGAAAGTAAGGGGCTGCGCCAGAGCCAGGGGCCAGCTGGCCTGTCCCTAGCAGGACAGGTCAAGCAAAGAGGAAAACAAGAGACTGAGGAGGGGCTGAGGGCCCAGAGACTGATTGCTTAAGGAGTCTGGGACCACTAGCTGCAGCATGGAGGGCTTGGTGCCCATGGCAGTAGCAATTTGAAGAGGCCTGGGGTCTAGTTACGCCTGGAAATTATGAGGAAGCCATGCTGGGCAGCTGAGGGATATAGCCAAGGCAGTAGCAACAGGAGAGGCTTGGAGCCTAAGCTGCGCCTGGAAATTAAGCAATGAGGAGGCATGATGTGCAACTGAGGACTATAAGCCCAAGGCAGTAGCAACAGGAGAGGCTTGGAGCCTAAGCTGCGCCGGGAAAAGAAACAATGAGGAGTGATGTTGTACAGCTTGAGGCCTGGAGTTGGGGCAGCAGCAATAGAAGAGGTTGGGAACCTAAGCTGCGCCTATATGTTAAATAGAAGATTGGTGGCGAAGGTGAAAAGCGCCTGGAGCAGAGGAGAGTTCTGGGGGGCCATTCCAGCGTTTGAGGGGGCTTGGAGCCCATACCTGCACCTAAGAGACTTGTAGCCCGTGGCTGCACCTTAGGGGCTTAGAGCCCATGTGCAGAGATGAAAGAATATTGCCCAAGACAACATGTGTAGTGCCTGGAGGGGCAAGGGCCCATTTGCAGCAGCGCTAAGGAGGTGCATGTAGGAGCTATCACTTATATGAGGTGATGAAGATCTTTGAGGGCATGTTGTCAGTAGTTCCTGAGGGGCTTGGAGCCTACTTAAGAACTGAGAGATGCGGTAGGAGGCAAAGGGAGTACAATTTTTATAGCAGGCGGCTGGCAGCAATGAAAAGCAGCATTATGAACATACCAGGAAAGGAACGCTTCGGGAGGTGATATTTACAAAAGGAAGTGTGGCAGATGGATTGGTAAATCCATTTCTGTTGAGGGCGGCTGCATTTCCGCCCGTTGGAATTTTTTTTCAAAAAGCTTAAGTTGTGAATGATCTTAATTGCCGGAATGAATAACAGAGGTATTTTTAAGTTAAGAGATGATGCTTTCACGAGCATAAGTAAAGGAAGCAATTTGGTCTTGCCTTCATTGAATTGGTTAAGTAGTTATAATTAGTTATTGATTCAGAATCTGTTGTCATGTGAGGCCTGAATGGCATTTGGACAGCGTGAGTGCATGAGAGCGTGAACCTGTATGTTGTTAGGTGTAGTTTCTTGTGGGATAGGTTGTCCTGTAATAGGGGTACTTCATGGAAGTTGTTGAAGCTTAAGAGCAGAGAACAAAGTTTATAGTTTTTTAGATTGGATTTAGGTCTCAAGGGTGTTTGTAATTAGTCAACCAAGGGATTAAGTGATCCAAATGTGAGGTTTTATTAAGTAGGTTAAAGTTGCATATTAGTAGAAAGAGATTGAGATATGCGTAGTAATAGTGTTTTCTGAAATGCTATTTGGTATTTATGTTGTAGGTACATTGGTATGAGAGGTATCTTGCAAGTGGTAGTTAGCATGTTTGATAGGTGTGCACGGATGGTGTGTAAAAGTCGTGGCCTCTGTTACCTCTGTCAACAAATACATGGTAATGTTATGATGCAAAGGAAAAAATTGTGGTACGGTCATGTTTAACTAACACGCTTTTCCTTCCACAGATGGACATTTAATGAAATATAGGTTGCATTGACAACATTGCTAGAGTTTGGTATGTGGAATCTGAAGTATAGTTATGTGCACTAATGTTTTATTTCCACAGGTGGGAATTTTGTAATGCAGATGTATTAAGACCTTATTTAATGCTAAAGTTTAAAGTGCTAAGTGTCAAACAAAGTTTTTGTTTGGTTGTTTGGTTTAGAAACCATTCAGAGTTTCATGATGATACAGCAAAGACTATAGTAGAGTCATTGATGTTGGTATGATGCTGGTGTGAATGAAGTGTGGTTTTCCCTAATAGGAGCTGTATTGTATTTAGGAATACTTTCAACAAGGGCAATTTAGGGGTAATGGTGTCACAAGAAGTGAAGTAGTTACCCGGGTATCTGGGATACTCAGTCTAGTTGGAGGTGGTGTGTATTTAGGTACATACCGGTTTGCATTGTTGGGTGTGAGGGAGATGTGTGTGTGTTCTTTTGTGGGACGATGAAGTCAAGTTTAGGAAGAGAGGTATGGGTGCCTCTATTTGTAAAAGTTTTAGTAAGGATGTTTGAGCAGTTGGGTGCCTTTTCCTCACTTGGTAGAAAGAGGAAGGGGCATTGATTGTAATTGTGTCCCACGGCTGTGTGGACTATTTTGGAATATGTAATGAGACTAGCAGAATGTTCTCAGTTAGGAGTGATGAGGCAAGTGCATTGAACGTGGGGTTGTGTGCGTGATGTTATTAGCCATTATGGTTAAGTTATCTACTTGTGTTTTTATGTCCCTAAGGAAGGGAGATATGTAGGGATTTGGTATTATCCTGCATCCTAATGGAACCTTTGGTCAGTGTATTGATTGACAATGGAGTGTTAAGGGTTAGAATGTTTATGTGTGACTGGGGTTCTATGTGGTCAGTTGGGAGATGTAAGCCTACCTGGGAGGATGCAGGTGTATGTTGCCCTGAACCCAGATGTACCTGACATTATATGACTATCACAATGTACTGGAACTAAATAAAGAAGTTACTGGAACTTCACCTGAGGTCATGGTCATCTGTGGGGAACAAGGAGTTCTACAAGGATCTTCTCTTGTTTGCGGGGCGGTGGATGTCCATTTGCCTTCCCAGGTGCTGTCCCCCCAGCACAGCCAGCATCCTCATCGCCATTGATATGTGGGTTTTGTGGCAAAGCATGACACTGACACCTGTGTAGGGACAATAAACATCTTTAATGCATTCCAGCTACAGGTACAGGGTACAGGAATACATTTAGGCCACATCAGGTAAGTTACATGGACAGAACATCCACCAGCATCCCCTCTCACTCAACCCATCGTCTCAACTGCATTCACAGAGCCATTCAGAAAATAACATTCTCGCACAGAGCATTCCATGTCAGTCACTCACAGCATTCCATGCATACAGGGCAGGGTGAAGGTAAAGACAAGACACAACACACTGCTTTATTTTGATCCATTGTCCTGAGGCCCCTGAAAGGAGCGAGGCCCATAGGCCGGTGCCTACTTGTCCTAATGGATAATCCGGCACTGCAGTACAATTAAAAACACTCCATCCGGGGTCCAATATATAGTGCACCGGATTTTGCAAAGTAAATCTCTTCCCAGTACATTCACGGGCGATGTGAGACTTAAAAAAAAGCATGTCGATTGGAAATGGACCCTAACGTAACCGTAAGAGGCTCTGACACCTGGTGTATGACCGTGGTATTTTATATTCCTACTGTTCTTACTGTCTCCCCTGATGTAGGGACATGAGAAAAATTGTTAATTCACAAAGCGGATCGATTTGCCCCAGTATCTACCAAACATGGTATTGATAGCCCCTGAAGTTGACATTGTACATAAGGTCCCTCCTGATCAGCTAGGATCATTAATGCTTCAGAGTCATGGATGTAATTTAGAGGTCACCAGGGGTCGCAAATCTGACCACTAGGGTCTCCCGTGCTACCCCTGACGTCTCCCTTGCTACCCTTTTTTATTTTTTATTTTTTATTTTTACACATTGAGGTTCATGGGCTGTGCCCAGTATCATGTGGCTCTTTGTTTCTGGAGTAGCTGGTTTTCTGATGGCTATAGCTGGTAAGATTGCTAAGTGGGTTGGGCACTAGCTGCTGCAATGTGTGTGTGATCTGCAGGTTGCAGGTTCGACTCCCAGCAAAGTCAACTCAGCCTTTCATCCTGCTGAGGTTGATAAATGACTACCAACACAGGTTGGGTGATATTGCATGTATATTTGTTCTATATGAAGCGCTTAAGCGTAAGTGCTATATAATAACACATCATTATTGTTTGGTCTTGGATGTCTGCTTGCATTCACAGTGATTTGGTTATATGAGCCTATACGCACTGATATTAACGATACATATGGTGATCCATTCTTATATGAAATGTATATCACTTTACAGTGATATCGTAACCATATTTTTCGTAGTGTACTCAGAAACAATGCTATGTTATGTGATTTCCTGTTTTGCCGTGGGGTGAAAGGTCGTGTTTCATCGCTTCCCGTGATGGCACTTCGGGGTGGGGTCAAATGTTATCCCTTCCTGTGATGTCAACAGATGTCAAGGGTCGTGTGATGTCACTTCCGCAACCACTGGCATTTTGGTGAAATGACATCCCTGTTCATAGTGTCTTCCTCATTTGGTTGTCAAAATCCAGTCAGATCCCCCCTGCCCTCTCAGGGCTCTGGGGACGAAGGGATTAGTATTTGGGCTCAGGAGCACTGGTCCCACGGGAGCGGTCTGTCTCTGGACCTGACACCCCAGTTGTGGCATCTCGACATTCAGAATATTGCCACCTTTTTGCTGTTGTCTCTGGGCACTAATTTCTCCAATGTCCTTCCTGTTTACAATAATTGCAAATTAACAAGCTTGTTACCATGGCTCTAGGAGTTGGCAGATTTTTCCAATTTCCCTGTACCTGCTGACCCTGTGCTCACCATGCCTGCTGTTGATCAACCTGTCCCCACTGTCTCGGTTGCTGTTGTTGTCCCAATATCGTCCCTGTTGCATCTGATAAGTCTGCAGACCCATCTGACCTCTGCCTCTACCTGTACCTCTTGGTCACCCACCACTCCTTTGGGACATTTTTCCCAAATATTGTGCCGCAACGCGGAGCTGCCTTGCACCTGCCCCTGAAGACTCTACATCTGCAACATCATTCATTTATTATCAAATGTTTCTTTTCTTTGTTCCTGGCAGGCACTGATTCACCACTTAGATACTCTGAAGGTGGTGTTCACTCAGGATTCTGGTATTACAAAGCTGGAGGATACAGAACAAGAAGCCACATGGCGAACGTTTCCCACTGTATTGCTGGTATCTTAGTCCCCTACTTCTCCAGCGCCATTCTAATGTTCCTTCAATCGGGAATTGTGTCTGTCTGTTTTGTCAGGTCCGATAGTGCCATTAATTCAAATAACCACAAGACAAACTACTGAACTGCCTAAACATAGTGGGCAGGCGACGCCTTTGGGGCTTCCTCCACCTGTTTTGATTGCTGTTTGCCCATTTTCCTTTCCCTGTTTAACTCTGCATTCACTCGTCACTTGCCCTGTTACCTAGACACCCCTGCTCCACAGGTTACCTTGACTCCACACCTTTGCCATCCTAAGAGGGAAAAGGGGTCAGAACAACCAAAGACACTGCAGAGTGACCCTGACAAGGATAAGGGCTCTCATCCACCTGTCCCTATTTGTTTCTGGGCTTTAGCCTGTCCCTCCCCAAACTGTTGCTGTAACCCGTACCTAGGCATTTCACTGGGCTCAGTCCCTAACCTTGATATTGTGCTATGTTAATCTCTAGTTAAAAGGGACAGGACTACAAGAATAACAGATGTAACACAGGCAAAAATCACTACCAATAATACATAGCCAGCCTAAAATCTTCATCCCATTTCAGCATATTCCCAAACACATATCCTCCTGCGTTGTCCATTCCATGGTCCCAAACAGGACCCTCAGTTCCTCTTGTGGCTCCGCATGCACTCTCACCAGCGCCAATCTCTTCCTACTCCGGAAGCCCCATGGAGATTTTCAAGTAGGTCTCCTACCTTGTCGTTTTGAGCACTCCTGGGGTATCTGTATGGAGGATCTCGGGGTATGGCGGTATGCAGCATTGTGCGACAGGTCTGAGTCGCAGGCACCATCTATGAATATGAAATCAGTCAAAAAGACTCTGCAGTCGTATTGGAAATGGACAAAGCAAGACAACATTTAATGCTGGTTTGCAAAACATCCAAACAAATAGCACCCTATCAGCACACCGCCCAAACTAACCCAACCCGCCTCCAAGTCACATTCGGCTTATATTCCCTCATGTTCTGGTCCCTCATAATACATGTCAGTTTGCTCCCCCCACAACGCAGAACAATATATTGCAGAACAATATATTGTTCATTGTATATATCCATAGTCTGTCTTCTTTTTCCTGTTCATCTCCTGTCATCACGTGATCCTCCACTTCCGGTTATGACCTCCAATCTGACAATATCCAGCATAGTCTTCCTGAGGTGAGGGGTGTGGGGCCAATGCCCCCTGATGCATTTCCAATTGAGAATAAGGTCCCATTGTCCAAGCTGGTTTAAGCCAGTGTAATCCAAGATGGAGGCCAAGGTGGCCTTCACCCAGTGCACCTGAAAGCCTTCCAAAGCACTATTTCAGCAGTCTTTCCATGCATGTAGGTTTTAGGGATCTCTCGGGGGCAAGTAATACCTAAAGCCAAATAGTGGTTATTTCCCTATTCATTGTCAACTATAATAAAAAGCAAAATAACAAACTCTCCGGGACATATACCATACAAAACAACACTACCAGTCTCCTGGATGATCATAGTCATCTTATTGCCCTATGGCGTCGTTACAGCACGAATCATATTCCCCCACCTCTGGAGGTCTCAGCGTTCACACCATTAAGACAATTAAGTCGGGTAGTGATAACCCTTACTACAGTTCTCAGACAAGGGAGATATCCAACATGAAGTACTCAATAAAAACGTATTTTTATCATTATGGTTAAACTTGAAATAATGCAGAAAGGTAAGATGGACCATTGCTGTGAGTTATCTGTGTAAAGCACTGAATGGGCACTTTAAGGAAGATCGAAGAACTGTCATGTTGGAGTTGAAGTGTGTAAGTTGGCCAAGGTGCGTTTTAAGGTGCTGCAGGTTGGATCATGAAGGTCCTGATGAGGGGGTAGGCTGGGGGTTATTGCAGTTAATTTTAAGCTTCAGCAACCAGAGCATAATGTGATCAAAGAAATCACACAGTAAAGAACTTGTGTGACCAGATGCCTTTGGAATATTTGTTTAAGAGCCGTTTCACAACCATTGAACATGTTACTTTTTTAGGATGTCCACTAACTTAACGCAAACCTTTTATTGTCTTAAGCCTACTTGCATAATGTCACCTTTTTTAATAAATACAACCAGCTTAGTGAAATATATGTTTACTTAAACCAGTTTGGCCTGTTACCCCTTATTTGTTTGTGCACCCTCACGATCTCCAAGTCCTATTTGTGCCCAATGGTTTTCTCTCGCCCAATAATGATCTCTAGAGACACCACTGGGTGTGCCGTCTGGTTTATTAACATTCCATAAGGAGAAAACTGATGCTACAAAGCTGAAAAGGTTGTGTCAGATAGAATTGTAATTACTTTCACTGAATCTGAAGTGTTTTGTTATGACACATTTTCTCCAGGATCCACTGGCCATGGGCTGCCATCAATTAGTAAAAACAGATCATAATCCACTGGCCTACGTCTGTTGCTCATATTCCCCTGCCTAGTAAATAACCAGAGGCAATGGACTTCGTCCATGGCAGCTTTTGTCCACATACACTGTACCCCCCACATTGAAACAATTAGGCAGAAAGACTGTAGCCCACTGGTCATGGCCTTCTGCCATGGGCAGTTGCCATGTCCAACAGACCTGGCCCATATGCCCCAGCCAAATTAATAACTAGATACCACTGATCATGGCCTGTGGCCATGACCACTGTCCATGAAGCACAAATAAGTGAAAAGGAGCATCACCCACTGGCCTAGTTACGAGGACATTTCCCCGTCATTAGTAAATAACCAAATCCCACCATCCATGGCCGCTGTCTATATTAGACCAATATGACTAAAATAGCAAGGGCCAATGCCCATGACCTTTGACCTTGGACATTGGCCGATATGCCCTTTTACCCCCACCTCCTTCGATTTCCCACAGTCGTTTCTCCTGTAAAATTCCCATGGCAACATACTACAGTCACCTATCTGCCACCTTGTATTACCACAGTAACCAGTCCCAAAGAAATGTGCCGTTTGCCTATTACCGCAGTAATGGGAAACATCTGAACATAGTGAATAAACCACCTACTCAGCCCTCACACCTCTACAAACTAACAGTGATCCCAATCATCAAGGTAAGACAATCACAGTCAAGAGATATACCTCCTTCGCCTTTTGTGGTAACATGGGCTGAGGGAAGGCTATACTCTTAAAAGGGGTGAGAATGTGATTCAGAAGGTACTAAAACAGCAAAGTATCACAGCTCAAAATAAAGGCAATGCCCAATCAAGGTTCTATATAAATATATTTATACTTTAATTAAACACACCATCAGCAAGAAAACTAAATCGAAAAACCACAAACCCCATCCCTGTGCAAAAGCAGAGAATATACAAGAAAAGAGAGAATGCAGCACTCTGTGTAAGCATACAGGTGTAAAATGAAATGTCAATAACCACAATGATCTTTAAAATGGATATGTCTTGAAGAGAAAGGTGCACAAATGACTAAACCAGTCTCTAGGGCCCAAAAAGGACCAAGGGGCAGTTATGAGCCAACAGTACCTTCTTGGCAGTTTCGGCGACTGGATGCACAGGTCCAATTTGAGCAGTTTGATGCAGTGTCCAATGGCTGGGGCTCGAAGATCCACCAGGGTCAGTTCAATGGTGATGACGATTGCTAACAAAAATGTTGGTGGGGTGAGCAGCGGTTAGAAGACGGCAGATGCAACAGAGAGCTTGGCGTTCGAGCCAAGGCAATGACACGCTCAGCTAGTGTGGTGTGATGGCAAATAGGTGTGAACATGCAGTTCGAGTTCTCTCGGGGGGTCTCAGGGTCAAGTTCATTCCTTGTTCTCTGGCTCCCATCAAGAAAGGCAGGTGCACACTGTCAGCGGTCCTTCACCACAATGAGGTCCTGGGCAGCTTGTAACTGGCAGAGATGCAGGTCTTGTTCCAGCCACAAGTTCACCCCCAATGTGCCCTGGGGATGGGTAGGGAACAGAGATTGCCTCTGCCTTGGATACATAGTTGTCACTTCAGTGGTGTAGGGCTCTGGAAAGACAACTCTCCCAACAAAGGTACAATTAAATTATTCTTATGCATTTGTTATAAAGTGAATCTGAGAAGTGGTGGAGGTCCCCTTCATTTACAAGCAAAATCCCCCAGGTAATTGGACTAAAGGAAGCCTTATTTAGGTATCCAATCCCTATGCTTGGAACAGGTGGACATTGCAGCACACTGGCGTAAGGCAAAGCCTTGTGGAATGAGTTTGCCCTTTGATTCCTGTTCCCAGGACAGCTTCCCGTGGTGTGGCTGTCTCTCTGGGGAGGCTGTTACCTGCCCTTACAAAGGAACAAAGAGAGGCAATGCCAAAGGCTAAAGTCCAGCTAGTAGTAGCAGGAACAGCCTTGCCTGGGAAGAATACACATAACCCTTTCACAGCTGAGCTGGGCTCACAGGGCTGACACATGTGTGATATCAAACTATTGTGGCTGTAATAATTATCAGAGTTATCGTCCAACATACCGGAACTCAGTTATGGCTTACACCTAATTATGTATCTGCCACCAGAATAGTAACACATAATTATTAGGTTTGTAAACAGGGGTGCATGTCTTCAATGCCGACCCTGCACTGCAGAGAGTTGGCTGTCACTAGAGCTGTCAGAGGGGCACATGTCAACTTTGAACCTGCAGATCAGGCTTCTGATGCAGCAGGGCACAGGTGTACATTATGCCTTTGTCATGGAGCTTATGAAAGGGGAATCTGATTTGCCTTTCAGAGATAGAATTACCCGCATCATTGTATTAATTAATTCCAGGGATTTTACTGCTTCTGACACTCTTCTCCCTGAGGGATACAAAATACTCTCCAGCCCCAGTACCTCTCGATCTGGTGGTGGTGTGGCTCTGATTTTCCCGAGTGGGTTCCTGCCTCCATCATCCCCACTCAAACCTACTCATCCTTTGAAAGCCTAGTCTGCAGGTAGTCTGTCTCGCCTACTGTCTCTCTTACTCTAACTACCATCTACAGACTACCCAGCCCTACCTCCCTCTTTCTCTCTAAATGGACTGATCTGTCCACCTCTCTTCTTACCTCTTCCACCAAACCTATATTCCCTGGGGATTTCAATATCCACCTTGACTCTCCTGATGCAGCCACGTTTTTTTTCTGAAACCCGTGCGATACTCATTCCCTTACTATCCTCCCCTCTAGCACAACCCACTCTGTTGGACACACCTTGGATGCTCTCATCTCAACAGACAACCTTCTCTCTAGCCCTCTCACTACCCCTCTCTCCTGGTCTGACCACTCTCTCCTCTCCTCCCACCTTGACCTCCCCTGTAACCTCCACCTGAACTACCAGTCTCCTTCTCTGTCATTCGACCGATGAAGCATGTGTCAGTCACTGCATTTGCCTCTTCTTTTATCCCTCCTCCTCCCCCCACACTGGACTCTCCTTCGGACTCTTTTCCAGCTCACCACCCTCTCTCTATCTCTAACACCCTTGTGCTTTAGCACCTTGAAGCATTTGTTGTGCTAGATGGAATTACCCCAAAAATACTTCAGACCCAATAACTGGACAAACTCAAAGGAGATGGTAAAATACTGCTTTAATCTCAAGAAGTAAAACACAGCAAATAAACACTGATCAATGTGATTAATGCAAGATCACAATGTCTCATCATTTGGTTCTAGTTTATATAGTGGTAAATGCATCATCTATGATGTCATCCTAAATGGCAAACTTAAAAGCCTATCGAGGGGTGGGATTGGATTAGAAGACCATGTCTACATATAGGAAATACATGTTAGTCCCTCATTGGTGGTCTCTATTCTGTAAGACACACACTGAGCTACTGCTAATCACAAGGTTCAGATTAATCATCATAGCAGAAAATGTAGCAGCGGAATAATATTTTGCAACTTTATATGTAAAAGTGCATGGCAGGCCATGCTAATTGGTTAGAAACTCAAATCCAACCTTGGACATTCGGCTTGTTAGTAGCACGTACATAGAAACAAAACCCAGGTGGTTGGAGATACGTCAGCTTTCCCTTTGTTTCCCAACTAGGCCACCCTCTCTTATCAATAGGCTTCATGACAGTGTCTTCTGTTTGAAGGTTGACCTTGCCCGTATGCACTGTCTCGGGACATTCCAGTGAGTGTAGGTACACTGCTATCTTAGCTCCAGACCTAATGAATAGCCCTTGTTTGGGAGCTATTCATCACGTGTTGCAAGACCATGACATTGTCCATATCGACGGTGCCTTTAACCTCATTTGATTCATCTTTTGCTGGGTGCAGTTTTCTTTTTAGCCTTTAGAGACTGACTCCATCCCATATTGACTCTATGCCTTTTGATCATCCAATATTTGGCATCTGTAAATGTTGTGTTACTCCTAATCTTTGGAAAATATGTCCTTGCACATGGTCTGCTCATAGACTCCCTTCCTACTTTTTCTTCATCCATCAAAATAGCATCCTTGGTTCAAAGACAATGTACTCCCCTATTTCACAAGGAAAACAGCTTATTCATCGTCTTTCCATATTAAAACTCTGGGCTCGCATTTTTAGGTAACTGGGTTGATTGACATGAGCCGCCATCTAGCTTGTTCTGATGGTAGTCCTAAACACTGAATATATACCTCTCAAAAGCAAGCTTCTATGTATTCTTTCTACCTTGCGTTTCAGCGTATGTAGAATTATTGACTTGGGGTTCACTTCATTCTTCTTTGTAGGCACTCTCTTGTGCAAACTCTCCTAAAAAAGCCATCTGCTGACCCTTCCTGCACGACTAACTATCACTCTATCTCTACCACCCCTCTATTGTGCAAACTCATGGAGAAGCTGGTCATCCCCCAACTGACCGGCCACACCAAAATGGCTGTTTACCTCCAAGACCACCAGTCCAGCGTCAGGGCAGGCAGAGGCATGGAAACCTCTCTCTTGAACACCCGAGAAAACCTACTCTCTAACCTGGGCTCTAATACTCCCTCTGGCCTGATCCTCCTTGATCTTTCTTCTACGTTTGACAGTCAACCACTCCATCCTCATAAACCGTCTCCAAGATACCCTTTGCATCATGGACAGGGCACTGGCGTGGCCCACCTGATTCCTCCCACACAGACCTTCCCAAGTGCAAATGGGTCCTTTTTTTCTCCTCCACCTCACTCTCTACCTTTGGCGCCCCTCTATCCTATCGCCATGGCTCTTTAATATCTACCTTGCCCCTCTGGCCCACCTAATCTCCACTCTCTCCCCTCATTTCCAGTGTTACGCAGACGACACACAGCTCTCTTTCAAGCTGCCTTCCACTACCTCCTCCTACTCCTCCTCCCTCATACCTGACTGCCTGGCTGCTATTCAGGCATGGTGCTCTGCCAATGATCTCTGCCTGAATGCCAATAAGACAGAGATTCTTCTCATTGGGACGCCAGCTCCTTGTTTGCCTCCCACTCTCTGGCCAGACTCCTTGGGTCCTCTCCCCTCACCCACTTGTGAGGCAAAAAACCTTGGGATCATCTTTGACTCCTCTCTCTATTTCTCTCCTAATATCATGGACCTTGCCAAGAAGTCTAATTCTCAGCTTCATCTCCTCACAGGCATTCTACCATTCTTCATCTTCCCCCCCAGAAGCTCAACGTCTCCAGAGCCCTGGTTCTCTCTAGGCTACACTACTGCAATAGCCTCATCCTCAATGTGCCTCTTTCCTCCCTTCGCCCCCTTCAACTAATACAGAATAGAACTGCAAGGCTTATCGTTGGCCTCAAGACCAGCGACTGCATCTCTCCAGCCCTAAAAGCACTCCATAGGCTCCACTGACTGCAAGGATCACATTCAAGACCCTTTGCATCATCCAGAAGGCTGTCTGGGGCCTAGGACCTCTTTACATCCAGCTTTCCCTCTCCAAATACCTTCTGGCCAGAGTCCTATGGTCTTCTAGATCCTACTCTCTGCAAGTCAAACGTTTCTCTCTCAGATCCCTTCAGTCTTACACGGATGTAGCACAAACACCTACCTCCCCATAGGGTCTTGGCACCTGGGACTTAGCAAAACCACAGGCCACCGCAACCCATCGTGAAAAGAGTGTTAGGGTCCACTGGATTGGATAGGTAGGGTGTTTTGGGGTAACCGGGTAGAGGGTTGGGTAGAGGTTGTGGATGGGTAGGGGGTTGTAGGGAAAGGTATTCTCTGTTGTCCGTCCTGGGGTTTGGTAGTCTCTGCCCGTTCACTCATGCACTCACACTTTATGCAGCTTGTGCCCCTGTCAGGTCTGGCCTGCCTACTGGCCTCCTTCCTGAACTACCTGGATTACTGCCTGGGTTGCACTGCACAGTACGCACCTATAACTTTACCTCATGTTATAGATTGGCCCCCAGTTGCAGCTTCATGCACATTAAACAGTGTTGCATGCACGGTGCTGCTGATTGTTTGAAACACACAACCAGCACACTATAACCTTAGAACAGAGAGTAGCACTTAGCTTCGGTTGGTTTGTGGTGTTGTGCAGCTTTTCTCACGAATTGAAGTTCCGGAGTCCAACGTCCGCGTTCGTGCACCAGAGGCTCCGCTATAAAGCGAGCCAAAGAAAATGTGAGTGTGTGTAGCGGAAGCAGATTCAAACATGGGCGGTATCTTCAGCGTTTTAGATTGAGAGCTCAGGTTTAGTTCTGAGCTGACTCTCTATGTCTCATGCGGCATTCACTTTCATCCCCATGTGGGCTATTATGCTTCCGGACCTGCTCCAGTTAACAAGAAAACATCAGAATGTCATTTAGCCCCTCTGCACTGTATAGAGCATGGTCTGAGTTCCACCTAACTCCCCCTCCGACATTGCTCTGTAACAAATGCGGTCAGCGTTCCTCTGAACACTCTGATATCGAGTTTGCCTGCTAGCGCTGTCACAAGTACTTATCTGTTGTGAAGTTCAGGGCCTGCAGTGTACGCAGGCGAGGTACTGCCCCGCGATGTGTAGCCTGCAGGAGCCCCCGGTTCACACGTCTGCTTCGTTTCTGAGGTCTTTAGGACAAGCAAATGTCCTTGGGTGTGGTTTGCGCATGCACGTTACATTGGGTGTGGTTTTGACTATCTCAGAAGGCTCGTGTCCACACAGGACTTCTGGGTAATGTAGTTTCTTATCTGTTTTCTTGTTTCTGGCTGCTTCTCTCTTACGCCAGGCTTCTTTCTTGCAAATGGAACAAAGGAGCTTCCTAACATACACGTGCTTCAGTTTTCAGTATCCCTCCTGGGGTGTTTATGTGGTATTTCTCTGCCATGAGCTACAAAGCTCTTACTAATAATGCTTTCTACTGACATTCTCCAAGCGGAGAGTGGGAGTTAGATCCATTTCCTTGGCTGGATCCTCCCTCTGGAACAGCCCCCCCCCCCTCAAACTTGAGCTGGATCGTCTTAAGTTCTGGAAACTTCTCAAGACCTTCCTTTTCTTCTCTTCTTTCCCTCTCCCCCTACCGTGCTAAACTCTACATCTGCCACTGCGACTGGGGCCTGGGCCCTTTACAGTCATACAGGGTCCAGACCACCCCCTACCAGTCCCCCCAGCACCCTGTGCCAGCACTTGCCCTCAGGCTCCCTTTCCTGGACTAGCCCATCTTGGTCCTCTCAGTCCATCGCACTCAGCCCCCCTTTTCCACTTGCACTTGCCACCTTGGCCCGCTAAGCACTTGCACTCCCCCACCCCTAGGGGTACCTCACTCTGGCACTTCTCCCTCTGCCCCCTCCCCCTTGCACCTATCACCTTGCCATGCACCTGCACGGTATGTTTGCCACAAGGCTAATATAACCAATTTCTGTTGTTCTAGTTTATAATTCCCATGACCCCCCCTTCTTGTCTTGTGGCTTCTGGAAGCACTTGTGTATAGGAACCATACAAATGTCCAATAAATAAATAAATATTCTACTGGCTGGAGGATACATGTTCCTGGTTAAGGCTACTGGGTCCACAACATATTGAGCAAGTACCAAGTGGGTAATTGTCACACATTACACATATTGGAGAACCAGGGACCGGCAGCCATTATGGCATTAAAGAAGGCACTGAAATTTGATGCCATCTAAAGATCACTTCCTAACACTCCTCAAGGTACATCATCAGGTCACATCACCATGGAGCCTATTCAAGAGGAGCTAAGTGTAATTATGGCGGAACTAGCATCGATACAAAAAACAGTATCTTCCATTGACAGGCGCACATTGGATTTCCAAGACGAGATGAAGTCTATCAGGGAGGACATGGGGGACTTTGTGGGTCGCATGGACCATGCGGAAGAAAGGATATCCTCATTAGAGGACAGACGGAAAGGTCTGGAGCACATGCTCACTAGGGTCAGAGAGCTGGAGTTCGCTGTTTTGTAGCTAGAAGACAGGAATCAACAAAATAATATCAGAGTTTTGGGAATCCCTGAAAAAGCAGAGGGGATGTACCCTATCCAGTGGATGGAGAAGTCTCTAGCCCAGACACTCCAGCTCATTTTCATGCCACGCCTGGAGGTCCAACAAGTGCACAAAATGGGTACGGCGGGGGACAACAGCGAAAACAAGTCACAACCTTTAATTGCTTGCCTGCCTCGTCACAGTCAGGTGGTCCATATATTAGATGCTGTGAGGAAAAAGTCAAACAAGCTGACTTTTGAGGGTTATCAAGTTTAAATAACCCAGGACTTTTTGAAAGTTACAGTGAACATAAGGAAGGATTTCCTCGCTATTTGTCCAGAGTTGCGACGGAGGGGCCTGTGACATGGCCTACTGGCACCTGCAAGAATGGTGATCAATTGCGAACTAGGGCGTCAAAGTTCTTTGATGACCCATAAGACCTATGGAGAATTCTAGAAGCGACATTGGATCGTCCCATGGACACTGCTCCCCCTTTCGGCATGGACCCAGGTAGGGGAGCTACATCGTTGCCTGCAGTATTGCGAAGCCCAGAGCCCACCCGGGATGTGGAGGCCAGGCTTTCCCACTATAGATACCAAAAAGAGCCTATGGGCAGATATGGGGTTGTCCCACTGATTAGTGTGGGCACACTGCCAGATGACCGAGACCCACGGGACAAATAAATCCAGATTGCCATTGAAGCCCTCCACAACATTGGAGCCAAGCATAGGTTGAGTGCCCAAGCATCAGCTGGTTTTGGTGAGCTGCAGGGGGTTTGTGTGTATGCATTTCACTCCACATTGCTTTAATTCAATATTGTCTTATGTGAGTGATTCTGGGCCTCATGCAGCTCTGGTGGGCAACTGCCCCCTATTTCTCTGGACTCCCCAGAGTAGCTGGGGTTCTAGTGGCACTCAGCAATATGGGGTTGTGTTTGATGTGTAGTTACAATGAGCCTCCCACGGCAGAAGGTGGTGGGGATGTGCAGATGCTGTGGGTTGGGCAATGGGTAGTGGCCGGAGCGATCACAATTACTCTAATGAGCTGCTTGTTTACATTCTTACCCTTCTGTGTCTGTCTGTTTGTGTTTGTCCTGTCTACCGTAGGGAGTGAAATGTCTGAGGTGGAAATATGGGGAGTGAAGGTGCACAGGGATGGCAGTTTACGCTCTCTTCAGGTGCGCAGAGTGGGAAGCATCCAGTCTTGGATTTATGGTGGGATGGGCAGGGGTTCTCCAACATTGATGATGCTGTACCCTGATTAACGTTGTCACATGGAACGTAAAAGGTCTTCGGGCCCCCATTAAAAGGCAACTAGAGCTTACTCACCTGAGGAGACTGTTATGTTATGTTATGTAAAAATACTTATAACACGCACAGCTGCCCTAAGGCATCATGGCGCAAGGAATCGCAGAGTATGAAGGCCATTGGGCGGCCTAAAAAAGCCAGGTTTTAAGAAGATGACGAAAGGTCAGATGGTTCTCAACCCGTCTAAGAGGAGTGGGTAGACCATGCCAAAGTTTGACCGCCGAGATAGAGAAAGCACCCCCCCCAATTCTCAGAAGACGAAACCTAGGAAGGGCCACAAAGAGTGCATCACCTGATGGAACAGTGCGCCCTGGCACATAGGGCTTAAATTTGTCCTGCAAGTAATCGGCCCCTTGATGATAATATGCTTTGTGCACCATGCACAAGGTTTTAAACTTAATCCTTTTTGCCCCTGGTCGCCAATGGAGGGCACAAAGTACTAGACTAATATGGGTCCTGTAAGGAGCAAAGGGGGCCACCCAAGCAGCCAAATTCTGGAGATGTTGCAGCCAGAGGATCACACCCAGCGGCTGGGCCAAGAACAGGGCATTGCAGTTGTCAATTTGGCTGATCACAACTGCAGCGACAGCCCGAGGGCAAAGAAGGTTAGGGAAGTAGGGCAATACGCCACAAAGTACACTGCGTTAACCGGAGCAGTCAAGGATAGAAACGAGGTGAGATGGACCCCTAGGTTCTTACCCACTGTCCCAGGAGCAGGTAGGACCGCAAAATCAGTGGGTCAAAAGGAAGAAGACCAAAGGGAAGAATCAGGAGGAAAACCCACCACCAGGATCCCTGTTTTGTCCCCATTTAATTTCAGTCAATTGCTGCTCATCCAGCCCTGACAGCAAACAGGCAATCATATAGCCCGGAAGACATCCCAGCCTGGTCAAGATCTAAACAGACCAGGATCTGGGTGTCATCAAAAGGGAGTAGCACCTGAAGCCGTGGGAGCGGATGAGATGAATCAATGGCTGAATGTAGATGTTAAATATCATTGGGGGCAGGGCAGAGCCCTGGGGGACACCACAAGAAAGTAAACAGACAGAAGACGAAAAAGGAGGAAGATAGAGGAATTGACTGCTATCAGATAAAAAAGATGAAAACCATGCTAGGACGGACGGATAGGCCTGCTGATGGCATGCGGCACACAATGATGGAGTGGTCGACAGTGTCGAATGCTGCCAATAGATCTAACAGTATCAGCGCGCCCACTCCAGCCTGATCAACCAGTATAGTGAGATTGTCGAGCACCAAAACCAGGACACTCTCTGTCCCATGACCCGGACGAAAGTCTGATTGAAAGGGGTCAAAGAAGGAGGAAGACTCCAAGTAGGAGGAGAGAAGGGGTGACACCAGAGATTCCAATAGTTTTGTCAGAAAAGGAAGGCGAGAGATAGGCCTGTAGTTAGCTAGGACTAAGGGAATGCCGGGAGTGGTATCCCACCAGTAATTCCGGTGGGATACAACCAAAACGGTAATACCGTTTCCACCACTTGGAATGCCGGAATTACTGGTATATTCCAAGTGGCAGAAACACTGGTAAATCCCCATTCCATGGAGTCCCTCAGAATTACTGGTGCTGGTAATTTGGCATTTTCTTGCTAGCGGTGGCAAGATTTACCTCCAGCTCTTAGCTGGGGTAAATCAGGGCCCCCAACTGCACACTTGTGTTTTGCTGGTGCAGTAAAGGTGTTGGTGCCAGAATTACCAGCCGTTTAACAAGCACTTTTACCCCCTATGTTGTTGTGAGCAGGGGCCTAGTGAAGACAATGTTCAGGATGGAAAATTCACCCATGGTAATTTCAAACCCTGCATCTGTAACTGTAACGCATACATACTGATTTTTGAGATTCAATAGTTCAATTCACAAGGGAATTCTTCCAGCTCAATGAGGTTGGGGGGTCAAACGCTAGTGTAATATGGGACACCTACAAGACCAGGCTTAGGGGCCACATAATATGGTACACAGGGGGTAGAAATAAGTCAGTGAAAAGGGCTGCGTGGGAGGATAGATTAAGGTACTTGAACTCCAGTATGTGTTATGTTATGTTAAATAATATCTTGCGCTGAGGAAGACCAACCAAACAAAGGAAAAGAGAAACTAAGAGAAGAGTTTTGAGAGCACAACGGAAGGGCAGGTGATCCCAAAATGACAAGGGCAGCGAGTTCCAGAGCCATGCAGTTGCAACGGAGAAAGAGTGCCCACCAATGCGGGACTGCTTAAAAGGAGGGACAGATATACGACAAGGCACCGAAGAGTGGAGACTGCATGTAGGGACATATGGACAAAACATCGCCTGTAAAAAGTCTGATGGACAATACATAAGGCCTTGAAATGTACACACTTGGCTTCCAGAAGTCAATGAAGCAAAGCTAGCAAGAGGGTAGCTGAGGCAAAACAGGGGTCCCCAAGGGCAACCGTAGCTGTGGCATTCTGCAGAATCTGCAGTCGTTGAAGGAGCTATGCTGCTTGTTCTAGGTAGAGTGTGTTACAGTAGTCCACCAAGCCCGAGGTCAAAGCTAAGGACCAAAGGACAAATGTGAAGAGGCAGGAATCGTAAAACCTGGCGCAGAGTCTGAAGTTTGAAATGTACGGCCTGACAAACTGCACTCACCTGTGTCTCCTTCGAAAGTGAGGTGGAAAGCTTCACCCCCATGTCTTTTACAACCAGGCCTGTGACAGGCAGGTGACCCAGCTCTGTCGGCCAAAAATCAGTAGACCAAAGAGGGGCGTCCGCGGCCAACCCTATCAAAAGCACCTTTGTGATGGACATCCAAGCATGGACAGCCAACAGGCATGAGTGGTAGACATAAGCAGTAGATGGAAGGGATAGATCAAGGCGCACCAGGATCTGCATATCATCTGCATAAGAGTAGTACCGAAATCCAAAGAGTGAATCAGTTAACTAATGGTTGTATGTACACATTGAAGAGAACATGGGAAGGAGCGGAACCCTGAGGTAAACACAAGTGATGGGTATGGCAGATGACCTAAAAGGAGAAAGAAAGAAAGAAAGAAAGAAAGAAAGAAAGAAAGAAAGAAAGAAAGAAAGAAAGAAAGAAAGAAAGAAAGAAAGAAAGAAAGAAAGAAAGAAAGAAAGAAAGAAAGAAAGAAAGAAAGAAAGAGTTCAGAAAGAAAGGAACAGGACCAGTTGAAGACTGAGCCTGCAATTCCCGCAAAGGCGAGTCTGTTGATCAAGATGGTGTGATCTACTGTGTTGAATGCTGCAGAAAGATTGAATAATATTAACACACCGACACCACCCAGATCCACGATTTGGGCCAGGTCATCTATAGTGGAAACCAACAAGAACTCAGTACCCCGACCGGGTCAAAAGCCAGACTCGAAAGGATTGAGGAACCCCGAGTCCTGAAGGAAGGAACGCAGAAGAGGGGTAACCAGAGAATCAGGAATTGTCATAGGAAAACAATATAAGGAAATAGGATGAAAATTAGAAAGAAGCAGAGGGTCCAAATGTGGCTTCTTAAGTAAAAGAATAACCAGAGAGTGATTGAGAATAGAAAGAACCAGGCTACAAGAAAGAGAAGTGTTGACTGCCAAAGTAAGAGAAAGTGAAATAGAAGGGATGACCTCTGTAAAAATGGCAAGTGAAATAGAATCAGCAGGAGATTCTGATTTCAGACCCTTGGTGTCCATGATAATATCCGAAGGAACTGGGAAATGTGTCCCACACCAGGGCAGGTACAGAGGAAATTAGGAGTTGGGGGACCAGGAAGGCGGGTGGTACGCCTCCTAAGATCTTGCGACAAATGGCCAGGATCATATCCTGAAAGAAAAAGAGAAAGAGAGAAAGAGAGTCGCATAACTCTTGGAATGGCAGAACAGAATTAGAGGGGGGGCCACAAGTGTGACTGAACCAGTTTGAACAGTTCACGAGGTGAATAAACTGCTGGTTCAACCTGGGTGGTGAAATAGGCACACTTAAATGGCCTCATTACTACCCTGGCGCTCACGTAATGAAGGGTGCCGGTACGGGACCGGCATCCTTCATTACGTGAGCGTCGATTACAAAGTTCCCTTTGTGGGACCCGGACCAGACGTCTGGTAAAACTAGACGTCCATTCCGGGTCCCGCGAAGGGAAGAGGGAGCTAATAACGGGCCATTCGGAATGTGCCCGTTATTACCTCCCTCCCCATTCCCATTGAGCCCTAAAGGGGCTCAAATGGGAATGGGGAATGGTTCCTTTAAGAAGGAATTACCGGGTCCTCCAATGTTGAAATTACCCGTTTATTCCTCATTGAAGGAACACGGTATTGGTGCCCGGTTTGGAGGCAGCCATGGTGCACCATGGCTGCCTCCAAACTCGTAATGAGGCCCATAAGTATCAGTAATGGCTCTTTGGTAAGTAGCAGAGGCTTTACATTGAAGGAGCCAACGAACAATGACCTCAGGCATAAACCAACGTTTAGAGGGACGGCCCCGAGTCTACACTGGCTTAAGTGGAGCCGGTAGGTCAGCCAAGCTGTGGAAGTAAGAGCAGTAAGAGCAGTGGAAAAGGACGCAAGATCAGGTGAGTCGCCAGGGACCAGAAATCCATTTTTATAAGAGAAAATATCCACGCGAGAAACAGGGGACCAGCGGCGAGAGTGAGGAACCAGGACGCTGGATGAAGGAGAGACATTAAACATAAACGGGATGACCACATGATCGGACCAGGTGACAGCTCAAAAAGGGAAAAGGGTAAACAAGGTGGGAGGCGAACAGAAGGTCCAGGGTATTGCTATGGGAATGGGTTGGGGCAGTCACCTGTTGAAGAAGGTTAATATTCGAAAAAGCTGAGACCAAACGGTCCGCAGGCTGATCTTTGGGGACATTAGGATGCCTATTAAAGTCTTTCAACACGACCAAGTTATGACAGCGTGCCTTCAAATCAGTGAGGGCATTTAGAAAGTACAGAACAAATGAGAGATCAGACCCAGGCGGGCCATAAACTAAAAGCATATATGGTGTACAAAAAGAAGAGATCACAATTTGCACCAAAAAAGCCTCCATGCTAACCGAATGGGAAAGCGGAATCAGCGAGCAGAGAAACGAGGAGCAATAGATCAGGGTGAGGCCGCTGCCAGGTTGCGGCGAGTCGCTCCCTATCAAGACAGAGAATAGAGTAGCACAAAGGCAGATCCTGGGCAAGAAGGGGAGCCGAGTAGGCATTAAGCCAAGTCTCTGTCACACACACTAAATGTAACAATTGGTAATACGCTAAATCATGAGCCGCCAATGAGCGTGCGTTAAAGATAAGGCAGCTAACAACACGCGTGGAGGGGCCATGGCAGCCTTAACTGAATAAACCCATCCAATTTGCGCAACTGTCTGGGGGGAAGCCCACCCCAGCAAATCCCTGCTGGAATACTAAATAGCTGAATCCGTATGTACAAACAGCCACCCAAATGCCATCAGAAGCGCGGATGGGCACAGATGGGCAGGACTTTGGCGCGGGAGAGGTGCTTCCGCTGCAACTCTGTGGAAACAGTCAAGCGGAATAACACATGGTATCGCCAGGAGCCAATCAGCTTGTGTGGAGAAGGAGCAACAGCCAGGAAAGACAAGTGTGTGCAAGGTAGAAATAAAAGAAAAGTCACCTTCAAAACAAGCACTAAGAGAGGGAAACGTAACTAAAATAAAGACACTATGTATAGGGCCTTGCGGTTGCTCCTGAAGTTCAACTCCAAATTCTTTTGGGGTCCCAAGAAGGCAGGATTCCGATTGGCTAGGTATTTAAAGGCCCAACGTCCAAATATTAAGGTCTCGACAGTATGACGTTAAAGGGCAGCATGATATGCAAGGACAACAATATTGCTGAACAGTTTGCAAAATTGTGCAAGTCCCTCTAGTCCCTGGAAGCGAACCGACCAGACTTTTGATTGACGAGTTACCTGGACAATATTTCTCACCCGTGATGGGCAAATATTCCTCAGGAGTTATTTGGATCACTGGAACAAGTGATTTCCACAGCTGAAATAATGAAGGCTATTTGTAAACTTATGAAAGACAAGGCGCCCGTGCCTGATGAGCTGACCATTGACATTTAGTATATGTTTAGGGAGGAGTTAGCGCCCAGATTACAGACGTTATTTTTGCACTACACAGCTGCGGAGGTTACTAGGGGTACGTTTTAGGAGGCCATGATTAATGTCACTCCCAAGCCCAGGAAAGACAATACAGACGTCAAGAATTACAGACGAATCTCATTGATTAATATGGAGGCAAACATTTTTGCACAAGTTCTTGCCCTCAGATTGGACCAAGAACTTCCCAGGCTAGTACACAAGGATCAAATGCAGGCTTTCCTCTGCTAACGCTCAACTCTTCTGCAATATTTCGGAGCTGAGGAAGAAAGCAGTCAAACCTTGGGCCGCAGTCACTCTGGATGCAGAGAAGGCCTTTGACAGGGTGAGCTGGAAGTTTCTTGAAATATCTTTGTGATGGCCTGACCTTGGACCTACAATGATATCCCTGATCCTGGCACTATATAGGTATGCCAAAGCCACACTGTTTGTGAACAGTGTCCTCTCCCAGTACTTTCCTTTGTACAGAGACACTAGGCAGGACTGTCCTCTCTCCCCACTCCTCTCTCTGGAGCCTTTGCGCCAAAGGATTTGTATCAATACAGCTATTAAAGGGGTGGGTAACGAAAGGTTCTCAGTCATAGTGTTAGGGTGTGCTGATGATATTCTGGCTTACCTCGAGGATTCGGAGATGTCACTTCCCCCTTTCCTCCAAGAGATCGAACTGTAGTCAGAGTTTTGTTATCTGGGTATACATTCATTTAGGTAAGACGGAAGTAACGCCTTTAAATAATTTATGTTTCAGCTCGCAAATCACAGGACAGGGCCTTAAATGTGTGCAGAGTGGCATTAAATACCTGGCATGGATTTTTCAGATTCGGTCAAAATGACCGAATCCAAATGACCTACACCACCAAATTACCAAAAATAGATACTACTGAATGTCCTACTGACTAAATGTTCGTAGTATATTTTGTAGTATCTATTTGGTGGTGTAGCTCATTTTTTTGTTGGGTCGGAACAGCGGTCCCCGCAGCTGACCCACACAACCCAAAAAAAAGAAAGGCTGCGTGGGTGTCCCCCGCAGCTGACCTGACCCAAACAAAAACAAGAAAAGGCTGTGGGGGCTGTGGTGGTGCCCCCTGCAATACCCCGCTCACTATACCTTATAGTATAGTGAGCGGGGCTGCGGGGGACACCCCCACAGCTGACCCGACCAAAAGAAATAAAGGCTGCAGGGTTGTGGGAATGTCCCCCACAACACCCCACTCACTATGCTATACAGTATAGTGAGTGGGTTTGCGGGGGATACCCCCGCAGCTGACCCGACCCAAAACAAAAACAAAAAAAGTCTGCGGGGGCTGCAGTGGTGACCCCCGCAGCAGCGGTGGACACCCCTGCAGCTGACGCAAAAAAATATAGAAAAAGAAAAGAAAAAAAGGACCCTGCGGCACCGGTTGAAAGGGAACTGGCGTTGCAGGGACCAACGAGACTGAAGGAAAGGTAAGTAGGGCGGTGGGGGGGTCCGAGGGGGATTAGGGTTTCTTTAAATTTGGGGTTGTTTTACCTTGAATGATCGAATGGGAAATGTACGAACAATTTTGCATTACGTACATTTCTAATTCGGTCATTTCCGTTGCAGTATTTCTGCCACAGTAAAACAACCCAAATTCGATTTTTCCACCCATACTAGTGACAATGTGAAACTGAACTGTGCAAGGGTTAACTCCAAGAAAGAAGGGTTATTGAACAAGTGGTTCCTGCTACTCCTCACGACGTGGTGGGAGCGCTTAGCAATGATTGGGATGTGTTATTGTGTACACTCCAGTGGCTCCTGTCCTTTTTTGAAGAAATGTATACGTTGTTAACCAGGTTCATATGGAAAGGGAAGAGGTCGGAAATGTCCCTCAATAGGTTGCAGCTGCACACGTATCAGGGAGGTGTGAAATTCCCTGATTTTAAAAGGTATCTGATGGTGTTCATAATAAGCCAGTGAGTGGGATGGTTCTCTGACATGGCCGTGGATCAACAGTCAATATGGTGGTGTTTGGAAGCATTGTTAACCCATTCATATCACTTGGATGATATAACATTCATACAAGCTAGACCTTGCCTACAGGGATCAAGCCTATAACCTTTACTTGTAATGCATTGCATTTGTACGTGGTAGGCACAGGGAGGGGGCTGCGTCCCCCAGAGAGGATGCTGTTATGGTGTCATTCTAAGCTCGGTACGGTGGACACATTCCTGAATTGGTCTACTTGGGAGAGGCAGGGTATACTTTATCTGCAACAGATATGCTTAGCTCTGGGTATTCAGCCCTTCACATTACAGAAGAAGTTTGCCCTACCTGCTGGTGAATTCTTGAGGTATATTAAACACACTAGTCGAGTAGCGAAGGTGTTAACTGGAGGAGCTGGAAGCGGGGTGTGGTGGAGGAAAGTTCCCTGCAAGGCATTGGATGTATATGCAGCCCTGAGTCAAGGTGTCAAGTTGAATCCCAACAGGAAAACTGAAGCTGCTTTGAATGGTGATTGCCAGACTACAATATCAGAGAATACATGGTAATGTATATGGCATAAAATATCATCTGCATAAGAGTAGTAACGAAATCCAAAGAGTGAATCAGTTAACTAATGGTTGTATGTACACATTGAAGAGAACATGGGAAGGAGCGGAACCCTGAGGTAAACACAAGTGATGGGTATGGCAGATGACCTAAAAGGAGAAAGAAAGAAAGAAAGAAAGAAAGAAAGAAAGAAAGAAAGAAAGAAAGAAAGAAAGAAAGAAAGAGAGAGAGAGAGAGAGAAAGAAAGAAAGAAAGAAAGAAAGAAAGAAAGAAAGAAAGAAAGAAAGAAAGAAAGAAAGAAAGAAAGAAAGAAAGAAAGAAAGAAAGAAAGAAAGAAAGAGGTGCTGTAAGAGTTCAGAAAGAAAGGAACAGGACCAGTTGAAGACTGAGCCTGCAATTCCCGCAAAGGCGAGTCTGTTGATCAAGATGGTGTGATCTACTGTGTTGAATGCTGCAGAAAGATTGAATAATATTAACACACCGACACCACCCAGATCCACGATTTGGGCCAGGTCATCTATAGTGGAAACCAACAAGAACTCAGTACCCCGACCGGGTCAAAAGCCAGACTCGAAAGGATTGAGGAACCCCGAGTCCTGAAGGAAGGAACGCAGAAGAGGGGTAACCAGAGAATCAGGAATTGTCATAGGAAAACAATATAAGGAAATAGGATGAAAATTAGAAAGAAGCAGAGGGTCCAAATGTGGCTTCTTGAGTAAAAGAATAACCAGAGAGTGATTGAGAATAGAAAGAACCAGGCTACAAGAAAGAGAAGTGTTGACTGCCAAAGTAAGAGAAAGTGAAATATAAGGGATGACCTCTGTAAAAATGGCAAGTGAAATAGAATCAGCAGGAGATTCTGATTTCAGACCCTTGGTGTCCATGATAATATCCAAAGGAACTGGGAAATGTGTCCCACACCAGGGCAGGTACAGAGGAAATTAGGGGTTGGGGGGACCAGGAAGGCGGGTGGTACGCCTCCTAAGATCTTGCGACAAATGGCCACGATCATATCCTGAAAGAAAAAGAGAAAGAGAGAAAGAGAGTTGCATAACTCTTGGAACGGCAGAACAGAATTAGAGTGGGGGCCACAAGTGTGACTGAACCAGTTTGAACAGTTCACGAGGTGAATAAACTGCTGGTTCAACCTGGGAGGTGAAATAGGCACACTTAAATGGCCTCATTACTACCCTGGCGCTCACGTAATGAAGGGTGCCCGTACGGGACCGGCATCCTTCATTATGTGAGCGTCGATTACGAAGTTCCCTTTGTGGGACCCGGACCAGACGTCTGGTAAAACTAGACGTCCATTCCGGGTCCCGCGAAGGGAAGAGGGAGCTAATAACGGGCCATTCGTAATGTGCCCGTTATTACCTCCCTCCCCATTCCCATTGAGCCCTAAAGGGCTCAATGGGAATGGGGAATGGTTCCTTTAAGAAGGAATTACCGGGTCCTCCAATGTTGAAATGACCCGTTTATTCCTCATTGAAGGAACACGGTATTGGTGCCCGGTTTGGAGGCAGCCATGGTGCACCATGCCTGCCTCCAAACTCGTAATGAGGCCCATAAGTATCTGTAATGGCTCTTTGGTAAGTAGCAGAGGCTTTACATTGAAGGAGCCAACGAACAATGACCTCAGGCATAAACCAATGTTTAGAGGGACGGCCCGAGTCTACACTGGCTTAAGTGGAGCCGGTAGGTCAGCCAAGCTGTGGAAGTAAGAGCAGTAAGAGCAGTGGAAAAGGACGCAAGATCAGGTGAGTCGCGAGGGACCAGAAATCCATTTTTATAAGAGAAAATATCCACGCGAGAAACAGGGGACCAGCGGCGAGAGTGAGGAACCGGGACGCTGGATGAAGGAGAGACATTAAACATAAACGGGATGACCACATGATCGGACCAGGTGACAGCTCAAAAAGGGAAAAGGGTAAACAAGGTGGGAGGCGAACAGAAGGTCCAGGGTATTGCTATGGGAATGGGTTGGGGCAGTCACCTGTTGAAGAAGGTTAATATTCGAAAAAGCTGAGACCAAACGGTCCGCAGGCTGATCTTTGGGGACATTAGGATGCCTATTAAAGTCTTTCAACACGACCAAGTTATGACAGCGTGCCTTCAAATCAGTGAGGGCATTTAGAAAGTACAGAACAAATGAGAGATCAGACCCAGGCGGGCCATAAACTAAAAGCATATATGGTGTACAAAAAGAAGAGATCACAATTTGCACCAAAAAAGCCTCCATGCTAACCGAATGGGAAAGCGGAATCAGCGAGCAGAGAAACGAGGAGCAATAGATCAGGGTGAGGCCGCTGCCAGGTTGCGGCGAGTCGCTCCCTATCAAGACAGAGAATAGAGTAGCACAAAGGCAGATCCTGGGCAAGAAGGGGAGCCGAGTAGGCATTAAGCCAAGTCTCTGTCACACACACTAAATGTAACAATTTGTAATACGCTAAATCATGAGCCGCCAATGAGCGTGCGTTAAAGATAAGGCAGCTAACAACACGCGTGGAGGGGCCATGGCAGCCTTAACTGAATAAACCCATCCAATTTGCGAAACTGTGTGGGGGGAAGCCCACCCCAGAAAATCCCTGCTGGAATACTAAATAGCTGAATCCGTATGTACAAACAGCCCTCCAAATGCCATCAGAAGCGCGGATGGGCACAGATGGGCAGGACTTTGGCGCGGGAGAGGTGCTTCCGCTGCAAGTCTGTGGAAACAGTCAAGCGGAATAACACATGGTATCGCCAGGAGCCAATCAGCTTGCTGGAGAAGGAGCAACAGCCAGGAAAGACTCGTGTGTGCAAGGTAGAAATAAAAGAAAAGTCACCTTCAAAACAAGCACTAAGAGAGGGAAACGTAACTAAAATAAAGACACTATGTATAGGGCCTTGCGGTTGCTCCTGAAGTTCAACTCCAAATTCTTTTGGGGTCCCAAGAAGGCAGGATTCCGATTGGCTAAGTACTTAAAGGCCCAACGTCCAAATATTAAGGTCTCGACAGTATGACGGTAAAGGGCAGTATGATATGCAAGGACAACAATATTGCTGAACAGTTTGCAAAATTGTACAAGTCCCTCTAGTCCCTGGAAGCGAACCGACCAGACTTTTGATTGACGAGTTACCTGGACAATATTTCTCACCCGTGATGGGCAAATATTCCTCAGGAGTTATTTGGATCACTGGAACAAGTGATTTCCACAGCTGAAATAATGAAGGCTATTTGTAAACTTATGAAAGACAAGGCGCCCGTGCCTGATGAGCTGCCCATTGACATTTAGTATATGTTTAGGGAGGAGTTAGCGCCCAGATTACAGACGTTATTTTTGCACTACACAGCTGCGGAGGTTACTAGGGGTACGTTTTAGGAGGCCATGATTAATGTCACTCCCAAGCCCAGGAAAGACAATACAGACGTCAAGAATTACAGACGAATCTCATTGATTAATGTGGAGGCAAACATTTTTGCGCAAGTTCTTGCCCTCAGATTGGACCAAGAACTTCCCAGGCTAGTACACAAGGATCAAATGCAGGCTTTCCTCTGCCAACGCTCAACTCTTCTGCAATATTTCGGAGCTGAGGAAGAAAGCAGTCAAACCTTGGGCTGCAGTCACTCTGGATGCAGAGAAGGCCTTTGACAGGGTGAGCTGGAAGTTTCTTGAAATATCTTTGTGATGGCCTGACCTTGGACCCACAATGATATCCCTGATCCTGGCACTATATAGGTATGCCAAAGCCACACTGTTTGTGAACAGTGTCTTCTCCCAGTACTTTCCTTTGTACAGAGACACTAGGCAGGACTGTCCTCTCTCCCCACTCCTCTCTCTGGAGCCTTTGCGCCAAAGGATTTGTATCAATACAGCTATTAAAGGGGTGGGTAACGCAATGTTCTCAGTCATAGTGTTAGGGTGTGCTGATGATATTCTGGCTTACCTCGAGTATTCAGAGATGTCACTTCCTCCTTTCCACCAAGAGATCGAACTGTAGTCAGAGTTTTGTTATCTGGGTATACATTCATTTAGGTAAGACGGAAGTAACGCCTTTAAATAATTTATGTTTCAGCTCGCAAATCACAGGACAGGGCCTTAAATGTGTGCAGAGTGGCATTAAATACCTGGCATGGATTTTTCAGATTCGGTCAAAATGACCGAATCCAAATGACCTACACCACCAAATTACCAAAAATAGATACTACTGAATGTCCTACTGACTAAATGTTCGTAGTATATTTTGTAGTATCTATTTGGTGGTGTAGCTCATTTTTTTGTTGGGTCGGAACAGCGGTCCCCGCAGCTGACCCACACAACCCAAAAAAAAGAAAGGCTGCGTGGGTGTCCCCCGCAGCTGACCTGACCCAAACAAAAACAAAAAAAGGCTGTGGGGGCTGTGGTGGTGTCCCCTGTAACACCCCGCTCACTATACTTTATAGTATAGTGAGCGGGGCTGCGGGGGACACCCCCACAGCTGACCTGACCAAAAGAAATAAAGGCTGCAGGGTTGCGGGAATGTCCCCCACAACACCCCGCTCACTATACTGTACAGTATAGTGAGTGGGTTTGCGGGGGATACCCCCGCAGCTGACCCGACCCAAAACAAAAACAAAAAAAGTCTGCGGGGGCTGCAGTGGTGACCCCCGCAGCAGCGGTGGACACCCTTGCAGCTGACGCAAAAAAAAATAGAAAAAGAAAATAAAAAAAGGACCCTGCGGCACCGGTTGAAAGGGAACTGGCGTTGCAGGGACCAACGAGACTGAAGGAAAGGTAAGTAGGGCGGTGGGGGGGTTCGAGGGGGATTAGGGTTTCTTTAAATTTGGGGTTGTTTTACCTTGAATGACCGAATGGGAAATGTACGAACAATTTTGCATTACGTACATTTCTAATTCGGTCATTTCCGTTGCAGTATTTCTGCCACAGTAAAACAACCCAAATTCGATTTTTCCACCCATACTGGTGACAATGTGAAACTGAACTGTGCAAGGGTTAACTCCAAGAAAGAAGGGTTATTCAACAAGTGGTTCCTGCTACTCCTCACGACGTGGTGGGAGCGCTTAGCAATGATTGGGATGTGTTATTGTGTACACTCCAGTGGCTCCTGTCCTTTTTTGAAGAAATGTATACGTTGTTAACCAGGTTCATATGGAAAGGGAAGAGGTCGGAAATGTCCCTCAATAGGTTGCAGCTGCACACGTATCAGGGAGGTGTGAAATTCCCTGATTTTAAAAGGTATCTGATGGTGTTCATAATAAGCCAGTGAGTGGGATGGTTCTCTGACATGGCCGTGGATCAACAGTCAATATGGTGGTGTTTGGAAGCATTGTTAACCCATTCATATCACTTGGATGATATAACATTCATACAAGCTAGACCTTGCCTACAGGGATCAAGCCTATAACCTTTACTTGTAATGCATTGCATTTGTACGTGGTAGGCACAGGGAGGGGGCTGCGTCCCCCAGAGAGGATGCTGTTATGGTGTCATCCTAAGCTCGGTACGGTGGACACATTCCTGAATTGGTCTACTTGGGAGAGGCAGGGTATACTTTATCTGCAACAGATATGCTTAGCTCTGGGTATTCAGCCCTTTACATTACAGAAGAAGTTTGCCCTACCTGCTGGTGAATTCTTGAGGTATATTAAACACACTAGTCGAGTAGCGAAGGTGTTAACTGGAGGAGCTGGAAGCGGGGTGTGGTGGAGGAAAGTTCCCTGCAAGGCATTGGATGTATATGCAGCCCTGAGTCAAGGTGTCAAGTTGAATCCCAACAGGAAAACTGAAGCTGCTTTGAATGGTGATTGCCAGACTACAATATCAGAGAATACATGGTAATGTATATGGCATAAAATTGCGCACACTTCATCAGCGGCGTCCACAACACAGACGCTGTTCATGATTTATAACAGGGCTCTCTCCACTCCATCCCACCTCAGAAAACAGGGCAAGGGTAGAAACAGTGCACTATGCTGGCCATTCTGGGCAGAGGTGGTCACCCTGGCACATATGCTGTTCTCGTGCAAATTCTCAAGCTCATTCTGGGAGGAGGTATGGCTGTGTACACTCCAAATCTGCCAAGCCAATATACAATTCTTGCCATCAACTGTGCTTATGGGAAGTGTGCATCCCTCGTTTAGCGAGAAAGGTACTCAAGGGAGGTTATTTGATGCCCTAATAGCCATTGCAGTTAAAGTCATAACGCCAACTGGAAGGAGCTATCCCAACTGTTTGTAACACTCTGGTGGAATAAGGTGGTGTATAAACACAGGATGGAAACCTGGTTAAGCAGGAGGTCCTTGGGCTTGAGGGTCAGAACCACCCTCACTGTGCCGCCATCTAGATGACTTTCTTAATGCCACATGAAGCTTGGGGCATGGATGGAGCGTGTGTAGGTACAGCCTGTCCCACCAAGCCTTTCCCCTTTACAGTAGCATGGGGGAGATCCAATGGTCACAGTGTACCCTTTATGAACTTCTGTGAATATGCGTTTCATTACACCACCCCCTGTCTCTTTTCCCCTTTTCTCATGTTTGTCTTTTACCTCTTGTGTCCATAGTTTCTACTTCCTTTTTGCTTGTAGCTGTCCTATAGCTTTTACCAGTGATATTCCTTGTTGCATTGAGTACATTGAATGGCTCATGCTAGGTTGAAGACTGTTTACCTTAGGGTAGTAGATTCAGGGCAAGAAGTCTTGTTTTGTAGTTTTGATGTTCTGAGGATCTGATTTCTGCAATTCTACTCAATTGAGCATTGCCTAGTCTAGCAGGTTACTGTACTGATATTTTATGGCAATGGGGTTTAGGTCGATGAACTTTGGTGGGTGTGATGTTTGATGTAATGTATAACATAGGTAATACACCACTGTTGTCCTCTCACTACCTTCTTTTGTGATCTTCGATTGCAGAATTGCATAGATTTGCTCAAATGAATGTTCCAGTGAATTGTTCCAATCAATTGTTTCGATGTACTAATTTGAATGAATTATTCTACTGTTTTTAATAAAAACATTTAAACAAAAAAAAAGAAAAGACTTCTTTAGGGAACCCTGCGCAAGAGAATATGCTTATAAGTACCTTCGCCACCAGAGAAGCTTTGATGCTTCACAGAGGCACAGCCTCAGAATACTGGGTAGCGTGATCCACCACTATGAGGTTAATTAGGTCCCTGAGGTGGTTTGGGGATTCAAATGACCCATATTGTCCATACCAGTCCTCTCGAAAGGCTCCTAGCCACCGGTAGTGGAATTAACGGTGCCTTTGTGACTCTGCCAATCTTGCCGGATAATTGGCAAGCGTGGTAGGATCAGATATGGTCTTTTATTTTTACTGCTATCTGGGGCCAGTAAAAATTGGAAAACTGCCTGTCAGATGTCTTGGTCATTCCTAAATGACCTTTCAACTGAATGTCGTAGAGCAAAGGTACAGTAGGAACATCGTTTAACATTGGGGGACCACCAACCGCCAGATAGCCCCGGCCTCAGAATTCTTGGGCTCATTATACAGAGGCTGTTCTCCCCGTCCACCCTGAACATCACAGATTCTTCCCCCTGATCTTGTTTCTCTGCCTGCTCACACATATCTTCTAGTGTGAGGAAGTCACTCAGTGCTTGGAAAAAGTCAGCCTGGCTGGGACCTCTAGCTAATGGCAAGTCACTTAGTTCTTGTCGAGAAAAACACTGATGTTGCACTCATAAATGTTAAAGGTATCGAGTAAGTACCGGATGCAGAGGAGAGTAAAACCACCCTGGCACCAGTTGGAAATAGAAAATAGCAAAGGAAAGGAAGAGCCCTGCATAAGGACCCTTGTGTCCCCTGCACAACCAAAAGACTGAGAACAGTCAAAATGATTCCTGATATAAGAAAAGAATTTCTTTAAGCATACACATTTTTCATCAAAAGAATTATTCTTAGGCACTTACAATTAAATTCATTCAAAGAAAATGTAAATCAAACAAACATTGCATGATATTGTCAAACAAACAATACAGAGCGCTACGTGTTTCTGAAATACCTTTTGTCAGGAGCTTGAATTAGGTCATCAGTTCAACAGATTCAATCTTTCATTACTATAAGGTAAACACAGTTTATTAGCCAAATCTGTGTTTAAATTCCAAACTTCAGCAATACAAAATAAAATTGCTCTAATCATTGGAGAAAAAACATCCATATTGAGGGCCCCTGTTCACCTGGATTCCAACGGCAGAAAGTGAAAATCAATTAGTCTGAAATTCTCTGCCAGAGGACTAATCCTCTTCATCAACTTCACATCACAAACTAGTGCTATCTGCGGAAACAGGAACAATATTGCTGGCGGAAATTCTAACATGGGATGAGGAACAAGGAGTTGAAGAATGACAATTGTTCCAAAACAGGTGAGTACCTAACCTAGAACTAGGAAGCAACAGACAGGAGTGTCCTTTCTTCAAAGTTTGTTTGAGAGGTGAAATCCACTGATCTATATTCAAACAAAAGTAAATGTAAGTTTTGTGCCTCAATAAATCGTCTAGTATGTAAGACAACTAGTAACAAATAGGTCAGGACCACATAGCAAGAAAGCAAAAATTAACTTTTATGAGTGGAACATCAGTGTTTTCTCAAGAAGTTTGTAGTTTCCCCTCTTTCAGTAGAGGGAGTGGCACCCACTGACTTACCCTGATGAAGGGATTATGTCATTTTCCAAAATGAATGAATTGACTAATAAAAATGCCACTAGCCTAGCATTTGATGAAGTAGAGGCTAATAGAATCATGGCTCTCATTAAAGATATTGAATCCACAACCCTCACCTCCAATCGGGGAAAAAAATCATCTTTCAACTGGAAACAAGTTTGACGTGAAATATCACAAAAACTACGTGCATCTACTTTGGCACAATGCTATCGGGCCCAGAGAATTCCAAGAGTGTTAAGAGTGTATCTTTGTCCAACTCTTTCGTAAAGATAACCCAGACTTCATTAAAAGATCGGATCAAATACTTAATAATTGCTCCCTAGGTCAGATTTTTCTAACTATAGAGGAACTATCGAAATCTGTAGCTCATTTAGATTCTGAGATAGAGGATCTGACATAATAACTAGCATCGTTTAAGACAAACGAGGAATTACAAACTATTCTGTCAGATGTGAATGCATCTTAAGATACATATAAAAAAGATATAGAACAAAGGAAAATCCGGACGTTTAGGAGTCACACACTGGATTACCTACAAGATATTGTCTATACCTGGCGGGAGTTTTATCAAGCGAATAGCCCACAAAGTATGAACAGACCACCTCCTAGAGGTCCCAGACCAGGGAGCAGTGAAACCAGCAGAGATGCTACCACAAGTGGGGGTGATATACAGAGTACGACTACACATGCCACTGATAACGCCATACTAGGTACAGACACCTCACCAGCACCACCTGGCAGATTAAGCTTATCCCAGGCTTATACACCTTCTACTTCACTATCTACAGTTCCTTTTTTAGAAAGAGGAAAACTAGAAGCAGCACAAAGAAATCTAAGATCCAAAAACAAGCTGCCAAATAGCTAGTTGTTAATATCTCTAGCAAACAACTATCGAAGTCACAAATGGATGTGTTGAATTTAGGCCTCTTATTTACACCAACTCAAAGTTCTAATTTTGTTGAAGAAAGAGTCAATCACTTTAGACTCATTCGTAAAATGAGACTTACGGTCTTTTTTTGATTTGCAACCTCCACAAGATGAACAGTCAAGTACCTTTGATTATCTAGAGATAATCCCAAAAGTCACTTTGATCCACAGACCAATAATATAGCACTTGAGATTTTTTAAAACAAAATGATCAAAGACCTGAAGAACATTAATTACACCAAGATCAGAGTACCTTGATCAGGCAGCTAGCAGATGATACTACACTCACATTAAAATCTGCAGACAGAGGGCGTGCAATAATCATCTTGGATACCCAATTTTACAATGCACAGGGTAGAGTACTTCTAGATGTGTGTGGATCATGAGTTTGAGGTGTGGGGTGCAGGAAAGTGTGTGGCATTATAGCAAGGAGGATAGCAGCAGAAATTAGTTGTTTTAGATTAGCGAGGCAGTTGCAGATTTTGGAAGGAGCAGTAAGGAGTTGGTGGAGAATAGGAAGAGAAATGTGAAGGAATAAAGAGGAAGGGAGAGCATATCTAAGAGAGATGGAGGGCGAGAAGAGCAATAAGGAGGAGACAGAGAGAATATCGAAGAACAAAGGAGGAACAGAGGTTAACAGAGTGGGAGCGGGGCATAGGGAGGAGCTTGAGAGTGCATCAAGAGTGACAAGGAGCAGGAAGCAAAGACATTAAAGGGAAAGAGAGGAGATGGCAAGGTGGTGGCAAGAAGACATATAAAGGATTAAGAAGGGAGAAAGTCCAGGGGAGAGAACAACTAAGAGGTGGAGGAGCAGAAAATAAGAAGAGGACATTCAGGGGTGAAGGAGGATAAGAGCAGATAATTGCGAATCATCAAAGAGGAAGACGGAGGAGAGAGCAAATTCAAAGGGAGGAGAGGAAGAGATGATCGGGCAGACAGAAAGGGGGAATAGCTAAGGAGAAAGAGGTTGCCCAAACAAGGATTACTAAGATAGGGGAGTGGTTGAAACTCAATTACCCACAGACACTCTTGTAGACATTGTGACTAGCACTGAGAGGGTTAAACCTGTTAACCCCATGGCCCACCAAACTCTTTGCTAAGATCCAAAAGACTCTGATGCCTAGCCCATGTTTAGATGACACAAAAGGGGTGATACATCCTGACAACTCTAGGAAAGCTAAGCATCTAACTTCAAGACCACAGCTAGAAGTCCCTGGTACTTAAACACTAAAAGACTGTGAGTGACATTTTATCCATCGGGTGGCAGAGTTTAAGCGGGGAAGGGTAGGGCTGAGACCCACAGTCCTATAAAAAAGGCATCATTTATTTCTGTTTCTTAATTTCCCAAAACCTGGTTGCAGTTAAACCTAATTCATGAATCCCTTAATTTTCTGTTCAATATATACCTTTACACCGCAGACGTAATAGAGGTCAGATGGGGCACCTCGTTTATAACATACCCTTGAAATTCAGCCAGCTTAAAGGAAAGAAAAGTGTCTGGTTTTACGCAACCCATATTTGGGCTATTAGAAAGTTGAATGTGCACTGTTCGCAATTCTCTATTTCCTCATTGTCTTTTGCCTTTTCACCTATTCTCAGTTTATCTACTTTTCTAATGACTAATTACTGAAGGTTGTGAGGGTGTTGGAGTAAGGGTTGGACACAAGTGTGGCATGCCGATTGGCAAAGACTTTTATTTAACAACCAAAAATGGGGGGAAGTTGAAGGAAAATGTAATGCTTACCTGGACTCCTCGGGAGCGTAATATCCCTTCAACATGTAGACCTGTTACCTTGAAGCCTTTAGGATTTTTATTTCTGTTAAGACAGACAGATAACAACAATGAGGGTACCTGCTGGATGAAATGTGTATCAATACCTAGAATTTAACTCCACTCTAACTATAGTGCTAACCCCCTTTTCACCTGTATTTTGTAATATTGGAGCTCTCCATCCTGCTTTCAACAGGGGCGGGTGGGGTGGTGACATTGCCAAAATTTGGAATGCGGAAGAACACAGTAATTCTTTGAGGGAGAGAGTCTATTTAAAAGAATGAGTCTTTAGGTAGGTAAACAAATGACAATACTGTATTACTTCAGAGTTTTAAATGATTCCTATGTTGGAGAGATCTCTCATACTAATTACTTTTGTCTTGTCCCCTTTTTGCAGGTTCTATGGAGTTGGAGCGCTGACTACGAATGATGCACACTTTTAAGGATGAGCTTTTTTCATGACGAATGGAACCATGGATGCAGAATGGTTGCAGGGATGCTCATGAGGAAAAAACCTAAAAACATATGTTTGTCTATTCTGAGTACTTGCAACCTTCAAAAAGCGAAGCGCAGTAAAAACTGTGAGGTGACAACTTGGTGAAACTTCAGGTATGTAAGCTGTCTCCCAGGCCCTCTGAAAAGGTAGAATGTCCTGGACACCTTCTCCAAGCCGTCTTGAGGGTCCCTGACCTTTTTTGAGGAGACCCAGCTGCGACAAAGAACAACAACCAAGATGCCTTTTCTAGGCTGTGTTGTGGGCCCCAGACCTTTCTGAGCATACCCGGCTTCCAGGTATTGTGATGGAGAATAACAACCTGGAGACCTTTTCCAAGCTGTGTTGTGCGTCTTAGACGCTTGTGAGCAGACCCGGCTTCCAGGTACTGAGACGAAGAACAACAACCTGGATGCCTTTTCCAAGCTGTGTTGTGGGTCCCAGACCCTTGCTCAATACCCCCTTTTTGGTCTACTCTCCTGCCAAGTAGGGTACTCAATAATCTCTTTCTCACCACTTTTTCTCTCTGACTTCAGTTCCACCCACAGCCTTGCTTTACTCTCCTGCCAAGGTCTCTGAGTGGCAATCATGCATGTAGGCCTTGTGTTTCTCTTTGTTGCAATAAGGGGTGGACTTCCCCAGTCTGGGTGCCAGACCGCCTTCACTTGGTTAAGTCCACAGTTCTCTTTGTGTCCCAGCCTTGGTCCACTCTCCTGCCAAGGTCTGCAAGCAACATTTGTCATTGTAAAGTTTGTATCCCTTCTTATTGTTATTTGGGATGTATGTGCCCATTAAGGATACCAGACCCCAAGCTCTGTGCTGCTGTGCATCGGCAAACATTTCGATATTTGAGTCCTTATTTTCCTTAAGGTTTCTAGCACTCTCTGTGTCTCCCCAACCCCGGGCTTGGCCACCCCAATATCTGCAGTGTCTTGGCGTTTGCCCTCTGGTTGCCTTCTGGTCTCCCAGGATCTTCTGTAGCTTCTCCAGCTATCCAGAGTCTTCTCTGGTCTTCTGCTAACCTCTCCAGAAGCCTGACAGCGGGTTTTGTGCCCTCCAACAGTCCCCGTTCCTAGAAAGCCTACTTCCTCTTCTGCAGGAATCTTCATGCTCCGTGAGAACTTTGCGGATGTACTCCACTCCCCAAATCCATCTGCTTCTCTGGTCTGACCTTCTTCGCGTAAGCCTGCCAAGCTCTCGGTCCGTGGCCGAGAGGTAAAATACACCATTGTTTGGTTCCCTCTCTCATTTTGAATGACAGCGGGCAAATCGGTAGATTCAAACAACTAGACCGCATGTTTGGTTCTCAGCAATGATCCTCATTGCTCTTGGCCTCTTCTTCGTGTCAGTACTGTCAGTGAATACCTTATGGGTTTTCCCTTCTCAGGGGTGTGAGGAACCTGAGGGTATTCTCACTCCTACTCATCTTGGATCCTCTACGCAGGTGGCCAGGAAAAGGCCATCACTCTTGGATCCTGACCCTGGGGGTGGAGAAGTGAGGGAGGATCACCTGGGTGGAGGGTCCTTGAGGATTGGGAGTGGGGTGCCCTCGGGCAAGACATGGTATCCCCCTTTCCCTATTGATGACCAATGTAACCCTCCCCTGACCTTTATGGGCTGTTATAAACCAGCTCCCCTCATTTTCCCACATATGGCACTTGACAGTACTGGGACGAAGAAGAGGCCACGGAGAGAAATTAAGATTACACACTTTCAACAATTTAGTACAGGGACGAGGACAATGCCTACTAAGAGCTGAGAGGGTCAGGATTGTCCCTTTAATTATGTTCAGGCCGGGCTAATCAAGCATCCACACCGGCAGCCTGTCAAGGGACTGCAGGTGTGTAAAGGAAGACCAGCCAAGCAGGGAGGAGAGCAACAGGGAGACCTGTATGGGGAAGAACAGCAGGAGACCCTTGTGAGGAGGCAGCTCTGATGGAACTGGAGAAAGGGCCAGGACGCCAGCAATTATCCCAGCGGACTTGTGGGACCTGATACGAGTGTATTGTGTACTTTTCACAAGTCTGGATGCCTCCATAACCTAGACCGAGCAGCAGGAGCTGCGGAGGAGTCTGGAGCAGAGAGGACGCCGCCTGGGTCTGGGAAGAAACCTTGGAAGTGCTGGTGTGCAGCGAGAAACACACAGCAGGCGAGCAGGGCTCACACCAGTGCATTTCCCAGCTTCGGAAGCCGAGAGAAAGTCCCGGGAACCACTGGGAAGAGACACAGAAGGCTAGTGAGTTTGTAGAGGGCGCTCAAGCACCGGGGCGCTCCTATGCAACCACAAGTGAGCAACGGTCCATGAAAGTAAGCCAATAAATGCATATTGAACAGCAAACTAAATGGAAACTTAAAATTCAGCAACATAAGTGCACATTGAGCACTGACTTGAAATTAAATATTACTGAATGCATGTTGCACGAATATTTAACTCAAACCTTAAAGCCAAGTACATTAAAGGCTGGAGGGAGCCAAACAGTGAACCGTTATGACTGAATGCAGTGCGGCAAGGCCACAGATTGGCAAGAGGTGTTTGACACGTGGCGGCAGAGCCATGAGGCTAGCAAGGAGAAGCCTGGGGAGTGACAAAATACACATAAAGCCAAGACACCAATAAAAGGAACTAAGTGGAGGTGACGTGTTGCACAGGAGCAAGTGCCAAGGAACCTGTGTGGGCTGAGGAGCCAGAAAGAGGGTCAGGTTCACCTGGAGTTTTATTAAGACTTTTTGAAAAGACTGAAGCAAGGATAAGTGGCAAAGTTGAAGTCTTGGGGAAGGGAACCCTGAGACTTAAAAGGGATCACACTTGTTGTCTTGAGAATGGACTCTCAAGGCCCTTTTGTTTTGGATTGTGTTGCTTGAAACCTGGGGAAGGGAACCCCAAGGATTGTTTTTGAACTGTATTGTCTTAAATTGGAGAAAGGTAATCTTGAGACATTTTCATGGAACTTTCTTATGCTTCGGGAAGGGGAGCTGGAAGAAAGCTGCGAGTTGGAGGAAGCGCAGAACTTTGATTTGAACACTATTCCTTGTAACATTAACATCCCTACACATTTGTTAGCTTTAGTTGTGAGAGCAAGGATAGGTTTTGGACACAGACAGACTTTTAAGTTGAACTCTTTAACTCAGACCTTCCTTAGTTACGTTCAGGTAGGGAAATCCCATCTTAGCATAGGGCAGGTTACGCCTTCAACCATCCTGACATTTAGGTTAATAAATATATTTTATTTGAACTTTGTCTGTTGTCTGTGTCTTACTTCATGATGCCTTCACAGTGGTCTCTATCTGAGATGTGCAACAAAAGTATATTGGGTCAGTTGATGGAGGAGTAAGAGAGGGTTTTATAGGGAAGGTGGGAGGGTTAAAAGGATAGTGCATTCTACCAATATGGTCACTACTCTGAATATGGCCCTCCTTCCCCATGAGATCCTCCTGATGAGTACCACCCCCAGGGGAACTATCGGGTAGCGCCTTCACCTCCATGGCCTCGTGAGAAGAAAGTCTCCCATCAGAAGCAGTGACGATACTTTGGGATTCATCACACGGTCCAATTCATTAGGAAATACTTGGCAGGATCTGAGGGTCAATGTGTTTGTGTCCACAGGACTCTCCTTGTAAGTCGATTGACAAAAGGAACATGCAGGGAGTAGGTGGGCATGGCTGTGGGTGCACGCGGCCTGCAATTAATCCCTAAATGCATACCTGTATTCAGTGCATTCTCAGCACCTAGATATACAATGGTTAACTCACACACATGGGTGTGGGGCTGGGGTCTGCTCACTACCCATGTGAATTCATTAAACACTTTTGCTGTGACCAGTCATGAAGGGACTCTTACTGAAAAATCTGTTTTTATATATGGACCGCCATTTCACAGACAGACATGTAAACAATGAATGCAAATGCTCACACCCATGAGAGTTTGTATTTGTGGCACAGAAATTCTGACAGGGGTATAAAAATATCTTTCCCTGCACCTGACTTATGACAAGAAAGGTCAGACACAGGTGAAAAGGGCGAAGGCATGCCGCAGGTCAAAGGGCATCGTCTTATGAATCCAAATACAATTAGATCTGCGGTAGCCCAAAACAGCCCAACCAGTGCCAACATTCTGGACTGGACTGATTCACAAATGTAAATATGGCCACACAAACCTTATTTCAAGGACATATTCAATTTTGTGAATAAATTCAAATTCAGAATTCAGGTGTTTTCTCCACTTACATGTATGCTGGACTTATGCAGGTAGAGAACACCTTTAATGAATTAAGCCATTATATGCTCCTTTACATGTGCCTGGTGGCAGCTACTTATTACTGTTTTTACCCAGAACATCATCCAAAATCTGAATAAATTCAAATTCAGAATTCAGGTGTTTTCTCCACTTACATGTATGCTGGACATATGCAGGTAGTGAACACCTTTAATGAATTAAGCCATTATATGCTCCTTTACATGTGCCTGGTGGCAGCTACTTATTACTGTTTTTACCCAGAACATCATCCAAAATCTGAATAAATTCAAATTCAGAATTCAGGTGTTTTCTCCACTTACATGTATGCTGGACATATGCAGGTAGTGAACACCTTTAATGAATTAAGCCATTATATGCTCCTTTACATGTGCCTGGTGGCAGCTACTTACTACTGTTTTTACCCAGAACATCATCCAAAATCTATCAGTTCTGAGTCATTATGGTGGTTCTCTTGTAGTTGTGTAGTTGTAGTTGTGTAACACCCGGCCCAAATGGGGCCCTTTCAAGTAGGGGGTTACAGAGAGTTTAAAAGTTTATTTCTTAAATGTGTATGTGCTTGACTGTACGGATTTACCTGACTGTACCTAGTGCCCCACCATGGGGGACACATGGAACACTGAGACTGTGGGACAAAGGGGCAGGTCTCCCCTGCCAACAGCAATAGACTTACCTGGAGAGAATTCTAAAAAGGAAGAGGAGGACTGTTGAAAAGTGATAGTTGAAAGAGAGAGAAAAGTTAAAAGGGAGAGATGACATAAGGCGACAAGTAAAGAGAAACAGGAAGAAGGAAGAAAAAGAATAGAGAAAATCAACACTCCCTGGGGAGGGCCAGGCCTCAAGCCACCTCCCAGGGCATCCTGAAGTGTGGAGCTGGGCTCCATATGTCAACTGGAGCCCAGTGTGAATCAATGCACTGGCTGTGTATGCAGTGCAGTCTGAGTGAAGTAACGCCCCCGCCCGGGACAACGCGGGGCCACGCATGCTGGGCAAGCCTGCAACGAGAGCAACAGCTGCCTGGGGGCCAGTCTGCAGACAGCAAAGTCCTGGGCCACATGGTGTGCGGCAGCCCGGGTGAACAAAATGCCCCAGTCCAGTCACATGCAGAGTTCCGGGCCCATGGACCCCGTCTGCATCGACTTCCTCAACGGGAGATGGACAAGCGAGGTGTACAGAATATCCTGGTGGTGACAGACCAGTTCACTCGGTACACAAAGGTATTTCCCACCAAAGATCAGTGTGCAACTACCGTTGACCACGTGTTGTGGAAAAAATACTTTGTGCACTACGGTTGGCCGGCCAGGATTCATTTCGACCAGAAACCAGATTTTCAATCGATGCTCATAAAATAGATGCTGGAGTTAGTTGGTATCAAGAAGCCCCGTACAACTCCATATCACAGTCAGGGGATGTCCAAGTGGAGAGGTTTAATTGAACCTTCTTGGCAATGCTAGGCACCCCGAGGCCAGAGGAGTAGAGCAGAGGGAGTCTGCATGTGGCCACCCTGACCCATGCTGACAACTGTACAAAGAAGGATGCCGCTGGACTTACACCGTACTTCTTGATGTATGGAAGGGACGCTCGGCTGCCTGTAGGCCTGTGTTTCAGAGTGTCTGCAGATGGAACAGGCAGCAAGAACTATGCCAGCTATGTAAAACAGCTCAATCGTCAACTGGAGCAATCATATCAGCTTGCTGAACTGCTGTGGAGAAGACAGCGAAGGAAACAAACGCTGCTAAGACGCCAAGGTCAGATTTCATGCTCTCCAACCTGGCAATTGTGTGTTGATCAACAGCCTGGGAAAGAGAGGACGCAAAAAGGTAGGAGATAAGTCATTCACCATAGATTATCAGCTGGGAGAGCTCCCCGTCTACCGACTGCGAGAGGAAGGAATAACAAATCTAGCACTATCATCACTGATTCTCTGGAGGGAATCTTCTCTTATGTGGCCAGGGAAAGGCAGAAGCTACCTGACTCTGTGTCACAAGCTTCTTTCTTTCTCACCTTTTTCTCCTTGCTTGTGTATTCTGAGATGAGGTTTCTTTCTTTTTCACTGACCGTGACTTGTACAGGCTGGAACACGAGTCCTCGGGTTCCAGCGTGGAAGCCGGCTGCCAGGCAGGTAGTGTTCGATTTCCAGGAACAATGTCAATAAATCCAGGAAGGAGGATATCGGAAAGGCAAGGTTTGGAGGGGGGTTCCAGGAATAAAGAAGGCAAGATAGAATTCACGATAGTGCAGAGAGCGACCTCGAACAACGTCTAGTAACTTGTTGGGGTAGAGTTGAGACGCGCAGAGCCGCGGGGGAGTGCCTGTTTTCTAGGAAGCTGGAGACTGCACGCAAAGTCTAGAACGCAACGGTTCTGATTCTTCGGCCATCTTGGATGAGTTGCAGAGTTTATGCCGCAGTGCATCATGGACCACGAAGTCCAGAAAGCCGAATTCGGCTATTCATGACAGTATGCCTCCTCCTGACCCCGGCCCCACCAGGTTTGCTCGGGTGTATTCGATGAAACCTCTGAATCAGACGGCGGGCATTCATGTTAGAGACTGGTTCCCAAGTACGCTCGCTGGGGGGGTAACCTTTCCACTCTACCAAATATTGTAGTTGGCCTCGTCTATATCTGGAATCACATATCCTAGAGACTTCGAACTCAACCTGATCATTGATGAGCGCAGGATTAGGTCTAGGACTAGTCTGATTGGATTGTACATATGGTTTCAATAAGGAGGTGTGAAAGACCGGATGTATTCTTTTCCTGGATTCTGGGAGCTGAAGTCGAAATTCCACTGGATTAATGATTTCCTTGATGGTGAAAGGTCCGTAATACTTCGGAGCCAGTTTATCGGGCGTAGATGTCGAGGAAGGAGTTTGGAGGATAGCCAGACTTCATCCCCTATTGAATAAGAAGGGCTAGGTCTCTGCTTGGCATCTGCATATTGTTTAACACCTATCCTGGCCTTTTCCAGGTGTTCATTAGCATCCCTGTGAACCAATGTTTCAATTTTGGAATCAACTGCAGGGACCAGGGTTGGATGTGGTAAAACTGACAGTAAGACTGAAGGATGGAATCCTTGACTGCAGAAGAATGGACTTGTCTTGATGGCCGAATGGTCTGAATTATTGTAAGCAAATTTGGCTACAGGAATCAATAGCGACCAATCATCCTGGACCTTGCTCGCAAAACAACGGAGGTACTGTTCTAGATTGTGGTTGACTCTTTCTGTGCCCCATTGGTTTGGGGATGGTAACCTGAAGACAATGCCCGCTGTATGCCTAGTATTTGGCATAGTTGTTTCCAGAACTGGGAAATATACTGAGGACCTCTGTCGGAGATGATCTTGGAAGGTAATCCATGGAGCCTAAATATGTGTTTGATAAATATCCCAGCAAGTTCAAGTGAGGAGGGTAATTTAAACAGCGGTGTGAAGTGTGCTGTATGGGTAAACAAATCGATGGTAACCATTATAGTCGTATATCCCTGGTATGGGGGTAAATCCACAATAAAATCTGTGGCGATGATCTCCCAAGGACGTGTTGGTAATGTAGGTTGATGCAGAAGACCGGCAGGTTTCCTATTGTCATGTTTGTTTTAATTGCACACAGCACAGGATTGGATGTAGGTTCTTATATCAGTAATCATTCTTGGCCACCAGAATTGCCTCTGTATGAGATGAAGGGTAGTAGTAATGCCTCAATGTCCTGAATGAAAGGTGTCATGACAGAGATTCATGGTATTATCTCTCAGTCCTTGTGTATGGATGACTAGCCATTTGTCCTTGAAGAGATAATCATCCTTTGTGTTCAAGCTCCATTGATTGTTCTCGGTGTATTCTTTCCAGAGATCAGAAGAAGGTGTATGAGCATGAATGTCTTCCAGGAGGAAATTAGCTTGTGCCACAAACACGGGTTTAGGAAACATCTTGGGAAAGGCCCTGGCTTCGACAGGTTCGTAGTCAGGACATCTGGATAAGGCATCTGCGACGATGTTATGGATTCCAGGAAGGTGGTTAATTTGGAACTGGTACTGAACGAAAAAGAAGGCCCAACAGGCCTGGCGACTGTTTCGGCATTCCATGGACTGTAATACTTGCAAGTTTCGATGATCTGTACATACTTGCACTGGATATTTAGCTCTCAGAAGTAAATGACGCCAGTCAGCGAAGGCTTGTCGGATGGCCGTAACTTCTTCTCCAGGACGGAATAATGGCATTCACTTGGCATCAAGGTGCGGGATAGATAGGCAATAGGATGTTCCATCTTGTCCTCAAATTCTTGTTTTAAGACCGTCCCAGTGGCATAGCCAGAAGCATCTGTTTCCACCAGGAAGGTTCGATCTATATCGGGTTGAGCCAGGATAGGACCTGCAGTGAATATTTGTTTTAGTTGTTGAAAGGCCTTCTCTTGATCTGTAGACCAAATAAATGGTGTATCCTCCTTTAGAAGTGCCACGATGGGATGTACAATTTCAGAAAATGCCGTAATAAATTTTCTGTAAAAATGTGCAAGTCCTAGGAAGGATTGTATCTGCTTCACAGTGGTGGGTGTAGGCTATGAAAGTATGGAATCTATCTTGCCCGGATCCATTCCAATTCCATTAGGGCTGATCACAAATCCAATGTAATGAACGGTCTGAGCATGAAATAGACATTTTTCAGGCTTGGCCAGGAATTTGTTTTCACGTAAACATTGCAGAACTGCCTTAACATGCTCTTGATGAATCTGGGGATCTTTAGAGTAAATCAGTATATCATCCAGGTATACGATAACAAAAAGGAACAACATATCCGAGAAGACTCTGTCCATGAATCGTTGAAATACTGCGGGAGCGTTGGCAAGACCGAAGGGCATTACCAAATATTCTAAGTGGCCAAAAGGGGTTCTAAAGGCTGTCTTCCATTCATCACCTTCCTTAATTCAAATGAGATGGTAAGCTCCCCTAAGGTCGAGCTTGGTGAAAATAACAGCTCCGCGCACGGCCTCCAGAATATCAGAAATGAGTGGTAACGGATAGCGGTCCTTGAGGGTACATTGGTTAAGACCATGATAATCCAAACAGGGTCGTAACTCTTTTGTGTTTTTCTTGGGAACAAAAAACAAGGAAGCACCGTCGGGAGATTTTGAGGGCCGGATAGTTCCATTTGCCAAGTTGGTATCCAGGTATTCACGTAGAGCCTTCTTTTCAGGTTCGGATAATATGAACATTCTCCCAAATGGAATCACAGCGGATGTATCAGTTTCTATGGCGCAGTCTTCAGGTCTGTGGGGTGGAAGAGCTTGAACAATGTCTGTTGAAAACACGTCGGAGTATGTTTGATATGATTCTGGTACTTGGATAATTTTGGACACGCTTAAGGAGGATGGTTTGTGGTTCTGGGAGTTGACTGGAAGAATCCGGGAAGTGTCCTGACATAAACAGTGGGACATACAAAACTCTGAACCAAGGAACAAGGAACCTGCTGTCCAAATGATGTATGAGTTGTGCTTCTGTAACCAGGGCATGCATAAAACCATGGGGTAGTGGGCAGCCTTGATGATGTCAAATCATATTATTTCCTGGTGGTTGTTTATTGAGAGTTTCAATTCTTTTGTTTGGTGAGTAATGGGACCTGAAGACAATGGTCTACCGTCGATACCTTCCACGGGTTGTATCACTTCTTTGAGCTCTCTAAGGATGTTATGAGTGGTGGCCCATTTGTGGTCTATGAAAATACCAATGGCACCGCAGTCCACGAGAGCCAGGATGGGGAAAGATTCATTCTCTGTAGATGTCAGGACAGTTTGGAGAATCACTAAGGTATTCTGTCCTGGAGTATTCAAGGAAGGAATGGATGCGGAGCAGGCATCTTTCTCCCGAAGCTGTGCCCCGTTTAGGATCGGGAGCTGGCGTTTCCCGAACACCGGGGTGGTGGTATAGGACATTCTCTTACTAGATGTTTGTCAGAGGCACAGTACATGCAGAGTCCAGTATCAATTCTACAGATCCTTTCTTGTGGAGAAATTGGACCCCGGAAGGCACCTAGTTGCATGGGTTCTGGATCCGGGGTACGTGGCGCAGCAATCTCTTTGGAACTTGGGTATTCAGCAGTTGTCTTTGGAAATGTTTTCACCTTCTTTTTCTCTGCCTTTCTCTCCTGGATCCTAAAATCTATCTGCAAAGAAAGATCCATAAGGGCCTGGAAGGTTCCCGGACGTGCTACACTGGCTAGCTCGTACTTTACTTTGTCATTTAAACCCCTTCTGAAGAGAGTAAAACTGGCTTGATGTGACCAATCAGCTTCTTTAGCTAGCTGCTTGAAGCGAGTCACATAAGAGAGCATATCCTGACTCCCTTGCTTAAATTCAAGAAGTCTTTCTTATGCACTGTAGACTAGCTCTGGTCGATCAAACATGGCTTTTAGGGCATCCACAAATCCTTCGTCGTTATCCAAAAGGAGATCTCCCGAATTAGCTAAGGGTGTTGCCCAGGTTAAGGCATTGCCTGTTAAGTGTGATATCATGAATCCGACCTTTGCTCATGGTGTGGAAAAATAGTAGGGTTTGAAAGTGAAGTGCACTAAGCAAGAATCAAGGAAGGAACGCAGGAACCTAGAAGATCCATCATACTTGTCCACTACACCTCCTACCAGAATGCTTTCTTTGACTGCGGAATCCCGGGATAAGACCAGCTGTTTTAAAGCCGCATTTTCGGCTTTGAGATTTTGAACCTTGCATACCTCTCATGAGGTCTTGGACTGCCGCTTCCATATCTGTTTCCGTATCAGGTTCTAGTCGTCTCAACCTGTCACAAGCTTCTTTCTTTCTCACCTTTTTCTCCTTGCTTGTGGTCTTCCGGGATGAGGTTTCTTTCTTTTTCACCGACCGTGACTTGTACAGGCTGGAAAGCGAGTCCTCGGGTTCCAGCATGGAAGCCGGCTGCCAAGCCGGTAGCATTCAATTTCCAGGAACAATGACAATAAATCCAGGAAGGAGGCTATCGGAAAGGTAAGGTTTGGAGGGTGGATCCAGGAATAAAGAAGGAAAGATAGAATTCAAGATAGCGCAGAGAGCGAACTCGAACAACGTCTAGTAACTCGTAGGGGAAGAGTTGGGATGCGCGGAGCCGCAGGGGCGTGCCTGTTTTCTAGGAAGCTGGAGACTGCACGCAAAGGCTACAACGCAATGGTTCTGATTCGTCGGCCATCTTGGATGAGTTGCAGAGTTTATGCCGCGGTGCATCATGGACCACGAAGTCCAGAAAGGCCGAATTCGGCTATTCATGACACTCTGACCCTGGGGAAAATATTGGATACAAATAATCCTTCAGCTGTAATTCTTAATGACACCCATGTGCCTTTTCAACATGCCTCTATGGCTTATTGTGATGTAGATGAAGAATTCCCATGTTTTCTTAGCCAACAACCTAATTTATCTCCCACCCCCTTTGTTAGTACTGAGTTGTGGAAGAACGATTGAGCAATGAGGATGACCAGAGCTGGTAAGCAAATGCTGCGTTCTATCTTTGGAAAATGCTAATCAATGCCGGGAAGTTTAAAACTACCACAGCTGAATGGAATATGAGACAGAAGCAGATGAGAGAGAGGCAGAGACTGCAACTGAAGGCAACTTATGCGAACACCAATTCAGATACTGGAGGCGAGCTGACTGGGCAAAGCAGCAGAATAGGCTGACAAGAACGGCGTGCAGAGGGACCGGGTCCAGAGAAACTTGCTGCTTTATTGCCACTGGCACCTGGAGCCAGCAAAAGCAGAAGAAAGCAAAGCAGGAGCCAAATGGCTAACAGGATGTACTCCCAGTCAACAAAATGAAGGGGAAGAAGAAGGAAGGATGCGAGGAACGCCAAAGCCGGCCGGCAAGCCCAGGGAGGGCAAATGGGTTACCGGAGTGCATGCCGCATATCATTAACAGCGTGGCAGAAAGTAATTGGGAAAACAGATACGAATGCAAACAGTATTAAGACACAACCAGTGCCCAATACTGGGAAGGAGGAGATAATAAGAATACGAACAGTATTAAAACAGGGTTGGTGACCCAAAACGTGGAAAGAAGAGTTGATACAAATATGAACTTTGTGAAAAGAGGGTCGGTGACCCAACATTGGAAAAGTATGATTTTGTGAATGAAAGAGAGTGAGTGAAGAATGGAAGAGCCCTAGCAAGATAGTTAACCAGCCAAAGAGTGAGTGTGGAACCCACACCCATGAGTAAATATAAAAATCCCTAGCAGGAGAGTAAACCAGGCAGTATGCAAATCTGAGGTTATCTGAGGTGATAAGGAATACAAAAAGTGAAGGATCAGCAATAAAGTTGCAGTACCCTGGCAGGAGAGCATACCAGGGGTAGGAAGAGAAACCGTCAATGGAAAAGGGAATAACCATATCTCTTTAAGGTTAATTGAGATACAGAGTGAGATAAACTGATTATTCAAAAGAACTGTGTGTTTGAAAGGCAACTCAAGGGAAGCAGACTTGAACTATGACAAAGTGACATTCAAACTACCAGAAGGAATCTAGCGGAAGGGAGGACCCCTTTCTTGTGGAACTTTATTCCTTTTGTTTTTGGCACCTTAAAACTTTGTTTTGAACTCTAAAAAAAGGCTACAAGTAATTAGCTGAAAGAAATCCCCTTTTTCACATTATTCTTAATTTAGCAGGTAAGGGTCAGTTTACAGTTTTTGGACACAGGATAGAGGACAATCTTTAATTTAACCACAGATGTTCCTTAGTTTTGTTGAGGCAGGGAAACCTCTCTTAGGATTAGGGATAGACAGGATTTCTCCCAACCTTCTTATTATTTTGAAAATAAAAGGATGTAACCAACACTTAACATACCAGTGTGTCCGGGTCTTACTCTTGATCCCTTACAAAGGTCAGACAAGGAATATCAAGACTTTACACCTGCTCCCAGTTGGCATGAGGTTGAGCTGACACAGAGGCGACAGAGGAAGGCCAAGGGGTCAGTAATAAGACAGCAGCAACTCTGCCCTGAAAGGCCCAAAGAAGATCTTTCAAAGGCTCAATCCATGGAAGCTTTTAAAGTTATCAAGACCATCAGAAGGCCAGCCTGATGCCAGTGAAAACGCAACGCAGAGGTTGATTAGTTTGGCGTCTACCCAGACCAATGGTTAAGGCAAACACTAGTGTAGGTCACTACACCCATAGAACCAGATCCCACTCCTAGGGAACCTCAACCCATTCTGAGTGTTCGGTCAGAGTCCAATCCAGATCCTGTTCGAATTGTCCATACTATGCTGGACGTGTTAGAGGAGCCCTTACCTATTCCTCATCTTGGGTCAGGAGGAAACCCTAGATGAAGACCTGGCTGCTCTCTGTCATACCACCAGGGACAGCAGACCCATTATGAAGTTACCCTATGATTCACCAGGGGTCCATTGTGAGGTGCCTATTGCCCGTTCCTCTCAGTCTTCCGTTCTCCATTCTTTAGAGCAGGTTGCTTGGAGTCCAGGGGTACTGTGGGATGTGCTAGAGATTCAAGGTATTGGGTGGCAACCGATGGTCTGTCCTTCTAAATCATTACTTCACGAATTCATAGAACAGGCCAAGGATATCCTCAGGGCCAAGGATAGTTCAAAGGGGGAGCATGTAACCCCCATGCAGGGATTAAAAGAAATGGATCCCTGGTGTGAGAAGCTGTGTCGGGGATCAAGAAAAAAAAGGGAAAAAAATAGAGTAAAGGACCCTTGTGAGGGATCCTTTACTCTAAATAAGGAAGAAAAACATTGAAGGCATGAGCGGAGCACCGGGGGGACATAATAGAAAAAGCCTGCCATGGGTTTAGAGGCGCTCCACACTGTCACTGCCACTGTCCAGGCCTTAATGCTTTCCAGACTAGCAGGGGAGTGCCTGTGAACACTGTCACCACCCAGATGGCCTACAACACTGCAGCGAGCACCGGTCAATAGATTTAATTACCAGTGCTCTCCACAGCAGGAGAGAGCCCACTGTTTTGAGCCCTCTTGGGCTTTATTTAAATAAAGGGGGCCACCCCTGACAGCTGGCCCACCAGGACTCCCTGGCAGACGTGGGCATGTGGGAAAGAGTTGTGGGGCTCCCCACACTTCATCTGATTGCTGGGCTGAACCTTGTATATGCAGCCCAGCTCAATTAAAGACTTTGGAGACCTCACCCATTGTTGCTGCTGTCTGTCTGCCACAACAAGAAAACCATCACAAGAGAGCGTGTCAAGACCTAGAAAGAAAGAGCAGCAACAGGGGCCTTGAATCATCCCTGTGCAGGTTGTCTCTGAAGTAAGGTGTTTTTATGAATAGTTTTTGTGCAGTGCACTGTATGGACTTTGTATATATATTTTCAAAGACGTTTTGTACATTTTTAATATTTGATGGGCCTCTTTTTATATTTTTGGTTTTAAAGTTTAGAAATGCAGCTGCTTATGGTTATGTTAATTGTATATATTGTCTTGTGATTTCCCCTTTTTTATAAAAATAAAACTGTCAAAAACCCTTCTAGTGTACCGGAAGTCAAAATGATAAGTGAGAAAAGAACAACTAAAAGAACTGTACACCAGAATTCCTTTGTCCACCTTTCCTTTTGTGTGCCAGTTACTTTAACCTAGTGTCTTCTTTCCTTCAGGGTATTTGGGGAAAATCCTCCCCTAATATTTTCCTCCCTTCCCCACATCAGAGCAGGCCTCACCGGGGTGATTTGGACACAGGTAAGAGGGGGCTGAAGACAGGTAAGAGGGTGGTCAAGTCTTGAGTAAAATTATATAACAGCTATATTGTGTGCCCGCCTACGCCTGTCTCCCAATAAGGGTAGACCCCCGCCTACATTAGCAACATAGAGGCTTTTAATGATTCCAAACATATGATTTTTCACATGTAGGACTGATTGGCAGTGCAATTACACTCCAGCTAATCAATTTAAATAAGTTCACATCCTTTGCCATACCTCCCTCTTTCCATTCCACTTGTATTTGCCTCAGGAAAGTTTCTTCCCTTTGTTTCTCATTTTTCTGCTAATTAAGTTTACGAAATTCATATCCCATGGGACAAGCCACAATTGAATTTTGCATGAAAACCTTGGCTTTTATTGATATTACCCTCATTTGCCATTTACATGTTTTTGCTCCTTCCCTTTCCACTTCTGTTAATCTGTGTCATTACATGTTCCCTGCAGTATCTTCCTGGGCTCAAACATCAAACAATATGTAGTTTTATGACTTTTATTTTCACTTTTTTAATTAAGGTTATTCCTCCTTCTTTTACTGCCATCTGTTCTGTTCTCCCTGCACTATCCACTTGTGTTGATAGATGTTTTACTATATGATTGTAACTCTCAAGTGAAGGGGGATGCTTAATCTTTCATGTGTTCTTAGTTTGCTAAATATAACCTCTGTCTCCCCTACCATCACACCGTTGTATGTTTGGCTACTGTTCTCGACCTCCACTTTGACTGGACTTTTGCGATACAGTGGATCATTTTGCCTCGTTGCTGAAATGCCTAAAACATGATCACAGGGTCCATCGTCTTTCTTCTGTTCCTTTTTTTTGTTGCAATGGGGCATTTGGTCAATTTTGACTTTGGATCACATCTTTGATAAAGTTAATTCTCAATTGAAGAAGGAGGAGGCTTGGTATTTTCATTTGGATTGACTGAAAACATACCTGTACAGCCCTCTTGATTTCAGGGGACCATTCCCACTTGTTTGCATCCTGCAGGACCTTCTCAAGTAATGTTGCCCAAAATATTTTACGAGCTGCCTCTTCCTTTCCTTTGGAGAGAACATCCATTTTTAGATGTGCTCTTCTTGAGTTATTTCGAAGTTCCTCTGTCGTGGTTATTAATGTTGGTTATTATGTTCTGCTTATTTTGTATAGAATCAATACATTTTTTTTAAACTATGTAATGTTCTCTGTCCACTCTCCCCACCCCTTCATCCATCCATTAAGTAAGGTTTCATAGGTTTGATCTATAGCTCCAAAGGTTGCTGGTATTTCTTTACAGTTTTCTTGAGAGGCAATTTTGTCTTTTGAAATACAAGTGTAATATATACAACAGGGATTGTTGACTCATTTCGCTCCTTGGCTTATCTTGTCTATTAGAGAGAGAGATATTTACCTTCACCTTAGGTTGCACAATTTACTTTTTCATTAGTTGAAGGTGTCTGCTTTGTACTTGGTGTTATGGTTTCCAAATTCTCTGCATTTTACCGCTTTCTAAAATGGTTATGTGAGTTAGCAATGTACAATATCTGCCATGGCTTTCCTTTCTTTAGTGAATAATTACAGTATTACCATTTAATATTTTTCAATTTTGCAGAAAATGAATGCCCCCTTCAGAAGTGTACATCTGTACCCACATTGGAAAGTCCTCCTGAAAATGAAATTATTTTCTACTTTACCACTCCATAATTGTCAATCCAGCTGCTAGAAAACACACAAAGATTCTTGGAGCACCTCCCGCAGTTCTAGGGAATGGAACCCTGGATGCCACCTGTCCTTCAGAGAACCCAATAGAGTCCTAGGTTGTCTGCAGTACAGTGTCACTGCAAACATCTCCACACTTATGCTGAATTTGTGAAATCAAAGCTGCATCTCATCAAATCACCCAATTTCTTGGAAAATCTGCAGAAGATGCTTGACCAAGAGACCAATAATTGCATCAGATATAATTATCAGATAGTGGCAGGCTACCATCAAATCCTATGTTATCAGTCTGGCATCTTCTAGCGTCAGACACCGGTGTCTATGAAGGTGTACATCTATCTTGCAGCACTCCAACCTTTACAGAGGAATTATGTTCTCACTCTGGAGTCAATGTATCATTTTCCCAAGCAGGTGAATATTGAATCTAAAACATAAAAATACAGAATGCTCATCAACTTAATCAAGTATTTAAAAAGGTTCTTGGGAAGATTCCAAAGCTCACAGCAGTCATAAGTGCTAGGGTGTGATCAGAAGCCAACTCAGTGGGATGCGAACCGCCAGTGCTCCTGCAAAATGAATCCATATTTACTTATTTCTTTATTTCTTTATTTATTTCATTTGCATAGCACCCAGACCCAGAGTTATCACGGCGTATGTATAGCCGATATATACCCAAACCTAGGCAGCAAATGAATCATATGACTACTAAAAGCTACATAACTTATCCTTAAAGGGCAAGGAGTAATGCAATGGTCACTGACAAAATGAGCTGCCTGTGCCCCCCTTGCTGCAAAGATAAGATGGCCACAGAGGGACGCAGTGCTGAAAGAAAGGTACCCCAGCTCGGTTTTGTGTTACACGTATTGTTCACTCAGCAGGGAAGGCCATTGGAACACATTGACATTGAATAGGGGGTTATTTTGTATTTGGGTTATGTCGACACACTGCACAATCGGAATAGCGGGGTGGCAGTGGTGTAATTTCAGTGGCCGCAGCGACCAGAGTGAAGCCAGAGTTGGGCTGCAGGAGGAGGGTGTCAAATCCTGAGGGCCACGTGGATTAGTATACCTCCGTCCCCAAGCACCAGTCAGAGAGGGGCAAAGTACTCGCTGACCGGTTATTGGAGCCACAGGTGGGGAAAACAGGAAACTCCAGGTCCCGGGTGGCTGCAAAGAAAATACCAGGTTAGCTAATGGCTACTCGGTATTCACAACAAGCATAAACAAATAATAAGAAAGACCTACCCTGGAGGTAAATGATGAGTGACTTGAATCTAAGTGAGTTTTCCCCAAGTGTCAGATGAGTAGTGCAGAGGGGATTACGGGACCACGGGATCTAAAGGGAGAGGAGAGGGCTTGATTGTAGGTGCACAGTTCTTGACAGAGTTCCAAGAGGTAACTGAAGGTTTATCAAGCGCCAAATCCAAAGGTCAATCCACAAACAATCCAGGAAAACAGTTCAAAGTTCAGATAATCCAAAGTTCCAAGAGGTAACTGAAGGTTTATCAAGCGCCAAATCCAAAAGTCAATCCACAAACAATCCAGGAAAAACAGTTCAAAGTTCAGAAAATCCAGTAATACAGGTCAGAAGAAATCCAAGCGCCAAAATTTGAGGGTAATCCAGAAGAAAAACGAAGTCCAAAATCCAAGAAATTCGATAAGCATGAAGTTCAAAACACAGGAAACCGCTAAACGCCGAGAGATCAGCTGAGAAGCAATGTGTGCAAAGGCCAAGCCCCTTTTATTGCAGTCTTCCTGATTCGTTGGCCAATCGGGGGACGGTTTCCTGGTCACATGATCTTTCACTTGGTCACATGATCCATTTTCCTGGTCACGTGATCTTTCACTTGGCCACATGATCCATTTTCCTGGTCACGTGATCTTTCACTTGGTCACATGATCCAGTGGTTCATTTGATGCCTGTTTCCTGGAAGCCATGTCACATGACCCCTTTTTCGTGACGAATCGCGTCGAGCGGGGGACCGCAGTATGGAGTGGTGATCTCCTCCGCGCTTGCAATCTCCAAGGCAATCCCCACTGCAGGCGTGGAAATCGACGCCAGGGATGCCTCAGAGTGTAGCGTCCCACTAACGATCGAGCAGAGGTGATCGCGGGAGGGGTCCATGTTTCTCTCCGCCGCCTGCATATCACCCGGTCGTGATTGGGTGAGTCTGAAAGCATGACAGAACCCCCCCTCAAAGGCACACGTCCTCGTGGGCTATGGGGATTGTTCTTATGAAACCGGGCAACTAGAAGAGTGGCATGTACTTGATCAGCAGGTTCCCACGATCTCTCTTCCGGGCCGTAAACCAACCAGTCCACTAGATAATAAAGACGGCCCTTCGTGAGACGGGATCCAAGAATATCATTGACCTCGTACTCTTCATAAGTACCTTTCATTACAGGGGAAGGAGGTAGAATGATGCGAGTGGAGAGAGGACATGGTTTGAGAAGGGAAGTGTGGAACACAGGATGTATTCGCCAAGTGGTTGGCAGGGAAACCTTGTAGGCTACTGGATTGATGACTTTGGTAATACGATACGGCCCCACGAAGCGAGGAAGCAGTTTACGACATCCGGGTACAGGTAGGTGTCTGGTGGAAAGCCATACCCGATCCCCAACTGCATAAGTGGGGGCTGTAGTCCGTTTCTTATCAGCAGCCCGACACATAGAAGCCTGTGCTTCCTGAAGATGTAATATGACCTGGCCATGGATGTCTTTAAGATGCTGTACACATGAGGAAGCAGAAGGAGAGAGTAGGGGAGGTACATCTGGAATAGGAAGTGTGCGAGGATGCTGCCCATACAAGGAATAAAAAGGTGAATAGCCTGTGGATGAGTGGGGTGCATTATTGTAAGCAAATTCAGCTACATGCAGCAGTTTGTGCCAGAATTGTTGATGTTGTAAGGAGAGACAACAGAGATATTGCTCCATGGTTTGGTTGACACGTTCGGTCTGCCCGTCAGTTTCGGGATGGTAGGAGGACGAGAAGCGTGTGTCAATACCTAGTTGTCTCGTAAGGGACTGCCAAAATCGGGAAGTAAACTGGGAGCGCCTATCAGAAATGACAATAGCAGGTAACCCAAAAAAACAAAAGACATGGCAGAAGAAGAGGTCAGCCAGGGCAGGTGCTGTAGGTATACCGGTGCAGGGAATGAATCGGGCCATCTTCGTGAAGGAATCAATCACTACCCAAATAGTATCAAACCCATTAACTTTAGGTAAGTCAGTGACGAAATCCATCGTAATTTTATGCCAGGGTTTAACTGGGAGAGGCAATGGTTGTAATAGGCCTAGAGGACGACCTTTTCTGTTTTTGCATTGGGCACAAATCGAACAGGAAGACACATAAGTCATTGTATCTCTGTTCATGGAAGGCCACCAACACCAACGTTGGAGCAAGGCCAGTGTGCGCTTCTGGCCGGGATGACCATTTATGGGAGCATCATGAGACCATTCTAATGCGATAGAGCGAGTATCTGGTGTTGGTAAGTATAATCTGCCCTGTATATATGGTAGGCCTTCATACAATTCTATCTCCCACTCCCGTAGTTGTTCTGGATGTAACTTGACCCATTGTCGAACTAAGGCTAGTAAGTCTTTAGTTGGCGTACAGAGACAAATGATGTGTTTGCTATCCAGAAGTGTCTCCGGAAAGGCAGGCAAAGAGACGCCCCCAGGAATGCAGGAGAGAGCGTCCGCTTTGCCGTGGGCTATGCCCGGTCGGTGCTTAATGACAAAGTCATATGCTGCAAAGAATAAATGCCAGCGGACTTGGCGGCTATTGGTGCACTTGAATGTGGCCAAATCCTGAAGATTGCGATGTTCAGTATAAACCGTGACCTGATGTTTTGCCCCAAGTAAATGGTGACGCCAGACTTGGAAGGCATCTTTAATGGAGAGAAGTTCTTTCTCTGTGACTGTGTAATGGATTTCAGCCCGTGTGAATTTTCGAGAATGAAAGGCAACCGGATGTAGGAGACCTGTGGAGGGGCATGATTGATACAAGACAGCTCCCAGAGCATAGGAAGAGGCATCGGCTTCAAGAATAAAGGGGAGATCTAGATTGGGATGCTGTAAAATAGGGGCTGTGGTAAAAGCTGTTTTGAGAGCTGAAAAAGCATCTTGTTGAGAAGAGGACCAAACAAACAGGGTACGGGGGCTAGTGAGTTGAGTTAATGGGGAAGCCAAGGCTGAAAACCCTGCAATGAATCGCCTGTAGAAGTTGGCGAAGCCAAGGAATGACTGCACTTCTTTGACATTTTGTGGAATGGGCCAATCTGCGACTGCACGGATCTTGGTTGAATTCATAGCCAAACCGCCAGACGTGATGTGAAAACCTAGGAAGTCTACTTCCTTGGCGTGGACTAGGCATTTTTCTGGTTTAGCGTAAAGGGAGTGTGTGCGCAGCCGATTCAGGACTTCTCGTACATGAGTGACGTGATCTTGGTGTGATTGAGAAAATACCAAAATATCATCCAGATATACCACCACGTAGTTATCTATGATGTCGTGGAATATTTCATTCATAAACCTCTGGAAGGTTGCGGGTGCGTTACATAGCCCAAAGGGCATGACGGTATATTCGAAGAGGCCGTATTTGGTACTAAAAGCTGTTTTCCATTCATCCCCTTTTCGGATGCGTATGAGATTATACGCTCCTCGCAGATCGAGCTTGGTAAAAATAGTGGCATGTGTGAGACGATCTAGTAGTGGAGTGATAAAGGGAATGGGGTATCTATTCTTGATCGTGATGTTGTTCAAACGGCGATAATCAATGCAGGGGCGAAGATCGCCTTCCCTCTTGGGTACAAAGAAAATAGGACTAGCTGCAGGAGACTGTGAGGGTCTGATGTGGCCTAAACGTAAAGAATGTTGTATGTACTCTTTAAGAATCAGGTCTTCAGATGCTGAAAGGGAGTATATGCGTCCGTGGGGCACAGGGACCCCTGGTTCCAGATCTATCGGACAATCAAAGGGACGATGCGGGGGTGAGTGTTCAGATGATTTTTTATCAAACACTTCCAAGAAGTCATGATATTGTGAGGGTATCTGGGCCGAAACCGAACCTACCGCATGCCTAGGAGGGTCAACCCCCATCTGTGATTCTTGTAAAGATAAATGAGCTAATGCCCCGAGCGCTTGTGCTGGCGTCGTTGCCTGCTCTGGGGATAACAAACAATGTTCCTGACAATACAAGGATTCGAAAGAAATGGAGCTCAAGGACCAGTTAATGAGCGGATTATGTGTGCGTAACCAGGGGATACCAAGGATAATACCGTATTGAGGGGTAGTTATCAAGTCAAAACTAAGGGTTTCCTGGTGTGTGTCCTGCAATATGAGAGTTATGGGTGCCGTCTGTTGCCTGATAGGGCCCGAAATCAACGGAGAACCATCAACCGCTTGTACAGATTCTGGATGTTTTTTATTTTGTAAAGGGAGATTTAGGGACGCGGCCAAAGCACTGTCAACGTAGTTACCTGTTGCCCCTGAATCGATGACCAAGTGTACCTGGTGTTTAACGTTGTCAGAGGAAAACAAAAGTGCCGGAAGAAACAAAGGCCGGGTTGAATCCAACAATGAAGGGGGTATGTACGATTGTACTGGTAGGCTCATCCGCGCCCCCTTATCTAAGGACGAGCCTTCAGAAAACCCGTTGTCTTCTGTTTGGGTCTTCGGGGACATTCCTTGACAAAATGACCTGACACTCCGCAGTAAAAACAAGCATTAGCCTGTCTGCGTCGTTCTCTCTCTAAGGGTGATATGGGACTGCGTATTCCCCCTATTTGCATGGGTTCGCTTGTTTGTTTTGTAGAGTTCGAGCCTAGGGAAAATACCGGATTCGTTCTCTTTGTTTCAGTCTTTCTTTCATTGAACCGGGCATCAACTTGTAAGACCAAGTCAACCAATTCAGGGTATTGAGTAGGTAAGGTAGGTATGACGGACAGGGCGTCCTTCAAACGTTCACTGAGACCTTTATAGAACACAACTGCCTTTTTTTCCTTCTGGCCAGGCAGTTTCGACAGACAGTTGGTTGAAGCGTGTTATGTATTCTATTAATGTGGTTTTTCCTTGGGTCAAATCTAGGAATTCGAGGTCCCGTGTTTGCGCTTTATGTCGTGTGTCAAAAACCTTAGTCATTTCTGCCGCTAGTCTATCAAAATCATACAAAACGGGACTATTATTCTCCAACAGGGGATTCGCCCACGTAGCGGCAATGCCACTTAAATGAGACAAAGTGAAGGCTGCCTTAGTAGTCGAATCAGGGAAGGCCTGTGGTCGACATAAAAAATGTAGCTTACACTGATTTAGGAAAGTGCGAAATTTACGTGGGTCACCCTGGAATTTCTCGGGGGCCGCCAAAGGAAATGGGGTGGGGATGTAGACTGGGGCTGGTGCCACTGCCTCTACAGGTGGTGCAGCCTGTTCGGGTGCATCTCCAAACTCCTCATCTGGTGGTAAGGCGTGTCTTTCACTTTGTATGGCATCTAACCGCTGATGAATAGCCGTGTTAGCGGCTGTCATGTCAGCCCTTAAGACAGTGATTGCTTGTACAAGCACAGCCACCGGATCCCCGGCGGAGGTATCCATAATCCAGTGGTATACGGCTTCTCAGTCTGTCAAATCCTGAGGGCCACGTGGATTAGTATAAGTCCGTCCCCAAGCACCAGTCAGAGAGGGGCAAAGTACTCGCTGACCGGTTATTGGAGCCACAGGTGGGGAAAACAGGAAACTCCAGGTCCCGGGTGGTTGCAAAGAAAATACCAGGTTAGCTAATGGCTACTCAGTATTCACAACAAGCATAAACAAATAATAAGAAAGACCTACCCTGGAGGTAAATGATGAGTGACTTGAATCTAAGTGAATTTTCCCCAAGGGTCAGATGAATAGTGCAGAGGGGATAACGGGACCACGGGATCTAAAGGGAGAGGAGAGGGCTTGATTGTAGGTGCACAGTTCTTGACAAAGTTCCAAGAGGTAACTGAAGGTTTATCAAGCGCCAAATCCAAAGGTCAATCCACAAAAAATCCAGGAAAACAGTTCAAAGTGCAGATAATCCAAAATTCCAAGAGGTAACTGAAGGTTTATCAAGCGCCAAATCCAAAAGTCAATCCACAAACAATCCAGGAAAAACAGTTCAAAGTTCAGATAATCCAGTAATACAGGTCAGAAGAAATCCAAGCGCCAAAATTTGAGGGTAATCCAGAAGAAAAACGAAGTCCAAAATCCAAGAAATTCGATAAGCATGAAGTTCAAAACACAGGAAACCGCTAAACGCCGAGAGATCAGCTGAGAAGCAATGTGTGCAAAGGCCAAGCCCCTTTTATTGCAGTCTTCCTGATTCGTTGGCCAATCGGGGGACGGTTTCCTGGTCACATGCTCTTTCACTTGGTCACATGATCCATTTTCCTGGTCACGTGATCTTTCACTTGGTCACATGATCCAGTGGTTCATTTGATGCCTGTTTCCTGGCAGCCATGTCACATGACCCCTTTTTCGTGACGAATCGCGTCGAGCGGGGGACCGCAGTATGGAGTGGTGATCTCCTCCGCGCTTGCAATCTCCAAGGCAATCCCCACTGCAGGCGTGGAAATCGACGCCAGGGATGCCTCAGAGTGTAGCGTCCCACTAACGATCGAGCAGAGGTGATCGCGGGAGGGGTCCATGTTTCTCTCCGCCGCCTGCATATCACCCGGTCGTGATTGGGTGAGTCTAAAAGCATGACAGAGGGAAGAGCAAGGTGCGGGACAAAATGGAGGAAAGTTGATTCCAGGAAGATAAAAGAGAACCTGCTGACTGGATATCAGCAGTTTGGGGTAGCAGAGGGAGACCCCCGCTATTCCTGGCGATTATGCATGTTCGGTGATTGCACTTGAGCAGCAATTGAGAGGCAAAACCGTTAAGATCTTTTTAACATTGATAATCAGTTCATTTGAATGGTACTGTGCCGGGAAGCTTTTGAAATGCATGCTGCAGGAGTGATTGAGGGGGGCAACGGGAGCAGTGTGCAATAGGTGATCCATTTGTGGGTGCAACATGCATTATAAATAGCGACGGAAGGAGCTAGAAAGGGAACCATTAATCACCATTGTAATGTCCCCTGTAAGTCCCCTTTCTATGTCCACCCAAGGACAAGTACTCCACGTCCCCTTTCCATTACTGATGTGGGTGCAGCCCACTGTATATATTCAGAGGCGGGGTTACCGGTTACCGCCACTTTCAGTTTAGCTACGATTAATACAGAAGACGAAAATTCGCTCCGGCTCCTGTCTTATTTTCACCCGCACAATTGCTTGCCTGTTTTATTATATCCACCGCTGAAGATTCCACAACCATGTAATAAGGGGAATTGAAAGGTAGCCACATTGGTTGACACAGTGTCAAAAGGCCTTATGGACTCTCAGCTGAATAGGAGAGTGTCCGAGCCCACAATTCGCTCGGCGACCGATGCACATATGGTTTCATAGCATGTGATTAGTTGGAGTGAGGATGCGTAACTGGAAGGCTGGTGACTTTGTGAAGCAAGGACATGCAGGCGTGTAATATCAGAATATAGCACTATTATCAAATGTTTCTTTACTACAGGGGTATTAGAACCTTTGTCATGCTACTCCTTATTCATGATGAAAAATATATAAATGAAGCTTACTCTGTGTGACCAGGGTTCATTTGATCTAGCAGGGAGGGATACTCTGTCGGGTTCTTTTCTTGCCCTGCAATACAAATAAACAGACTCTGTTACAAACCAAAATCGCAGAGTGGAGTTTTTTCTTCAGCAATTTGGTTCCATGACTTCGATTGCCAATGCCCAGCTGGGACATGGATGGGATTGCAATCTGCTACTCTCCAACCTCCAGGAGCCGAGGTAATAAATCTTTTCCTATCTCTTCTGTGATATCATAGCAAGACTGCTTTAAAGTTGGGACTATTTTTTGGGTTGAGGCAGGAATAATATATTTACTAAACAACAGCGAGCAGAAGCAGACTGGGCGGGGGAAGGCTGCTACCCCTTGTACTGGTAAAATGGGTCTATTTTGTATAGAACATTTGAGCTCAATCTCAGTAATAGAAATCAGTGTAATGTATCCTAGAAACTGAAAACTGTGCCAACTCTGCAAATCATAAATAGTACCTGAGAATAGAACAGTGGGATGAGATGGTGGCTATGAAGTAGACAAACAATGGCTGATGTTGGTGAAGTGTATATGTTGCTCAGCAGGTCTGGCACTTAGGCAGGTTTCAGCCACACCATGGCTCTCAACTGTGAGTGGAAACTGAAAGCAGGTAACGCAAGACACATTAGCTGACTGAGAACTGTTCCTACCCATGGCCTCATCTGGTGAGGTTTCCCTTTAGAATGACTGAACATCTTTACTTCCTTGGGACGCATAAAAAGGGCCATTTGACTTTTGTGTGAATGCAAAATTGGAGCAGAGCAATCCAAGGAAGTGTTTATTCCAGCAAAGGGCAGGAGGCCTACACATTCTGTGAACAAGTTATGATGACCAAATGTTCAAGTTCTTACATTTGGATCCATTACACAAGAGAGTTGGTCTAAACAATTCCTACCTGAAAGTACCTTTGATATCAGTAAATGGATTCATTTAAAAAGAGTACTTCTATCTGAAAAGGATTAAATGTGTCCCAAAGTCTGGGAGTGTTATAATGAATGGTAAGGGGACGTCTCTAAATGAATTAATACTTTTAAAGTATGAGACCTAAATAGTTCTAATGAAAGAATGAAAGGTCAGCTCCAAATCGAAGTGTAAATATCACCCATCTACCTTTAGTTCCCCCCTCATTTATCCCCAAGTAATCCAAGAGAAAAGCAGAACATGTTATTGAATTGTTCTGATATGTTCAGAATCCTGTTCAGCAAGCTGCCCCACCCCAACCAGATGTTCCTCGTCTCCCAGTTCTGCCACTGCACATTTTACTGTGACAGCGAATGCTGCTGAGCCCTCCATCTTATTCCCCAAGTGGTTGCAGAAGGGTCTTCAGCCTCTGGGGCTGAACTTTATATCACTAGATACGGGGAACAGTGTGGACATCCAAAGCCTCAACTTGAAGCTCTTTTAACAAGGATCCATTGGAGGGAAAGTCTAGTGGCAGCAGCTGCGGTAATTCCAGGTTCAATAGCGAATATTAAAGTTGCTGCAGTTTAAAGCTCGTAGTTGGATCTTGGAATCAAGGTGTCAGTATGCCGCAAGGTGAGCTACTGCCTGTCCCAGCCCCTGTCTCTCGGCGCCCCCTTGATGCTCTTGACTGAGTCTCCTGGGGGTCTGAAGCATTCACTTTGAAAGAATTAGAGGGTTCAAAGCAAGCCTGTGTCAGGGTTATGTTGTGTTACAGTCTGGGAAGTGTGTTTGGGTGGCACAAGATTATGATGATGGTTTGGTTTGTTTTGTATTATACTTCAGGTTGGGCCTTAACTTAACAATTTACAGGGTAATTCATAGAATTTCGCAGAAAAGTATCGCAAGCGGCTGGCGCAGAGTGTCCGCGTGCGATTGACTGAGCCAGGCACGTGCGCTAAAACCGATTTCCGCGCACAGCGTATTCATGGATTCCAGGCTTCCAAACCAGGGGTGCGCGGGAAGTTCCACACGCGATTTCTGCAGGGTACGTGCATTTCAGGGGTGCGCGGGAAGTTCCACACGCGATTGGCACCGTGCAAGCAGGGTACGTGAATTTCAGGGGTGCCCGGCAAGTTCCACACGCGATTGGCCCAGTGCGAGCAGGGTACGTCTATTTCAGAGGTGCGCGGGAAGTTCCACACGCGATTGGCCCAGTGCGAGCAGGGTACGTCTATTTCAGGGGTGCGCGGGAAGTTCCACACGCGATTGGCCCAGTGCGAGCAGGGTACGTGTATTTCAGGGGTGCGCGGGAAGTTCCACACGCGATAGTCCCAGTGCGAGCAGGGCACGTGTATTTCAGGGGTGCGCGGGAAGTTCCACACGCGATACCAGCAGGGAATGTGTATTTCAGGGGTTCTGGGGAGTACTACACGTGAATTGGCCGTGTGGGTCCTCCCAGGTGTACGCTCCACAACCTCCACGGCCCCTGCAGGCAGCCCACACCACGGGGGACTACCCTGCACCCCTGCTCATGTCCCGCAGGCAGCCCATTCACCATGGGCATGCCCCCCAGCAAACCCACATGTCACCTTGCACTACTGATCAACAATGCATGTCTCCCACCACCCCCACCCCCCAGCAGTCCAGGGGCAGCCTCCACCAGGCCCCCACTCATGTCTCCCACCGCCCCCACCCCCCAGCATCCAGGGTCACCCTCCACCAGGCCCCCACTCATGTCTCCCACCACCCCCACACCCCAGCATCCAGGGTCACCCTCCACCAGGCCCCCACTCATGTCTCCCACCACCCCACCCCCCAGCATCCAGGGGCAGCCTCCACCAGGCCCCCACTCATGTCTCCCTGCACCTCCACCCCCCAGCCACCAGGGGCAGCCTCCACCAGGCCCCCACTCATGTCTCCCACCACCCCCACCCCCCAGCATCCAGGGTCACCCTCCACCAGGCCCCCACTCATGTCTCCCACCACCCCCACCCCCCAGCATCAAGGGTCACCCTCCACCAGGCCCCCACTCATGTCTCCCACCACCCCCACCCCCCAGCATCCAGGGTCACCCTCCACCAGGCCCCCACTCATGTCTCCCACCACCCCCATCCCCCAGCATCCAGGGGCAGCCTCCACCAGGCCCCCACTCATGTCCCCCTGCACCCCCAACCCCCAGCAGTGCAGGGGCAGCCTCCACCAGGCCCCCACTCATGTCTCCCACCACCCCCACCCCCCTGCCACCATGGGCAGCCCCCACCAGGCCCCCACTCATGTCCCCCTGCACCCCCACCCCCCAGCATCCAGGGGCAGCCTCCACCAGGCCCCCACTCATGTCCCCCTGCACCCCCAACCCCCAGCAGTGCAGGGGCAGCCTCCACCAGGCCCCCACTCATGTCTCCCACCACCCCAACCCCCAGCATCCAGGGGCAGCCTTCACCAGGCCCCCACTCATGTCCCCCTGCACCTCCACACCCCAGCCACCAGGGGCAGCCTCCACCAGGCCCCCACTCATGTCTCCCACCACCCCCACCCCCCAGCATCCAGGGTCAACCTCCACCAGGCCCCCACTCATGTCTCCCACCACCCCCACCCCCCAGCATCCAGGGGCAGCCTCCACCAGGCCCCCACTCATGTCCCCCTGCACCCCCACCCCCAGCAGTGCAGGCGCAGCCTCCACCAGGCCCCCACTCATGTCTCCCACCACCCCCACCCCCTGCCACCATGGGCAGCCCCCACCAGGCCCCCACTCATTTCCCCCTGCACCCCCACCCCCCAGCATCCAGGGGCAGCCTCCACCAGGCCCCCACTCATGTCCCCCTGCACCCCCAACCCCCAGCAGTGCAGGGGCAGCCTCCACCAGGCCCCCACTCATGTCTCCCACCACCCCCACCCCCCAGCATCCAGGGTCACCCTCCACCAGGCCCCCACTCATGTCTCCCACCACCCCCACCCCCCAGCATCCAGGGGCAGCCTCCACCAGGCCCCCACTCATGTCCCCCTGCACCCCCACCCCCCAGCATCCAGGGTCACCCTCCACCAGGCCCCCACTCATGTCTCCCACCAACCCCACCCCCCAGCATCCAGGGTCACCCTCCACCAGGCCCCAACCCATGTCTCCCACCACCCCCACCCCCCAGCATCCAGGGGCAGCCTCCACCAGGCCCCCACTCATGTCCCCCTGCACCCCCAACCCCCAGCAGTGCAGGGGCAGCCTCCACCAGGCCCCCACTCATGTCTCCCACCACCCCCACCCCCCTGCCACCATGGGCAGCCCCCACCAGGCCCCCACCCATGTCTCCCACCCCCCCACCCCCCAGCAGTGCAGGGGCAGCCTCCACCAGGCCCCCACTCATGTCTCCCACCACCCCCACCCCCCTGCCACCATGGCCACCCTCCACCAGGCCCCCACTCATGTCCCCCTGCACCCCCACCCCCCAGCATCCAGGGTCACCCTCCACCAGGCCCCCACTCATGTCTCCCACCACCCCCACCCCCCAGCCACCAGGGGCACCCTCCACCAGGCCCCAACTCATGTCTCCCACCACCCCCACCCCCCAGCAGTGCAGGGGCAGCCTCCACCAGGCCCCCACTCATGTCCCCCTGCACCCCCAACCCCCAGCAGTGCAGGGGCAGCCTCCACCAGGCCCCCACTCATGTCTCCCACCACCCCCACCCCCCAGCATCCAGGGGCAGCCTTCACCAGGCCCCCACTCATGTCTCCCACCACCCCCACCCCCCTGCCACCATGGGCAGCCTCCACCAGGCCCCCACTCATGTCTCCCACCACCCCCACCCCCCAGCATCCAGGGTCACCCTCCACCAGGCCCCAACTCATGTCTCCCATCACCCCCACCCCCCAGCATCCAGGGTCACCCTCCACCAGGCCCCAACTCATGTCTCCCACCACCCCCACCCCCCAGCAGTGCAGGGGCAGCCTCCACCAGGCCCCCACTCATGTCTCCCACCACCCCACCCCCCTGCCACCATGGGCAGCCCCCACCAGGTCCTCACAATCCCCAATCATGTGCCTAATGGTCAGCCTCCACAGCCAAAAAGCCCTACCAAGTAACCCATTCACCCACATGGAAATGGAAATCACATGTTACACCACCAATGTTCATGAAGCTAATGAAGCCATGTCCGTCACACACAATGGTTGCAATTGAATGGGAAAACACACAACATGACATGCATGAAACCAATGAGATGATACCACACAGTGAAGTATGCAAACAAAATTGTATTGAAAAAAAATAAGAATGCTAAAGAAAGAAAACAAACAACAATGTGAATGACAAAAAATAAGCTGCATGTCCGTATGAAAAAATAAAACTTGAAATCCAAATTGAAAAATCTTTGTCCAAAGTCAAATTCTAAAAAATCTCCATGCAATAAAGAACTATGTACAAAAATAACAAGGGTCCATGAGCCCAACTGAACAAAGGAAACCTACTAAAAAACCTACATAAAAATCAACTATATACAAAAAGTGGAGCAGTGTCCGTCGACTCCAAATAATAATACGAAAGAAAGGAAACCTAAAACTAAAGAACTATATACAAAGGCGTCGGGCAAGTCCAGCGGCTCACTCCGTGGTGTCCCGGGCCAGGGCATCATCGAACTCCTGTTCGATGTCCCGGAGGCGGTCCAGTTCCATGGCCCCGAGGGTCCGCAGGGACGAAGCTGTGTCCTCCTCCAACCCCCTGCGGATTGCCTCGAGGCACTCGGCCCGCCTCAGGGCCCTCCGCATGGAGTTCTCCGCCCTGACCATTGTGAGCCGCGCCTCTTCCGCCCGCCGCCGCTCCGCACCTATGGCGTGGCCCAACCGCTGCCACACGGAAGACACTCTCTGTCCTGGGTCCCCCTGCCCTCCGGCCGATGCCTGCCCCTCTGATGTCGAAAGCCCCGAGCCTTCATGGCTCCCACCATGTTGCTGCTGCTGCTGCTCTGCCTCTGCCCGTGCACTGCCTCCTGCTGCCTGCACATCCTCCGCCGGCTGGGGTGCACTTGTTGATGTGGCCACCCCTGCTGGGCCTCCGACTCCCGACTGTGGCAGGGATGCCTCCTCCACCAGCCTGGCCGCACCGTCAGAGGCAGCTGCACAGGGCACCCAGGTGACTGATGGGTGGGAAGATGGCACAGAGGACGACTGGCGCGTAGGGGGTCTAGTTGAGGAGGGGGTCGGAGCAAGCCCCATCAGACAGCGGAATCCGGCCTGGGTGACCTGTCCCAGCAGGCTGACGTGGTCAATGAGCCATTCGAGGTGACGTGCAGTCTCTGCATGAAAAGACTGCAGTTCACCTCGCATGGCCCGTTGACGCAACGCCACACCAGCCAGGACAGGCTCAACCCGGACCTGGATGGCCACGTCCGCAGGCAGAGGAAGGCCAGTTGACGTCAGCTCATCCCCTGCCTGAAAACGGGTCTGGACGTAGGCATCCCTGCAGGTGCAAGATGGCAGGGACAGGATCGGGGACAGGATTGCACACAGGCACCTCCGCGGCCGCCTGTGCTGCCTCCTGTCCCTGGTCCTGCACTGCACCACTAGCACCAGTGGGATCCCCACCTCCAGACCCCGTCTCTGGTGCTTGCGCGGCCCCCTCCTCCACCAAACGCCCCACCAACCTGGATGACTCCGTGCCATCTTCCCCCGTTGGGCCCTGTGGGGTCCCAGCTGCCCCTTCTGCTGCCGAGGAGTCCAACTGCAACCTCCGCCTCTTGGACCTCCCCCCGGCAGCTGCGGCCTGGGACGCGGCACCGGACTCCTCACTCCCCGACGAGATGACAACACGGGAGGGGAGCCGGGCCTTGCGTCTCCGGCTGGCGGTCGGATCCCCGCCGCTGTGCTCCACAGCACCTTCTCCGCCCTCTTCATCAGTTGACGCTGCAGACAGGGAGAAACAAAACACAAGCATCAGGGCACTGTACAATGGACACATACACGCATGACAGTTGCACAGGAGTGGCATTGGCAAACCTCAGACATGTCATCACAATCCCCAACACACATGTCATTGCAACTGGCACACATGAGCCATACCACAGCCATATCGCAACTGCCACCACCATCCCTACACATACAACAGCATCAGCAGCCAAAGGGGAGCCAGACATCACATGCAACACAGGAAGTGCACCACACATGTACACACACCACCACACTTGCATGCATGTCCACACCTCTGCCAAGTGTCGCACTGTTCAGACGGGCATCCATGTCACATCTGCCAATCAGGCTTCCACATACCGCTGTCACATGCATCCATGTAGCATCACTTTTGCACCCTTGTCAAATACACACACATGCACATGTACACAGTGCTCATACATGCAGCCGAAAACAACATACATGCCTGACATCACGGACATGTCTACTTACATACACATTCATCCAAACATGTGTGCACGCACAACTGCATTTGCCATGCAAGCCCACACACACAAGCACCATCCATGTCTCACACATTACAGCCCTCGCTTGTGTCAGCCCCACGGCCCAGTACACCCCCACCCATACTCGACCCCATACAAACAGATGTGCAACCGGCACAATGGCGAATTATCACCACACGCACTGCTCACAATCAGGATGCATGTACACTCACCGCTCAACTCCAGACGGGTCTGCTTCTCTAGGACCTGGACGTGGAGCGCTGGGGATATGCATTCCAGGACCCCCATCTGTTCTTCCGACAAGTGGCCCCGGCGCCCCTTGGCATCCGCTGCCTTCAAGAGGCGCCGGGCCTTGTTCAGGGTCCTGGACCTGAAGTCCTCCGAGCGCTTCCTGACATGTTGTAAGTCCCGGACTGCCACCCCCTCCGCGTTGATGGCAGTCACAATGTCAGTCCAGATCCGAGTCCGTCCTTCCTTGTCGGCGCGGGAACTTCCAAAGAGGGCATCATACTGCCCCAGGACTTGCTCCACCAGGACACCAACTTCGGTGGCACTGAAGCTGGTGCCCCTCTGCCTCTCTGGCCGGGGGTTGTCAGTGGTCACAGATGGTGTTTGCCCCGACATGACAACCCCAGAGGCAGGAGTGGGTGTGCAACTGGGTCCTGGGGCTGGGTTGTGGAGCGATGGAATTCCAGTCGGGAGTCTTCGGTTCCAGCAGGGGTGGTCACAGCAACAGCACCCCTGGCTGATGTGCAGGCAGCAAATGGCAGTGCACGTGGGCAGCAGCCAGTCAGGCAGCAGCAGATGGCAGGTGGGAGCGTGCTCGGGGCTCTGGGGGGCAGTAGTTCGGCCTTCTGGGCAGGAGCGTGGTCTTCCGTGTGCTTACGCGTGGCCAGCTTGGTACGGAGTGATTTGGCACGTGAAAATCCTGCACGTCAGCGTGAAAACCGAGGAAAGGCCCTTAGCGCGTAAGCGCGTCAGCACGCATACGCGATTCTATTGGACCAAAGGCCCTCAGCGCATAAGCGCGTCTGTGACGTGAGCCGCACGGGTGTTTCCCACACAGCACGTGATGACAGAGCACACGTGGAAAGACTGCACGTCAGAGTCTCATCGCGTGTGATTGGTGGAAATGGCCGTACACGCAGAAGTGACAAAGCGTGTAATTGGTGGAAATGGCCGTACACCCATGAGTCACAAAGCGTGTAATTGGTGGAAATGGCCCTAGCGCGTAGACGCCGCATAAGTGACGCTGGACGTGTGGGCCTGTATAAAAGGTACGCGTAGAACACCATTTCCTTGTACGTGCTTTTCGTGGAGAGCGAGTGGGTGAATTCTGTACTTCTTGTCGGTTCACACGCGATTTACTTCACGGCGTTTCAAGTTCGTATTCCCTGTTACCTCTGACAGATTTTTCTCCTTTTACTCTTTTACTGGTTTACCTGGGCCTGTTCCCTCAGTGTTCCCTTCTACTGTTGTCCTGTCTCCTCAGACAGCGTACAAATCTTCTTTTGGCGGGGGTGTTGCCAACCAAACGCGCTCCTTTTACACGCTCGTTTACCAGGCAGACGGTGAGTCACGCACGTATCTAACATCTGTGCTTGCCCTGTGTGTAGCCTACCCCTTCAGAGGTCATTCTAGGCAGCGTGTGACACGCATACGTTCATTCTTGTGTTACTGGGTGCCACAGCGTAGTGCAGGTTTTTCTTTCTGCACACGTGGTCTAGGAGGGGTTGCGTGCACGTCATCTCCCTTTTTTGGGGCTCCTGTGCGTAGCGTGACCAGTCATCTTTCCCCAGGGGTTACAATCAGCCTTGCAAGAGCACTAGGGTACAATTACCATCTGGTACCCAACCCCTTTGACCCCCAATTGCCCAGGACTATATTTTACTGCCACTCCCATACGCACATTAACATCAGTGCCATGGCTGGGAGGTGAGGATTCCGTAAGGGTGGCAAAGGTGGAAGAGCCACAAGTGGTGGCCGTGGTGGATCCGGTAGGGGACGTGGTCATTACTTGCAGGGTGAGCCTGTCCCCCATGTGTGGAGGACCAGTCAAGGGCACCCATAATCCCCCCCCTCCCGTTGAGGCTGATGTGGCTGACACCATCCATGCTCAGCCCTTGTTGGACCAGCCCATTGTGGCACCAGACCTGGCTGACTCCATGGCTGACTTCCAGGTCAGCAGGCCTATGACACGTGCGCTGGTGCACGTTGATGTCACCATGCCACGTGCATCTGGGGCAGCAAGGTCATCTGCTGCACCAAGTAGGCAGGGCGGAGAGGCTGCAGGGGCAGCTGCGGCTCCATCCACCCCAGCCCTCACACACCCAGCCCGGACAGTGTCGGTCCTAGTCCATGCTGCTGATATACCCCCTGACACCATCACACTAGAGCCAATGCCTGCACCAACTCCCATGCTCAGTGTGCAATCCCACACTCCTGATACAGAGTCCACCAGGGCTCCTGCCCCTAGTGTCCAGAGTGGCGCAGGACACTCAGGATCACCACCACCTTCCAAGCGGAAGAGGAAGAGTGCTCGTCCGGCACAGGCTGATGCCCCAGACACGGCTACACAGTCCGGCCCGTCCAGGAAGCCCAGCTTCACGGATGACGAACTGAATGCACTTGTCGAGTATGTGTCCGCACATGACAACGAGATGGTCATTGTTGCAGGATCCAAGACCACACCTGCACAACGCCAGGCACACTGGCAGACCGTTGCGGACATCGTAAGTGCCCTTGGAATCGTGAGGCGCACAGCCAATGATTGCTATAAGTGCTGGAATGACCTAAAGCGCAGGGCAAAGTGTAAGCTGGCCTCAAGCCATGCCGCAACTCTAGTGACTGGAGGTGGGTCTCCAGTAGCAGACATGGAACTCACTCCACATGAGTCAGTCGCTGGGACCTACGTCACGGAGGAACAGATCCAAGGCGTGGGAGATTTGGCTGATTACGAGGCATTGTCCGGTGAGTGCACATGCATGTGTGTGTCATCCATGTGCATGGTGTGTGTGAGGGCTTCTGTTTGTGTGCCAGGTGAGAGTGTGTGCGCCTGAGTCGTATGGGTCAGCCATGTGCTTCATGCAATACATCCAGCGGATCTGCATTTGCCCATAGCTGTATCCCTTCTGCCAACAGTAGACATCTAGCCCAACTGCACGCCAGTTGCCCTTGAAGTGTCACCTAGCCACAACATTGTTGCTAAATTTTCCACTGTTCATTTAGTCAGATTTTTTACATTCCACCACTTTTACTAGGCATGTCGCAGTCCTCTAGTCACATGTCTGACATGGCTATGGTAAAGTGGAGTGACTTTGTTACCTGGATATCATTTGCTCAAACATGTCCCTGTGCAATTGGACCATTTTGGACTGGCAGCTCCAGGTGAAGAATCTGACCTGTTTGAATTAGTAAAGCTATTACATGCGGGAACTGGACAGAATGAATAGGTGCTGCCCTCCTCGCCATCGTCACTCAATAGCAATGGTACATGCCATCTGTGTGATGGCATGTGTGTTTCACCTGCCAATCACAGGCCAATGTGTGATGCCACTGCCAGGCAGCATGCAGAAAATGTGTTCATCTTCAATCTTGGTGTCATCAGTGTGTGCCATTTGCATGTCCTTCATACGCAGTGAGGGTGCATGCATGGGAGGGTTTTAGTCATGTGGGACATGTGTCAAACAAGTACTGGTTCTCTTGCTTCTCAGCCCTCATTGTGTGCCATAGTGCTAATGCCTGTTTCCATTTCTTTGTTTTTATGTCTTTGCAGGGGAAGACGCCCCTGATACTGCTGGGGTTGTGGAGATGGTGCAGACCCAGGAGGGGTCCAAGGGCCGACCAACCACCAGTGAGGGACGTGGTGTGGTGGTGGGTGAGAACCCACAAGTGCTGCAGGTCGTGCTCTCAAGGGGTGTCTCTGGCTGCACCTCCCCCGAGCTGTACTCAGGTGTTGATTCGGATGAGACCTACGTGCCGTCGCAGGTGAGTGTTCCAGGGAGGGATTCTGTTCTGTCTCACCCACCTGCACCAGGGTCAGAACCCTCAATGGGGATGTCAGTGTTGGCAGCTACGCCTTTGGTGGTTACGGATGCAGGGTCACACTCTGCGACATCTGATCCTGTTCCTGGGCCAGCAGATCAGAGGGGGAATGCAGTCCTGCAGCCTCAGGCAGTGCCGGCACAGCAAGGCGCAGTTCGCCTTGCCCCAGACAGGTGTGGTGCCCGCTGACGTGGTGGCCGTACGCCACCTGGCAATACCGCATGGGAGCAATCCATTTACGGTATGGCAACCCAACAGGCAGCATCATCCGAGATGATGGCTCAGGCCATGGATAGGGTGGCCACTTCCATTGTCCCCCCTGAAAGGCTGATGGAGCGACTAGAGCAGGCAACCGACTCCATCTGCCGGTCACACAGGGAGGACATGTTGGGGTCCAACAGGGACAGGCGGGCGGCACTGGCGACTCTGCAGGAGGCCATCTCCATTGAGTCCCAGGGCCACAGGGAAGCCCTGAGGCAGGAGCTCCTTCACCTCAGGACGACTCTTGTTGAGCTTGAGGCTTCTACACACCAAAGGACAGAACAGCAGCTGGAGCGTCTCACCCGTACGCTCTCAGCTGAGATGCAGGCAACGAGGGCGGAGGTCCGGGCATCCCGTGAGTTGTTGCATGGGGACCTCCGCACACTCATCCTCCAGAACCAGACCTACCACACCCGCATGCTTGCAGCCATGGAGGAGCAGACTAGGGCCTTGCGTGGGCTGCCTCCCATAGTGCAACCACCTCCCGATGCAGCTGCACAGGGTGATAATAGCGACAGCAGTGATACTCCCACAATAGGGTAGCCGTGTGGGCCATGAGCCCATGGAGGTGTTTTTTTTCCCCAGGATCCACGCAGGTGGGTTCTGGTGTGCATCCTGTCCTCGGACCTCCTGGGTGGCCTCCCCAACCCCCCCCCCCCCCCGGGCCCTTCAATGGCAATTTTTTATTTTTTATTTTTATTTTTGTTTTTATTTTTATTTCTTTTATTCCCAATTGTTTTGGGACGATTTGTTGGCTTCCGTGGTTCCTGTGGGCATACGCTGCATTGTGGCTGGGCACATGCAGGCTTGTAATGTATTTGGTTCAGATGCTTGGGTTTGAGTCACACACACCCCTCCTGCTTCCCGTTTCCATGGGCTTGCAAAGGGTGTGCCCAAGTGACAGTGAATTACACAGTGACGTTGGACTCCCATGAGCTGTGTGGGCAGTCTGTAGTCAATACTGTGTATACATTCCTAGTGCATATTGCTGTTGTGTTGTACACTGCATGTAGCATTGATGTGTAACTCATCTTCTGTGTCTACCTCCCAATTTGCAGGTACCTTCCTCATGTCTACACAAGGACCTCTAGTCTGGAGATGTGGTCCATGTTGGCAGCAGTGCACCTACAACTCTACAGGCGCCAACACTGCACAGTTGGTAGTGGTGGGAGTGCAGGTATTTCCAGGTGGTGAGACTACTAATATTAAACATTAGTGATGTCAAGTCAATGGTAGTACGTGCTCAAGTTTGTTGTTGGTCCGCCATTACTGTGAGCATTTCACGTGTTGCAAGTTTCTAATAGGGACACTGTACATTGTGACTGTAGTGTCATGTTGTGGGGATTACTTTGTTTACCTGCAAATAGCATGACATGGCACGGTGTGTCGTGTGGCGGTGCTGGGGTTGGGTAGGCTGACATGGCACTGTCCTCTTGTTGCATTTTGCAAGTGGGTATTAATTTGAGCTGCTTGAATGTGTAACTTCACAAAACTGCATTGGTGGTGTCAGTGTGGGTAGGGATGCACACATTGTGACACTTCCAGGTGAACAATCTCAGGCTGATATGGTTTTCACGGTTCTTTCTCCAGACATTCAGGATCAGTGTCAGGTTGAGTCATCATTGATTGTCAGATGGAATGTGCCAGGGCAGTGTGCACTCCACAGGGGTGTGATTTCTATGTGAAGTAATTAGCCACTAGCTGTGTACGGGCTGCCTCCCCCGTGCCCTTTCACCTCCCATGCGCAGCGGCTGTGCATGTGGTTGGGGATGGGGGGGCACCACCATGTCCACGGCCAGGCCCCGGCGTGTTGCAACGTTGTGCAGGACACATGCTGCCACTATGATCCTGCACACTACTGGGGGAGCGTACAACAGCTGCCCGCCAGAGCGGTCAAGGGAGCGGAAGCGTGACTTCAGCACTCCGAATGTGCGCTCCACTATGCCCCGGGTTGTAATGTGGGCAGCGTTATATCTTACCTGGGGTGGCGTGGTGGGGTTCCGAATTGGCGTCATCATGTGGGGGCTGAGAAGGTAGGCACTGTCCCCTGTGGAGGTGGTGATTGGTATCATTGGTGGGGTTGTGACCTAGCTCAGTATCTGACATGCATGCATGTGCAGTGGCATTCATACTCACCAAGCAGCCATGTATCGCCATGGCGGCCAGCTTCTAGGTCCCGGCTTAGGGTGGACATTCGGTAAATGAAGCTGTTGTGGGTTCACCCGGGATAGTTGGCATATACTGAGGTGATGATTCCCTTGGCATTACATACTACCTGCACGTTGATGGAATGCCAGTGCTTGCGGTTCCTATAGATGTGCTCAGATGCCCTGGGGGGACGTAGAGCCACATGGGTGCAGTCGATGGCACCTAGCACTTTGGGGAATCGTGCCACAGCGTAAAAATCCAGGGCGGCAGCATGCCTTTCTGCAGGGGTTCTGGGCAGGTATATGTGCCTGCGGACTGATGGGCGTGCAGTGATGATGTTCAAGACCTGGTGTAGGCAGCGTGACTGGGTGGCCTGTGATACACCACCCACAATGGCACTTGTCCGCTGAAATGATCCAGTGGCTAAGAAGTGCAGTACATTGAGGACCTTCTCCAGGGGGCTGAGTGCTTGGGAGAACAGGGTGGGTGATGTGAGGTCGTCCTCCCACTCACTCACCAGGTCCAGTATGATGTGTGGTGGAAACCTGTACCTCCCATGCACCTGGTCATCAGGCATCCCGAAAAGGCTGGTTCTGGGTGTGAATATTCTGGCCCGGACTATCCTCCTCCTTTGGTAGGCCACGGCCACTGCTGCTAGGAACGGTATGTTCATCCTGGGTCTGAGCTAGTTATTTTGTTATCGCGCAAATTAATGCGTTGCTCGTGTTGTAGGCGAGCGTGTGACCCGCACACCCCAGAAATCCAGTGCACAGTCCAATAGCGTGTGGAAATTTCCCGAACACCGGGATACAGGTGCGCTGACGTACTTGCGTGTGTAAGTGTCCGCGCACACCTGATATACACGTACATAGGCCAATCGCGTGTACGCGCACTTTTGTCCAATTACACACGATGAGACTCTGACGTGCTGTCCAATTACACGCGATGAGACTCTGACGTGCTGTCCAATTACACGCGATGAGACTCTGACGTGCAGTCTTTCCACGTGTGCTCGGTCATCACGTGCTGTGTGGGAAACACCCGTGCGGCTCACGTCACAGACGCGCTTACGCGCTGAGGGCCTTTGGTCCAATAGAATCGCGTATGCGTGCTGAGGCGCTTACGCGCTAAGGGCCTTTCCTCGGTTTTCACGCTGACGTGCAGGATTTTCACGTGCCAAATCACTCCGTACCAAGCTGGCCACGCGTAAGCACACGGAAGACCACGCTCCTGCCCAGAAGGCCGAACTACTGCCCCCCAGAGCCCTGAGCACGCTCCCACCTGCCATCTGCTGCTGCCTGACTGGCTGCTGCCCACGTGCACTGCCATTTGCTGCCTGCACATCAGCCAGGGGTGCTGTTGCTGTGACCACCCTTGCTGGAACCGAAGACTCCCGACTGGAATTCCATCGCTCCACAGCCCAGCCCCAGGACCCAGTTGCACACCCACTCCTGCCTCTGGGGTTGTCATGTCGGGGCAAACACCATCTGTGACCACTGACAACCCCCGGCCAGAGAGGCAGAGGGGCACCAGCTTCAGTGCCACCGAAGTTGGTGTCCTGGTGGAGCAAGTCCTGGGGCAGTATGATGCCCTCTTTGGAAGTTCCCGCGCCGACAAGGAAGGACGGACTCGGATCTGGACTGACATCGTGACTGCCATCAACGCGGAGGGGGTGGCAGTCCGGGACTTACAACATGTCAGGAAGCGCTGGGAGGACTTCAGGTCCAGGACCCTGAACAAGGCCCGGCGCCTCTTGAAGGCAGCGGATGCCAAGGGGCGCCGGGGCCACTTGTCGGAAGAACAGATGGGGGTCCTGGAACGCATATCCCCAGCGCTCCACGTCCAGGTCCTAGAGAAGTAGACCCGTCTGGAGTCGAGCCGTGAGTGTACATGCATCCTGATTGTGAGCAGTGCGTGTGGTGATCATTCGCCATTGTGCCGATTGCACATCTGTTTGTATGGGGTCGAGTATGGGTGGGGGTGTACTGGGCCGTGGGGCTGACACATGCGAGGGCTGTAATGTGTGAGACATGGATGGTGCTTGTGTGTGTGGGCTTGCATGGCAAATGCAGTTGTGCATGCACACATGTTTGGATGAATGTGTATGTAAGTAGACATGTCCGTGATGTCAGGCATGTATGTTGTTTTCGGCTGCATGTATGAGCACTGTGTACATGTGCATGTGTGTGTATTTGACAAGGGTGCAAAAGTGATGCTACATGGATGCATGTGACAGCGGTATGTGGAAGCCTGATTGGCAGATGTGACATGGATGCCCGTCTGAACAGTGCGACACTTGGCAGAGGTGTGGACATGCATGCAAGTGTGGTGGTGTGTGTACATGTGTGGTGCACTTCCTGTGTTGCATGTGATGTCTGGCTCCCCTTTGGCTGCTGATGCTGTTGTATGTGTAGGGATGGTGGTGGCAGTTGCAATATGGCTGTGGTATGGCTCATGTGTGCCAGTTGCAATGACATGTGTGTTGGGGATTGTGATGACATGTCTGAGGTTTGCCAATGCCACTCCTGTGCAACTGTCATGCGTGTATGTGTCCATTGTACAGTGCCCTGATGCCTGTGTTTTGTTTCTCCCTGTCTGCAGCGTCAACTGATGAAGAGGGCGGAGAAGGTGCTGTGGAGCACAGCGGCGGGGATCCGACCGCCAGCCGGAGACGCAAGGCCCGGCTCCCCTCCCGTGTTGTCATCTCGTCGGGGAGTGAGGAGTCCAGTGCCGCGTCCCAGCCCGCAGCTGCCGGGGGGAGGTCCAAGAGGCGGAGGTTGCAGTTGGACTCCTCGGCAGCAGAAGGGGCAGCTGGGACCCCACAGGGCCCAACGGGGGAAGATGGCAGGGAGTCATCCAGGTTGTTGGGGGGTTTGGTGGAGGATGGGGCCGCGCAAGCACCAGAGACGGCGTCTGGAGGTGGGGATCCCACTGGTGCTAGTGGTGCAGTGCAGGACCAGGGACAGGAGGCAGCACAGGCGGCCGCGGAGGTGCCTGTGTGCAATCCTGTCCCCAATCCTGTCCCTGCATCATCTTGCACCAGCAGGGATGCCTACGTCCAGACCCGTTTTCAGGCAGGGGATGAGCTGACATCAACTGGCCTTCCTCTGCCTGCGGACGTGGCCATCCAGGTCCAGGTTGAGCCTGTCCTGGCTGGTGTGGCGTTGCGTCAACGGGCCATGCGAGGTGACTTGCAGTCTTTTCATGGAGAGACTGCACGTCATCTCGAATGGCTCGTTGACCACGTCAGCCTGCTGGGACAGGTCACCCAGGCCGGATTCCTCCGTTTGATGGGGCTTGCTCCCACCCCCTCCTCAACTGGACCCCCTACGCGCCAGTCGTCCTCTGTGCCATCTTCCCACCCATCAGTCACCTGGGTGCCCTGTGGAGCTGCCTCTGACGGTGCGGCCAGGCTGGTGGAGGAGGCATCCCTGCCACAGTCGGGAGTCGGAGGTCCAGCAGGGGTGGCCACATCAACAAGTGCACCCCAGCCGGCGGAGGATGTGCAGGCAGCAGGAGGCAGTGCACGGGCAGAGGCAGAGCAGCAGCAGCAGCAACATGGTGGGAGACATGCAGGCTCGGCCTTTCGACATCGAGTGCCTCGAGGCAATCCGCAGGGGGTTGGAGGACGACACAGCGTCGTCCCTGCGGACCCTCGGGGCCATGGAACTGGACCGCCTCCGGGACATCGATCAGGAGTTCGATGATGCCCTGGCCCGGGACACCACGCAGTGAGCCGCTGGACTAGCCCACCGCCTTTGTATATAGTTCTTTAGTGTTAGGTTTCCTTTCTTTCGTATTATTATTTGGAGTCGACGGACACTGCTCCACTTTTTGTATATAGTTGATTTTTAAGTATGTTTTTTAGTAGGTTTCCTTTGTTCAGTTGGGCTCATGGACCCTTGTTATTTTTGTACATAGTTCTTTATTGCATGGAGATTTTTTTACATTTGACTTTGGACAAAATGTTTTTCGATTTGGAATTCAAGTTTTATTTTTTCATACGGACATGCAGCTTATTTTTTGTCATTCACATTGTTGTTTGTTTTCTTTCTTTAGCATTCTTATTTTTTTCAATACAATTTTGTTTGAATACTTCACTGTGTGGTATCATCTCATTGGTTTCATGCATGTCATGTTGTGTGTTTTCCCATTCAATTGCAACCATTGTGTGTGACGGACATGGCTTCATTAGCTTCATGAACATTGGGGGTGTAACATGTGATTTCCATTTCCATGTGGGTGAATGGGTTACTTGGTAGGGATTTTTGGCTGTGGAGGATGACCATTACGCACATGATTGGGGATTGTGAGGACCTGGTGGGGGCTGCCCCTGGTGGCTGGGGGGTGGGGGTGGTGGGAGTCATGAGTGGGGGCCTGGTGGAGGATGCCCCTGGTGGCTGGGGGTGGTGGGAGACATGAGTGGGGGCCTGGTGGAGGCTGCCCATGGTGGCTGGGAGGTGGGGGGTGGTGGGAGACATGAGTGGGGGCCTGGTGGAGGGTGCCCCTGCACTGCTAGGGGGTGGGGGTGGTGGGAGACATGAGTAGGGGCCTGGTGGAGGCTGCCCATGGTGGCAGGGGGGTGGGGGTGGTGGGAGACATGAGTGGGGGCCTGGTGGAGGCTGCCCCTGCACTGCTGGGGGGTGGGGGTGGTGGGAGACATGAGTGGGGGCCTGGTGGAGGGTGCCCCTGCACTGCTGGGGGTGGGGGTGCAGGGGGACATGAGTGGGGGCCTGGTGGAGGCTGCCCATGGTGGCAGGGGGGTGGGGGTGGTGGGAGACATGAGTGGGGGCCTGGTGGAGGCTGCCCCTGCACTGCTGGGGGGTGGGGGTGCAGGGGGACATGAGTGGGGGCCTGGTGGAGGCTGCCCATGGTGGCAGGGGGGTGGGGGTGGTGGGAGACATGAGTGGGGGCCTGGTGGAGGCTGCCCCTGCACTGCTGGGGGGTGGGGGTGCAGGGGGACATGAGTGGGGGCCTGGTGGAGGCTGCCCATGGTGGCAGGGGGGTGGGGGTGGTGGGAGACATGAGTGGGGGCCTGGTGGAGACTGCCCCTGCACTGCTGGGGGGTGGGGGTGGTGGGAGACATGAGTGGGGGCCTGGTGGAGGGTGCCCCTGCACTGCTGGGGGGTGGGGGTGCAGGGGGACATGAGTGGGGGCCTGGTGGAGGCTGCCCATGGTGGCAGGGGGGTGGGGGTGGTGGGAGACATGAGTGGGGGCCTGGTGGAGGCTGCCCCTGCACTGCTGGGGGGTGGGGGTGCAGGGGGACATGAGTGGGGGCCTGGTGGAGGCTGCCCATGGTGGCAGGGGGGTGGGGGTGGTGGGAGACATGAGTGGGGGCCTGGTGGAGGCTGCCCCTGCACTGCTGGGGGGTGGGGGTGGTGAGGGACATGAGTGGGGGCCTGGTGGAGGCTGCCCCTGCACTGCTGGGGGGTGGGGGTGCAGGGGGACATGAGTGGGGGCCTGGTGGAGGGTGCCCCTGCACTGCTGGGGGTGGGGGTGCAGGGGGACATGAGTGGGGGCCTGGTGGAGGCTGCCCCTGCACTGCTGGGGGGTGGGGGTGCAGGGGGACATGAGTGGGGGCCTGGTGGAGGGTGCCCCTGCACTGCTGGGGGGTGGGGGTGCAGGGGGACATGAGTGGTGGCCTGGTGGAGGCTGCCCCTGCACTGCTGGGGGGTGGGGGTGCAGGAGGACATGAGTGGGGGCCTGGTGGGGGCTGCCCATGGTGGCAGGGGGGTGGGGGTGGTGGGAGACATGAGTGGGGGCCTGGTGGAGGCTGCCCCTGCACTGCTGGGGGTGGGGGTGCAGGGGGACATGAGTGGGGGCCTGGTGGAGGCTGCCCATGGTGGCAGGGGGGTGGGGGTGGTGGGAGACATGAGTGGGGGCCTGGTGGAGGCTGCCCCTGCACTGCTGGGGGGTGGGGGTGCAGGGGGACATGAGTGGGGGCCTGGTGGAGGGTGCCCCTGCACTGCTGGGGTGTGGGGGTGCAGGGGGACATGAGTGGGGGCCTGGTGGAGGCTGCCCATGGTGGCAGGGGGGTGGGGGTGGTGGGAGACATGAGTGGGGGCCTGGTGGAGGCTGCCCGTGCACTGCTGGGGGGTGGTGGGAGACATGAGTGGGGGCCTGGTGGAGGGTGCCCCTGCACTGCTGGGGGTTGGGTGTGCAGGGGGACATGAGTGGGGGCCTGGTGGAGGCTGCCCATGGTGGCAGGGGGGTGGGGGTGGTGGGAGACATGAGTGGGGGCCTGGTGGAGGCTGCCCCTGCACTGCTGGGGGTGGGGGTGCAGGGGGACATGAGTGGGGGCCTGGTGGAGGCTGCCCATGGTGGCAGGGAGGTGGGGGTGGTGGGAGACATGAGTTGGGGCCTGGTGGAGGCTGCCCCTGCACTGCTGGGGGGTGGGGGTGGTGGGAGACATGAGTGGGGGCCTGGTGGAGGGTGCCCCTGCATTGCTGGGGGGTGGGGGTGCAGGGGGACATGAGTGGGGGCCTGGTGGAGGCTGCCCATGGTGGCAGGGGGGTGGGGGTGGTGGGAGACATGAGTGGGGGCCTGGTGGAGGGTGCCCCTGCACTGCTGGGGGGTGGGGGTGCAGGGGGACATGAGTGGGGGCCTGGTGGAGGGTGCCCCTGCACTGCTGGGGGGTGGGGGTGCAGGGGGACATGAGTGGGGGCCTGGTGGAGGCTGCCCATGGTGGCAGGGGGGTGGGGGTGGTGGGAGACATGAGTGGGGGCCTGGTGGAGGCTGCCCCTGCACTGCTGGGGGGTGGAGGTGGTGGGAGACATGAGTGGGGGCCTGGTGGAGGGTGCCCCTGCATTGCTGGGGGGTGGGGGTGCAGGGGGACATGAGTGGGGGCCTGGTGGAGGCTGCCCATGGTGGCAGGGGGGTGGGGGTGGTGGGAGACATGAGTGGGGGCCTGGTGGAGGCTGCCCCTGCACTGCTGGGGGGTGGGGGTGCAGGGGGACATGAGTGGGGGCCTGGTGGAGGCTGCCCATGGTGGCAGGTGGGTGGGGGTGGTGGGAGACATGAGTGGGGGCCTGGTGGAGGCTGCCCCTGCACTGCTGGGGGGTGGGGGTGCAGGGGGACATGAGTGGGGGCCTGGTGGAGGGTGCCCCTGCACTGCTGGGGGTGGGGGTGCAGGGGGACATGAGTGGGGGCCTGGTGGGGGCTGCCCATGGTGGCAGGGGGGTGGGGGTGGTGGGAGACATGAGTGGGGGCCTGGTGGAGGGTGACCCTGGATGCTGGGGGGTGGGGGTGGTGGGAGACATGAGTGGGGGCCTGGTGGAGGGTGACCCTGGATGCTGGGGGGTGGGGGTGGTGGGAGACATGAGTGGGGGCCTGGTGGAGGGTGCCCCTGAACTGCTGGGGGGTGGGGGTGCAGGGGGACATGAGTGGGGGTCTGGTGGAGGGTGCCCCTGGATGCTGGGGGGTGGGGGTGGTGGGAGACATGCATTGTTGATCAGTAGTGCAAGGTGACATGTGGGTTGGCTGGGGGGCATGCCCATGGTGAATGGGCTGCCTGCGGGACATGGGCAGGGGTGCAGGGTAGTCCCCCGTGGTGTGGGCTGGCTGCAGGGTCCGTGGAGGTTGTGGAGCGTACACCTGGGCGGGCCCACACGGCCAATTCACGTGTGGTACTCCCCAGAACCCCTGAAATACACATACCCTGCTGAAATCGCGTGTGGAACTTCCCGCGCACCCCTGAAATACACATACCTTGCTGGAATCGCGTGTGTAACTTCCCGCGCACCCCTGAAATACACGTACCCTGCTCGCACTGGGCCAATCGTGTGTGGAACTGCGCGCGCACACCTGAAATACACATACCCTGCTGAAATTGCGTGTGTGACTTCCCGCACACCCCTGAAATACACATACCTTGCTGGAATCGCGTGTGTAACTTCCCGCGCACCCCTGAAATACACGTACCCTGCTCGCACTGGGCCAATCGTGTGTGGAACTGCCCGCGCACCCCTGAAATACACGTACCCTGCTCGCACTAGGCCAATCGTGTGTGGAACTGCGCGCGCTCACCTGAAATACTCGTACCCTGCTGAAATTGCGTGTGTGACTTCCCGCGCACCCCTGAAATACACATACCTTGCTGGAATCGCGTGTGTAACTTCCCGCGCACCCCTGAAATACACGTACTCTGCTCGCACTGGGCCAATCGTGTGTGTAACTGCCCGCGCACCCCTGAAATACACGTACCCTGCTCGCACTGGGCCAATCGTGTGTGGAACTGCCCGCGCACCCCTGAAATACACGTACCCTGCTCGCACTGGGCCAATCGTGTGTGGAACTGCCTGCGCACCCCTGAAATACACGTACCCTGCTGGAATCGCGTGTGTGACTTCCCGCGCACCCCTGTAATACACATACCTTGCTAGAATCGCGTGTGTAACTTCCCGCGCACCCCTGAAATACACGTACCCTGCTCGCACTGGGCCAATCGTGTGTGGAACTTCCCGCGCACCCCTGAAATACACGTACCCTGCTGAAATCTCGTGTGTGACTTCCCGCGCACCCCTGAATTACACATACCTTGCTGGAATCGCGTGTGTAACTTCCCGCGCACCCCTGAAATACACGTACCCTGCTCGCACTGGGCCAATCGTGTGTGGAACTTCCCGCGCACCCCTGAAATACACGTACCCTGCTGAAATCGCGTGTGTGACTTCCCGCGCACCCCTGAAATACACATGCCTTGCTGGAATCGCGTATGAGACCTCCCGCGCACCCCGGTATACACGCACACGTATTTTTTGTCAGCGGGTGTCCGTGTTTGTGGGTACCCCTTTGCACGTCATTTGTCCTGGAGGGCCACAGTATAGGACATTCATCATGGCAGTATATAGGTGCTATTTGTTGGCGCACCTTTTGGCGCACATTTCTTACATCCGCAGAGACGCTACCGCCTGCTTTCTTGTGGCGGTCGTGTTTGTGCCTGTGCGCTGGTTTGAGCGTGCACTTTTTTCCCCTATTCTATTCCATGAATACGTGTTGTAGGCGAGCGTGTGGGCGTTCCGTGCACTTGTGCCCTGTACTTCCCCCGTGACGCCCACGTTTTGGCATGTTGTTCCCCATTCCGAGTGTTACGCCCGTGTTCCGCATACTTTTGATGCGTGCGCCGCGCTATGTGCGAATTTCGCTGTGGCCTGTGCGATTTTCGCTTTGACCTGGCGCACGCTGTTAGATGGCCTGTGCGCCAACGTGCGCCGCGCACTGTTTTATCGCACATCCGCTGGTTTTCTCGCGCACGGCCTTCCATGAATCGATGTGCGCTGCTTTTGGTGCGATTTTCGCACTTGCACTGCGATTTTCGCTATTCCACTGCGATTCGCACGTTTTTGCCCACTTGCGCCGCGCTAATTATTCCATGAATCAGCCTCTTAGAGTGTTATCAGCAGCCCAAGCCAAGATGGAGGTGTGGACGAGTGATCTGATTGGCTGAGGCTTCCTTTTGTTCTGATGAAAGGAATTTTTAACTGCCTTTCATTGTCAACCATCAGCTGGTTTGGTCAGAGTTATTAAGTTCCAGTAATTTAGGCCCAGGTCCGGGGGCCTAATCAAGAATTCAAGTTGCCAAGAAGGTACAGCCACGCAGACATAAGGGAATCAGACTGAAAGTGAGAAACCAGCAGCGACATTAAGATATGTTTTTTTTTGTCAAGTACTTCGAATGTCAAGATTTTAAGAACAGTTTCTGCATAGCTGCTTAAAACTTCAACTGCTTGTTATTAGAACTGTTTTTGTAGTTAATCAAAGCGTGCACCAAGTGAGAAGATAAAAAGCTTTGCTTCCCCTGACTGTATTGTAAAATCATATGTGACGTTTGTTGTTAATGTTAATGCTTGGAGTGCGTTTTCCGTTTTGGTGAAATTAGAATTCTGCTCCTCCTGGACCAAAATTCAGTTTTGTTTGTTGAGTTATCAGATGTGTGAACGTTATACGTCGGGTTCACATTTATGTTTCCTAATTCTCAGCTGCTGCTGAGTGAGAGAATAGCGTGTCAGTTTTCTTTCGTTTGACACCTGTTGGTCGCTCGCGTATGCAGCGCGGGCGATCGAAGTGAGCAGTTCTTTGTTTAATTATTCGATAGCGGTTTGTGCCCGCATTAATTTTTGTATCTTTCTTTATAAAATGAACGTTTAGGTTTACAGTTCAGATGCGGTCGGCGCCCGTAATGAATGTAATGGTCCTTCTATGAAATGCGAGTGAAGGAGACCTTATTTAGGAAACACACCCATAAAGTGTTTCCTTCAGTTTTTGCCCGCTTCAATTCCTGGTATAAATCGATTTTCGAAGTAGGTGAAGCACAGCACGTTTTGAAAACTGAGTGATGTTCTATCAGGAACAGAAAGACTTTGTTTAAAAGCATCTGACCCTGGAGACAGCGCTGCGACTTCCTGATTGTTCAGTGGAGACAGGAGCGCGGGCAATTAGTAAAAACTGTTCAGTCCTGAACTTTAAACTAAACATTAGCACAACTAAAGGAAATCTTTCATCTATTGTGAGTAAATGCAATAATACTGCTAAACACTGGAAAAACATTTCAAGTTTGTGAATAGTTGAAAAGTATTTGCAAAAATTCTGTTTAACTCTGGAAAACACAATTCAAGTTTGTGAAAAGTTGATTTGAGATAAAAATTATTTTTCCTGAAGGCAGAAAGTCTTCACTCTCAAGAAACTGTCTCTTTAAGTCAAAAGACTTCTACCAAGTTTATATTACTCAGCAAGAATGATAAGTTACAGAATATTGCAAACAATTGAGTTTATTTCTCCAAAAGCTGTGTCAACAAAAAGGCAACTTTTCCTCTAGGCGTGTGGCAGAGGAATGGCTAATCCCCCACACTAACGTGAGATGGGGGTTTAGATTCTATTAAAGACACAGAGGCGATTATTATGCATACAATCTTTACTCTGAAACCACAGCAGCAAAGAAAAAACTTTTACAAACAAAAAAGTTGTAAAGAACAGAACTAAATAGAGTTCAATGTCAATGTAAGGGAGCTCCCCAATCCATCATGGAGGACAGGTCATGCCCTGCAGGGGACCAATGAGCAGGGACCCTTCCTTATATAAGTCCATTACTCTAATCCCAATTCCTCTTTCTGTAGCTGTCTTGAACCAGACGTCCACTGCACAGATCAGACGATAAACGATGAAGACAAATCCAGCGAAGCTCTCGTACCACGCACTCCATAACTTGTAACTGCGAGCCACACTCCTGATCAGAACCTCAACTCGTAGCTGTAAGAACAACAAGCAAGAAGGGTGGGTGGATGGGAAGAACAACAAACCAAAGAATGTTCTCTCTTGAACCACCTGTGTACATACGTGTCATAACTGTCATATCATATCATATCCTGGGTGGGTGGGATAATAATCGCCTCCTTGTCTTTAATAGAATCTAAATCCCCATCTCACGTTAGTGTGGGGGGTTTAGCCATTCTATGACAAGACAGGAGGCTCATATTATGCAAGTTCAAAGCCCTTGCATCCCATTAGTACAACATGATCAATACAATAGAGACAATATAATAAAATAATATAATAAAATAATAGGAAAGAAAATGTTTTAAATGCTTTCATTAAATCAATCAGCTGACCGCAAGAGAACGGCCCAAGACTAGGCTGCCCGAATAACTGTCTTATAAGGCATAGACAAATTCACTGCCAGAAAAAACAACAGGAAGATGTGCCAATTCCAGCGGTCCCTACAGGCCACCAAAACCAACTGGTTAAAAGAGGGGGAAACCATTGAACAAAGTTTTCCTATACTAATGGGTCAGGAACAACCCCATCTGAAATAAACGCCTCCATTGTCCAATCAAACATTAAAACACTTAAATTCATACCCTCTTTGGGAACCTAGATAGCAAACCAAAGAAAATAAGCACCAAGCTCTCCTGGAGATAAAGAAAAGTACCCCGTAGGGGTGAAAGTTTTGTAGGCTCCATCCCATGCGTTAAATGAAGATATTGTATTAGAAACAGAGCATGTCACATAACTACACTGGCGAACCCAGTGGGAAAGACAAATCTTCATAAAAGGTAAAATGGGAGTAAAAAGTAATTTTATTAATTTGTAATAGGACGACCCATCCTGAGCGGAGCAGAAAGCAATAGACTTATCCCACAATTGTCTTCAGACATATGTGTATACTAAAGAAGGATGTCTTCTGGAAGCAGAAGCAGAATGGAAGAGAGGGGCCCACCTGAGAAGCTAAACCTGTCAAACCGCCAACACGGAGACCTTCAGACCTCCTGAGCTATTGAAGAAGGACTCTGCTACCATGACAAAAGGCAGATATTTACAAACCTGACTATTAAGAGGAGGCCAAACTTGGCAAGGAGAAAGAAATGTATCTTACAACCAATCGTTACCAATATAGTGATATGTAAAACCCTTTGTAGATATGCCCGGTGCTTGAATCTTGTTCTCTCCTCCCTGGTTGATAAAACCCCTAGAGGATCAAAAAACTAACCGAAGGAGGACTCCTAAATTCCAAAGTCTTTGCAAGACTCTAAACTGCTCACTAAACAGTTAAACTGAAGTTGCACACCAGAAGAGGTCTAACCTCTATTTCAGCTAATTTGAAGATCATTGAAGCTCACAGCACCCTGAGCTAGCACCTTATTGCAAAAACAAACTCTTGTGAAAACCCAAAGGTCCACCTGCCATGCAGGTGACTAGGAGAATCAAGTCATTAACTAATATATATATATATATCTCAGCCCTCTGGGAATCGCACTGGCAGACGCCTTCTGAATGTGAATGTAGAGACGCTGGAACACAACGTGGTAGAGGGTCGTAATAACTTGGTTGGGAGATTAGTATCACTCCCAGACCCCTCTATCCCACCGAGGGATATTGGGCCTTCCCAAAGGAGGAGAACCCTCCACCACTTATCCAAGGGAAAACCTTGCAACCCAGAAGAAGGCTACCCTGAGGACCACATTAAAGCCCTGCTTTACACCCTTCAGAGAAAATAAATACACTCTTGCACTTCTAACCAATCCCCTGACCGTGGAGGGGCTCCGCTTAACTTATTGAAATACCAGGAATTAGTGCAAAGGAAAGTAACTGACGGGAGGGAAATGCTCAGCGCAAGTCTGCACTGGTCACGAGCCAGAACTCCTTTAAAAAGGAAACAGAAACCATCGGGATTTATTCCAAGAGGTGTATATCATGATGCAATCTCCCCCAGGGATGGCGGGAAAGGGAATGACGGAGGAAAGGACTCTGGGATAATTATCAATGCCCCGTAAATGAAATGAAATCTGGGACCACTGTCCCCTCAAACCCTGAGGTCCGAGTCTCTGTATTCGTGTGAGGCTGACTGGCCACTAAGGGAATCAGGGGAAGGAAAAATTGAGCACATTGTCCATAGCAAAACAGCACTTATATAATACTACGACCCTCAGGTATACGAGTGGTGCTTATCACTACAACGAACATTGTGTGGTGTGAGGTGTTCACTTATCGATCTCAGCAGGATAAAAGAGCCTTTCCAAATTAGGAACCTGTATCAGTAGGGTCAGCACGGATGTGAAAACCAGCACTCTATTCGGTGCACTGTAGAAAAAAAAAAAATATATATATATATATTGATAAGCAGGGCGGCAGCACTCAGGCAATGAAAGATGACACCAAGGCAAATCCCAGATGGGAAAATCCGCTGCAAAACAGTCCTTTATTTTTCATATATCCATGGACAGGAGGGCAGCAGAAAATGCAAAGCAAATGACAACACGTTTCACCCTTGCGGGCTTCGTCGGGTCTAACATAATAGAGAGAGGACTTGAGTATTTATGTGGTGAAAAGGTATGTAGTCCTGCTTTTATGTTGTGTTGGAGAAAGCTACTGCCTTTTCGAGCCACATAATCGCCATCTTGGAACATAGTGCAAAAAGACATCAATGTATTTGACAAACATGCATTTCATGGTTGCTAAAAAGCACATTAGAATATAATGCATAGAAATACCAGGTTTTTTCTAATAAGCATTTGTTAATTTAAAAGAAAGCCATATTGTAACGTGGCATAATATTTTAAAGTGACATAATATTTTATTTTATTTTACATTTTATTTTAAATGGGGAACAGTGGTCCATCCCGATTTAAATAGTAGGGAATATATATATACACAACGAAAGAGGTTAAGCAACGCTCTTGAGTGTACAGAAGCCTGCTTGAACTCCTCGAGCAGAGGAGAAATTGCAACACATTGTTAGACGGTTAGCTGAACCACAGGCCAAGTTTTGGGAGGAAAACCATGGGGCGGGCGCCATAAAGTTGTTATTTGGCAACTCGTCTATCTGATACCATCAAGTGTTTCCAAACACTTCTTCGAAGCAGAACATGGTTGCTCAACTTGCCATGCAACAAAACTGAACAGTTACCCCCGAGCTGACCCTGTCTCCACCAATAGTCCAATAGAATAATGAATGTCCAATGGGACACATAGAAAGGGAAAACATGTCCCCACTAAAGTGAGCATCAAGCCCTGCAGACCTCAACAGAGGCATAACACATCATCTTTTCTTCCTCATGTTGGGAGAAAATACTGCAGCTTAATCAGCACTGGTATTGGCTGGAGCAATTGATATCGGGGAAAGCAAAACCTAAGGAAAGGACTGAGGTGTCCTGAAACTATCTAAGGTAAAGGGCGACAGAATTTCAACTAAAAGACAAAGGTTAACACCAGGGGCTAAAGAGGAAGGTACAACCTCCAACATGGGTCTGTTTACAACAACCTCCACACACTCTTTTCTTTAAAGTACTTAATAAATAAATAATATAAAATACATAAAATAAGATATATAAAATATCCAAAGACGAGGGGTTACGCCCTCACAGGGGTCCGGAACCCCAGCCCTTACAGAAGCTGACACCTACTGAGCTATGCAGGCTACTGACCATTCTGAAAATGCAAATGTGTTCCAGTCATCACATAAACCTATTGTTTAGCAAAAATACACTGAGCAAGTGCGTCTCAACTGCTCGCCCTAGCAGGGTGTGGCAACCAGCAGTACACGAGGGAGCCCTTTGCAGTAGAATTCAGGCAAAGCCTGAAACCGAGCAGGTTATGGCATGCTTACAGAGAAAACAATGACATCTGCCATATGCAGCACCTAAACAAAGCTGCCGACCTTAATGGAGGAATACACTGAGCAAGTGCTCCTCCAACTGCTCGCCCGCGCAGGGCGTGATAACCAGCAGTACACGAGGGGGTAACCTCACATTACAACTCAGGCAGAACCTGAAACCGAGCAGGTTATGGCACACACCAGTTAATGTCATCACCAACGTTGCAGAATTTAAGGGAGGAAAACACTGAGCAAGTGTACCTCAACTGCTCACCCTAGGAGGGCGTGGAACCAGCAGTATACGAGGGGGCACCTCGCAGAAACAATACAGGCAACCTTGCCACCGAGCAGGTGGCTGCACCTTTCCAGGGAAGATACTGACATCTGCCACCAGCAGCACCTAAATAAAAACTCTGCCAGGTTTAAGGGAGGGGTACACTGAGCACGTGAACCTCAAACTGCGCACCCCAGCAGGATGAGGCATCCAGCAGTACACAAGGGTTAACCTCACATTAGAACTCAAGCAGAACCTGAAACTGAACAGGCTATGGCACCTACAGTGAAGGCAAATCCCCAATGCCCTGTGCAGTGTTTAAATAAATAAATAAGTAAATAAATAAATAACAGCAGATTGGCAGCATATGAGGCTCGTAAAAAATCAATTCTTAAATAAATATAAATATATATATATCCACAAGTAAATATATATACATAAATATATACATATATACACATCCATATGTGTATACTGCCAATGGGGGTATCAAACCCAGGGCCCTCTGCATGGTAAACCTGCAACCCTCTTATTGAGCTATGTCGCTTGTGCTGCAACAGAAGCCTTCCTGAACTCATATGTACATAATATAAAAAGTAAACATAATAAACAGAAATAAACCCCAAACAAAGAAACATGGAGGCATTCGACTTATAAAGAAAGAGGACAGCTGCACGCTGTAGAAGCGCTCACTAAAGAGCTTCACCAACTAAAATAAGGTCCTAGCGAACTGCCTCCCAGCCGGGTCCCAAGAGCAGGCATAGCCTGTGAGCCCCTGACTTCATACGCGAGCAGCGTATAAAATAGAAAAAACACACACTCTACGCGTGTGAAATGATTGAAATGCAAGGCCAGTCTTTACAGCCGTGACACGCGCCGGAAGAAGCTGAGCTTCTTGAACAGACCGCGCGCGTCACAAAACAATCTGAGAGGAGGAGCGTGCTGGCTCCGGGGAGACTGCCGCTTAACAATAAACAAACCCTCTCTTGAGGGAAAAGCATTTTACGCGTCGCCGCCCGGGTTAAATGAGGCAGGCGACGCGACTAAATTACATTAAACAAGGCGCGAACGCTGCTTACAGAAAAGGAAACAAGAAACAATTAACGAGCAGAATGCTGCATAAGGAGCGCCGCTAAAATGTAGCACTCTGACCTGGAGGACAGCGTTCGAGCGCGAACGCGACTTTCAGTAAAGTAATGCAAACACACATGAAATTACCATTTCTCCAGAACAGTGTTATAAATCACCAAAGCTCTTTCAATATGACCTAAAGAAAGACACTCTAAACTCCAGATATTCAACACTAAGGAAAGAACTAGGAGGAGTGACTTAGCTGTGGAATCAGCAGCAAAGAAAGAGGAATTGGGATTAGAGTAATGGACTTATATAAGGAAGGGTCCCTGCTCATTGGTCCCCTGCAGGGCATGACCTGTCCTCCATGATGGATTGGGGAGCTCCCTTACATTGACATTGAACTCTATTTAGTTCTGTTCTTTACAACTTTTTTGTTTGTAAAAGTGTTTTCTTTGCTGCTGTGGTTTCAGAGTAAAGATTGTATGCATAATATGAGCCTCCTGTCTTGTCATAGAATTACAGGTACATTCTAAGAAGAGCAATATGGTTGGGTGGTTTAGGTAGCTAGGAAATGTGGCAAATGTCCTAACCTTTAATTTCCTCCTCTCTACTGCAGATTCTCCTGAGAGTGCTGAAGGAGTCTGTCATTTTGTTGTTTTCTGCACTTCCCCTTTCCCCTGGGGATATTGTGTGCTCAGCTATAATTAAGGTAGTTGAGTGTTCCACTCCCTTGAGGGTCTGTCGGGGTTCAGCAGCTTCCGCAGAGCTTCAGTCAAGACTCAGCCTGACAGCCTGTCACCAGAATACTTCAGCTAGGAAGAACAGAATAGGAATCATGTTCTATTTTGTTGGTTTTCGGAACTTGGGCCATGATCAAGAGGAAAGCCAGGGGAATTCATATTGTACCGCTAGATGTGAAGTTCTTGAACCGGTGGTGCTGCCCGCAGAGCAGCCTGCAACCGTTTGGTTTTTCCCAAGAGTTGATATTGGGCCTTTTTCTTCTACTTTTCTTTTGTGAATCGAGAAAAGGCACTGACAGAATTTGTATGGCTTTTTTCATTTTTAGGGTGCTGTTGAAATTGTAGAAGCCTGATTTTTTAACTCAAATTCCAGTAGCACTTTCACCAGGTTGGCTGGAAAGAGATATTGGGCCTCATTACAAGGTTGCTGGTCCGGTAATAACGATATCGTTAAGGGAACACCTGCATCGTTTACCGGACTGGTGCATTACGACCCGCAATGCCGGTGCTACCGGCATCTGCAGGGACCCGTTGTGCCTGGGTAGCACCTTCCCGGAATGGGCACTGGCACGCGGCATCCGTGCCAGTAACACCGGCATGCCGGAAGGAAGTGCACATTACGAGGTTCACGGACATGCATTTACCAGCATGCAGATGCCGGTAAGAAGGGTACCATGATGCCGTTAACACTGGCATCGCGGGGCAGCCGTTAGGAGTAATCTGCTGTGTTGAAACCTGCCACAGGTGCACACAATCAGCACAGGTGGAGGCAATGGTGTCTGGCACAGCACAAAAGGAGCACACCCACACACCACACCCCTTCCAAATCCAAAATGCTACCATTAGCAGTTGCAATACTAGGGCTCGAGGACATGCCGTGCACTGCTACTACTCCAGCAGAGTGAACCAGGGAATGCAGAGGAGGAGAATGAGGATGAGACAAGGCCAGCACATACCACCAGTACAGGCAGTTATACCCTGCAAGCAGCCATCAATCCCTCATCTAAAGGCCAGTCCATTTGACCTAACCCCTGTACAGATCCACACCCTGTACCGCCTGGACAGGGACACCATATGCACAATAGTGGACCTCATCCATGACAACCTGGTAAGCTGCATCAACATCCGGACAGGCTTCCCCCCCTTGTTGAAGGTAGTGTCTGTGCTGCACGTCTTTGCCACAGGCACCTACCAGCACACAGTGGGGCAGCTGTATGGCATCTGACAACCATGTATCTCCCGTGTGCTCAACCAGGCACTAGATGCCCCCCTGAAACATGGAAGGGCCCACATATATTTACCACGGACTGTGGATGAGGAGAATGCCTCCGAAACAGCATACTATGCACTGACAGGCATGCCAAACGTCAAGCATTGATTTCAGATTATTACTGATGATATGTGGGAGACATGGAAATGGGGGTGGGTCACACTGGGGGCTGGACACTGCGCATGATTAAATTGTGACACACTCAGGAATGAATGTCCAGACAATTGATTTGTTGGTACACCAGGTGTATTGAAGGTTTGTGAACTATGTACAGAATATAACTGTCGAAACTTACACATCTATCCCCCTGATAATTGGCCAAACTACCCCCCCACACCTCCACACACAATGCCCCAACACACCCTACCCAGTAACCGATAACCAAACTCCCCCACCCCTCAAACACCACCCCCTCGTCCACTGCCACCTCCACAATGACACCTACATCCCTTCCCCAACAACAGCTTCCTCACATGCACTGGTGACTGTGGACTATTTGCAGCCCCTTTTTGGTGCATGGTGTTGAGGCCTCTGCAACCGAGTCAGTCTCTGCGAACGGGGCACGGGGCTTCCTTGGGTGGAGCTGGTTGGCGATTCGCTGGCGGATTGGACCAGTGGTGTAATGATGTGCCGTTGCTCAGCTATTGCAGTCACAAGCATGTTTATTGACTCTGCCATTGTGGACATCACCTCATTGCCCTTACGCACATGCCTTGCCAGTTGATATACGGCCTCAGGTGCCCTGCCAAGCATGCACGCAGTGTTGCGGGTGTTGTCTTGCATCGTCTGCCGTGTCAGCTCTGCCTTGGGGAGGTAGCGGCTGACCGGGGCATACATAGCCTCCTGCCGTTCCTCCATTCGGCTGAGGCGACCGTCAATAGCCCAAATGTGGTGCAGTCCAGTCAGTGGCAAGGGTGGTGGGCTGCGGGCGCCTGGTGGACTGAACACATGCTCTTCATCCTGGGGCACATTTCCCTGTGTGCCTGACCCAGTGGCCTCGACGGTGCTACGTGCCCCTGCATCATCTATTAGACTGCCTGTGTGGCGGAGATGGCTGGGTGTGGATGAATCCAGATGTTCGGCCATGCTCTGAACAGGGGATAGTGGCTCTCGGGGCGTGCCCAGGACAGGGGATTGTGGGTCTTTGGGCAGACTCATGACTGGTGACACTGGATCGGCATGGTGATGTGCTGACTTACGAACGGGTGTATTCTGCTGACACGCAGGCTTGGACACTGCTGCAGTCGGTTTACGGGGATGCTTGTCTGCGGGTGTATTGGACTTGCTGTGCTGCTGCTGGCTGGCGTATGGTGTTGGCGGAGGGGATGATCAGTCGATGTTAAGCTACGCTCTGGTCTTGTGCCGCTGGTGCATGGCTCCTGGCTGCTGGTGGTAGATTTGGTGCTCCGGCTACGTGCTGCAGTGGAGGTGGGTGTTGTGGCTAGCTCGCCCTCGCTTCCTGATGAGGTGCCAGTGGGGGACAGTGCAGAAGCCCATTATTGATGTGTGTGATCCCATGTGACATGCATCAAAGCTGGTACATTCATGTTCATGTGCATTGTCATGCTCACGGTGTAGGACAAGGCATGGTGCACACATGAGTGTGGGGGGAGCCGTGTGGGGACATCTTGCAGTGTGGACATGGATGGTGCAGTGTCTGCTGGCTGGGGTGCGGGTGTGTTCTGGCATGGGTGTTGTGGCCATGTGGCCATGGCTCAGGGACATGTGCAGTTTCAATGTGATGGGGATGTGGTCGACTTGTGTACGTTGCTGGATTGATGTTGAGTCTGCGGGAGGGGACATGGTGGGGGGTGACATGTGGGCGAATGGTGGCGATGATGCATGCGTCTTGCCCTGGGTGGATCTGATCATGTGTTGGTATGGCACTGAGGGCAGGTTGTGGACAGTGATGTATGTGTGTGCATGCACGTTTTCCCCCACTCCAGCTGGATGCTGGATCAGCTGTTCTATCGTTTGGAATAACCGTGTGTTCCATTTTAATGCCGCCTGCCGCGTGTGCCGTCCAGAAACCTGCTAAGATGGATGCTGGAGCAGTCTCCATGGAAGCACCCACAACATCCACAACGACTGATGCCCATTCGTCACGTCGGCTTGCCTGCCCCTCCTCTCCTGCTTTAAATGGAGGGGGAGAGGGCCAAAAAGCGAATCAGACGAGAGAAGGCCAGGAGAAAGGGCCTAATGTGCTCTTTGCAGCTCTGCTGCGAGCACGTTTTCCCCTACACCAGCTGGATGCTGGATCAGCTGTTCTATCGTTTGGAACAACCGTGTGTTCCATTGTAATGCCACCCGCCGCATGTGCCGTCCGGAAACCTGCTAAGATGGATGCCGGAGCAGTTTCCATGGAAGCACCCACAACATCCACAATGACTGATGCCCATTCATCACGTCGGCTTGCCTGCCCCTCCCCTCCTGCTTTAAATGGAGGGGGAGAGGGCCGAGAGGCGAAGCCGACGAGAGAAGTCCAGGAGAAAAGGCCTCCTGTGCTCTTTGCAACTCTTCGCTGCTCGTCTGCCGTTTGCTCAAAACCTATGCCGCACCTAGAAGGTAGGACGCACTACCTTTGCAAGCTTCTCTCTAACCCATGCTCCACTTCAAGGCGTTTCAGATTGTGCGCCCGTACTTTGCAAGCCGCCGTCAGCTCACAGCCCATCCCCACGAGCACCTGCAATACCCGGCTATGCTCACGTACTGTACAACCCTCTCTATTCGCTGATAAGGCCAGGCTCCACCGCCCAACCTCAAAGCCCGCATCCACTACAAGTACTACCAATACAGCGACCAATAAAGTACTTAACCCTTCATACAATTGTACTGCCTCCATACCAAATGTGATTCCACATGTGTCCACCACCACTGAAAATGAGCCCCCAAGTGTAAAATCTGTGATCTGCAATTCTTCTACCACCATTTTGAATGCTATAGTGTCAAATGCTATGCCACATGTGTCCACCACCACTAAAAATGAGCCCCCAGTGTAAAATCTGTGATGTGCAATTCTTCTACCACCATTTTGAATGCTATTGTGCCAAATGCTATGCCACATGTGTCCACCACCACTAAAAATGAGCCCCCAGTGTAAAATCTGTGATGTGCAATTATTCTACCACCATTTTTAATGCTATTGTGCCAAATGCTATGCCACATGTGTCCACCACCACTAAAAATGAGCCCCCCAGTGTAAAATATGTGATGTGCAATTCTTCTACCACCATTTTGAATGCTATTGTGCTAAATGCTACTCCGCATGTGTCCACCACCACTGAAAATGAGCCCCCCAGTGTAAATTCTGTGATGTGCATCTCCCCAAACATCCACAGCGCAACCACCCCTTCCACCTCACCCTCTCTCCTCACGAACCCCCTCCCCAGCCACTACTGAACCCCACCTAGGTCCATCAATGCCCACGCACTAGACATCCACGACCTCCTAACCTCCCATGATCTAAATTTACTCATGATCTCAGAAACATGGCTACATGGGGCCTCCGGCCTAGCGCTCTCCCTCGCCCTACCCCCTGGCTATTCCATCACTAGAAAAGATTGCCTCTCCAAAGGTGGAGGTGTAGCAATTATTGCCAGAGACTGCCTCTCTATCAGAAAGCTAGAGAAATCCCTGAACCACAGCGACTACCTCCAAGTCAAAATAACCCTCTCTCCCCACTGCACCATTACTGTACACACTGTCTACCGCCATCCAGGCCCAACAGGAGACTTTCAAGCCTCTCTCATCCACCTCCTCTCTGACAACCTCAAAAAACAGTCTAAAGCCATTCTCCTTGGGGATGTCAACCTAGGGCTCCTGGATAGTAAGGATGTAGCAGCCAAATCCCTTGACTCTGTCCTCAAGGCTCTAGCCTACAAGAACACCATCCTTAGCCCAACTCACACCCAGGGCAGAACGCTCGACTGGATAGCACAGCACAACTGCCCACTCATCATCACAGGAAACACTCCCACCCCATGGTCTGACCACCACATCATCACCTTTAGCATCCTCACCACCAGCTCCCCTGATCCCCCCTCACCTCAACCGCTCTCACCCTGCCTCGCCAGAAGCTCCCGCCAGCTCACTAAGGAAAGGCTACTGCCCTTCCTCCAAGGTCCAGCCTTCAGACCACCTTTTTCCTCAGACCCTGAAACGCTCGCAACAACCTATGATGCTGCCACCAAAGCAGCTATCAACTCCATTGCCCCTCTCAAACATTGCAAACCCAAACCCACTACACATTCCAACTCTTGGTTCACCCCTGACCTCCTCACACTCCGCAACGAGAAAAAAAAACACACTCACACAGTGGCAAACGTCCCACTCTGACAAAGACAAGATGATCTTTACAGCCCTATCCACCAAATACAAAAAGGCAATCAACCAAGCAAAGGCCAAATCTTTTGAATCCAGAATCTCGGAAGCCCAATCTAGCACAAAAGAAATCTTCGCCATTTTCAGGGAGCTCGAGACACCCACTCCCGCCCCCCAGAATTTCACCAAAGACAAAGACTGGTGTGATGAAATACTAACGGCCATGCAAACCAAATTAAGCCTCCTCAAAAACAAAATACTAGCCACTAAACAAGCCCTACCCAATAAGCATATCCCTGTCCCACCACCTGCCCCGGATCCCCCCCTACCCTTCTCCTACAAACCCATTCAGGAAAAACACATCATCAACATAATGAGGAACATCAAACCATCTAACTGCAAAGGTGATGCATGCCCAGCCTCCATTATTAAAGACTGCATGGAAGCGCTAGCTCACTTCCTAACAGCCTTTGTGAATGCCTCCTTTACCACAGAGAAAGTCCCTGCCTCCCTCAATGAAGCTTGGGTCCACCCTCTTTTAAAAAAGCCAACTCTCGATCCCACCTCCCCCAAAACTACAGACCCATCACCACTGTCCCATTCCTCCTCAAAATATTGGACAAAGCAGCCTATCTGCAGGTTCAGCATTTCATTGAAGAGAACAAACTCCTTGGACTCTGCCAATCTGGTTTACGCCCCAGACACAGGACTGAAACCGCCCTACTTGACCTGAAAAACCAGATGGACGATGCTATAGACATGGGTAAACCAGCACTTCTCCTACTCCTTGACCTATCCGCGGCCTTCAAACTCATTGATCATGGCGTCCTATGCCACCACCTTTCTTCCACTGCCAAATTCTCCCCAGAGCCTACAGCATGGATCACCTCCTTCTTACAAGACAAACATCTTCACACGACCCCTCTTCCTCATCCTCAACGCTATGGGCATCTCCTACACCAACTACGCCGATGACACGCAGATCCTCCTCAACCTCACAGGTAACTATGACACTGACTCCCTGACCCTCAACAACCTCTACAACACCATCCAAGCCTGGATGGCAGACAACGGACTATGCCTCAACTCTGACAAGACGGAACTCCTCCTGGTAAGTTCCCCCGACACGCTAAAACAATCTAGATGCCCAATTCAGTCACTTCACCATTGACTCCATTAAAATTCCGGTCTCCGATTCTGTCAAAACTCTGGGAGTCTACCTGGATTGCAGCCTATCCATGGATAGACAAGTCAACGCAATTTCCTCCGCAGCTGCATATCATGCCAAACCTATCAATGCAGTCAGACCCTTTCTCTCCAAAGAGAACTGCACCAACATAGCCAGAGCTATCACCGGCTCTAGGCTAGACTACTGCAATGTACTCTTTCTAGGAACCTCCAATAAAAACTTAGAGAGACTACAAGTAATACAGAACAATGCTCTCCGGGCAGCCTAAAAGAGAACACATTTCTGAGGCCAGAAAACTAGCCTACTAGCTCCCAATAAAGGAAAGGATCGTATTCAAAGCCATGACACTGACCCATAAGTGCATTCACCTCACTGCTCCTGCATACCTCTCACAAAGGATCCACCCCGTCTCCACTACTAGGCCAACTAGATCACCGTACACCAACATGCTCTCTGTGCCACTAGTAAAAAGAGTCAAAGCGGAAGGATCCAACTTCCCTTATCTTGCGCCCACTCACTGGAATGCCCTAACTCCCACTATCCGAGGTGAGGCCTCTCTCACCACCTTCCGCAAAACTCTGAAAACTACCCTCTTCACAGAAGGCCTGACACATCAGCACGAATACTTATCATATAAGTTTTAATATATGACCAAATGCAATATCTGTAACAACAGTATGATGTCTTGTAGTATTCATAATGTGTCAACAATCGCTATCAGGCCTGTACCCTGTAACTAAGTTATTGCAAGTAACAGCGCCTCAATGCCCCTGGGCTGCTTGCGCGCTATATAAATATAAATAAATAAATAAATGCTGATGGTTGTTGTGTGTGCTTTACAGGGGACATGCAGGGTGTGTCTGTAGGGTTTGTTTCCAGTCTTCCTGGCAGGGACATGTTTTCGTGCTGTGGGGCTGTCAGTGTGTGGTAAGGCAGCAGGTATCTGGTGGCACTGACTTGTCATTCGGAAAACACCATTGACATTGGGGGGACATTTGTGTGATTTGGGATCTAAGTCCTGGTCCCTCACCGGCATCTCCAGACGATGATGCTACGGCCTCCGCATCTCCAGCCCCCTCGATGCTTTCCATGTTTATGACTGTGCAACATGTGTCTTCGCATGGCTGGAATTTGATTGAGGAAGGTGCACCGCCTCCTGTGGCCTGCCCCTAGCTGCGCTCTGCTGCAAGGAGGTTCCGGACGTGGAGACGCAAGTCGTCACACTTTTTGAGGCAGTCTTTCACAGTCCTGGGTGTTGTACCCACCGCAGACACTTTTGAGGCCACTTCTGTCCATATTGCCTTCTTCTGGATCTGTGCTGGGTGGCGCAAGTCCCCATTAAACACTACATCCCCGTGCTCCAGCAGAGTGTCCGCAAACATGTTAAGCTCTGCCTCACTGAAGCGGGGTTTACGGCATCTGACGGTTCCTCGTGTCCCTGACATGGTCCTCAGTGTAGCTGGGCACTTTGCAGTTCAGTTCCACTCCTGTGGGTTGAGGATTGCAATGGATTCTGATTGTTAAGATGGCCACCAGTGGATTTCTCGTTCCGGCGCAGTGACGTTGTCTCCAGTGCCGGTATTGCCGGCACCGGTTTTTACAGCCTCATCAGTGCCAGTGTCGGTGACTGCGGCATCAAGGATGCCGCTGTCAGGGGTTTAGGGGCTGTTTCCGACATGCTGATACTGCCGTTACCGGCATGCGCGTGAACGCTGACTCGGAATCTACCGTAGATTCGGGCAGGAGTGCTACATGGACACGGTAGCACCGGCATGCCGGTAATTTGCAAATTACCGGCTAACTCGTAATGAGGCCCATTATCATTTATTTTTTTAAATAGATAAAAGGAACCATATGAATAATTTTGCTGTGCCAGTGTGTAGTAATAAGAAGTACATGAAAGAGAAGTGGCAAGCGATGGATAGAAGCCAGCGAAACAGCGACAGCTGGTCGCGTATGATGTGGGCAACTGGCACTTTTTCTAGAGCAGTGTTGGGTTCTAGAGTTTGTAATCACACTGATCGATATTCTTTCAGGATTGGTGTAAGATTAACTCCTGTATGTAGGCTGATGCAGAGACAGTTGGAAAAGCACTGCTTACAGATTTCGTACCAGGACTTGGGATACCTGCTGTGAGTATAAAAGTGATATAAGGACCCACTTCTTGGGAGAGGTTGTGAAGGAACTTCAGCATTACAAATTCAGCAAATGCTTTACTGCCCACACGACCCTCAATCTGCAGGAGCAGTTAAACAACATAATGGCATTTAAAAGCTGGACAAAATTGGAAGGAAACAAACTTTAAATGATCAGACTCCCTACCATTCGCAATTATGGGTATGCAATATATGGTCAATAGGAAAACAAGATTAAGCCCACGTGAAATACTTATGGATCATCCAATGCTCTTTTCTGCATAACCATTGTTTGCTTTATCGTAACTCAGTATACATCTGACTAATAATGTGATATTGGACTATTACAAAGTACTAATGAAATGTGTCTGTTTTATCCACTTACAGGTCAAAGAAGGTCTACTGAATGCTTTTCTTACCCAGGAGGCTGGTGACTAGGTGTACGTCGAGGTGCATCAATTGAAGACTGCCCTGGAACCACCCTGTTATTCTGACCACTGGTACTGGTGTCAAGTGTCAAAGTCTGCCTACTCTGATGCATGCAATGAACTGCAAGAAGGGACAAACCCCTAATGATGCTGCGCCACCCACTGACCGTTAGTGTTTTGTTTGCATTATTGGCAATCATTACTGAACCCAGGAAAATTACTGAGTACAGCAATTCAAGTAAATGTTCTCGAACGCCTGTGTGAGACTTAGAAACGTGTTTTATAACACCATTAAACCGTAAATGACACAGATAATATTTGCTACAAGAGGTACAAAACTGCTTCATGCGGTTTAAACACCACGTGACGTTGACCATGTAGATCATTTGGAATGTGTAGTTCCAGCGCATGTAGGTTTAGACCCAGGAAGTAAATAAACTGGGAACTGTAGAGCCGTCCCTCACACCATATATAACCACGTGTATAGACTAGGGATGGGCAAGCCTTTAAGTGCTAGACTAGAATGCTGGATGCAAGTGAAGGACTGTTGTATGGCGAGGAGGAAATTGGGGGACTGTCTAGTGGTATGGTGGTGTACATTACAGCTTAAGGTGTGTACCCCCAATCGCCTGAATGTACAGTTGGCTGTCAGAATCCATTTTTGAAGATGCCAACATTTGGAGCATTCCATCCTGAAAACTACCAACCTATTTCCGGCTTGCACTGGCCTGCAAAAACTCTAGAAACAATTGAAGCACCGCAGCTGCAATCACACAGGGGAAACATCATTCACTGTATTGGTTACAAACGTTTTGCCTTTTCACAAACGTGTTCAGGCGCCATTGCTGCCTGGAGAACCTGTTATCCAATGGTGATGAAGGGAGCATCTCACTTTTGCGATTGCTGCGCCGTTCTGATGCATTGGATAGGGATGTAAATGAAATTCTGATCTCTTGTTTCTTTGAATTTGCAGGGATTTCCATTGTCACGATTGGAAGATTTCATTCATTCCTAGGTTGAAGCTCCAAATAGGTGAGATTGGGTTCCTTTGTGTCAGATTCTGCTCCAGTCCCTGGTGGGGCACCGGAGGGATTTACACTTATTTGCTCTTGTTACTGTTCAATATTAATTTTAGCCACCTGTTACTTCTTTTCATTACATTTGATGTGGATTTCATGCACACGCTCGAGACACTGATGTCTACATTAAAATGTCCACACATTAGGATGACATTTTTTCCTACTGACATGTGACCTGATTGACATGAATGCTTGGATAGCAGACAATGGGTGGCAAGTCAACCCAGTAAAGGCTGAGTTCATTCTTTTGGGGCCTAAACATTTGTCAAGCGAGCCAGCCAGTCATTCTTCTACCCCGCCACCTGTCTTTTGGGATTTGATACTGTGTTTACCAAATCAGTGTAGAATCAGTGCCTGCTTGATTTTCGAATTTGGGTGTGTTTTATATCTTTGCATCCACCATTTCTGCTACATTTCAGTGCTTGCTTGTCTTTCGAATTGTGGTGTGTTTTACCTCTTTGAGTTACTTGCATAAAAGTAGCATCTAGCTGTGTTCTGTGGGATGGCCTACCACCGGCCAAAAACCTTGCTGCACCCCCACCTGTCTCCCTCAGCTGATAGGCCACCTGGGGACTTTGTGCATTGTGTTGCCTCTCCATCTGTCCCTCTCTCTTCCACCTCTATGGCACTCTCCATCTTGCCCATCTACTCTAACTGTTATTCTATCACCTATCCTTCTTTCCTCACGAATCTGGAAGAAAGAAGTTTAAAAAAGATTTCTTGGCCTCTAATTCTGGCCTACCTAATGCTGACACATTTGTCATTGCTATTTCCAGACAGTCTATCACTGATATCCTCTTCTCTGTCCCCTCTTCAGATCTATGGATCTAATCTCGACCCTCTCCCCTTTTTCCTCTTCACCCATTAATTGCAGCACTATGTCATGATCTCTGCTTCCAAAAGGTCAGGGTTTTCCCAACTCCCTTGGAAGCAGATCCATAACCCAGGTTCCGAGTGCCAACCAGTCCCAATTGGGACATTTTGGACCCAGTCCTGGCGCCAGTGGCACCAGGCTCATAAATATGCCCAGTCCCAGCGCTGGAAGCGCCGGGCTCATAATGCTTGGGTGGACTTACCTGCAGCAGACCATGCTGCTTACTTGCCTGCCAGTTGAGCCTCTGATCCTCTTCTGTTTGGAACTACTTTTCCTGTTGGGTGGGGCAGGAGCCACTCCCTAGATTCAGAACACTGGAACTCTTCTGGAAAGCAGGAAGGCGTGGCTGTGGAAGGAGACACCTAAGCACTACAGGAGGCTATTTAAACCACACCCGATGGATGAATCTTGCTTTGCGTTATTCTGCATCCTCTGCAGCAGAACGCTCATCGTGTCTTCTGCATCTGATCCTGGGCCTAAGGAAAAAGGCTTACCATCCTGAATCCAGTCTTCAGCAACACCTATAAAGACAAGAAAGAACAGGTTAGCATTACGGTCTTCAGTGACAGCTCTTCACTTACCTGGTCCATCGGCTGTCACCAACGCCTCGCGCTGCATTCCGGCATCTGAAAGACAAAGGCTCACCTACTCTTCGTGCGCTCCGGAGGTCTTCACACTGCATTCCGGCATCTGAAAGACAAAAGCTTACCAACTCTTTGCACGCTCCGGAGGCCTTCGACGCTGCATCCCGCATCTGAAAGACAAAACAAGGTGCGTTTAAAGACATTGGGGAACTTTAATACTCACGTGCCATTACTCCTTTCCACATCTAACCCAGTGGGTATTCCGGCACCCTGCAGCCGCTCCGAACTTGTACCTGCAAAATAAAAAGACAGTTAGAGCGCATCGTGAAGCAGGCAACAAGCGCTTACTTACGTGCTCCCAGGCGCTTCTATTCATCACACGGGCTCCATCTTCAACTCACTTCAGCCCGTCATACGCCATCGCCGGAACCCTGCAAAACAAGAAACATCATTACTAAAGACTTTAAAGACATTAGAATTACTCGAAACTTACCGTTCGTGCAGTAAACGACGGACAGCAGTCCTCTGAAGTCAAGAGGCCTGCTCCCCTTATCCAGTGAAGGAACTGGTTACAGCACCCTGCCCCGAGGCAGATGGAGAGCACGGCGTTCACTTACCTAAGGTGAGAGCGTTAACCTTTGGGGTTCTACAGGAGAAGAGAAAGGGAAGAAGAGAGAGACATTCAATAACCCAGTTCCTTAATCCCATATTTTCTATCTGCAGACATCTTACCCTTCGAGTCAGACATACAGTGCACAGAGGTCCAGCCCAAAGAGCCAGCCGTGTGTTACACATCACCTTTGAAGATACGGTATACGCCCAGTCAAGACCGGCGCCTCTACGGGAATCAGGTGAGCGTTACAGAACGCAAAGCCTACCACAAAACTCCCGTCCAACGCTCTAAGAAGGGAACTGATTATTTCCAAGGAGCGAACAGATGATCCCGCTAGACAATTGCTACAGTCACAAGCCGGACAGACCCCGTTACCCGCATCTGGGGGAAATCTTCCTTCTACATCCTCTATGAATCCAGTGCAGATCAACCTACCTGGGAATGTACCTCTGGCTCCGCCCGAACGATTTTCTGGTGACCCAAAGAGGTTTGCAGTATTTATCAATCAGTGCCGGTTGCATTTCTTATGCCGGCCAGCAGCCTTTCCAACTGATCAAGCTAAAATAGCTTTCGTGCTTTCGTACCTTAGTGGCAATGCGGCAGACTGGTCGATCCCTCTAGTAAATCAAGATGATCCGGTCCTCCATGATTTTCAAGCTTTTCAGCTCAGTATGGAAAAATTGTTCGCAAGACATTCACAAGGGCAGGCCTTGGACAATGAGCTTCTTTCGTTGCGACAAGGTAATCAAGACCTTTTGGCTTATATTGCGTCTTTCAACAGACTGATAGTGGAAACTCAATGGCCTGAGGACAAAAGGATTACGCTGTTTTATAGAGGTCTACGTGGAGAGCCCAAAGATGTGTTAGCCCAAGTAGTGAATCCCCCACAAGATTGTTCGGACTATATAGACTTAGTCGTTCAAATAGATCACAGACTGCAGAACAGGAAGGCCGATCGTTCCAAGTTTGATGCTCGAGTATTTTCCAAACCGCCAACTCCTTCCAAAGGAGTAGACTCCGGGGAACACATGCAAATAGGGGGTCTGAAAGGTCCTCTAACACAAAAGGAGCGGGAAAGGAGAAAACAGTTGCAATTATGCCTCTATTGCGGAAACTCAGGGCACTTTCTTCGAGACTGTCCGGTGAAACCTGCCAAGAAGGCAGTAGGAGCTGCAGTTACCAAAGTTACAAACTCTGAGCAGAGAAACAACCTCGCCCGACAAGAATAGAGGTCCTCTTGCCGAGCGTGAAAACCAGTTCCGTGACCTCGCATTTCGTGATACCTATGGTCCTCATTAGCCCTGATAATCCGGATCGCTTACATGCAATTGAAGCTTACGTCGACAGCGGTGCCATCGGCAATTATGTGGATCATGAAATGGTTTTGAGGATGAATCTAACTCTTTGTCCCAAGGCTGTAAAGGACGTCATTACTACGGTGGATGGTACGGAGATAGCCTCCGGGCCAGTAACGCATACCACTCAAGAGGTGACGCTAGTAAGTCAAGATGGACACCATGAGAAGATCGTGTTCGATGTGATCAAGGCCCCTCAGTTTCAGATTATTCTAGGAATACCTTGGTTAGAGAAACACAATCCTCTGATCGATTGGCGAGCAAGAACGGTCCAGTTTCCAGAATGTGTCTCTACTTGTCACCCTCCACCTGGTGTTGCACTGGCAGCAATTTCTTCAGAGACTCCCCAGTTACCTCCCGAATACCTAGAATACCAAGATGTTTTCCGGAAGGATCAGGCTAACTCTCTACCTCCTCATAGGTCTTATGACTGCCAGATAGACCTGATACCTGGATCTACTCCTTCTTGTAGTAGAATTTATGCCCTCACCGAGCCTGAGAACCTTCACCTTCGACAATACCTGGATCAATACCTGGCAAATGGGTTTATTCGTCCTTCCAAGTCCCCTGCTTCTTCAGCTTTGTTCTTCGTTCCAAAAAAGGAAGGAGACCTTAGAACTTGTATAGATTATCGCTCCCTGAACCAGATCACCGTTAAGAATAGATATCCGTTACCTTTGATCCCTGAACTCCTGGACCAAGTCAGAAAAGCATGCATATATACAAAGCTGGATCTTAGAGGAGCTTACCACTTGGTACGTGTAAAAGAGGACGATGAATGGAAGACGGCCTTCCGCACCAAGTATGGGCTATTTGAATATCAGGTCATGCCCTTCAGACTTTGCAATGCCTCGGCCGCCTTTCAATATTTTATGAACGATGTCCTCAGAGAGCTCATAGATGTGTGTGTTGTTGTTTACATTGACGACATCCTCGGTTATTCTTCATCGGAATCTGAACATCGGAAACACGTGAAAATGGTCCTCGAAAGATTGCGTCAACACAAACTTTTCGCTAAGTTGGAAAAATGTGTTTTCAACGTGACTGAAGTTGAATTCTTGGGATTCATATTATCACCTGGCGGAGTGCGTATGGATTCAAAGAAGGTCGATGCAGTTCTCAAATGGCCATCACCATCCTCTGTAAAAGGTGTGCAAAGCATGCTAGGCTTCGCTAACTTTTACCGCAGGTTTATCCCCGAATTCTCTCGAATAGTCCAGCCCATCACCGCCTTGTTAAAGAAAAACAAACAATTTGAATGGTCTACTGAGGCGGAACAAGCTTTCCAGGATTTGAAGACTAAATTTATCTCTGCACCAATCTTAAAACACCCTCGCCCCGAACTCCCCTACATCGTGGAAACTGATGCTTCAAGCCTTGTCATGGGGGCAGTTCTATCACAAAAGGACCCGGTAACCAATCAGTTGCATCCCGTGGCATTTTGGTCCCGCAAATTCTCGCCTCCTGAAATCAATTACACGATTACTGACAAGGAACTTCTGGCTATCAAGTCTGCCTTTAAGGCTTGGCGGCATTATCTGCTGGGGGCCCGACACACCGTTACTGTGATTACGGATCACCGAAACCTGCAATATTTGAAAACCGCAAAAGCCCAATCCTCTAGACAACTCCGTTGGGCATTATTCTTTGCCGAGTTTGACTTCATAATTACCTATCGACCTGGTACAAAGAACGGTAAAGCTGATGCCCTTTCTCGGATGGGAGTGGAAGAACACTTGATCAACCCTAAACCTGTACCAATCATTCCCGAACAAAGAATTCTGGGTGTAATCGCCACAGAATTCATAGAGGAAGTTAAGGATAAAGCCAGGCAACTTGTAACTCCAGCAGACATACAGAATTGGCATCTGCAGGGAAAGGACTTTGCAGTAAAGGACAACTTATTGTATTTCCAAGAACGATTATACCTACCCAGCACAGATTTACAGAAAAAAGTAATCTCTTGTTATCACGATTCTTTAATGGAAGGACATCCCGGTATGGCCAAGACCTCAGAAAAGATCAAGCGCTACTTCTGGTGGCCGTCTTGGAAAAAAGATAAAAGATATCAGAGACTTTATAATGTCCTGTGGAGTATGCGCCCAAAACAAGAGTCAAAAGGAAAGACCAGCAGGCCTCTTACGCCCTATTGACATCCCACCTCGCCTTTGGCATACGCTTTCTATGGACTTCATCACCGATCTACCTCCATGCTCCGGATACAATACGATTCTAGTAATCGTGGACTTATTCTCCAAGATGGCGCATTTCATTCCGCTCAAAGGCTTGCCAACAGCAGCAACTCTGGCCTGAGAATTTCTCGAAAACATCGTCCGACTGCACGGTTTTCCTTCGGTTCTAATTTCGGATCGAGGTAGTCAATTTATTTCTCATTTTTGGCGAAGTTGCTGTCGGTCGGCTCAAATTGATGTGAGACTATCGACCAGTCACCACCCTCAGACCGACGGACAAACCGAGAGGACCAATCAAACTCTGGAACAGTATTTACGCTGCATGCTGCAACAAACTGAAAAAACTTGGAAAGACATCCTTTGGATAGCCGAATATGTCTACAATAACTCTGTCCATTCGGGAACTGGGAAAACCCCGTTTTTTCTTTTGTACGGCAGTCACCCTCGAACCTCGGACTTGGATCCCCTCCAAGATCTTGAAACACCAGCAGTAGACTACCTGCATTCTACAATCACCCAAGCCTTTAAGGAAGCTGTTTCTCACCTTCAAAGGGCTAAAGAACAATACAAGAAAGGAGCAGATCAACATCGGAAGGAAGCCCCTCAATATCAAGTAGGGGATCAAGTCTGGTTATCCACCAAATATCTACCTCTAAAAGGGCCACGCACATTCAACCCAAGATACCTTGGTCCCTATTCCATCACTACCATAGTAAACCCAGTAGCGGTCAAGTTGGACTTGCCCCCGCACATGAAGATACATCCGGTCTTCCACGTCTCTCTATTAAAACCCGTGCAACCTCAAACCCGACTAACTAAATCTCCAAAACCTATCCTAGTTGATGGAGAACTCGAGTGTGATGTCAAAAGCATTCTGGACTCCAAGATCTCCAAATCTAAACTATTTTACCTAATTGACTGGAAAGGCTACGGCCCCCAAAAGAGATCCTGGAAACCTGCTGAATATGTCCACGCTCCTCGCCTAATCAAAAAATTTCACCGAACATTTCCTGACAAGTCAAAACCCCCGGAGAAGCCCGGTTTGGGAGGGGCCTTGAGGGGGGGTACTGTCATGATCTCTGCTTCCAAAAGGTCAGGGTTTTCCCAACTCCCTTGGAAGCAGATCCATAACCCAGGTTCCGAGTGCCAACCAGTCCCAATTGGGACCTTTTGGACCCAGTCCTGGCGCCAGTGGCACCAGGCTCATAAATATGCCCAGTCCCAGCGCTGGAAGCGCCGGGCTCATAATACTTGGGTGGACTTATCTGCAGCAGACCATGCTGCTTACTTGCCTGCCAGTTGAGCCTCTGATCCTCTTCTGTTTAGAACTACTTTTCATGTTGGGTGGGGCAGGAGCCACTCCCTAGATTCAGAACACTGGAACTCTTCTGGAAAGCAGGAACTCTTTTCTTACCTAGGCGTGGCTGTGGAAGGAGACACCTAAGCACTACAGGAGGCTATTTAAACCACACCCGATGGATGAATCTTGCTTTGCGTTATTCTGCATCCTCTGCAGCAGAACGCTCATCGTGCCTTCTGCATCTGATCCTGGGCCTAAGGAAAAAGGCTTACCATCCTGAATCCAGTCTTCAGCAACACCTATAAAGACAAGAAAGAACAGGTTAGCATTACGGTCTTCAGTGACAGCTCTTCACTTACCTGGTCCATTGGCTGTCACCAACGCCTCGCGCTGCATTCCGGTATCTGAAAGACAAAGGCTTACCTACTCTTCGTGCGCTCCGGAGGTCTTCACACTGCATTCCGGCATCTGAAAGACAAAAGCTTACCAACTCTTCGCACGCTCCGGAGGCCTTCGGCGCTGCATCCCGCATCTGAAAGACAAAACAAGGTGCGTTTAAAGACATTGGGGAACTTTAATACTCACGTGCCATTACTCCTTTCCACATCTAACCCACTGGGTATTCCGGCACCCTGCAGCCGCTCCGAACTTGTACCTGCAAAATAAAAAGACAGTTAGAGCGCATCGTGAAGCAGGCAACAAGCGCTTACTTACGTGCTTCCAGGCGCTTCTATTCATCACACGGGCTCCATCTTCAACTCACTTCAGCCCGTCATACGCCATCGCCGGAACCCTGCAAAACAAGAAACATCATTACTAAAGACTTTAAAGACATTAGAATTACTCGAAACTTACCGTTCGTGCAGTAAACGACGGACAGCAGTCCTCTGAAGTCAAGAGGCCTGCTCCCCTTATCCAGTGAAGAAACTGGTTACAGCACCCTGCCCCGAGGCAGATGGAGAGCACGGCGTTCACTTACCTAAGGTGAGAGCGTTAACCTTTGGGGTTCTACAGGAGAAGAGAAAGGGAAGAAGAGAGAGACATTCAATAACCCAGTTCCTTAATCCCATATTTTCTATCTGCAGACATCTTACCCTTCGAGTCAGACATACAGTGCACAGAGGTCCAGCCCAAAGAGCCAGCCGTGTGTTACACATCACCTTTGAAGATACGGTATACGCCCAGTCAAGACCGGCGCCTCTACGGGAATCAGGTGAGCGTTACACACTAGATGAGAAGTACTCTTGGCACACTTCGCACCCTCTAGGTGCATCATTAATGTCTATCACAATGGTACTGTCATGGCCCAGGGTTCTCAACCGAATCTTTTTCGCTGTGACCGGCGCCTGCCAGCCCTCATCATCTTCCTACCCTCCACTGCTACTCCGCCCTCCTCTCTCTCTGCACCTCCATCACCACCTCCAATGGGTGTACCGCCTCCCTGTATCCCTCTGCGGAAAAACTTCAAAGGTGGTGACTGGCTACACTTTGCCACTTTGAGTGCTCGCTCTGCTGTCAAGCATTCTTCAGACATCTGCCTCCTTCTCGAAGACTTTGATCTTGATGTCCTCACTCTTACCAAGACGTGGTTCAATGCCAGCTCAGTTACTGCTTTTGACTCCCTGACGTGTACAAGATCCTCTCCAAGCCCTGGCCCCACCAACCTGGTTGTGGAGTAGCCCTGATCATTCCTGAGTGGGTTCTTATCACTCTCATACCCCCCCAACCCTCCTCCTCCTTTCAAAGCCTCATCTGCAAGCTTGGCATTTCTCCAACTCTCTCTCTCACCCTTGCCACTATATACAGGCCCCTGTTTGTTTCTTCCTCTCGGAATGGGCCGACTTCACCTCCTCTCTTCTGGGCTCTACCTCTTGACTCTTCCTCCTTGGAGAATCCAACATCCACCTTGACTCCACTGCTCTTGCCTCTTCACCTTCTGTGATTTCCGAACCTCTCTTACCCTCACTATTCTCCCCTCTGGCCCTACCCACTCTGGCGGACAGAACCTTGCTGCCTTCATCCCAGCTGATCTCCCGCTCTCCAGTCTTCTCACTACCCCTTCTCCTCGTCTGACCACTCTCTCCTCTCTTCTCATCTTGCCTCCACCTTCATCCCTCTGGCTGACCCTCCTCTTGACTCTCCCACTGATTCTGTCCTTGTCAATCTACTCTTATCTTGCTATCACTAATACTCTTGACATTCTTGCCCCTGTCATGAGGATCTGCCTGAAACCTGCCTATAAGCATAACAGCTGGTACGATTCTGACCTAAATGCTCTGAAATGCAATTGCAGAGCTGCTGAATGGAAGTGGCAGGCCTCAGGCGCATCCTCCGACATACTGGCCTGTCGCCTACTCCAAAGGCAATACCGTCTCTTTATCTGCTCCAAGAAGAGGGCCCACATACAGTCCCCTATCTCTGGAGCCTCTAACAACATGGCTGAACTCTTCATAATCTGCAAGGAACTAGCCAATCTCTTCTTTCTCAGGCCCTCTGTACTGCACTGGCCACCCATTTCAACTCTAAAACTCAGGACATTCTGGCCTCTCTCTTTTCTTCCCCTTCCTTCAACCCCCCCCCCACGCCTTCACTCCATGCCTCCTTTGGCCTCTCCTCCACCCTGACCCACTCTCTCCTCCTTCTCAGCGGATGATATCACTATAGTAGTCTGCCATATGAAGATCTCATCCAAACAGGCATCTCCTTGTTCTTCCAGACCCATTAAAGACAACATTTCCCCCTTGCTCCCGCTCTTGCTGACCTCTGCAACCACTCGTTAGCATCTGGCTCTTTCCCTTCCTTTCCCAAGCACTCCCTTGTGCAATCCTTCCTAAGAAAGCCTTCTGCCGACCCCTCATGTCCTGCCAACTACCGCCCTATCTCTACTACATCCTCCCTTGGGAAACTTCTGCAGAAGTTGGTCTTCCCCAACTGGCCCAACACACTGAGCCCACTGTTTGTCTATATGACCATCAATCTAGATTATGAGCATCTAGAGTCATGGAAACTGCTCTCCTGAACACCCGTGAAGAACTGCTTCCAAATCCTGACTCTAGCTCTCCTGCTGTTCTCATCCTCCTTGACCTCTCTTCTGCCTTTGAAATGGTCAACCATTCTATCCTCGTAAAGCAACTCCAAGACACTCTTGGTATCTCAGACCGGGTACTGGACTGGTTGACCTCCTTCCTCATGGACCACCCTTCCCAGGTGCTCCTGGGTTCCTACTCCTCCTCCACCACTCTGTCTACATGCGGTGTTCCCCAGTGCTCTATCCTTTCACCTTGGCTTTTCAATATCTACCTTGCACCTCTTGCTCACCTGATATCTGCCCTCTCTCCTAATTTCCAGTGTTACGCGGATGACACACAACTCTTCTTCAAGCTTCCCTCTTTTTCATCCTCTTCCTCCCCTATCATCCCTGAATGCCTGTCTGCTATTAGTTCTTGGTATACCTCTGAAAATCTCTGTCTTAATGCCAGCTAGATGGAGATCCTTCCTATCGTGGCACGTGTTCCCCATTTCCCTCCTGCACTCTAGGGACCTGGCCAAGAAGGCCCACTTTCAACTTCACCTCCTTAGAGGCATTCTCCCTTTGCTCACCTCAATGTCTCTAGAGCTCTGGTCCTATCCAGGCTAGATTTCTGCAACAGCCTCTTCCTCAAACTGCCTCTTTCTTCACTCTGCCCTCTTCAACTAATCAAGAATGGGGTTCCAGCTCTAAAATCTCTCCACTGGCTAAGGGTTGCTGCAAGGATCAAATTCAAGACCCTTTGCATCATCCACAAGGCTGTCTGGGGCCTGTGACCACGCTACCTGCAACTCTCTCTTACTAAATACTCTCCTTCCAGATCCCTTCGATCCTCTTGCTCCAACTTTCTGCTGATCAAATACTTTTCCAAGCAGAGAGCTGGGGGCAGATTTCTCTCCTCAGCTGGCCCCCTCCTCCAGAACTCTCTCCCTCTCTCTGACTTAAATAGGACCACCTCAAGTTCTTAAGACCTTTGTCTTCTCCTCCTCCTTTTCTCTCCCGCTGCCGTGCTAGACGTCCCCTCAGTCGCTGAGATTGGCGGCCTGTCCCTCAAGAGTCAATAGAGTCCCCCCTTCTGCCTAATTGCCACAAGCACCCCTGCCCCGCACAGCCCTCTCTGGGACCACACCTGCCTGCTGTGTGGTTGCCTCTACCCTGCACTTGTAGGTGGGTAGACCTCCCTCTTCGCCTATGCTGTCTATGCCTTTGCACTTACTTGCTGCCTCCCCAACAGGCACCTCTGGCACTCCCCCCCCCGGGGGCTCCTAGTAGCACTTACCCACACCCTGCCCCCCCTTTTTCTTTTCACTGCACTTGCACGCTCAGAATGTCACAAGACCTAGTAGGACCTGTGTTCTTCTATTTATTCACTGTCATTTTTTATTGCTAATTGCTCCCACTTTACCTTCCCTTGTGTCTTGTGGTGCTTTGAAACACTGCCTTGCTGTATAAGCACCTTATAAATATCCAATAATCGGAGTGTCCATTGGGGAGCTGACGTTTTTGCTGATAGACATGTAGGTGAGTTGGTAAAAAGTGACTTTTTTAAAACTGCATCACCCTCGGAGGGCCAATCCATATCTTGCCAGGGTGCTTGGCACCATAATAAACTCCAAGTTGGATTGTCTCAAGGCCCTTTATGCGTGCATTACTGAATTCAACGTGGATCGTTGAGAGTCAGTCCAGAAAGCGGGTTCAGGCTTATTTAGAACAGGGTTGTCCAACTCTACGCCTTGAGGGCCAGGTACATGTCGGAATTTCAAGATACCCCTCATTAATATTCATGAGATAAATTTGCATACACTGATCCTAATGTATGCAAATTTATTCTCAGGAATATTAATGAGGGTTATCCAGAAAACCTGTCCTGATTCTGGCATTGAGGCCTGCAGTTGGACAACCCTGGTAGAAAAATAACATTCTGCTTCTAGCTCGTGACATTCTTTTCATTGCTTGCCGCTCTGGCGGGGTATATAGTTTACATCCCTCTGCCTAATATTTAATTGTCTTGATGCCCGCTGTGCCCATACCTAGTAAATAAAATCTGTCACAACGTGCCTACAATCGCAAGACAACCGGGTTCTATTTATGCCTAAAACCACATGTAAAATTGGAGTTGGATGTAGGTTCTCTGTGTCTGGTCCACGCCTCTTGATCTCTCTGCCCATCCAGTGTTGTGACCTCACTTCTCTCCTTCAGTTCTGAAAAGGGTTGAAAAACGTTCTCGTTTTTTTGAAGTCTTTCTTGTTTGTTTTTGTAGATGCACACTTTTCTTCAGTCATATTTGCTCGCAGATGTAGTTCAGTCTGTCCTGTTACCGCAATATCAACTGAACATAAGCACAAACAAATCAGTGTCCTGATGTTATATTGTACTACAGCATTCAGGTAGCATAAATCACTGTGTGATTAAATGGTTTGGCAATGGAAAGGTAATGGGGATAGGGAGGTTTTGCTGCAGCAGATTTCGTCGAATTCGGTTTCATCAAATTTATTTTAATGAATTTTGCCACAAATGTATATGGGGTAGGTTTAGCTGAATGCATAATGTAGTGTGGTTATAGGGGGAGGCTGCGTGGGTCACCAAATACATTTGCAGCAAAATCTACCGCAAAATACTCGATAAAATCGAATTCGAAAAAATCTTTAAAACAAAATCACATAGAACCGTGTTGATGACATAAGTGAATCACTCCCTCGACATGTTTGCTTTTCATTCCTCTCTCTGAAGATATAGATATTGCAGCCATCCCTGGATATATTGAGTCCGTTGATAATAAAATACCTTATTTCTTTCCAGTAACACAAATAAAATACAATGGTACTTCTACTGAAATAATGTGTGCTTCCTGTCTGAGAATATTATGGGCCTCATTACGAGTGAACCGGTCTGGTAACAACGTTACCGGCACCTTTGCCCGATCAGAGCACACCGAGTCTGCCAGTAGGAGTATTGAAAAACCAGCAGGCCTGACCTGCCAGTAGTTCAGGCCCCTACAAGCAGAAAATTCACTGATGCACCGGCACCGTTGGGGATGGGAAGTTACTGTGCTGCCACCGCCTGTGATATCCCGGTAAAACTGAGATGTCAGGCGGCAGAAACGTTAATGTGAGGTTGCCGGTGACCTGCTAGTAGAACCGGCGGATTACCGGCAACCTCGTAATGAGGCCCTATGTCTTGAAATAATCGTTTCTAATGTGAATTGACTTGCACTCCCTCTTACCTTCTGAATGTTACCTGCATTTTATACTATTGGAGTAGCTCAGCAACCGTGTTATGTAGTAACAGCCAAAGAAGGAATATTAAACACTTCTCAAGGAACAGTCACATTTTCCCTAACTTTGTCAGGATTCCGTGTAACCTCCAATTTTCCCAGCTGTTCCAAGGGTACTGTTGTTGTCACAAATGTTGTCATGAACAGGAATCAGTGCATGTCCATACACAATCACAAATATGAGATAAATTAAATTGTTTTTTGGGGAGAAAATCTTTCCAAGTCTTGAAGATGAATTGAAAATAATAATGTCTATAACTATTGTTTAAAGTCTTATATTAACACACTTGAGGGTCATTTTATAAGCCTTACAGTGTAAACACATAAGATATAAAAGCAAGGCGTTAGCCATTTATGCCTCACTTTAACACTGTAGGGCAGAAACCATTTGAAGTCAGAGAAGGAGCTGTGAAGTCATCATGAAGCAAGACACAGACAACAGATTCAATGTTCAAATAAAACACTTTATTTACTCAAATGTGAGGATGGTGTAAGGCCTAACTTGCCCTATGCTAGGGTCGGATTTCCCTACATAAGAAACTAAGGATAGTCTGAGTCAGTAAGTTCGACTTAAGTCTGTCTGTGTCCAACACCTGTACTTACCCTCACAACTAAAGCTAAACAATGTGTAGAGATGTCAGCAACAAAAGAAATAGTGTTGCAAAAATAACTATTAGCTTGTTCCGGCTCTTGGCTTACTTTCCAGATACCCTTCCCATTCCCCATGTTCAAAACACAGTTCCAAAAAGGCCTCAGCGTTCCCTTCCCCAAGACGACAGCACTGTTCACAATAGTCTCTGGTCTCCCTTCCCCAAGATGTCAGCTCTTTCAGCGTGTAAATTCACAATCAGTTTAAGGGCCTCATCATATCCTTGGCAGTATCCCAGCAGTAATTGTGTGGGGATACCGCCACGCTATTAGTGTTACTGCTACTCATTCCAGCGCTGTTAGCGCTGGATCCTGAGTAGTGGTAAGTCAGTAATTCCCCATTTTTTTAGAGTCCATGGGCCTCATTACGGCTTTGGTGATAGCCATGCCGCTATTGGCGGCATGGCTGCTTCAAAAACCGGGTCTGGGTTCCCTGAATGGGGAATTACCGGGTCATTCCGAGTTTGGAGGGCCCGGTAATTTCTCCCTCAGGGAACCCGGGCCCAGACCTTCCCCATTCCCATTCGAGCCCCCATCGGGCTCAATGGGAATGGGTGCAGGGAGCTCATAACGGGCCGATTACGACCGGCCCGTTGTTAGCTCCCTGGTCCCCTCGTGGGACCCGGTAACAACGCCTGGTTTTACTGTGAGGGGACCTCGTAATTTTGCGGAATGGGTTTAACGGATCCGCCTCCATTAGCGGAGCCCGTTAACCCATTCCGCAAAAGTCGTAATGAGGCCCCATAAGACTCTATGGTGATTTTCAGCGCTGTTACCACCAGCGGTAATGTCACTTGCCGTAATAGCTCCAAAAATAGGCAGAAAGCTGGAGATTTACCTCCAGCTCAGAGCTGGGGGGTAATTCTCCAGCTTTCCACCCAAACTCAGGATTGGGCAGAGCAGTAATGCAGCGGTAATAGCATTACTGCTGCATTTTTGCCGCTCTGCCCAACTCTTGATGAGGCCCTTAGTCTCTTAGCTCCCAAAACAAGTTCCAGGTCAACTTTATACTCCTTCAAGCTCTTCAATAGTCATACAGATTGCTCTCATTCCCATTCACTCCAGCAATCCTATTCCAAAGTGTAGGTTCTTCATCTTTACTTTCCTTGGCTTTTTCCAAGCAGGGCATCGTCAGTCTAGGTGCAGTTGTTGGACGACACTATCACAGGTCACGCAACTGATAACCCTTGGCACTCAGTATTCTTTAGGTTTTCTTGCCACACACATGTGTTGGTTTCATGTCATTTCATCGTCTGGCATTTCAAAGCCTGAAATTTAAACGTGTTTGACAGTTCATCAAATGTTTTTCTTTTAGGGGGGTTCCCCCACAATTGCCCCGTCCTGCACTTTTTTTTGTATATACCCAACCCCCCACCCACTTACCTGCCCTTTCCCACCCCCCCCCCCAAACTAATTTGATGAACTGTGAAACACGGTTAAACTGCAGGCTTTGAAATGCCTGACAATGAAAGAAAGTCGTACCCCTGTGTTTTGGTTTACATTCACTTTTGGTTCTCCTTGGCAGTGTCTTGGCTTTGTCTCAATGTGTCCTTCCTCACAGCTCAATCTGTGGTGCTCAGTCCTTTCCACCACTTTGTTTTCACAGTATTCATAAGACGCTAATCACTTGCTTTCCACTTTATTGATAAAGATTCACCATTTGCCTTTAAATGTTCATCACTTGCTTTTTCACATAGTTCAAAACCGTTTACTTCATTAATGTTTATTACTTATATTTCGCACTTGTTTTCACTTCATTTGTAGGCTCATCAGAACTTTCCTTTAATTCGGTATTCAATAATGCTTGCTTCACATTCAAGTTCATTTACTTATAATTTGCAGCTTGCTCAGTATCCAGAACATCTCACATTGGGTTCATCATTAATTGTTACACTTTTCAGTTCATTTGGCATTACCATATGCCAAGCTGTAGTCCCAGGAGTGCTCCGGTATGAGTGTTCCCTCTATTTCACTCAACGGAACTGAACCGCTCTTCCGAGCATCCTCACTCTTCTTTCTTCTGGCATACTTTGGCTCTGCGTACACTTCACGTGGGCCCGGTGAGGACTGCTCGCCTTCTTCAAACCTCGCAGCGTATTGCTGGTAGCTCTGCTCTTCACTCGCGGATGCTACCAGTGGCCTGCAGTCTTCTGTGCCCCCCAGCTCCAGATGTGGGCACAAGGCAAAGGAAACTATAGCGGTATCGACCCTCTCACCGCCCGCTCATGCCCCAGCATCACGTTCTCTCCTCTGCAGCAGACATCATCCTGTTCTCCAAGCAGGACCCTCTTCGTCAGGTTTCTTCCCCTTTCAAGCCAGTTTCTCCTCCTCTGTCTCTGTTGGCGGTTCTACCTTGTATGCACCTTTAACTGGTTAACGGGTTGCAGGAGCAAATCCTTGATTTCAATTGCTTGACCACAATTACTTCTATTTTCTGGACATGCATGACCCCTCAATAGTCTTCATGTCTCTTCATCGTCTCAATACCAGAGTGGTGTAAATGAATGGTGTTGTGTACAACTCCTAGTCGCCTCTTCCTCGTGCCAGTACTAGAGTGGTGTGACTGAGGGGAAGTAGGGTAGGGGTTATTGTTAGAAGGGAAAGGGGGAAACCATGTCTCACCCAAAGACATCTTCTCCCCAATCCCCAAGGTCCCTCCACCCAGGTGATCCTTCCTCGCATCTCTACCCGCAGGATCGGGATCCAAGAGCAATGGCCTTTCCCTGGCTACCTGAGAAGAGCATCCAAGAAGAGTAGATGTGAGGATGCCCTCAGGTTCCTCACATGCCATTCCACTATGTAGGTTGGACCTGAATGTGTGACATGGAAACCAAGAGAGAAAGTCTATGTTACCTTGTTCTCGACCCTTTCGGTGTTCCACTGTGAAACAATAGGGTTGAAGGTCCAGGAACCACTACATAACTCTTGGATTGGATTCCTTTCTCTGATTTATCCACACTGAAGGGTCGTAGTCCATGACTACTCAAAATCTGTGACCCAAGAGGTAGTATTAGAGATCTAGTGCAGCCCACTTAATTGCTAGTGCCTCAAGCTCGATAACTGATCAGTTCTTCTCCCTCGGAAACAGCTTCCCACTGATGTACAATATTGGGTGCCCTAGTCCGTCATGGTTTTGAGATAAAACTAATCCTAGTCCCATTAAGGAAGCATCGGTTTGTAGGATGAACTACATGGAGAAATTGGCTACTTTCAAAATGGGGCTCTGGCACAGGATTTGTTTTAAGGTGTTGTAGCAAATCTCATTTTCCTCATCCCATCTGATCTTTTAGGGCTCTGCATTTTTCAGTTTGTCAGTTAGTCGTGATATTTTGCTTGAAAAGTTTGAAATGAATCGGCGCTAGTAGCTGATTAACCCCAAAAAGGCTCTTAGATCTTTCTTAGTTTTTGGTGTGGGGTTATAAAGCACAGATCTAACCTTTTCCTGCTGGGGTTGGACATTCCTATTAACCACAAAAAAACATATATTTAACTGCAGATTGAGGCAGTTTGCATTTTTGGGGGGTTAGCAGTTAAGCCTGCTTTTCTTAATGCTCCAATGACTGTGTAAAGGTGGTATAGATGATCTTCCAAAGCTTTACTATGTATCACAATATCATCTATATAGGCCCCGCAAAAGTTTGAGTAAGGTTGTCAAATGTTATCCATTAATCTCTGAAATGTTGCAGGAGCTCCATGTAGACTGAATGGCAATACTTTAAACTGAAACAGACCACCTATGGGAGTAGCAAAGGCAGTTTTCTCTTTGTCCGACCCATACAGTGGAACCTGCCAATAGCCTTTCATAAGTTCTATAGTAGAGAAGTAGACAGCATTACCCAGCCAGTCAATAAGATCGTCAATACATGGCATTTGGTAAGCGTCAAAGGCAGAGATGGCATTTACCTTTCTAAAATCGATACAAAGCCTCCAACTTGCATCAGGCTTTGCCACTAACACGAAAGGGGAGGACCAGGGGCTACTAGACAGTTCAATGGTGTTAGCCTCAAGCTCACTCTTTCTCTGCACTGCCTGCCTGCACTTGCAGGGGTTCTCCACCCTTCTGAATAAATGAGGCGACACAACCTGCCGGACTGGAGCACCACGCTAGGTAAGTCAAGTGGGGCTATACTAGTGCAATTGGTTCTATATCTTTGCGTGCACTGTGCACGTTAATATCATATGCCTAATTTCTACAACGGGCATTTTTATTGATCCTCCTACACTGCACAGCTCTTGATGCACCTGAATTACCCTCGTGGCTATAGTGGGGCCACTTCTGCCGATGCCTTTGTTCTCTTCAATATGGCCACCTCCACCAATGTCCCTCCAGGCACCTCAGTGCCACTTCCTCACCATTTGCATTGCAGCCCTGCAATTGGCTGCTTTCTTCATCCTAAAGGCCTATGGTGAGATGGCAGGTGAGAGAACTGGCCCACCGACCCAGGGCCCTCACCTAAGGCTCCTTTCTGGCCATGTCTGGAGCTGGAGGGAGCCTCCCTCCATGCTGTCACTCTAGCAACGTACCCCCTGCCCATTTCGCAGACCAAACTTGCAGTGCTTTTACATTCAGTGACCTATCTGTTTCTATATTGCACCAGTAAGCCCCCCCCGAACTGGACTACCACCCACTGCCTGGTTGTCATGGATTCTTGTCTCCTTTTCCTTCTAGTATAACTGCAATCTAGATCTTGTTCAGCACCTATTATGTGTACTTACTCACTGCTTGATTGTGCCTTCCTTAAAACCACTCTCTAAGCTTGCACTACATCTGTACACCTTCCATTTTATGAGCTGTAATTTAGCTTTTTGGGGACATTTGAATTTAGGTGTGCTTTTACATCTGTACACCCTCCATTCTCTACTGTTTTTTTACTTTTTGGGGTAATTCGAATTTAGATATGCTTTTACATCTATGCACCCTCCATTTATGTGCTGTATATGTGCTTTTCAGGGAAATTCACATTTAGGTGTGCTTTTTAATCTGAGCACTGATTGTCTTCCTTCACACACCTCATCCTCTGTGCCTGCCTGGCTGCTAGGCCACTTGGTAAGTTCCCGTGCACTGTGCAAGTCGCCTGCTTATCTCTCTCTCCACCTCTACACCCATGGCACTCTCAATCTCTCTGATCTACTCCAACTGCTATTCTATCACTTAACATACCATATCTCATGAAGTCTGGAAGAAAAAAGCTGAAAAAAGGTCTACTGGACTCTAACCAAGGCCTACCTAGTGCCTACACTTATGTCAATGCCACTTCAAGACAGACTATTACAGACATCCTCTCCACTGTCCCCTCTCCTGACCTATGGACCCCCGGATCTGGTCTCCACTCTTTCTCCTCCTCACCCATTAATGGTAGCACTAGGCGTTAAGTACTCCTTGCATACTTCTCATCCTCCAGGTGTATCGTTAATGTACATCACAATGGCACTATCATGGCCCAAGGTTCTCAACCTACTCTTCGCCTTCTCGACCGGTGCCTGCCTTCCTTCATAAACGTCCTCCTTTCTCCTGTAAGCCCTCCTTTTCCTGTTACCCCTCCTTCTCCCTCTCCCCTCACTTCTCCACCACCACTGATGGGATTACCACACCCCTGTACACCCTCATGGAAAACCTCCTTCTGTAGTAACCAGCTTCACTTAACTACTCTGAATGCTCGCTCTGCTGTCAAACACACCTCTGACATCTGTCTCCTTCTCAAAGACTTTGACCTGGACGTCCTCGCTCTTACCGAACGTGGTTCAATGCCAGCTCTGTCACTGCTCTTGACACCTTCCTTCCTGAGGACTACACAATCCTCTCCAAATCCAGATCCAACAGGCCTGGAGGTAGGGAGGCCCTGATCTTCCCTGAGTGGGTCCCTGCTTCCATCATTCCTACTCAATTCTACTCCTCTTTTGAATGCCTCGTCTGTAGTCTTGGGGTCTCGCCTACTCTCTCTCTCACCCACACCACTATCTACAAGTCCCCTGGCCCTATCTCCCTCTTCATCTCTGAATGGGCTGCCCTTGCCTCATCCCTTTTAACCTCTTCTTCCAAATTCATCCTCTTTGGTGTCTTCAACATCCACCTCGACTCGCTTGAAACATCCACCTCTCAGTTCTGGGTCCTCTGTGACTCCCTCTCTCTCACTATTCTTCCTTCCTGCCTGACTCACTCTGCCAGCCACACTCTTGGTGCCCTCCTCTCTGGGGACATTCCTATCTCTAATCCGGTCACTGCCCCTGCCCCTCTCTCCAGGTCTGACCACTCTCTCCTTTACTCCCACCCGGGGCCCCTTGGCCACCCCCTGCACTGCCAACCTGCTTTGCCGTCATTCGGCCAATGAAGCGAGTGTCAGTTGCTACTTTTGCCTCCACCTTCATCCCCCCTCGTGCCCCAGCTTCTGACTCTCCTTCTGACTCTGTCCTTGCTAACCTGCACCTTGCCATCTCGAACACCCTTGCCCCTGCCATGAGGATTTGCCTAAAACCTGCCACCAAGAACAACAGCTGGTATGACTCCGATCTAGCATCTCTGAAACACAAGTGCAGAGTTGCTGAATGGAAGTGGCAGAGCTTGGGCTTATCCTCTGACAAATGTGCCTGCTGCCTGCTCCAAAGTCAATCTCGCTTCTCTATCTGCTCCAAAAAGCGGGCACACATCCAAGCCTGCATCTCTGGAGTCACTAAAAACCCAGCTGAACATTTCAAAATCTGCAAGGAACTTGCCAATCCACTTGCAGTCTTGACCTCTCTCCTTCCTTCCCAGTCCCTCTGCCCTGCCTTGGCTTCCTACTTCACATCCAAAACTTCAGACATCATGTCCTCACTCTCCTACACTCCCAACACCTCTCCCATGCCTGCTCCCCTGCCTCCATTGGTGCCCCTCCTCCCACCCCCCTCAATCTCCTCCTTCCTGCACATAGCACCGGATGAGGCCTTTAAAGTGGCCCGCTCTATAAAGGCCTTTTACAAACAGGTGCCCCCTGCTCCTCAAGAACCGACAACATCTCCTCTCTCACCCTGGCTCTTGCTGACTTCTGCAACCACTCCTTTTCCACTTGCTCTTTCCCTCTATCCCTCAAGCACTCCCTTGTGCACCCTGTCTTAAAAATGCCACCTACTGACCCCTCCTGCCCGGCTAACTATTGCCCTATCTTTACTACCCCCTTCCTGGGTAAACTCTTGGAGAAGTTGATCCTCCCCCAACTGACCCTCCACACTGATCTTGTCGGTTGCCTTCATGACCATCAATCTGGATTCAGAGGCACGGAAACTGCTCTCCTGAACACCTGTGAATCCATGATTGCAAATCTCGACCCCAACTCTCCTGCTGTTCTCATTATCCTCATATCTCCTCATGGTCAACCACTCCATCCTCATAAAACGACTCTGTGACACCCTCAGCACCACTGACCAGACAAACAATTGACTGGCCTCTTTCCTCACTAACCACCATTCCCAGCTACAACTGGGCCCTTTCTCCTCCTCCACCACCACCCTCTCTATCTGTGGTGTCCCCAGAGCTCTATCATATTGCAATGAATCTTCAATATCTATCTCGCCTCTCTTGCTCACCTGATCTCCTCTTTCTCTCCTTGTTTCCAGTGTGATCCAATGACAAACAGCTTTCCTTCAAACTTCCCTCTACTTCCCCCTCTGCCGCCTCTCTGATCCCAGAATGTCTGTCCACCAATCAGGCATGGTGTGCAGCGAATGATTTCTGTCTCAATGCTAGTAAGAAAGAGATCCTCCTCATTGGGACACCTGTGCCCTCTTTTCCTCCTACCATCTGGCCACGCACTTTCATCTCTCTACCCCCGCCATCTTGTTGTGAGGCCAAAAACCTTGGTGTCATCTTTGACTCTGCTCTCTCCTTCACCCCTCACATCATGGACCTTACCAGGAAGTCCCACTTCCAGCTCCACCACCTCCGAGACATACTTCCTTTTCTCACCTTCCCCCAGAAGCTCAATGTCTCCAGAGCTCTGGTCCTCTCCAGGCTGGACTACTGCAACAACCTCTTTCTCAATCTCCCTCTTTCCTTCCTTCACCCATTCCAGCTAATCAGAATAGGGCTGCAAGACTAATCCTTGGCCTCAAGCCAAGGGACTGTATCTCTCCAGCCCTAAAATCCCTCTAATGGCTCCCGGTGGCTGCAAGGGTCAAATTCAAGACCCTCTGCATCATCCACAAGGTCTTCTGGGGCCTGGGAACACGCTATCTCCAACTTTCCCTCCCTAAATACTCCCCTGCTAGAGCCCTTTGCTGCTCCAACTCCAATTCTCTGACTGTCAAAGGTTTACCCAAGCAGAGAGTGGGGGAAAGGTCTCTCTCCTCGGCTGGTGCCTCCCTTTGGAACAGCCTCTCTGACCCTCCCAGACTTGAGCCGGACCTCCTTAAGTTCCGGAAACTGCTCAAAACTCTGCTCTTTTCCACCTCTTTCCCTTCCCTGCTAATCACCCCACTGCGGCTGTGACCAGTGGCCTGATCTGTATTTATCCCACTGGATCCCAGGCCCTTCCTCCCAGTTATTACCAGCACCCCTCACTGCACTGCCCACAGACCCCTAGTTGGTGGCTCCACATCCCACCCATCAGAGTCGCATGCACTAGCACTTAGCCCGAGGTTCTCCTCCTTGGCTCCCCTTAGCACTTCCCTCACAGGCCCCCTTCCAGCAACTGTCCACTCCCATGCTCCTCCTTCCATCCCCATCCCCTGCACTTCTCCTCAATGCACTTGCATGGCCGAATGCCACAAGGTCTAGTAGGATCAAGACTCTATATGTACTGTTTTTGCCATTGTTATTATTTCCCCTATTGCCTTCCCACTTAGCCGGTTCCATGTGATAATATGGCCGCAAAAATATCGCCATACAAAAATGTCACCATATTTTTGCGGTAATATTACCCCATGGAACCTGCAGGGGACACCCCCGGAACCCCCATATATTTTAAAAGGGAGCGGGGGACACCCCTGCAACCCCCCCATCCATTTACCCCATAAATTATCCCCACCAAAAATATCACCTATGGCTGTTCCCGACGACGATATGTACGGCGATATTTTTGGTGGCGATAATATTACCTGATACCACTTAGCCTTGTCGCGCTTTGAAACACAATTCGGGTGTATAAAGCACCTTACAAATGCTCAATAAAATAAAAATAAAATTGGCTTGACTTCCTGGATGGTGGTGTCTTTTCGGCACTCCGGTAATCGGTAAGGTTTTATATGTACCGCTTTGCCTTCTGGAGTGCAGATGTGATGATAAATATCCTTCACTCTTCCGGGCTCTTCTCTAAACATGTCAGTAAACTGTCTTATAAAATCAGACAGATCTTGTTTTTGGTTGTTACTAAGATCAGGGGAAATTAAAGCAGTATTATCCAAATCTTCCGGTAACAAACCGCATAATATGGTGGCATTAGTGAAATATTTTCCCTCCACTGCTTTAAAAGATTTATTTGGTAGAGACCTCTTGGTCATAATTGGTTTTCTGTTATTCTTGTGCTTTGACCATATGGATTTGAACCAAAGATCTAACAGCCGTCATGTGTTCTTTAAGCCTACCTGTATTTTGGCAGAGTCGTATTGGGCTTCTTCTCTCTCCTCCCAGGTTTCCCTCAACATGTCTAGGACATCCTATGGTTCCCACCCATAGTCATTCAAACAGGGAGAATGCAGTAGAAGCCTCAGGAGGGTCTTTCTAGCTGCAATCAAAGCTAATGGAATCATCTGATACCAATTTCTGCCATCCTGTTCTACCACCCTTAACAGTATGGTCTTCAATGTCTTATTAAATATTTCTACAAGACCATCTGTCTGTGGATGCTATACTGAGGTTCTTAATGTGGTAATATGTAACAGTTATTTAACTTCCCCTATGAGTTTGCTCATAAAAGTAAAGCCTTGGTCAGTCAATATTTCCTTTGGAAACCCCACTCGTGAAAAGGGAGTAGTTGTTTCAAAATGTGCTGTGTGGTATTTGCTCTCAGGGGAAAAACTTCTGGGTACTATGTTGCATAATCCACAATTACCGAAATGTATTTATTTCCCACTTTTGTAGTTTCTAGGAGCCCCACAATGTCCATACCATTCTTGAGAATGGAATTTCAATGATTGGTAATGGATTTAAGGAAACTGACAGTGATAAATTAGTGCTATTTTCACAAGCAATATCAGCATGTATTCTGGGCTAATAGAACTTATTAGTTATTTCGGCCTGAGTCTTGGTCTGTCCTAAATGGCCTCCCATCAGATGTGAATGAGCTATTTCTAGGAAAACCTTCTTATGAATTTTAAGGACAACCAACTGTGTGTTTACCACGCCTCCTGAAGTGGTATCTCCTCTTGTTCAGATAGGACTTACAAAAATGCTTCATCCAATAATGGGTTGTTCCTTTGGGAAAAGAAGAGTTTTGGTTTCTTCTTCTCAAACCTTTCCGGGCTCAGGGTCCGGAGGGGTATAAGATGTTTAATCAACCTTTCCAAAACCCTGAGTACCTTGATCTGTTCTCTCTTTCCCGGGCTCTTCCTTGACACTGCCCTCTCAAGCACCCCTTGAACAATTGTATCTCCTTGTTGGATTTGGAAGGGATCCTTCCTGTGATTCTGTAACAACACTTTAACATCACCTCTAAAGTCTGGATCTATAACCCCAGCTAGCTCATACATTCCAAACCTCCATGCTAGCCCTGATTTGGGAGCCAGTCTAATGTAAGTATCAGGCGGTGGAATTAGAATGAAATCAGTGAGTATCAGTCTTCTTTCACCTGGGGGAATAATCTCATCGCTACTGCTACAAATGTCAAATCCAATAGAGCCCTTAGTGGCTACCGATGTGCCTGATGCTCTGGCACCTAACTTCTCAAATTTTAGGGTTCCCCAACTTGTATCGGTGGAGCCACCTCTCACTCCTGACACCATTTGTGAAGGCATCATGAAGCAAGACACAGACAACATATTCAATGTTCAAATAAAACACTTTTATTTACCTAAATGTCAGGATGGTCTAAGGCCTAACTTGCACTATGCTAAGGTGAGATTTCCCTACCTAAAGAAACTAAGGATAGTCTGAGTCAGTAAATTAAACTCAAAAGTCTGTCTGTGTCCAAAACCTGTACTTGCCCTCACAACTAAAGTTAGAAAATGTGTAGGGATGTCAGCAACAAAGGAAATAGTGTTTCAAATAAGTTCTGAGTTTCTTCCATCTCTTGGCTTGCTTTCCAGCTGCCATTCCCCAAGTTCAAAACAGTTCCAAAAATCCTTGGGGTTCCCTTCTCCAAGAAGACAACAGTTCCAAAAAGGCCTCAGGGTTCCCTTCCCCAAGATGACAACACAGTTCACAATAGTCTCGGGTTTCCCTTCCCCAAGACATCAGCTCTTCCAGCTAATAAACTCACCATCAGCTTCAGTCTCTTAGATCTCAAAACCAGTTCCAGGTCAACTTTATAATCCTTCAGGCTCTTCAATGGTTCATACAGATTGCTCTCTTTCACATTCACTTCAGTGTAGATTCCTTATCTCTACTTTCCTTGGCTTTTTCCGAGCAGGGTATCCTCGGTCTAGTCGCATGTTGTTGGACCACATGGTCCACCCATCACAGGTCATGCAAACGAGAACCCTTGGCGCTCTGTTAGCTTTCAGAATTATTTAGGTTTTCTTGCCAACACAGGTTCCTCTCTCATTGCACCTGTGTTTTGGTTTATATTCACTTTTGGTTCTCCTCGGCAATCGATCGGCTTTGCCACAAAGTGTTGTTTCACACAACTCTCTCCATGATGCTCACTCCTTTCCACCACTTTGCTTTCACAGTATTCATAAGTGCTCATCACTTGCTTTTTACTTTATTCATAATGATTCACCATTTGTCTTTAAATGTTCATCACTTGCTTTTTCACATAGTTCTAAACCGTTGACTTCATATATGTTCATTACTTATATTTCACACATCTTTTCACTTCATTGTAGGCCCATCAGAACATTCAGTACTCAATAATGCTTGCTTCACATTCAAGTTCATTCACTTATAATTCGCAACTTGCTCGGTATCCAGAACCTCTCATTTTGGCTTCATCATTAATTGTTACACTTTTCAGTTCATTCGGCATTACCATATGCCCAGCTGTAGCCCTAGGAGCTCCCCGGTATGAGTGTCCCCTCTATTTCACTCACCGGTACTCAGCTGCTCCTCCAGGCATCCTCTCTCTTCTTTCTTCTGGCGTCCTTCGGCTCTGCGTACACCTTTCGGGAGCCCAGCAGCATATTGCTGGTAGCTTCACTCTTCACTCGCAGATGATACCAGTGGGCTGCAGCCCTTGCAAGTGTTCTGTGCCCACAGCTCTGGCTGTGGGCACAAGGCAAAGGGACTTGGTAATAGCTTGGATTTTAGTTAAAGGGATAGTCCAGTAAAACATTTTATTTAAAAAAATAGATAGGCAACATTAAAAAAAAAATACTAGCACTTTTTTTTTAAAACTTCCTATGTAAAATTTTGAGCTATTCAAGCTCAAAATTTGCAAATACAAGAACATGGGCGCATCCATTTTGTGAAATGGATGCCCGCCTGTGCTGGCTTTTGCTTTTGGGGCATTAATGAAGGAAATGCCAGCCAGCTGTAGTAAACAAAAGCTACCACTGGGTGGCTTTTCCTTCATTGGTGCCGGGACTCGGAGGACGTGGACCGGAGACCAGAGCAGGAAAGCTGCAGCTGAATCTCGGTAAGTGCTATTTATTTATTTTTTAAAATAAGCACTAGCTGTGGTTTTTTTTCTAAGTTTTCCTGGCTGGAGGAGCCCGGAAAACTTAGAAATAAAACCGCAGCTTTAAAAACATTGTATTTATGTTTGCGGTTGCTTTTGAAACGTTGTGTTTGAAAACGCTGCGGTTTTTCTTTCCAAGTTTCTCAGGAGCCTGAGAAACTCGGAAAGAGAAACCGCAGCGTTTTCAAACACAACCGCGTTGTGTTTCTGCCTGCTGTGGCTATCACTTTGGGTCTCCGGTGCTCCCCGAGCGCGGTTGTGTTTATGCCTAAATCTGCTTTCCCATTTGGGGCTCTCGGGTTCCCCACGGGGGGCCCGAGATCCCCAAATGGGAAGGCAGATTTAGGCAGAAACACTGTAGCATTTAGCATTTCCCATTTGGGGCTCTCGGGCTCCCCACGGGGGGCCCGAGATCCCCAAAAGGGAAAGCAGATTTAGGCAGAAACACTGCAGCATTTAGCATTTCCCATTTGGGGCTATCGGGCCCCCCATGGGGAGCCCGAGAGCCCCAAATGGGAAATCAGCTGTAGGCAGAAACACTGCGGCATGTAAGCACAACCGCCCGGAAAACTTAGAAAAAAAAACGCAGCTAGTGCTTATTATTTTTTTTAAATAAATAGCACTTACCGAGATTCAGCTGCAGCTTTCCTGCTCTGGTCTCCGGTCCCCGTCCTCCGCGTACAGCACCAATGAAGGAAAAGCCACCCAGCGGTAGCTGTTGTTTACTACAGCTGGCTGGCTTTTCCTTCATTAGTGCCGCAAAAGCAAAAGCCAGCACAGGCGGGCATCCATTTCACAAAATGAATGCTCCCATGTGCTTGCTTTTGCAAATTTTGAGCTTGAATAGCTCAAAATTTTACATAGGAAGTTTAAAAATAAAAAGTGCTAGTATTTTTTTTTAATGTTGCCTATCTATTTTTTAAATATTTTTTTTTACTGGACTATCCCTTTAACATCATCATACTATATAGTAAAAGGCCAGATGTATGTTTGTCCAAAGCCATCCTGCCCGCTTCACCTGTCATCACCGCCAGAGGGAGCTCTTAAACATAGAACAAAAAGACTTCAAGTTCAGTTCCAGACTAACAAAATGTGTTGTTCATCTCACTGCTAGAGGGAGCTATTTCCTTACGCATACAACAATAAGATTCAAGATCATCTTCCAGGCAACAAAAAAAATTGTATTTCAACAATAACATACCATTAGCTGCAGAAAAGTCCCAAGACAGAGATACCACTTTAACAGCATACTTCAAGTTGCATACACTAAGAAAATATATATATTAAAAAATATATAAACAGAAATTCATTTGAATAAGAACTATTTCTCTGACAAAATAATTTATTTTTTGTTATCTACTTATGTATTATGTAATTATTAATTGTAATGTCTCTTGGTATGTATTATTATATCAATATTCTTCATGTACAGTTTTAACTTTATTTGACTTTAATTTACTTTATTTTATGATTGCATGTCTATTTTGAATCATGCTGCATGCGACTTGTCTGACATCACTCAACATTATATATCTGAGTCCAAAACCTGTAAGTGGAATCCAAGACAATGAGGAGCAGATACAATTGGCTGTATATACTATGTTGAACTTTCAACAGATTCTGTGAGAGTTTGTCTGAGGTTACTGCTCCGCCACGTAAAAGGAGCAAGATCCTTTACAAAACATTTTATTTTCTATTAACATAAATTACATTAAAATACACCACATAATATATTTACACCCTGAAAATGTCTTCCTCTATGCACATTAGCCCGTGTACACAGGCTTTTCCACTAGTTAATATATAAGTAACTGTGACTGATTGACTAAAGTTTGAAAATCTGCAAAAGCGCATTGCTGAATAAGCAACTGAGGGTGTTGCTGTATTAAAAGCAAACAAAATGGGATGAAAGTCAGAGAATATCAATAATCTCACTGCAGTGCTACGAGAAGGGCAAAAGATGGTCAACACAAAGGCCCTCATTACAAGTCAGGCGGTGGACCATGGTGCTGTTAGCACCATGGTCCATGCCGGATTCCGCCATGGTGGATGGTGGAATTACCGCCCCATTCCAAGGTGAGTGGGGCGGTAATTCCCCATTCACCATTTGCCCTTCCCCATTCCCATTTTTGCCCCATAGGGCATAATGGGGATGGGGAAGGCGCTAATTACGGCACCGTAAATTATGGTGCCGTAATTAGCACCAAGGTCGCTTAGCGCCTTGGACTTTAGCACCTGCAAAAAGCAGGCGTTAAAGTGTGAATCAGGCGTTAAGGGTTAACGGCGCCGACGGCGCCGTTAAACCCTTAACGCCTCACTTGTAATGAGGGCCAAAGAGTCAATAGTCACACAGGTGAATCCTACGTTCAGGAGAACAAACATAATTACAAGCAAGGCTTTGCACAATGGCCAATGATCTGTCCATTTGGCCTCTCCGTATCACCATATTTTGCAGTAGGACACCGCACAGCAGTTTATCGTGGTGGGTTGGGTATGTTGTCTAGGGGGTAAAACAGAGGTTGGATGGGGAGATTTGGGAAAGTGGGGGGATGAAAAAGGGGCTATGGCGGCTGGCCCCCTATAATAAACACTGTGCTAAAATGCAGTGATGTGTCCCAGGCAGCCAAATGTACCAAATCCCAATGAACACTGCTAAGGAAAGAAGACGCGATATCTGCTGTATTGGTGGTGGATGGTACTTGGACCTTAGATGAGCCAATGAAATCTGCAGACTAACACAACCTAAGTGCAGTGTAGGACTGTGGGCACCAGCAACTGGCACACTCTTGGATGCCTAATTCTGACAGAGATTAGGAGCATGCTCGTCAATCCAAAATCGATAGGATTGTGAACTATTAAGGCGTCTAAAGTGTAAAGTAGCCCCCAAGTCATGTAGTGTGCCTTCGCAGTCATGGATTTGGGAGGCTCCTATAGAGGACAGTGAGGGAATTCATGGAATGAGAAATAAAGCTGAGTTATTACCATTTTGCACTTATCAGGCAATAACAGTACCAACTTCGGTTTGATGATATTGTGCCTCATTACAAGGGTGGCGGGAGCCGTGCCGGTAAATACCGGCACGGCTGCCACCGGAGTCCGTTTTTTACTGGCACCTGGCAATGGGGATGTACTAGGGCATTCTGGCCCAGCCGGACCCGGTAATTCCCCTTCGCTGGGTGCCGGTAAAAATTACTCTCCATTCCCATTGGAGTCCCATAGGACTCAATGGGAATGGGGAGGCCGGTAGCACCAGCACCGTTAACAGGCACCCACTAGCAGACCTCGTAGTTTGCCAGTCCGGTAACAATGGTACCAGCAATCTTACCAGTACTGTTCTTACCAGTACCGGCAACCTTGTAATGAGGCCTATGTATATAAATATGTTCTATGTAAAGCGCCTATGCCTACGCACTATATAAACAACACATAATTAACACATCATTATAAATAACACATCACTATCATCATCCGAAGACAATGACATCCAGTGTAAACAAAGCGGAAAACATGATATCAAAGTGTACCTATCTCACTCCTTGTAAGAACTGATGAAGGATTTATGGCACAGGTGCTTGCAACAAGGACACTGGATGTGGAGAGCCGTGCAGGTGTGACAGCCAATGACCTGTGAGTTTTCTGAAAGGTGAGGAGGGCCGCGCTCTAAAACATGTGTGGATGACTGGCTCAGAAAAATAGTGCTAACAAGATATGTTGTCATGGAAAGTGCACACAAAATATTATTCAACTGGCCACCAGATGGCGCGCCCTCACAAGCAATAACAACAGGGGTTTGGCATGCCAGAGACCGAGTCAGCAGGACTGGGTTATCCAATTGAGTAAGCAGGTCAAATGCTTTCTGAGCAACCGTTTTAGGCTCTATACACGAAGGAGGCTACAAGGATGAAAAGCAGGCGTGAGGTGACGAAGGCGAATGTATATATCATCTGATGTCGATTCCATTATTAAAAGAGCGCAGGAGAGAGCGCCGCCTCGTGGGTAGCAGGAGATTACAGAATGGAATGTGCTTTCTGTTTTTACTGACTGAAGTGTTCATAACCTGAAGAACTGCTACTTAATATACAAAGAAATTAAATATTCTGGTAATAATGAACTAGGATCGGGCGCTTAGGAAATGCACCGTAATCATCTATTTCCTTGTTCACGTCTTTTATGTACTGTGTGTTTTTAATGAGTATTTCCCGTGTGGAAAATGTATATGTTAATTTACTGTATTATAATTTACAATGAGATATATGATCAATGTATTTCTTGAGATTGTTGGTTTTCCATGTTATGAAGTTTAGAGAGTTGGCTGGTGCAGATATATGGTTATTTGCATCGGGTTGTAGGTTATTCACAAGTATATACACTACAGTGGTCGAAGTGAACAAAACAAAAAGTAGTGGAACAACGTTTACTCTGCCCCGCCCCCTTACCCAGCCTCCTTACCTGCTCCCTCCATTCCCAAATATTCACCGCCATTCCCCCCACTCTCCTCAGCCGAAATTCAAACCCCCAACTGTTTTTTTAAACCAGTCTCGCAAGTCTGAAGAAACCCCAGTGAAAGAATATGAATTTGAAATGACCACTATTGTGTGTCTTTGTCCTTCCTCAGCATGCAGCTCCCCTTCCAATCACGCACCATTTACGCCTCTAAAATGACATGCCCAAGGCTACAGTCACGGACACCCCCCCCCCTCCCATCACCTGCAAACGCTCTGCGCCTAGACAAGCACCCCAGCGCCTACAGCAATTCCCAGATTGCTGCCTGACTGCTTGGGAATGGGCTTCATGCGCAAGCAGTCCATTGAAATATCCTAGAACGGTGCTCCAGGCCACGTAAAGTAAGGGGACTATAACAGATTTGCTTTAGAAGTAAGAGAACGTTGTACCCTTTAGTTCCCTCCCACTTTGACCTCTGTATACACATGTCTGCAAAAGAGCTGCGTCCCTAGCCTCCTGCTTCTGCCCTATTATCCGTCCCCTCCAGCCCCCCTGTACCACAAGCTGCCTGCCCTACTTCTCCAGGTATAGACTTCTTCGGGACAGAAGTCTAAACCCACCTCTTCAGTGCGCTATAACTCAGCACAAGAATGCAAACGCTGCATTCCCTGGAGTTGGCAGTGCTCCTAAATCAGTAACAGGGGCTTAACTATACCGAAATTCAGGGGGTGGAGGGAAGTGACGCTTCAAATGGTGTACTAGAGACTATTTTCAAAGACTTTGGGCCTGATTCATGGAACGTTTTCCTGTGGGATTGCACCATTATAAAACACTTCCATGAATCAGGCCCTTTGTGTGGGCGTGGCAAACTTACTTGTATGGAGCCGCCTTCCAGTTCTCCACAAAGAATGCTTGAGGGAACTTGTGTCAAATTAGCAGAAAATGAGCACATTGGGTTGTTGCCTTGGCCCAAAGCAGGATAGGATTTAAAGGCACAGTGCACATTTGTAATGGCGATTGCCAGGATGCAATGCTGATGAAGTGCTCGGGCGTATGGTTGGCTTTGCCAGTTGCTGTTCATGGTCGTGTCCCGGCGCAGTGTACCATAATCGCAGGTAAGACCGAGAGACATTACAGATGGAGTGTGTGCGCAGTGTCAGTGGGCAGTCTGAAGGGTGGTGCCCTGCAACTGATTAGAAACTGTGGGCCCTGAGTATGTGCCATGGCATAGTGTATTTCTGACTGAGCATGACATCCTAACATGATGGTTTACCACTTTGTCACGGAGAATCACACCGAAGAAGATATGCACTGGACAGTAATAGATCAACTGTCCCACGATACCCCATGCAATACAGATTGACTAATTGGAGCAACGTTGGATTTATGGATTAAAAACGCATGAAATTGGCCTGAATGAGGACATTCAATGGCCTTTGTTGTTAGAACACTAACCTGATTTTCTTGCTCAGTTTTTTGGTAATTGGTTTTGACGATTTGGCCAGTTATATGTGGTGCACTGATTTATACTATTGAAGGAATGAGGTAAAAACCATTGGGTTATTGGCATGCCCCTATAATGGTCCAAGGAAACAAGGCAATTCAGTCACCTTTATCTGTGGCATTTTGTGCCGGTGGTAACTGACTAGTCACGGGCTTTGTCTTTTGTCCTCTGTTGTTTGGCCATTCCTTAATAGAACATCAGTTAATCGGACAGTTGCCCTTTAAGAGACTACGATTCTACAGCATGTGACATATCACGCACAGGACGTTGGAATTGGTACCTCCCCTTGAAACTTTGTTTGAAAGTACTTAACACAATGTGTAAACGTCACACTGGATGCTGGCCGGCGGGTGGCGTGCCATGGACTACGGCAGTTAAACCTGGAATCTTTTTACCCTTTTTCAGATATAATCTGCAGGAATAGATCGGTGAGTCAGCTTCCCGCTTCGCACACAGTTTTCGATAGTGAGGTGTAGTTACAAGCAGCCAGCGAGGTCGCGGTTTTTCGGGGGCAGCAGCCGGTTTGCTGTCTTTGAAAGACATGTGCAGGTTGGGGGTCATGGGTTGGCCTCGCAGCATGCAACGCTCCAGGGAGGGATGGTGTCCGGCTTGCTGTGCACCGACCAGGTGCCTTGGCAGCTGCAACCGAGTTGCTGGCTTCCTGGGCTGCCGCCATGTGCATGCTGTCGAACGGCTGGCGGTGTCAGTGGACACGTTGGACAGACAGAGTAATTGGCACTAACTTCACAGATAGCTGCATGTGAACATCAACAAAATGCTGGTACAATAATTGAGCCCGTTCTCTCAACTTTGTTTGCAGACCCTGTGAGCTGTATTCAAGCGGGGTTGATCACAATCCTACGCTCACTTGGACCAATGAGAAAACACCTAGATCACTTATGGAGACTGTCCCCTAAATACCAACAGGGTGCTGCCATGAGGTAATTCACAATAATATCTTTGAAGGCTTACTAATGTCTTTGGGGAAATAGACAGTGACGCACATTGTATTGAAACGGTTGAGTGACATCCAGCACCCACAATTGTTTCCTGTATCACCCTTCGTAGATAAAACAAAGGCCCTGATACAGGGACTAAGAGCGAACGGAGGGTGACAGAATGTTTTCGATCCTCCCAGACCATCAGGGTGAGGTCCAAACCGGTGGTACAATTCTACCATTTCTTCCGTGATTTTTCATCAGCCTGGCGCAGCCTGGCTTGACAACAACACAGTTGTAGGTAAGGATATATTCGATGAGAGCTTAGAAGAATTCAGATATGGGCAGCATATGCATGGCAGATAATAGATAGTGTACTGTTGATGCTAGTTTTCTAACCTTGTGTGTTTCATTGCGTATATGGATTCCTTGTTGCGTGCATGCAAGGGAGTTCCTTCAATGGATTTGGCAGTTGGTAGCAATACAACCCTTCCTAAATATACAAGCAATATGTGCTTTTCAAATTTTTGAAACAATTTGAGTTCAGATGATGCCCCAAGATGGCTGCGGCATCAACAGACAAAACACAAGTTCATGTTTTTAACTATTGGTGTTGTACAATGTTAAAAAATGTTTTTGATTCAAAGATTGATAGAAATATTTCTTAAAATATATATATATGTCTTTCTGTTTCTTCCTCTTTTTTGCTTTCCCTTTTTACAATGTAATTTACCAACTGAAGGGTCGGCGTCTGAAACAGGAAAGAATCAACACATTTTGAACAGCTGTGCAATGAACTCAATCACACACCAGCTTGAGTTGTTTTTTTTTTAAGTGTCATTTTATATCTACATGTCCTGATGAGGTGCACTGGTCGGAAAAGTGTTAATTGATTAGTTGCCCGAAACTCGAGTCAACACAACCATAGTCCCGACTCCAACCAGGAGTTGGACACTACTTGGGTTTTTTATAGAAACACTGTGGCAATTGAATATATTGAAAACAATGTGACAATATATACCAATTTTCAGAATTTACATTGAAGCACTTTATGACTGCAAATACTAATTAGCATCCAAAGGTCTATGGGATAGACCGTTTGTTCTTTTCTTAGAACATACAATACAGATTGCGGTTGTTTTGCACAAGTATGAATGATATAGTTTTGAATGGGAATGAAAGGGTATGTGATGAATGTTTTTGAGACTTAAGGTCACTGGCTGGTGTGGTGCTTTTTTATGACTCTGTTTTTAACGATTGTTAATGAATTGATTGTAATGTTTTTGGTATACACATTTTTATGATGCTATCGGGGAGATTATAAAAACAAGAAAATAAAACAAAATAAGTTAATTCTTGACTTTTGCCTATACCTACACTTATTCCGGGAATTGGTCCCAAGTGGAAGGGTCCCAAGTTGGTTTTCTGTTGAGTGTTTCACATTTAAATGTTAAGAGGGTTGGTACTTGTCATTTGACACTTGTACCTTTTGTATTATCCTAAAATGATATGGCATAAAAGCTGGAGAAATGTTTTGCATGGATATCGATAAAATACATGCAACCAACTGTGATGTGTCGAAACAGAAAAATGATGTTCGCATTAGTTATTAAGTGATCTGTTGGGCAAGGTATGGTGTCAACAACCATCTCAAAATCATTCTACCTTCCACCCTAACCAATGACACATCTCGGCACACAACATGGCACCCAAATACAGCTACACAATGGAACATACACCACCCAAAGATAGGTGTCTACACTACATTTGCCTAAAGACCACACTAATCCACCACCGATAGACCAACACAACTCTCCACAGCACTCAGTTGGCACTAGCAACCTTGAGCTCAAATTAAGCACTGCTTCAGACAACTTACAAAATATCTTACGCTTTCAGCTCACAGACGGCACCATCATTTTAGATCTGCACACATCGACATTGCAACAAAGCAACCTCCCCCCTCCGTTACCACATTAGTCTCCTGCCCCACCTCTTGCAGATTCTAAAACGCCAAGAAACCATGAAAATAGTATTTGTGCTATATCGTACTCACTAACATAGCATAACAGGGCTTTGTAACCAGGGCTCAAGTCGAGGATACACGTGGGTGGACAGAGTCCCCTCAGGAGTCCCCCACTTTTTTCTGAGGGCACACTGATGTGCTAATTTCTGGCAACGCCACATTCAAATGGTATGTTAATGAGTCCCCCCACTTTTTTTTTTAAGACTTGACCTCTGGTAGTAACAAGTTTCACTTACTTCTTCACAGGTTGGCAGCATCAGGGGAGGAAATTAATGTTGCTTAATCTGCAGTCAGTCCTGACAGTCTGGTGACTATATCTGCCTGTCAAATCAAGTGATATAGGGCTGATGGAGGGCTAGTGCCACAGTAATGCAATTCTAGGTGACGACCTCTGAGTCCTAACAGGAGAGCGCAAGGGAACACAATTATGTCTCTAAAATGCTCAATCTGACCCATCGTAAGGGAGTCTTTTATTTAAGCAGTTTGAACCTTGTCACTTTTAATGACTTCAATTGGTGCAGTTAAATCACGGTGGATTACACTCGTTAAACTGGAGCCCACATTTTGGTTAAGGAGTGAGTCTGCAATTTGGGCACTGCCTCTGACCCTGGCCAGTGCCCATGGCCTTCGGACGTGGCCACTCTGCATATTGCTCCAATAGATTTCCTAAACGGGCCCACAAGCCATGGCCTTTGGCCATAGCCAGTGGCCCTGGTCCCTAGACATGTTGCACCAATAGGTTTAGTTGGGGCCCACTAGCCATGGTCTACGGCCACATCCACTTTCCACATTGCACCATTTGATTCCTTAAAGTAACCTAGTAGCCAAAGACTTCAGCCACACTCATTATCGCCTACCTCACTGTAGCTGTAACATGACACTTTTATTTGGGATGAGTCTAATTTTTGTAACTCTCTCTGTAATAATTTTTTGCCCATAACCGTGGTTAGTATACCCCGATAATTGTAATGTACTATAATTAACTCCTGTTATCTGTAGAATAATCCTGATTATCCATAAAATAACCCTGGTTATTCATGTGATGCACTTTCTTTCCCGATCCCGTTTTCTACGATAACCTGGTTATTCCCGCTATAACCCCGCTTATGCAAAACCTTTCAACTCTGAACTTGGTCCCCAGCCCCCCACAACCGCCCCTCAACTCCCCAATTTCACTTGGTGTCCTCTTCCCCCACCCCGCCTTTCTGCCATTTCATCCTTTTTCCCTCCTCTAAATGTCATTTTTTCCACTTTTGATTTTCAGCTAACCTCGGTTATACCTGTAATAACCCTGGTTATTTTCCGCATCGAGCAAAAAAGAAAACGGCAACATTTTCATTTCTGAAAAGCTCAGCTGATGCATTGTGGGTCACATATAATAGCTATAATTTTGGGAACAGGGGACACCACCTTCTTGGTCAAATGTTTTAACTAATTGATGGGATAACCCCAAACCCCTCCTGGAAATCTACTCAATGCATCATGCCCAAGGAGTTTCATATGTCGTCCAATTCTGTCCAGCGGTTTTTGCTGTGCACTGCACAAACATTTGGCCATTTTCTCTGTGTGTAAATGAATGGGAGTAGGCTGAAAAACAGCAGTTTTTTTGTTTGTTTTCTACATAACTTTTTCATTGTTTAACAAGTCTTTCCCAACATTTCCAGTCGGTGGGGGGCCTTGACAGACCTTTTGTTTGCATAATATCAGCCATATCCGTCATGCAAGTCAAATGCTATTAGCAATTCAATTTTCAGGTTTCCTACGGAACCTGATAACCAACTTAACCTCCAGACTATAACATATATATTTTTTCGGTTTAAATTTACTGGGGGAACTCCAATCTTTGCCAGAGCACAGCTCTGTCTTGTTCCGGGCCAATTCCTTTCCTTATCCTCATCCATAATTTAATACTGGCCCGTGGCAGGCACAAGTGTGAAATGAAGAGTGATATTGGCCCCCTTCTCTGTGAAGTCACTGCTCACTTCGAAGTGGGCATTAGCATTCCAAAGCCACTGGCCCTGTGTATCCTCCACAGTAAATATCTCCACCACATAAGCAGTTTTTTCAAAATGTACCGTGTCTAATCTGTTAGCATGAAAACAGTACGTTAATAATGCATTGCGTTGCTTGCACTTTTGTTTCAGAAAATGCGTGTGTGAAACAATGACTTCTAGGTTGTGAAGACAACAGGGCAATATACAGAGATGTCTGGTTGTCTCTTGGAAGGCAAAAGGTAGCATAAGGTTGGTGTAATTATTTTACTTACTCCTTGATTTTGGGGATAAGGGATGTTTAAAATGAATGTTGAAAACAAGGAAAAGGGTTTTTAAAAGAAAATGCAAACGAGCATGTGAAGAACTTCAGACTTAGATTGCCACCACCGGGGGTGGTGGGCTGGTGGCAGACAGTGCTCGAATCAGAAGAAAGACCAGGCCAGATAATGCAACACCTATCTCTGGTTCATGGAACCCAAGCCTACCAATGCGCATAAGAGCATTTTGTGAACAATAGAATGCCTGCAATTCTATATTTGAATTATGTCTATGACGGTGATTCAGCAAGTAACCCATTTGAGAGAGTAAAGGAAGTCGGGCTCTGCTCTTTTAATTGGTCACTGTACTCACCCAAACTAAACATGCTTGTGAATTGCAAAGCATAAATACCAATTTGGACACCTTCTGTACAGGATCTGGATGTGAGGGTGCTTCTCTCCATGCCGAGCCTTCTGAAGTGGGTGAGAGCTCACATCAGGAAGTGCCTAGGAAGTTTCCTGAGCTAGCCCTGCGCTTCTGCATGCAGAGCTCTGGCAGTGCTCTGGCAAGACAAACTTTGCTAGCGCTCCACTCCATCGGCCTATTTCCTACCCTGGGTGTTAGCCTATATGATTTAGGAAATTGAGGGTGGTTCTCTGGAATGCGCCATGCCCAGATAAAGAGGCAGGTGG